>NC_090375.1:109628792-110302125 GCF_036365525.1 Heterodontus francisci | reverse complement strand
TCGGAATGCTGACAGGGGAGGGGAGGGAAAGATGTGTTGGTGGTGGCATCACACTGGAGGTGGTGGAAATGGTGGAGGATGATCCTTTGGATGTGGAGGTTGGTGGGGTGGAAAGTGAGGACAAGGGGAACCCTGTCGCACCTCTGGGAGTGAGGGGAAGGGGTAAGGGCGGAATTGCGGGAAATGGGTCGGACATAGTCAAAGGCCCTGTCAACTACAGTGGGGGGAATCCTCAGTTGAGGAAAAAGGAAGACATGTTAGAAGCGCTGTTGTGGAATGTTGCATCCCCAGAACAGATGCAATGGAGACGGAGAAACTGGAAGAATGGAATAGAGTCCTTTCAGGAGGCAGGGTCTGAGGAAGTGTGGTTGAGGTAGTTGTGGGCTTATAATGAATATTAGTAGACAGCCTATCCCCAGGAATGGAGACAGGAAGGGAAGGGAAGTGTCAGAGGTGGACCATGCGCAGGTGAGAGAAGGGTGGAAACTGGAAGCGAGGTTGATGAAATTCTTCAGTTTGGGGCGAGAGCAGGAAATGGCACTGATGCAGTCACCTATACTGATTGCTATCTTCAGAACAATAAGCAAGAGCAAACTCTGATTGGATGATCACAGGGGAATGAAATCAGTTAGAAAATCACCGGCACAAAACCACATCTTTCTACTCTGTGCTATGTTTCAAAATGGCTTTTAAAACCACTTTTCTCTGAACAGATGCGCATGAGCCAAAAATCCACAGCTTTTCTGGCACCTTCCCACCACAACATCAGTGGGAGTGTGCTGGACAAGCCTTAAATTAGGCTGGCAACTGCATATGCCAGGACCAGGCCTTGTAAGGGAGTTTCTGCTGAGACTTGTTGGATCCAGAGCTACAGTCCACTTCATACAAGGCTGAGAGTTGGGAGGGGTGGGGGGGGGGGCGGCAGGGGGGGTGGAGGATGTTGTGGAGGAGGTGCAGTGGTTTGGACTATCAACACATCCCTGTAGAACATCAGCAGTGGGATGCTTGGTGAGAACAGGTGTACTTGGCTGCTGAGTGACAGAAGTGGTACTCACCGAGGGTGAGACACTGGGAGAGTTCCAGGCAGCAGAGAGAGAGCGAGAGCAGGACCAGTGAGCAGTGTAAAAGAGTGGAGGGAAAGAGAGACAGAGAGTCAGCGCGGGACTAGCGGGTTTAAAAGAGCTGTCCTAGCCAGTCCCAGCCACAAGTGCGACCGATCTCATTCTGAGGAAAGAAAAAAATATCAGAGTGTGAGTGTGATGATTAACCGGTGAATTTTTTATCGTTCATCATTCAAAACCTGAGTAATTTTACTAATTGTAATGTCTATTTACTAATAGCAGTTAAGATTAATACATTGGCTGGTGAATATTTCCTATTAAATAATTGAGTAAATAATTAATTAGTTATTAAAAACACAATCAGGATGGCAGGACAGGTGATGTGTTGCAGCTGCAGTATGTGGGAGCTGGTGGACACCAGTGTGATCCACGGCAAACATACATTCAGCAAGTGTCTGATACTCAAGGAGCTTCGGCTCAGAGTCAGTGAGCTGGAGGCCAAGCTACAAACACTGCGATGCATCAGGGAGGAGGAAAGTTACCTGGACACTTTGTTCCAGGAGGCAGTCACATCCCATAGGATAGGGTCTTCTGATTTGGCCAGTGGTCAGGGACAGGAGGATGTGACTGCAAGTAAGGCAGGTAAGGGGATCGAGAAGGCAGAAGTGGAGGCAACTCAGCCCTAGCAATTATACAACAGGTTTGAGCTTCTTTCAGCTTGTATGGATAAGACTGAGGGCTGCATGATGGATGAGCAGACTGACCATGGCACCATGGTACAGGAAGTCATTCAAGCGGGGGGGTGGTAAATAGGAATGTAGTGGTATTGGGGGACAGTATAGTTAGGAGGACAGACACTGTTCTCTGCAGCCAAGGGCAAAAGTTCAGAAGGCTGTGTTGATTGCCCAGTGCCAGAGTTCAGGACATCTGCTCGGGGCTGGAGAAGAACTTGCAGGTGGAAGGAGAAGGATCCATTTGTTGTAGTCCATGTAGGTACCAGTGACATAGGTAGGACTAGGAAAGAGGTTCTACATAGGGAGTATGATGAGCTAGGCACTAAATTAAAAAGTGGAACCTCAAAGGAACCTCAAATCTTTGGGTTATTACCTGAACCACAAGCAAATTGGCATTGAGTAAATGAGATTAGATAATTAACTGCATGGCTTCAAGATTGGTGTGGGAAAAATGGGTTTTAATTCATGGGGCACTGGCACCAGTACTGGGGAAAGTGGGAGCTGTACCGTTAGGACAGTCTACACCTGAACCCTGCTGGGACCAGTGTTCTGGTGAGTCATATAACTAGGGCAGTAGAGAGGGCTTTAAACTAAATAGCGGGGGTGAGGAATCAAGTGAGGGAAGATGTAATAAAGAGAAAAGGAGAAGGCTAGACAGCAAGATAGCACTAAGGATAATGACTATCAGGGTGTGACAGGAAGGGACAGTGCTTACAAACTCATGAGTGAGCCTGCAGATAAGACTAGAGATTGTGAACTTACAGAGGTGGGGAGAGAGTTCAAGAGAGGTGAGATTTAGGAATCCAAAGAGAAAGGTCAAGGCATTGGAACAGTATAGTGTTATGGATAAAGACAAGCAGAATGAGACAGGAAGGGACAGAGAGTTTAACAGAAATTGTATATCAGCAAATAAAGTCATTAAAGGGAACAGAAGCAAAAAAATGAAATTAAATGCTCTTTATCTGAATGCACAAAGCATCTGCAATAAGATAGATGAACTACTGCCACAAATAGAGGTACATGATTTAGATCTAATTGCCATCACAGAGACATGGTTACATGGTGATCAAGATTGGGAAATAAATACTCCACGGTACATAATATTTCGGAAAGACAGACAGAATAGCAAAGGAGGAGGGGTAGCACTGATGGTAAAGGATGACATAGGATCTGGCCTCAGAAGATCATGAAGTAGAATCAGTATGGGTGGAAATAAGGAATAGCAAGTATCAGAAAACACTGGTGGGAGTAGTTTATAGGTACCCTACAGTAGTTATACCATTGGACAGAGCATTAAACAAGAAATTATTTGAGCTTGTAATAAAGGCAATGTAATAATTGTGGGGGACTTTAATCTTGTGAAATTGGCAGGAGTGGTCTGTAAGATAAGTTTGTAGAATGTTTCCGGGACAGTTTCTTGGAACAATACATTGTGGAGCCAACTAGGGATAAAGCTATCTTATATCTAGTATTGTGTAATGAAGCAGGGTTAATAAGCAATGTCATAGGAAAAGATCCACTGGGAAACAATGATCATTATACCATTGAATTCCATGTTAAGTTTGCATGTGGCATGCTCCAATCACAAACAAGAATCTTAAACATAAACAACACCAATTACGTAGGCATGAAGGGAGAACTGGCTAAGGTAAATTGGGTAAATGGACTAAAAGGTATGGCAGTAAATGAACAGTGGGAAATCCTTAAAGAAATAATTCAAAATATTCAACAAAAATACATTCCTCTGAATAATAAAATCTCAGGCAGAAAGACCCATCAATCAGGAAGTTAAGGATAGTATTAGATTAAAAGAAAAGGCTTACAATGTTGCAAAAAAGAGGTGCAAGTCTGAGGATTAAGAGTGTTTTAGATATCAGCAAAGGGCCACCAAAAAGTTGATAAAAAAGGAAAATATAGAAATAAAGAGTAAACTAACTAGTAACATAAAAACAGGTTGTAAGAGCTTTTTTAGGTATAGCAAAAGAGAGTAGCTAAAGTAAACGTTGGTCCCTTGGAAGCAGAGACAGGAGAAATTCTCATGGGGAATGAGGAAATGGCAGAGACATTGTACAAATAATTTCTGTCCGTCTTCAGAGTAGGAGACACAAGTTACATACCACAAATAGGCAGTAAGATAGAGGCTAAAAGAGCGAGAAAATTAAGAAAATTCATATCAGCAGAGAAAAAGTATTGGAGAAGCTTAAGGGACTAAAATCTGACAGATCTCCAGGACCTGATGATCTGCATCTTTTGATTCTAAAAGGGATAGCTGCAGATATAGTGGATGTGCCAGGTATGATTTTCCAAAATTCCTTAGATTTGGGAACGGTCCCATCAAATTGGAAGTTGGCAAATGTTACACCACTTTTCAAGAAAGGAGATAGCAAGAATATAGGGAACTACAGGCCAGTTAGCCTAACATCATTCATTGGGAAAATGCTGGAATCTATTATTAAGGAAGTCTTAACAATGCACTTAGAAAAACACAGTATGATTAGAACAAGTCAACATGGTTTACAAAAGGGAAGTCCTCTGACAAATTTATTAGAGTTTTTTGAGGATGTAGCTAGTTGGGTAGATAAATGGGAACCATTTAGTAGATGTAGTATACCTGGATTTACAAAAGGCATTCAATAAGGTGCCATACAAAATGTTAATTGGCAAGATAAGGGCTAATGGAGTTGGGGTAATATATTAGACAGATGATTGGTTAAGAGACAGGAAGCAACGAGTGGGCATAAACGGGACATTTTGAAGTTGGCAGGCAGTAAATAATGGAGTGGCGCAAGGATCAGTACTGGGGCCTCAGTTATTTACAATCTGTATTAATGACTTAGATAAAGAGCCAGAGAATAATGCATCTAAGTTTGCTGATGATACAAAGGTAGGTGGAAAGGTAAGCTGTGGGGAGGACACAGAGAAGCTGCAAAGAGATATAGACGGGTTAAGTGAGTGGGCAACAAGATGGCAGATGGAGTATATCGAAGGGAAGTGTGAAGTTATGCACTTTGGTCATAAGAATAGAAAAGAATAATTTTTTTAAAAGGTGTGAAACTTGTAAGTGTCAATGTAAGTTAAAGAGACTTGGTTGTGTTTGTACACAGAAATTTAACATGCAGGTACAGCAAGCAATTAGGAAGGCAAATGGCATGTTGGCCTTTATTGCAAGGGGATTGGAGTACAGGGATGAGGAAGTATTGTTACAATTGTACAGGGTTTTGATGAGATCACATCTGGAATACTGTGTGCAGTTTTGGTCTCCACATTTTAAGATGGATATACTTGCATTGGAGGTAGTACAGCGAAGTTTCACTAGATTGGTCCCTGGGATGACAGGGTTGTCCTATCATGAGAGACTAAGTAAATTGGGCCTGTATTCTCTGGAGTTTAGAAGAATGAGAGGCGATCTCATTGAAACATATAAGATTCTAAAGGGGTTGGATAGGGTAGATACTGAGAGATTGCTTCCGCCGGTCGGGGAATCTAAAACACAGGATCAGTCTCAGGATAAGGGACTGATCATTTAGGAATGAGATGAGGAGAAATTACTTCACTCAAAGGGTTGTGAATCTTTGGAATTCTCTACCCCAGAGGGTTGTGGATGCTCCATCATTGAATACATTTAAGGCTGGGATAGATAGATTTTAGGTCTCTCAGGGAATCAAGAGATATGGTGAGTGGGCGGGAAAGTAGAGTTGAATCCTAAGATCATTCATGATCATTTTGAATGGCGGAGCAGGCTCGATGGGCCATATGGTCTACTATTGCTCCTATTTCTTGTGTTGTTTTGTTCTTGTCAGTAACAGGACTTGCCCCCTGAAGATTTCAGGTTTTTTTCTTAATTTTTGAAGTAGCCCCCTTAGAAAGGGAGCTGAGCTGCGATAATTTCACCCTGGACAATCACCCTGAGACTGGGACAGTGCATTGTAGTTTGTGACCTCCAGATGCAGGCAGGCACCAAAGGTGGCTCCATGGTCACGCAGTTGCCCGCCATTGGGATCCAAAGTAGGAATCCCTGTCTAATCCCAGAAAATATTCCAGGGTCAGTGGTGGAGGTTCCCAGCTGGCACATTCCTGGGATGCAGCCCTCCCCAGACTGCGTCCCTCCACCCCTCTCCAACCATACAGATTTTTAGCTCTGCGATACTGTGATATATAAGAACTGCAAAGAGTGAAGTAGAAATCCAATCACACCCAGATTCAGTCACACAGGGGTCCAGGCCTGCACTGCACATACATGTTGCAATTGGCTCAGGCAGCATGCACTATTTGTGTGTGCAGTCTATGGCACTTTGCACCTGCCATGCAGGTGAACCACAGTTTTCTCTCACCTGCTTTCCTCTGTTCATAAGGAAGCAGATATAGGTGTTTCAAGTCTCAGTGACCTCCCTGATACAATGAAATACTACGAACTGTGAGATGTCACTGATGTCACCAGTTGCAACCTGAAAAGAGCCCATTGCATAAAAGTTGAGGGCCATGGTGACCTTGACATCCACAATCAGTGCTGTCCATGCCTTGGTGCAAGGCTCAAGTTGTGGCTGCAGCAGGTAACGTGATAGCCTCCTTGGTGAAGAAAAAACATTTGAGGCATTCCTCCTCGGTGAAGTTCAGGCAGGAAAAGTACTCCCTGAAGACCAGGGATGAGTGGGAATTGAGTGAGACCAGAGTGGAATATAAAGAGCAGTGGCACAGGAGGTCTGAGACCAGGAAAACAGGAGTGGATCGAGTCCGCAGCGGGATGTAAAGAATTCCGCTAGGAGCGAAAGGGCCACGTTTGAATCAAGAGTGTGAACAAAATCAAAGTGTGAGATCACAGGAAAGCTGGTAAGTGATTGATTGGTAAGTATTTCTCTTTTCTTCCTCTCTTTTTTCTCTCTAAACTAGGCCATTGGTTTAAAGTAAGAATCGGGAAATTAAACATTTCTATCGGAGTTAGTAAAACAATAAGTGAACTAATAATAGGAGTATTAGCACAAAGCAACTTCACCTGAATGAAGATTACACCAGAATGCAAGGAAATTTGGTGTGTGTGAGAATTCAGTGAGGTGGAGGTAAGTGCTGCTGCTTGATATATAAAATAAATATAAAAAAGGGTTAAATTAGGACTGTTTACTGTAAAGACATACAGCATATAGCTAAATTTAATAAAGTAAACAAGGTTAGTACCTAGATTAAAACTATAAATAGACAATTGAGTGATATTTCAAAACTTGAAAACCTAACTAGTTAATTAAAATACAATAGAGATGGCAGGGCGGGTGATGTTTTGTAGCTATAGCATGTGGGAGCTGGTGGACACCAGTGTGTTCCACTGCAACCACATCTGCAGTAAGTGTCTGCAGCTCGAGGAACTTCTGCTCAGAGTTCATGAGCTGGAGTCTGCCCTTCAGACGCTGCAATGCATCAGGGAGTGAAAAAGTTCCCTGGACACCTTGTTCCAGGAGGCAGTCACATCCCTTACATTAAATACTTCAGATTTGGTCTGTGTTCAGGGACAGGAGGGTGTGACTACAAGTGAGGCAGGTATGGGGATCCAGAAGGAAGCATTGGTGGAGCCTTAGCTCTTGCACATGTCCAACAGGTATGAGGTTCTTGCAGCCTGTGTGGACAAGAGTAGGGACTGTGGTGCAGGGGGCCATTTAAGTTGGGGGAGTAAAAAGGAATGCAGTGGCGGTAGGGGACAGAATAGTGAGGGTAATAGATACTGTTTGTTGTAGCCAAGAGCCTAATCCTGAAGGCTGTGTTGCCTGCTAGTGGAGGAGAAACTTGGAGTGGGAAGGGAACAATCCAGTTGTCATGATCCACGAAGGTACCAATGACATAGGTAGGACTAAGAAAGAGGTTTTGCTGAGGGAGCATGAGCAGGTAGGAGCTAAATTAAAAAGCAAAACCACAAAGGTAATAATCTCTAGATTTATCCTGAGCCACAAGCAAATTTGCATCTGGTAAATAAGATTAGACAGTTGAATGTGTGAATCAAAGATTGGTGTGGAAGAAATGGGTTTCAATTCATAGGGCACTGGCACCAGTACTGGGGGAAAAGGGAGGTGTTCCATTGAGACGTGCTTCACTTGAACTTTGCTGGCACCAGTGTCCTGGTAAATCAAAAAACTAGGGCTGTAGAGAAGACTTTAAACTAAATACTGGGAAGGAGGGGAGGTGAGGTAAACAGTTCAGGTGAGGGGAAGTTCAGAAAGTTAAAGAGAAAGCACAAGGCAACAGTGCAGGATAATGATATGAGTAATGATAACCAGAGCGTGACAAGAAGGGACAGAGCATGAAAACATAAAAGTGCACCAGAAAATAGGGTCAAAGTAGCAAACAGTGGTAAAAAAGACAAAATTAAAGGCTCTTTATCTGAATGTATGCAGCATTCATAACAGATGAATGAACTTATAGCACAAATAGAAAAAAATATGATATGATAGCAATTACAGAGACGCAGTTGTATGGTGACCAAGGCTGGGAACTGAATATTCAGGGGTATTTGGCATTTTGGAAAGAAAGGAGGAAAGGAAAAGGAGTTGGGGTAGCTCAGATCAGTAGAGTGGTGAGAAATGATCTTGACTCAAAAGATCAAGATTTAGAATCAGTTTGGGTGGTGTCATGAAGACCCCCCCCCCCCCCTGCCAAGAATGAAGCATATTAATTTCATCATATGAATATTAATTTTTATACTGTTGCTGGAGTGAAGAAATGACTTGTTTTAAAAGACAGCACCAGACACTTGGCTATAAGGACATTTGCATACTAAGAGACAGTGCTTGGAGAGACAAAGAACTACTCCCTGGTCCAATTAACCCATATGGATTTTGATCACCAGACATTGAAGGTGTAAGGAAGCTCACATTCCAGGGTCTGCTGAGATGATAGAATCCACAAACGCAGAAGTGGTTAAACCAGCTGGTCATATGATTAACCGGTTGGTCCAGGCTTTTTGAATTAGACACAGGACAGTTTGAAGACACAGACTGCAGAGTGCAACTGAAACTGGAAAAAGACCTGGCTGGCTCTCTCTCGCTTTCTCACAAGCCTTTGGACCCACTGAAGACATGTAAACCTCAAGAGAAAAAAGACTCCTACATCAAAACATTAAAGCATGCACTGGGCCCTAACGAACAGTAAGACTTACCAGCAACCAAAGACTCAACATCAAACGCAAAGGACAGTAAATAGAAATCCATCTATTCCCTCAAACTTTTCCCCTTTATTCTTTTCTACTTTTTCTGTCTCTGTCTGTTTATCGCATATGCATGCTAGCGTGGTTGCGTCGCGTACTTGTAGTCGTTAACTGAATTAGAGTTTATGATTAATGAACTTCCACCATTCTTGTTTAAATCTAAGAAAACCCGTTTGATTTCTTTGCCTTACAATTGGAGCAGTGAACAAGGAATCACTGAGGGGGGGCTAAAAACATGATGTTTCTAAAATTAAACCCTGTTATGGTTAAACCAGGCAAAGGCTGAGAGGGAATCCCGAGACCCCTTCTCACCTGGTCATAACAGTGATTATAAGAAATAGCAAGGGAAAGTCACTGGTGGGAATAGTCTATAGGCCACCTAACAGGAGCTGCACTGTAGGAGAGAGTATAAATCAAGAAATAATTGGGACTTGGAAGAAAGACACTGCTATAATTGTAGACGACTTTAATTTTCATATAGATTGGACAAATCAAATTGGCAAAGGTAGCCTTGAGGATGAGTTCATAGAGTGTGTTCAGGACAGTTTCTTAGAGCAATATATTGTGGAACCTACCAGGGAACACCTATTTTAGATTTGGTAATGTGCAATAAGATAGGATTAATTAATGATCTCATATTAAAGGATCCTCTAGGGAAGAATCATCAAAACACGATAGAATTTCACATTCAGTTTGAGGGTGAGAAATTTGGGTCTGAAACTAATGTTTTAAGCTTAAATAAAGGCAATTACAAGGGTATGAAGACAGAGTTGGCTAAAGTGTACTAGGAAAATAGATTAAAGGGTAAGACAGTAGATAAGCAGTGACAGATATTTAAGGAGATATTTTATAATTCTCAACAAAGATATATTCCATTGAGAAAGTCACTATGAGAATGATGAACCACCTGTAGCTAACTATGGAAGGATGGTATCAAATTGAAAGAAAAGGCATACAATGTTGCAAAGATTGGTGGTAGGCCAGAAGAGTGGGAACATTGTAGAAACCAACAAAGGCTGACTTAAATGGCTCATTTTCAGGTTGGTAAGATGTAACTAGTGGGGTGTCACATGGATCAGTCTCAACTATTTACAATCTCTATTAATGACTTTGATGAAGGAACCAAGTGTATTGTAACTAAATTTGCTGACGATTCAAAGATCCGTGGGAAAGCAAGTTGTGAAGAGGACACAAAGGATGACATTTTCACTTCAGAGGCAGGAAACAGGAGTTGGGTCTATTTCTGGGTCCCGAACACATGCCAGATCGGAAACAGTCACTAACCTGGGATTTTGACTCGGGAGCCCTCTTAATCGGCATGGAAACAGGTTCCAATTAAGAGAGCAGGCGTACTCTCGAAGCTGGAGGGGCAATCAGAGGCCTTCCGGCTTGAGAGGAGCAGCAAGCTGCAGTAAAGGGTAAGTAACTGAAAGGGTGCTTCAACAAGAAGGTGGCCTCTCAGCCACATTTTTAAAAGTGCAAATAAAAAATAGAAAAAACAGCCAGGCCACCACTGTGAGTGGAAGAAGGGGGGAGGGGCGAATTCCCTATATAGGAAGGACTTTGGCTGCACCCACACCCAGGAAGGCAGGGAGGGCCTGTGGGCCTGCCTGGAGCGCTTGCAACTGGCCTGCTGCTAGGTTCCCCCCTCCAGGCAGTTAAACCACCTGCATAAGGGAACTGGAGGATAACTGAAACATCAGTTGGCCTCATTTGACTGCCCTGAATAAAGCTGTTAATGAGCCTAACTGGCTGCCCATCTCATGGGTCAAGCGGTCCTGCCAAGCCTCCGAAGCTGCCTTCCCTAAAATGGTCGGCACTGGGAACAGGGTCAGGAAACCAGCATGCCGGCCTGGTCAGGTATTTTCATGCCCTGTCCCCTTCGTACCCGACCTCGGCAGTTCCGAAAATTCTGCCCAAAGAGTCTGCAAAGGGATGTAAATAAGTTAAGTGAGTGGGCAAAAATTTGGGGGATAGAGTATAATGTGGGGAAATGAGCCATTTAAGTCATCTTTTGCTGGTTTCTAAAATGTCTCCACTCTTCTGGCCTACCGCCAAAGTTCACAACATTGTATGCCTTTTCTTTCAATTTGAGATTATCCTCTTTGTTAGAAAGAATAGAAAAGCAAAATATTATTTAAATGGAGAGAGACTGCAGAATGCTCTGGTACAGAGGAATCTGGGTGTCCTTGAACATGAAACACAAGAAGTTAGCATGCAAGTATAACAAGTAATTTGGAAGGCAAATGGAATGTTGGCCTTTACTCCA
Organism: Heterodontus francisci; assembly: GCF_036365525.1. Classification (NCBI taxonomy): domain Eukaryota; kingdom Metazoa; phylum Chordata; class Chondrichthyes; order Heterodontiformes; family Heterodontidae; genus Heterodontus; species Heterodontus francisci. Next base: position 110,290,878 of record NC_090375.1, on the reverse strand, counting down.
AGGGGGATGGAGTATAAAAGTAGGGAAGTCTTGCTACAACTGTACAGGGCATTGGTGAGACCACACCTGGGGCTGGATTTTAAGGAGCCCTCGACGTCGGGGTCTGTGATGGCAGGGCGGGGGCCCTGAAGATGGCCCCGGATGAGGCCCACCACAGACCTTGACGCTGGTAGGGCCCGGCCTTAACCTCCCGGCAGTGGTGGGGCACCCTGGTGGCCCCCCACCCCCACCCCCACCCCGCCACTCGGCGACAGGACCACAATCACCATATGCAAATGAATAAAGTTAATAGATTTGCATGTACTTACCCTTAATCTTGATGGCACACAGCGATCTTCGGCCTAGCAGCTGGCACTCCAGCGCCTTCGGATCCCTGTCCAGGGAAACGAGGCGCAACACTGGTGGGGAGGGGGAGGAGGAATCTTTATCAGTGCAGGGATAGGGATGGAGTCAAATAAACATCATGGGTGTAGGGGATGGTGGGAAGGGCTGTACTTTAAACTTCATGCAGTTTGTGGGAGGAAGGGCATATGGTTTATTTAATTGTTATTGGGAGGAAGGCAAAAGAAATGTATTTATTTAATTTTATTCACTCTGTCTTTAAATATTTAAATAAGCCGGTAGGGAAGACAGCCCTTTAAAAAGGGCAGGCAACTGACACCATGGCCGGGAACGGGCAGCCCGCCCCCTCCACGTGATTGGGGGGAGGGGGTGGCCCACCCTGTCTATTTAAATGACCCACCACGCTTGAGATTATGGTGGCTCTTTGGCGTGCAGCTCACACGGGCGGGCCACCATTTTTAAAGTTTGCCACTGAGATCGGCGGCGAGCTCATAAAATCCAGACCCGAGAGTACTGTGTGCAGTTTTGCTCTCCTTATTTAAGGAGGGATATACTTGCATTGGAGGCAGTTCAGAGAGGTTCACAAGGCTGAATTCTGAGATGAAGGGGTTGTCTTATGAGGAAAGGTTGAGAGAGTCTTTTTCCTCGGATGATGATGGCAAACACGAGGGGACATAGCTTTAAGTTGAGGGGTGAAAGATATAGGACAGATGTCAGAGGTAGTTTCTTTACGCAGAGAGTAGTAGGGGCGTGGAACGCCCTGCCTGCAACAGTAGTAGACTCGCCAACTTTAAGGGCATTTAAGTGGTCATTGGATAGACATATGGATGAAAATGGAATAGTGTAGGTCAGATGGTCGGCGCAACATCGAGGGCCGAAGGGCCTGTACTGCGCTGTAATGTTCTAATTCTAATTCTAAAAAAAAGTTGGACTGTACTCATTGAAGTTTAGAAGAATGAGAGAATACCTTATTGAAACATATACGAATCTGAGGGGATAGACAAGGTAGATGCTGAGAGGATGTTTCCGCTCATGGGGGAAATCTAGAACTAGGGGGCATAGTTTCAGAATAAGAGATCTCCCATTTACGTCAGAGATGAGAGGAATTTCTTTTCTGAGATTTGTTAATCTTCGGAATTCTCTTCAGCAGCACCGACTCACTCTACCTCAAAGCTGTCCTAGTCTACAGTTTCGTTTTACCTTTTATCTCATCTGGTGTTTTAACAAAAAGCTTTTTCTCTTCCTTTCAGATGTGAAGGATCACAAGCTTCAACAACTCATAGATACCAACACCCCTCCGGATCCATCTTCCCCCTTCACTTCCCTCTGACCCATTCTTTCTCCCAATCTCACCCCTGGCTGTTTAATCATGATACCAGCCGACCTTCCTGCCCCTCTGCCCCTCCATAGCAAAGGGTTCAGCTTCATCCTCTTATACCCCACCGCAATGAATTTTAAGCTCGGAATGACGCTGAGCTCTTCTTTCATCACCTTTGCCTCCACACCAACTTCTTTGGCCAGGAGCCCTCCCACCACACAGTGGACCATTTTACCCATCTCCGGTATTCTTCCTCCACCTGGACCCCTCCCTCTGGCCCCTTACTCACTCTAGATCTTTTCATTGAGAAATACCGGTGTGTGACATCGACCGTCTCAATTTCTCTGATCGAATCACTCACTCTAACCTTTCCCCCTCTGAACTTGCAGCACTCCATTCTCCCAACTCCAACCCTAACATTGTCATCAAACCTACTGGTAAGAGTGTTGCTGTTGCTGTCTGGCGCACTAACCTGTACTTCATGGAGGCTGAACGCCAACTCCCCGCCACCTCCTCCTACCTCCCCCTGGATTATGACCCCACCACTGAACATCAAGCCATTATTTTCAGGACTGTCACTGTCCTCATCATTTTCAAAATCATGAGGGGTCTGGACAGAGTAGATCGGGAGAAATTGTTCCCATTGGTGAAAGGATACAGAACCAGAGTGATTGGAGAAGAATCAACAGCAACATGAGGAAAAACCTTTTTATGCAGCAGTGGTTAGGATCTAGAATGCACTGCCTGAGAGTGTGATGGAGGCAGATTCAATGAAATCCTTCAAAAGAGAATGGAAAAATATCTGAAGAGAAAAAAAGTGCAGCGCTTTGGGGTAAAAGCAGAGGAGTGGGACTCGGTGAGTTGCTCTTGCAGGTAGCTGGCATGGACACAGCGGGCCAAATGACCTCTTCTGTGCTGTTGCTATTCAATGATTCTATCGCCTCTGGAGATCTTCACTCCACAGCCTGAAACCTCTTGTCCTCCAACCCTGAACAGCCCACTTCTACCTCCTTCCCAAAATCCACAAACAGGACTGCCCTGGTAGACCCATCATTTCAACCTGTTTCTGCCTACTGAACTGATTTCTTCCTATCTCGATTCTATTTTTTCTCCCCTTGTCCAGTCTCTTTCCACCTACACCCATGACTCTTCCAATGTCACTTTAACAGTTTCCAGTTTCCTGAACTTAACTATTTCCTTTTCACCCTGGATGTCCAATCCTCTACACTCCATTCCCCACCAGGATGGTCTAAGGGCTCTCCGTTTCTTGTTTGAATGGATACCCAACCAGTCCCCATCCACTACCACCCTCCTCTGCCTGGCTGAACTTGTTATCATATTGAACATCTTCTCTTTCAACCCCACTCATTTCCTCCAAATAAAAGGTGCTGCTGTAGGTACCCTTCCTGGTATGCCTGCCTTTTGTGGGATATGTGGAAAATTCTATGTTCTAGTCCAACTCAGGCCCCCTCCTTCACCTTTTTCCAATACATTGATGACTGTATTGGTGCTGTTTCCTGCTCTCGCCCTGGACTGGAAAATTTAATCAACTTTTCTTCCAATTTCCATCCTTCTCTTGCCTTCTCCAACTCTTGCCTTCCCTTTCTTGATTTCTCTGTTTCCATTTCTGGGGATAGGCTATCAATCAATATTCACTATAAGCACACAACTAAATTGACTACACTTCCTCACCCCTGCTTCCTGTAAGGACTCTATTTCATTTTCCCAGTTTCTATGCCTCTGTCGCATCTGTTCTGATGATCCAACCTTCAATACTAGCGCATCTGATATGTCTTCCTTTCTCCTCAACTGAACATTCCCTCCCCTTCCCTCCACCATGGTTGACAGGGCCCTCAACTTCCATTTCACGCACTCCTGCTCTCACCCCTTCCTCTCCCTCCCAGAACCATGACAGGGTTCTCCTTGCCCTCAGCTTCCACACAATCAGCTTCTGTATTCAACGGAACACCCTCCAGCATTTCCGCCAGCTCCAGCATGACGCCACCACCAAACACATCTTCCCCTCCCCTCCCCTTTCAGCATTCCAAAGGGACTGTTCCCTCCATGATAACCTGGTCCACTCCTTAATCCCTCTCACCCCCAACACCCCCTCCCCTTCCCTGTTCCATGCAGGCACAGGAAATGCAGCACCTATCCTTTTACCTCCTCCCTTCTCAACATTCAAGGCCCCAAACACTCCTTCCAAGTGAAACAGCAATTCACTGGCACTTTTTTCAATTTAGTATACTCTATTTGCTTCTCATGATTCAGTCTCCTCTACCTTGGGAAGTACAAAGGCAGATTGGGTGGCCACTTTGCAGAACACGTCCATTCAGTCTGCAAGCATGTCCCCAAGCTTTCAGTTGCCTGTCGTTTTAATGCTACACCTTGCTCTCACTCTGACCTTTATGTTCTTGGTCTGCTGCAGTGCTGCAATGAAGCTTAATCCAGGCTCGAGGAACAGCATTTTATCTTTCGACTGGGCACTTTACAGCCTTCCCAAGTCAACACTGAGTTCAACAATTTCAGGTCATAAACTCTGCTGCCATTTTGTTTCCTTTCTCTTTGCTTTTTTTAGTGTTGTTTCTCTCTTCTTTCTTTTTCTTTGCTATCAGACGGCAGCTATTCATGATCCTGCCATTCACACCTTCTCCACACACATCTTTTGTTTCTTTACTTGTCCCATTACCACTCCCTTTGGCCTTGCACCAAAAACCCTTTGGTCATTTAATCTCTCCTGCCCTCCACCCTAACAGACTTTCCCTTTTCTTTTCTTTTTCCCACCCTCCCCCCTTTCACTTGTTCAAAATCTAATACATTTCTAACTTTTCCCACTTATGATGAAAGGTCACAGAGATGTGAAAAGTTAACTCTGTTTCTCTGTTAACAGATGCTGCCAGACCTGCTGAGTATTTCCAGCACTTTCTGTTTCTGTTTTAGATTTCCAGCATCCACCGCATTTTGCTTTATTATCAGCAAAATCTTAGTCTGTTTAAACAAAGTGAATTTTCCAGAATGATGGAACACACCAAAAATCATTCAGAAATTAACTAGCAGCTGGAAACAAGAAACCAGCAACTAACTTGTCAGTACAACGTAAACTATTTTAATATTGCTGGTGAGGAGACCTTCCTGCCAGTTAGCACACATTGTGCTGTGAGTTCAGCTCCTGGTGCGTGAAGTACCAGAGCAAAAATTGAAAATGAGTGCTGCAAGAAGCAATGTACCTTAATTTTAACAAAATAATCTTCCCTTTAAAATATTCTTCCCTTTTGTGCTCTCCTAACACCACTGTATCTGCCTTATCCAGTATGACAGGCATCATACATCTGGATGCATATGCAAGCACTTCCTGTCCTCTATATTGGGAACTTAGGAGGTCAGTTAGCGCCTAGAAAATGGGCGTTGCATATCTGACTTTCTAGGTTAGCATCTTTTCTTCTACATATAGGAGGTATCAAAGTTTATTGCAGAAAATAAAAGCTCATGGTGTAGGGGATTACATATTGGCATGGATAGAAGATTGACTAGCTAACAGGAAACAGAGAGTAGGCATAAATGGGTCATTTTCTGGTTGGCAAGATGTAACAAGTGGTATGCCACAGAGAACTGTGCTGGGGCCTCAATTTTTTACTATTTATATAAATGACTTTGGATGAAGGGACTGAAGGTAGGGTTGCTACATTTGCTGATGACACAAAGATAGGTTGGAAAGTAAGTTGTGAAGATGTCATAAGGCAACTAGAAAAGGTATAGATAGGTTAAATGAGTGGGAAAAATCTGGCAAGTGGAGTATAATGTGGGAAAATGTGAAATTGTCTATTTTGGCAGTAAGAATAAAAAAGAAGCATATTATCTATATGGTGAGAGATTGCAGACCTCTGAGATGCAGAGGGATCTTGGTCCTACTGCATAAATCGCAAAAGGTTAGTACGCAGGTTCAGCAAGTAATTAGGAAAGCTAATAGAATGTTATTGTGAGGGGAATTGAATGCAAAAGTAGGGAGGTTATGATTGAGTTATACACGGCATTGGTGAGATCACATCTGGAGTACTGTGTACAGTACTGGTCTCCTTATTTAAGGAAGGATGTAAATGCATTGGAAGCAGTTCAGAGAAGGTTTACTAGACTAATACCTGGAATGGGTGGATTGTCTTATGAGGAAAGGTTGGACAGGCTAGGCTTATATCTGCTGGAATTCAGAAGTGTAAGAGGCGACTTGATTGAAACATATAAGATTCTGAGGGGTTTTGACAGGGTGGATGTGGAAAGGATGTTTCCTCTTGTGGGAGAATCTAGAACTAGGGGTCTCTGTTTAAAAATAAGGGGTCACCCATTTAAGACAGAGATGAGGAAAATAATTTCTTTCAGAGGGTCATGAGTCTTTGGAACTCTCTTCCTCAAAGGGCAGTGGAAGCAGAGTCTTTGAATATTTTTAAGGCAGAGGTAGATAGATTCTTGATAAGCAAGGGGGTGAAAGGTTATCAGGGGTAGGAGGGAACGTGGAGTCGAGATTACAATTAGATCAACCATGATCTTATTGAATGGCAGAGCTGGCTTGAGGGGCCGAGTGTCCTACTCCTGCTCCTAATTCATATGTTCGTATGGACATAACCAACTAGCAAGCTACATTCCACATTGTGTCTATTTATTAAGTGTCTTGTACAAGTGCAACAACTTATCCTTTTGAGTGCTTTGAGATCGTGGCAGATTCCAAATTCATGATTAGTCACATTAGTCATGCAAAACCAATGCTTTCATGATTTAATGCTGGACAATGTGAAATGGAGCATTTACTCAGTGGAAGATTGAGGTTTTTAATTTGTGTCCTACACTTAGATAAGGGTTTCCAGTACATGGGTGTAGAGATTTATCATGGAGGGCAGGCGAATATTCTTCACACAGAGCTGGGAGACTGTGCAATTTACTTCCAGGGTTAATGAGTGAGATTGAAACTATATCAATATTCAATAATTGCTTGGATAGATGGATGAAGGAAAAGGGGATGAAGAAATATGAGAAGAGGGTGGATAGTTATGTCTAGAATTATTTGTTCACATGAATGCTAATTGCCAATACAGATTGGTTTAGCCTAATGGCCTGTCGCTGTGTTGTACCTTATATTTAGAGTATATCAATGTTTGAATGGAATCAAAGTAATTCTTCCATAACCTGGTTATGCAAACTGGTCAATGTGCATTAAATTACATCAGATTAAATATGCATATTGTTCCTCTGTAAGTTCTTCAATTTATCCAGTGATTAAGTGAAGCATATGGACCAGGAGGGTTCTATTTAAATCCTTGATCTGTGCTGAGTTAGCTGTTTTCAGTAAGAGCTGCAGTAATGGTACTACAAGTGGCAAGGTTGCCTGCTTCACATGTGTGAATGTCAGGTGAAAACAAGATTGGGCTGGGCTGCAATGTGCCCTAGGGTTAAGCGTCTGCTGACATTTTATTCAGTGAGTACAGCAGAGAAAAATGGCAAATAAAATTGGTCTGAAAGGGAAATAAAATCGATATCACAGTCATTTAATGGTCTAGATGTTTGATCTGAAGCTGTTACACATATCTCCGAAGGCTTTGTTTTACTGTTGAAAGTTAGAAACTGGAAACCAGCTCAATCAAATTATTGGATCCCTTTAATTCGACATTACAGGAAAGACTGAGATGTCTTCAGCGTCTAGTTGCATTAAATAGCCTCCATCAGACATTATAAGATTAGATCACTAGATTTTTAACTATTCAAACTTTTTGCTAATTTTATGTTCTTTGCAATTTGTAACTGTTTGTTTTAGACCAGCTTTCAATTTTGTAAAACAAGCTGCACTCTGTCCCATTGGAATGAACAGAAACATGAAACTGACAGCAAAAATTCAACAGCTGTTGTGCTTCATTTCTGACAATATAGCTTCAACTGCTGTAACTTGTACTTTTTCTGTGGAGTCCTCCAAGTATCCCAAAAGGTCTTTTTGTGTAGATACCATGGTCATTTTAAAATATTATTACTTGGGTTGAAATTCCTATTGAGAGAGAATAGACAGTAAAATGAAGCAGAAAAATGGTGCATATGACAGATGTCAGGTTGGTAATACAAGTGAGAACCAAGCTGAATATAGATAGAAAGTTCAGAGGGGAAGTGAAAAAAGAAATAAGACCAGGAAAGAGAGAGTATGAAAAGAAATTGGAATCCAAAAGTCTTCTGTATGAATATAAATAGTAAAATGTTGGTAAAAGGAGGAATGGGTTGATTGGGGACCAAAAGGAGATTTACTCATGAAGGCAGAGGGCATGGCTGAGGTACTAAATGAATACTTTCCATCTGCTTTTATGGAGGAAGAAGATGCTGCCAAAGTCATAGAGAAAGAGGAGGTAGTTGAGACACCGGATGGGCTAAAAATTGATAAAAAGATATTCGAAAGGTTGGTTGTATTTAAAGTTGATTAGTCACCAGGAACAAGGATTCTGAGGGAAGTAAGGGTGGAAAATGCGATGGCACTGGCCATAATCTTCCAATCTTCCTTAGATGCATGGGTGGTGCCAGAGGACTGGAGAATTGCAAATGTTACAACCTTGTTCAAGAAAGGGTGGAAGGATAAGCCCAGCCAGTCAGTTTAACCTTGGTTGTGGGAGAACTTTTAGAAACAATAATCTGGGACAAAATTAATACTCATTTGCACAAATGTGGATTAATTAAGGAAAGCCAGCATGGATATGTTAAGGGCAAATTGTGTTTCAGTCACTTGATTGAGATTTTTGATGAGGCAAGAGAGAGGGTTGATGAGGGTAATGCAGTTGATGTGGTGTACATGCACTTCCAAAAGGCATTTGATAAAGTGCCACAGAACAGGCTTGTCAGCAAAGTTAAAGCCCATTGAATAAAAGGGAAAGAATGGATATGAAGTTTGCTGAGAGACAGGAAACAGAGAGTAGTGGTGAATGGTTGTTTTTTTTCAAACTGGAGGAAGGTATATCGTGGGATTCCCCAGGGGTTGGTATTCGGACCACTGCTTTTTTGATCTATATTCTGACCTAGACTTGGGTGTGCGAGGTAGAATTTCAAAATGTGTGGATGGCACAAACTTGGAAGTATTGTAAACTGTGAGGATAATGATACATTTCAAGAGGACATAGACAGGCTGGTGGATAGGGCGGACACATTGCAGATGAAATTTAATGCAGAGAAGTGTGAAGTGCTTCATTTTGGTAGGAAGAATGAGGAGAGGAAATTTAAAAGAAAGGATACAATTCTAAAGGGGGTGCAGGAGCAGAGGGACCAGGGGATATATGTGCACAAATCATTGAAGGTAGCAGGGCAAGTTGAGAAAGTGGTAAATATAGCATAGGGGATCCTGGGCTTTATAAATAGAGGAATAGAATACAAAAGCAAGGAAGCTATGGTAAACCTTTATAAAACACTGGTTCGACCTCAATTGGAACATGGTGTCCAATTCTGGAAGGTTTTGAAGGCATTTGAGAGGGTGCAGAAAAGATTTACAAGAATGGTTCCAGGAGTGAAGGACTTCAGTTACGTGGATAGATTGGAGAATCTGGGGCCATTCTGCTGACAGGAGATTTGATCGAGGTGTTCAAAATCATGAGGAGTCTCGACAGAGTAGACAGGGAAAAACTATTCCTATTGGCAGAAGGGTCAAGAACCAGAGGACACCAATTTAAGGTGAATGGCAAAAGAACCAAAGGCAACATGAGGAAAAACTTTTTTAAACAGCGAGTGGTTAGGATCTCGTATGCGTCACATGAGATTGTGGTGGAGGCAGATTCAATTGTGGCTTTCAAAAGGGAATTGGATAATTATCTGAATAGAAAATATTTTCAGGGCTATGAGGAAAAGGCGGGGGGAGGGGGAGTGGAACTAGCTGAGCTGCTCTTGCAGAGCGGTGCCATAGGCACGGAGGACCAAATGGGCTCCTTCTGTGCTGTGACCATTCTATGATTCTATGAACTGCAATAATACCAATATATTCACCTAAAATTCCTGGGTGTGCTACTTGAAGAAAGTTGTTTATCAGCTTCAAACATACAAGATAATGACTTTGTTAAAAGAGAGCACCCAGAAATTTTGTTTGAACGTGTTAACCAGTCAATTAATGATAATGCACAAATGAATTTCACCTCCTTAGTTTCTTCCAATTTTGTATATTTTTGCCGTATGAAATCTATATATTAAGTATTTGCCTCTACTTTATTTGTACCAGTTGCTTGCTAGTACACTACAACATCCCAGGGCAATGCCCTCCCATTTTCTGCATTAGTTTTTGATTAATACTTTAACTTCATTCCTACACTTCCCAGCCTTTCTGATGTCCACACCATGGACCTTGGCTCTTCTACTAAATTTCACGAGAAATAAATAATTGAACTTTCAAAATTCAGGCATCTCCTAAATGCCTGAACTGTAGCTTGAAATAGTCTTGTCAGCATCTCTTTCTCCAAATGCTGATCAATGATGGTAGCAGAATATAATCTTTTATTCCAATGTTACGACCAGGTAAGAAAGGGTTCCCTCTCAGCTTTCACCTGGTCTTACCATAACAGCGTTTAATTTTTAAACAAGCTGTGTTTTTAGCTCCCCCGGGTGAATCCTTGTTCATTGCTTTCCAATTGTAAGGCAAAGAAACCAGCACAGACAGGTTTTCTTAGGTTTAAAGAAGAAAGGTTGAACTTTATTAAACTTAAACTCATAAATTGGTTAACACCTACAGGTACGCTAGCATGCATATGCGATACACACATGCAGGTACAGACAGAAAAAAGCAGAAGAAAGAAAGTGGAAAGGTTTAAGGCAATATCTGAAGATGCTTTTTGGTTACTGTTCTTCGAGCTCGCTGTAGAGTCTTTGACTGTAGGTAGGCCTTGCTTTTCATTGGGGCCCAGTATTCTTCTTAAACCTTGTTTGATATAGGTGACTTTTCTCCCTTGAGGTTCACATCTTCAGTGGATTTGGAGTTCCTTGAGAAAGAGATGGGAGCAGATAGGAGAGGCTGTGGCGAGCCAGCCAGGAGAGGTCTTTACGGTCCAGGAGCAAACAGTCTCTCTCTCTCAAACTGTGTGTGCAATTCAAAAAAACTCATGTTGCCCAGCAGGTTAGTCACGTGACTAGCTGGTTTGACCATGTCTGTTTGTGGATTCAGCCATCTTAGCAGTCATCCTGGAATGTGAGCTTCCTCACCTTCAATGTCTGGTGATCAAAGTCCATTGTGGACTGACTGTGTCAGGGAATGGTCCTTTGTCTCCACAAGCACTGTCTGTTAGGAAGGAAATATTTTTTTCCAGCCACAGCTGATCTCTTTCACAAGTAATTTCCTCGCTCCAGCAACAGTTTAAAACCAATGTTCATGTGACAAAATTAATATGCCTCATTCTTGGTAGGTGGGGGCCTTCATGACACCAAGCATTGTGTTATTATATATTACATGTTATTGTATATTATATATTATGCTATATATTTATTATATATCTTTTATTTCAAGCATTGTGTTATTTTTCCAAGCACCATGACTGCAAATCAACTTAATTTCTACAAACAGTATGATCAATACTATTTCAAAAGCTAATTGTGCTTTGCACCCCTTCACTTCCTGACCACCAAAATGCCATTTGAATTTCTTTTTGGATCTAGTTTAAAGCATAGCACTACAGCTCTCACCTTGAGGTGTCAGTTTGTTACTACATGTAATTCTCCATGCCATTTATATACTTCTGGAAGAAAATGAGGGATGGCGTAGCCCAGGAACTTATATACCATGAAGGTTGACAAAGCAATTGCATTACTTATTGCTTAGTAAAAATTAATACCCAGCAGTAAAATTTTGAGGCAGCTTTCAAGATTTTCTCTAAAAGATGTTAATCTTTTCATTCACTCAGGTGCTTTGTTTAAGTACTGAACTGGAGGAAAGATTGGACAGACTAGAATATATACACTGGAATTTAGAAAAGAGACAACTTGATTGCAACATATAAGATCCTGAGGGGTCTTTCCCCTAGTGGGAGAACCCGGAATTAGGGGGGTCACCCATTTAAGACAGAGATGAGGAGAAATGTTTTCTCTCAAAGGGTCGTGAGTCCTTGGAACTCTCTTCCACAAAAGGCAGTGGAAGCAGAGTCTTTGAATATTTTTAAGGCAGAGGTAGATAGATTCTTGATAAGCAAGGGGGTGAAAGGTTTTCGGGGTGAGGTGGAAATGTGGAGTAATCAGTTCAGCCATGAACTTATTGAATGGCGGAGCAGGCTCGAAGGGCCGATTGGCCTACTCCTGCTCCGAATTCGTATGTCCGTATGTAACCATTAGCTAGCAGTACCTGAACTGAACATTAGCTGTATTCAGTGCTTATTAATTTCCTGTTGTTGATGGCAGTGTGTAAAGCTGTTTAAATTCTAGCAGAATTGAAACTAGTACTGTGCGTATTAACCCAGTGACTTTGAAACATTTTTAGTCACTTACTAATTGAATCCCTAAATCATACATTAAAATTTCTAACCTATCAGTTTGTTGCTCTCTCCACATACAAAGTTACGCTTTAAAATGTGGCTAATGAGTGAGCCACAAATGAGTTGATATATTATTTTAAAATTTCATCTTCGGCACCTAATCCAGTGTGTAGGTAAAGCTATTGCTTATGATAGAACCCACCGCCCCTCGCCTGCACCCCACCCAAAAAAACAACATTGGATGAAATCTTGCTGCAGTGGGTCATCTCACACAGTGCCATTAGTTAAGACTTCTTCCTCCATTGTTCAACTTGAAAACTGCACTGTAATTTGCTGGAGGTGCAAACTGATAAAGCTGTGGTGAGGGCAACAGAGCATCTGGAACCTTGGCGAACAGCGGAACCATCAGAGCATCTCCTTAACCAATGAGATTTAAGGATTGAGAAAGAAACAGTGGAACAATGGAGAAGTAGCATGAATTACAGCAGGTGAACTAGAGTCAAATCAGGTATAGAAAGAAAAAATAAGATAGCACTTATGAGAGGGAGAAAAAAAATATTGAAAGAAAAATTAAGAAAAACATTTAAAATTTGAACTTTCTAAATCTCTTAAGAAGCATTTCCTGCATGCAAAACTGAGATTGATCTGTTTACGTTGTTACCTATCTGGGCTAGAGAGGTTGATTGACATTGTATTAACAATAATCACATCGTTAACAGAGTACTTACACTCTCAATCACTGGCCCTAACTTTATTTGAAAAGTTTAATGGGCCCTTAATGTGCAATTTCCACAAGTTCTTAAAATAATAGGGAAGCAAAGGGTGTTTGCGCAAATCAAATGTTGGAACAATGGAACTCAGCCAGCATGTTCTGGAGATTCACAACTCACGCCATTTCTCTTAATCCCTGGAACTTTCTGGCCAATTTGAGTATTAATAATGATGTGCATTGTTATATGTCATTATTTTTCCAGCAAAATTCAGTCTATAATTTCCCCCTCCTTTCCTCTCCTGGAAACTCTTCTCCTCTTTGGAGCATGATAACACAGCTGCCCTCCAGTACCTCAGTATCTCATCCAAGTGGCCATTCTTCATCTGTAAACTTAGACAGAAGGGGCTTGATATTAACCCCCCACCCACACAACTGGTGGGAGGAGGTCAGGAATGAGCCTTCTGCCATTTTAATGGCAGTGGTTCTGTGGTGTGCAGTTTACCCACCTGACAAGCCTGTCAATTTGGCCAGCTGCAAAGCTGGAAACAGAAGAATAAAACTGTAATGATGTTGCACCATTAAATTCGCAGGACCTCCATGTCCCAGCCTTGCTGGGTTATAGAGTCAAAGAGTCATAGTGTTTTACAGCACAGAAACAGGCCCTTCGGCCCAACGCGCCTGCGCCAACCATCAAGCACCCGTCCTAACTAATCCCATTTCCCCGCACTTGGCCCGTAGCCTTGTATGTTATGGTGTTTCAAGTGCTCATCTAAATATTTCTTGAATGTCGTGAGTGTTCCTGCCTCTACCACCCCTTCAGGCAGTGTGCTCCAGATTCCAACCACCCTCTGGGTGAAAAAATTCCTCCTCAACTCCCCTCTAAACCTCCTGCCCCTTACCTTAAATCTATACCCCCTAGTTATTGACCCCTCCGCTAAGCAAAAAAGTTTCTTCCTATCTATCCTATCAATGCCCCTGATAATTTTGTATACCTCAATCAGGTTCCCCCTCAGCCTTCTCCACTCTAAGGAAAACAACCCCAGCCTATCTAGTCTGTCTTCATAACTGAAATGCTCCAGCCCAGGCAACATCCTGGTGAATCTCCTCTGCACCCTCTCCATTGCAATCACATCCTTCCTATAGTGTGGTGACCAGAACTGTACATAGTACTCCAGCTGTGGCCTAACCAGCGTTTTATACAGCTCCATCATAACCTCTCTGCTCTTATATTCTAATCTTCGACTAATAAAGGCAAGTATCCCATATGCCTTCCTAACCCCCTTATCTACCTGTGCCTTCAGTGATCTATGGACAAGCACCCCAAGGTCCCTCTGACTCTCTGTACTCCCTAGGGTCCTACCATCCATTGTATATTCCATTGCCTTGTTAGACCTCCCAAAGTGCATCTCACACTTCTCAGGATTAAACTCCATTTGCCACTGCTCTGCCCATCTTACCAGCCCATCTATATTGTCCTGTAGTCTAAGGCTTTCCTCCTCGCTTTTTACGACACCAATTTTCGTGTCACTTGCGAACTTACTGATCATACCTCCTCTATTCACGTCTCAATCTTTAATGTACACTACAAACAGTAAGGGTCCCAGCACCGATCCCTGTGGTACACCACTGGTCACAGGCTTCCACTCGCAGAAACAACCCTCTACCATCACCCTCTGCCTCCTGCCACTAAGCCAATTTTGAATCTAATTTGCCAAATTACCCTGGATCCCATGGGCCTTTACTTTCTTAACCAATCTCCCATGCGGGACCTCATCAAAAGCCTCACTGAAGTCCATGTCGATTACATCAACTGCTTTACCCTCATCTACACATCTAGTCACCTCCTCGAAAAATTCAAACAAATTTGTGAGACACGATCTCCCCCTGACAAAGCCATGCTGACTATCCCTGATTAATCCCTGCCTCTCCAAGTGGAGATTAATCCTGTCTCAGAATTTTTTCCAATAATTTTACCTGGTTTATCCCTGCTCCCCTTCTTAAGTAATGGTACCACATTCGCTGTCCTCCAGTCCTCTGGCACCTCTCCTGTGGCCAGAGAGGATCTAAAAATTTGTGTCAGAGCCCCCGCTATCTCCTCCCTTGCCTCACATAGCAGCCTGGGATACATTTCATCTGGGCCTAGGGATTTATCCACCTTCAAGCCCGCCAATACAGCTATTACTTCCTCCTTTTCAATGCTAATTTGATCAAGTATATCACAATCCCCTTCCCTGATCACTACACCTACATCGTCGCTCTCCACGGTGAACACAGATGAAAAATAATCATTCAAAACCTCACCTATGTCCTCCGGCTCCACACACAGATTGCCTATTTGTCCTTAATGGGCCCCACTTTTTCCTGGTTATCCTCTTGTTGCCCCTAACATACTTATAAATGTATGGGATTTTCCTTTATCTTGTCTGCCAGTGATTTTTCATGTCCCCTCTTTGCTCTCCTAATTACTTTTTTAAAGTATTCCCCTACACTTTCTATTCTCCTGTAGGGCCTCCGCTGTTTTCAGCACTCTGAATCTGCTACGCCTCCTTTTTTTTCCTTATCCAATTCCCTACATCCCTTGACATCCAGGGTTCCCTTGATCTGTTGGTCCTACTCTTCACCTTTACAGGAACATGCTGCACCTGAACCCTCACAATTTCCCTTCTAAATGACTCCCACTGGTCTGATGTAGACTTTCCTAAAAGAAGCTGCTCCCAGTTCACTTTGGCCAGATCCTGTTTTATCATATTGAAATCTGCCTTCCCCCAATTCAGCACTCTTATCCGGAACCTCTATGTCCTTTTCCATAACAATCTTAAATCTTACAGTCCCTATCCCTATCCCCGAAATGCTCCTCCACTGCCACTTCTACCACTTGTCCAGCTTCATTCCCTTGGATTAGGTCCTGTACCGCTGCTCCTCTTGTAGGACTCTCTACGTGCTGGCTCAAAAAGCTCTCCTGAATGCACTTGAAGAATTCCACCCCCTTTAAGCTTTTTGCACTAATACTATCCCCTCTAATATAAGGGAAGTTGAAATCCCCTACTATTATTACCCGATTATTATTGCACTTCTCTGAGAATTGCCTACATATCTGCTCCTCTACCACTGCCTGACTGTTTGGAGGCCTGTAGTACACTCCCAGCTTAGTTATAGCCCCCTTTTTGTTTTTAAGTTCTACCCATAGGGCCTCATTAGAGGAACCTTCTAAGATATCATCCCTCCTTACTGCAGTAATTGTCTCTTTAATCAACAGTGCAATGTCACCTCCTCTTTTACCCCCTCCCTTATCACGTCTGAAGATTCTATACCCTGGGATATTAAGCTGCCAGTCCTGCCCTTCCCTCAACCATGTCTCAGTAATAGCAATAATATCATATTCCCATGTGTTAGTCCCCAACATATTCCCATGTGTTAATCCCCAACAGCACTAGCAAACCTCCCAACAAGGATGCTGGTCCCGTTCTGGTTCAGGTGCAACCCGTCCATCTTATACAGATCCCACCTTCACCAGAAACAGGCCCAGTGATCCAAGAATCTAAAGCCCTCCCTCCTGCACCATCTCCCCAATCATGTATTCATCTGCTCTAACCTCCCATTCATATACTCACTAGCCCGTGGCACTGGAAGAAACCAAGAGATTACAACGTTTGAGGTTCTACTTTTTAATCTACTGCCTATCTCCCTCAAAAGGACCTCATCCCTCTTTCTACCTATGCCATAGGTACCAACGTGGACCACAACCTCCAACTGTGCATCCTCACCCTCCAGAATACTTTGTAGTCGCTGAGTGATATCCAAGACCCTTGCACCAGGGGGGCAACACACCATCCTGGAATCACGTCTGCGACCACAGAAACATCTGTCTGTTCCTCTAACCATAGAATCCCCTACCACTATTGCCCTCTTGTCCCTTTTTCTCCATCCCAGCACAGCTGAGTCAGCCATGACATTCCAGTCATGACTCTTGGTGCATTCTCCAGAGGAACCCTCTCCCCCATCGGTACTCAGAACTGAATACCAGTTAGAAAGTGGGATGTCCTCTGGGGACTCCTGCATTACCTGCCCTGACTTCTTTGTCCGTCCGGTATCAACCAAGTCACCCCCCGACTGTGCTCGCCTAGGCACCGGCTTGACTACCTCCTGAAACGTGCCATCCACGTAGTCCTCCACCTCGCAGATGCGCCACAGTGACTCCAGCCACCGCTCGAGCTCTGAAACCCGAAGCTCAAGCTTCTGCAACCGGAGACACTTTCTGCAGACATGTTCGCCAAGGTCACATGGCACATCCACGACTTCCCACATTCCGCTTGGCCAAGTTGCCCGGCCATTACTTACTTTTACAATGAGAAAAACAAAACTTGCTAGTGTAATAACTTACCTGCTATTTACAATCAACTTTTATCCCCTGTACCTTTGAGGCTGAGAAAGAAAAAGAGCAAAGAGCACCTACCACCACACCCAGCCAATGAAAATACCCACATTTAACTTACAGACTCACTCCATGCAAACAGCACTAGAATAACCAGTAAAGACTAAAAATTTACAGGTAGCTATCCTAGGGTTTTAATTTAAAAGGAACCTTTTTTTTTTAACTCCAATCAATCACAGTTATCCCCATGCAATAACAGGTTCGGCCCACCGACCAATCAGCACCCAGAATTTCAGTGATGTCACTATTCTTATTTTTTTTACTAAATCCAAACAGAGCGCGTGCAGGAACAGTCAGAGAGTCCGCCACCGCCCCGGACGTCAGGTAGGTGAAAGGCCTCGAGCCCCACTCTTTATAGGTTTTCAGCCCTGTTGTTCCTTTCAGGTCCGCCACTGCTCCAGAGGTCAGGTAAGTAAAGGGCTTCGAGCCCCACTCTTTATTTATAGGTTTTCAGCCCTGTTCCTTTCAGGTCCGCTGCTGCCCCGGACATCAGGTAGGTGAAGGGCCTCAAGCCCCGCTCTTTATTTATAGGTTTACAGCCCTGTTCCTTTCAGGTCCACTTCTGCCTAGCCCGGGGATCCGTTCCGCATTTTACGGGTCCTCGGGCTTTAATTGTCCCATGGCAGGACTTCCACCCACTTGAGGGTGGAGGTCCCGCCTCAGTGAACTGCCGGCCAATCAGCGGGCCAGCAGCTCTTAGTCCCAGCAGCGCCACTGGGAGCGATGGCCACTGCTGGGACTGCAGTCCAGCCAACAACATGGAGCCAGGAGTAAAAGTCAGTCGGGAACGCCTCACCAGTGAGATCGATCGTGCCCTGGTGAGGCTAGAGTGGCTGTTTGGGGGGAGGAGGGAGTCTTGGGTCCCGGGGTGGGTTGGGAGGTGGGGGCGGCCCTCAATCTGGCACCCTGTGCCCGACTGCCATGGCACCCCGCCCCGGCGCGCAGAAAAGCTGGCAGCTATTGCAGGGCTGCCTTTCACATCCCCAGCACGTCCACTTGCCATGGGTAAAATACCCATGGAGGCAGGCGAAGGCCCTTAAGTGATTGGCCTCGGGCAGACGGGCGGGCCATTTCTCCCCCTCCCCTGCCCGACAGCCTTAAAGTTGACCGGGGGTGAGAGCAGGGCGGGTAGACCTCCCGGAGCCTCCCACTCAATTTTACACCGCCCCCATTCTCCCCCACGCCACCATCCAACCTGCTGGGGTGGTGTAAAATTCAGCCCTATGTTACAGCTATGCAGGACTCTGGTTGGACCCTATCTGGAATATTGCATTCAGTTCTGGACACTGCACCTCAGGTAGGATTCTACTGCCCTTGGACCAGGTGCAGCACAGATTCACCAGAATGATACCAGGCTAAAAGAGTTAAATTATGATGACAGGTTGCATAGGCTTGTTTTTCCTTGAGTTTAGAAGATTAAGGGGTTATCTAATTGAGGTATTTAAGATGATTAAAATATTTATAGGGTGAATAGAGAGTAACTATTTGCTCTGGTGAGGGTCGCCCAGATCAAGGGGGCATAATCGTAAAATTAGAGCAAGGCAGTTCATGAATAATGTCAGAAAGCACTTCTTCACACAAAGGAAAGTAGAAATCTGGAACTCTGCCCCCCAAAAAGCTGTAGAGGCTAAGTCAACTGAAAATTCAAAACTTAGATTAATAGATTTTTGCTAGGTAAGGCTATTAAGGATCAGGAAACCAAAGAAGGTAAATGGAGTTAAGATACAGATCAGTGTTATGGACATTGAGAGCTGATGGGGATGGTTCCCCCTTTTTCACCTCCCAAAAGACCGAAGACAGTGTGTTTTTTTAAAGGTGCTTTTTTTGCCCCTGAGTGCTTTAATTATCAAGAACAGACAAATGACAGGTTTTTTCATAAGTTTAAAAGAAAGATAAATATTTCTTATACAACACCCAAAATATACGTAACAACACCCACTCTCACACTTATACAGATACACACACACTCAAGAAAAGATAGAGATTATAAAGATAACATGTATTAGGTCTGATGATTTTAAAGAGTTCTCTGTTAAAATTGCTTTTCTCCAGGGTGAAGAAACGGTACAGGTTTGTAATCTTTTTCCTTGTTCACTGAAGAAAGACTGAGGAATTTCAGGAAGATGCATGTGCTGTTGCAGCTGCTCTTGTTGTATTCCAGCCAAAGGTCAATCATGAAGTCCTGATACAATGTCTCAGGTAGGGAGTTCAAGGCCAAGCTCCAGTTTCTGCCTGCATGTAGTTCAAAGCTGGTAAGGTTAGGCAGGGTCCTTTCTCTTCGATGGCATAGATAGATCTCCTTTATCTGCCCAGAACATACCTTTATTAAAGCTCCTCATCAGAAACACCTAGTTTCTGTCATGTGACTATCATTTCTCTGTCCACTGTCCTTGTAAATAGTATCTGATGGTGAGGTCATTGTTAGACAATGGAGTCATTCATCCTCATATCTCCTTGATGTTTTTCACACCATTCTTTGGAATTTGAGTTTGATGTCAAAAAGATTGCGATAGTATTGTTAACCCAATCAGTTGAAGAGAAGCAGCCATTACAACAGGAAGGGTCATTTGCATTTTAATGACTTCTCCAAGACTTGTCCAGACATGAAAATTAGCTCAGGGTTTTTGTAGTTTTACGTGCATTGGTAGGAAAGGAAAGGTTAGCTGCCCTCTTGACTCCATTTTGTTTTACAAGGAAAGTGTCTGTTTCGGGTTTACTTCATAAGTTCATTTTATAGTTCATAAGTTTGAATTGCATGGGCATGGCATCACTTATGATGTAATTGAATGGTGTAACAGGCTTGAGGGGCTGAATAACCTACTCCTGTTCCTATGTTCTGGGGTTAACACCTGAGGCCAGAATTTATTCCAGTGACGGGTATCCCAGCAGCAGATCAGAAGGCGGGGGGGGGGGCGGGGGGGTGGGGGGGAGAATCTGCCTCACCCCTCCATCAGACACACTTAGCTATTGAATGGCGGCATGCAATTAACTGTCCACCATTGGGGACGCCGTGCTGCTGGCCAATCAGAAGGCCAGCACCTCTGCAGTACCAGCAGTTAACTGGGAGCAGTGGCCACTACAAAGAGACAAGACCGCGTGAGAGGTAAGTGGGGTTGGGGTCATGGGGCTATTCAGGCAGGCCCCGGCGAGTGGGTTGTAGGGGGGTGGTTAGTGAGGGTGGGAGGGGTCTTTCCAGGGGTCGGTGATATGACAGAATTTTACATTAAGTTTGAAAGTGATGTAGTTCGATCTGAAACTAGGGTCTTAAATCTAAACAAAGGAAACTACGAAGGTATGAGGGGAAAGTTGGCTTTGGTAGACTGGGAAACTACATTTAAAGGTATGACAGTAGACAGGCAATGGCTAGCATTTAAAGAATTAATACGTGGTTTACAAAAAATGTACATTTGTTTCAGGCACAAAAACCCAGCGGGAAAGGTTAGATTACAGATACAGCACTGAAACAGGCCCTTCGGCCCACCGAGTCTGTGCCGAACATCAACCACCCATTTATACTAATCCTACACTAATCCCATATTCCTACCAAACATCCCCACCTGTCCCTATATTTCCCTACCACCTACCTACACTAGTGACAATTTATAGTGGCCAATTTACCTATCAACCTGCAAGTCTTTTGGCTTGTGGGAGGAAACCGGAGCACCCGGAGAAAACCCACGCAGACACAGGGAGAACTTGCAAACTCCACACAGGCAGTACCTGGAATCGAACCCGGGTCCCTGGAGCTGTGAGGCTGCGGTGCTAACCACTGCGCCACTGTGCCGCCCTAGATGATCCAACTATAGCTAACAAAAGAAGTTAAAGATTGTATTAGGTCAAAGGAAGGGGCTAATAAAGTTACCCAAAAAAAGTAGTAAGCCTGAGGATTGGGAGCATTTTAGAATTCAGCAAAGGAGGACCAAGAAACTGATAAAGAAAGAGAAAATAAAATATGAAAGTAAACTAGCGAGAAATATAAATCGAATTGTAAAAGCTTCTATAGGTGTGTAGAAAGGAAAAGATTAGCAAAGACAAATGTTGGCCCATTACAGGCAGAGACAGGGGAGTTTATAATGGGGAATAAGGAAATGGCAGAGAAGCTAAACAAATACTTTGGGCTGGATTTTATAAGCTCATTCAAAAATAGCGGCCCACCTGCCAAAAAGCTGCCAATCACGTGGAGGGGGCAGGCTGTCTGACCCCGGCAATGGCATCAGCTGCCTGTGCGCAGACGCTGATGCCATTTTTAAAGGGCTGTTAGCCCAACTGGCTAATTTAAATATTTAAAGATGGAATGAATTAAGTCAAGTAAAAACATTTCTTTTGCCCCTCACCCACTCCCCAAAAGCAATTAAATTAATTATTTGCCCTTTCCCCCAAAAAAACACTAACCTGTAACATCTGACCTTCCACCCCAAAACTGCATAAACTTTAAACTACAACCCTTCCCACCATCCCCTACACCCATGACGTTAATTTGACCCCGTCCCCCCCTCCCGCACTGATAAACTTATGTCCTCCCCCTTCCCCACCAGTGTTGCGCCTCGTTTCCCTGGACGGGGATCCAAAGGCACGGGAATGACAGCCACCAGGCCGAAGATTGCAGCAGGACATCAGGAGGCGACACAAGTTTATTTAAATCGATTATTTTAATTGATTTAAATATTCAAATTATGGTCTCATTACCCAGAGGTAGAGAGACCATCACAGTGCCTCGTCACCAACGGGAGGATCGGGCCAGGCCATGCCGGCGTCGAGGTCCATGGCGGGCCTCATCCGAGGCCATCTTCAGGCCCCCACCCCCAGCCACGGATCCCGACATTGAGGACTCGTTAAAATCCAGCCCCTTGTGTCTGTCTTCACGGAGGAAGATACATAAAACCTCCCAGAAATACTGAAGAACCAAGCAATGAGGAACTGAAAGAAATTAGTATTAGTAAAAAAGTGGTAGTGGAGAAATTAATGGGACTGAAAGTTGATAAATCCCCTGGACTTGATGATCTACATCCCAGAGTATTAAAAGAGGAGGCTGCAGAGATAGTGGATGTGTTGGTAATCATCCTGCAAAATCCTATAAATGCTGGAATGATTCCTGAAGATTGGAAGGCAGCAATTGTAATCCCTCTATTTAAGAAAGGAGGGAGAGAGAAAATGGGGAACTACAGACCTGTTAACAGTTAGCCTGACATTAGTCGTAGGGAAAATGCTAGAATCTATCATGAAGGATGTTATAACAGGAGCCTTAGAAAATAATGGTAGGATTGGGCAGAATCAATATGGATTTATGAAAAAGAAATCAATCCTGTTTGACAAACCTGTTCGAGTTTCTTGAAGATGAAACTAACAGAATAGATAAGAGGGAACCAGTGGATGTGGTGTATTTGGATTTTCAGAAGGTTTTTGATAAGGTCTCACACAGGTTAGTAAGCAAAATTAGAACACATGGATTTGGGGGTAATATACCACCTAGAAGAATAGGGCAGCAAATGCATGGGAACACCACCACCTGCAAGTTCCCCTCCAAGCTACACACCATCCTGACTTGGAACTGTATCGCTGTTCCTTCACTGTCACGGGCTCCAAATCCTGGAACTACCTTTTGTAGTGTTTGATCTTGTTTTGATTGTATTAGTTTGTCCACCTATCTGTGTTCACCGTGTTTGATTGCTTAAGCGTATGGGTGGAGCCTAAGAGTTAAAAGTGAAATGAAAAGACACAGCTAGGATCTTCTACAGAAAACACACTGACTGCTATGCAGAGACATGTACTGAGATCATGTAAGAACTGTTATAGTTTAAAGTGCTGTAAATAAACCAGTTTGTGATTTAGTATAAGCATGATATCTGCATTGCTCTGAGATAAATCAGATATACATACTATATCCAACAACCCACTGTAAACATAACACCTTCCTAACAGAACTGTGGGCATACGTACACCACATGGACTGCAGCGGTTCAAGAAGGCAGCTCACCATCACCTTCTCAAGGGCAATTAGGGATAGGCAATAAATGCTGACCTAGCCAGTGACACCCACATCCCATGAAAGATTAAATAGTGTACTGGCATGAATTGAGAATTGGTTAATGGAGAGAAAACAGAGAGTAGGAATAAATGGGTCATTCTCAGGTTAGCAGACTGTGACTAGTGGGATACTACAAGGATCAGCCCCAGCTATTCACAATCTATATCAATGATTTAGATGTGGGGACAAATGTAATATTTCCAAATTTGCTGATGACACAAAACTAGGTGGGGATGTGAGTTGTGAGGAGGATACAAAGAGGCTTCAGGGGGATTTAGACAGGCTGGGATGGATTTTACAGCCCTCCCCCACCCCGGCAATGGGGGTCATGGTGAGGGGGTGGGGGTCTGGAAAATGCCTCCAGGAGAGGCCCGCCATTGGCCTCAATGCCGGGAAGGCCCAGCCTGATATTGCTGGCAGCAGCAAGGCCTTGTAGCTGCCACCCCCGCCCACCCCCCTCCGCCCATGTTAGTTTATTTAAATCAATAAATTAAGTACTTACCTCTCCCGCCATCCATTCTGGTGCCATATATTGATGCTGGTGGCCAGCACTCCCGTGCCTTCGGATACCTGTCTGGAGATCTGATGCAGGACACTGGTGGGGAGGAGGGAGCAGGCAAGTATCTCAGTGCAGGAGTGGGGAGTGGGGTCAAACTCCTCTGATTGGTATAGGGGATGGTGGGAAGGGGTAAAGTGCATAGTTTAGGAATTGTGGCAGAGGAGGGAAGGTCAAGTGTACAACGTAAATATTTGGGGGGGGGAGAGAGCAAGGGATGAAATGTATTGTTATTGGGGGTGAGAGCAGGGCTAGAAACATTTATTTCATTCTGTTCAATCCATTTTAATTAACTATATCTTTAAATATTTAAATGAAATGGAAGGGCATGAAGCCCTTTAAAAATGACCATCGGCGCCTGCGTAATGGCCCCTGACGCCATTGCTGGGGACAGACTGCCCACCCTTTCCACGTCATCGGTGGGGGGCGGTCCGCCCCGGCCATTTAAATGAGCCACCATGCTGAATATTACGGCAGCTCCGCGATGTGTGGTCGGCATGGGAGGACCGCCAGTTTTGAAGCTCGCAACTAAGATCGGCGGTGAGCTTATAAAATCCAGCCCGCTAAGTGAGTGTGCAAGAACATGGCAAATGGAATACAATGTGCAAAAATGTGAAGTTATCCACTTTGGTAGGAAAAACAGAACTGCAGAGTATTTCTTAAATGGTGAGAGATTGGGGAGTGTTGATGTCCGAAGGGACCTGAATGTTCTCGTTCATGAGTCACTGAAAGCTAACATGAAGATGCAGCAAGCAATTGGGAAGGCAAATGGTATGTTGGCCTTTATTGCAAGAGGATTTGAGTACAGGAATAAAGAAGTCTTGCTGCAATTGTATAGAACCTTGATGAAACCGCACCTGGAGTACCGTGTGCAGTTTTGGTCTCCTTACCTAAGGAAGGATATACTTGTCATAGAGGGAGTGCAACAAAGGTTCACCAGACTGATTCCTGGGATGGCAGGATTGTCCTCTGAGGAGAGATTGAGGAGACTGGGCCTGTATTAAAGCCTGGCTCGGATATAAAATTAAAACCCGACCCAGGCCCAACCCGACCACAGCCAATCTGAACCCGACCTGAGCCCGAGTCCTTTAATTTTTTATCGTGCCAGACCCGACACGACACGAATCTGTTTCATCTGTTCCGGCAGCAGGCTACTCCTGCAGCTGGAGCTGTGGGGAATCATGGATAAGCCTGATCCTGTGACCTCCCGGAAGCAGTGTCCAGCCCCTCCTGACCCAAGCCCGAATACTGGACTCAGAATTTCGACCTGACCCAACCCAAACCTGACACATATATTAGGGTCTAGTCGGGTTTGGGTCGGGTAGCCAGGCTTTAGCCTGTATTCTCTAGCGTTTAGAAGAATGAGAGGTGATCTCATTGAAGCATATAAAATTCTTACAGGGCTCAACAAGGTTGATACAGGAAGGATGTTTCCCCTGCTGGGGGGTCTAGAACCAGGGGACACAGTCTCAGAATAAGAGGCATTTAGGAAAGAGATGAAGAGGAATTTCTTCACTCAGAGGGTGGTGGATCTTTGGAATTCTCTACTCCAGAGGGCTGTGGAGGCTCAGTCATTGAGTATGTTCAAGACAGAGATCAATAGATTTCTAGATATCCAGGGATATGGAGATAGCATGGGAAAATGGTGTTGAGGCAGAAGATCAGTCATAATCCAGTTGAATTGTGGGACAGGCTCGAGGGGCTGAATGGCCTGCTCCTGCTCCTAATTCCTATGTTTCCTATGACCCTTCAGGGGCCCTGGATTGCCCCCAAAGGAGGGACACCCCCTTGACCCCACCGGGAGGCTACCAGTCTCCATGTGGCAGTGGGTCCCTCTGCCTTCAGCAAAACTGAAGTGTAGGCAGGAAGAGGCCCTTCAGTGGCCATTAATTGGCTTGGGATGGAAAGCCAGCATCAGCCTTCTCCATCCTGGACAAAATGGCGGGGGGTCCCAGGCAATGTCAGGAATGGCAATCCCTCCCATTTTGTTTGTCCCCCCACCCACCCCCCGCCTCTGTGCCCACCTCCAAGGGCACAATAAAGTTCAGCCCTCAGTTTTGTACTGCAACTAAGAGTTACACAGCATGTAAATGCCATTGTTGTGTCATGACACCAATACCTAGTTAGTCAATGATTTAGACGTGAGTATAGGAGGTAAGATCAGTAAGTTCGAGGATGACACGAAAATTGGTGGTGTCGTAAATAGTGAGGAGGAAAGCCTTAGATTACAGGACTATATAGATGGGCTGGTAAGATGGGCAGAACAGTAGCAAATGGAATTTAATCCTGAGAAGTGTTAGGTGATGCATTTTGGGAGGACTAACAAGGCAAGGGAATATACAATAGATGGGAGGAAGTACAGAGGGTCAGAAGGACCTTGGTGTACCTATCCATAGATCACTGAAGGCAGCAGCACAGGTTGTTAAGGTGGTTAGGAAGGCATATGGGATACTTGCCTTTATTAGCCGAAGCATAGAATATAAAGAGCAGGGAGGTTATGATGGAGCTCTATAAAACACTAGTTAGGCCACAGCTGGAGTACTGTGTACAATTCTGGTCACCACACTATAGGAAGGATTTGACTGCACTGGAGAGGCTGCAGAGGAGATTCAAAAGGATGTTGCCTGGGCTGGAGCATTTCAGCTCTGAAGAGAGACTGGATAGGCTCGGGATATTTTTCATGGAGCAGAGAAGGCTGAGGGGGGACCTGATTGAGGTATACAAAATTATGAGGGGCATTGATAGGATAGATAGGAAGAAACATTTTCCCTTAGAGGAGGGGTCAATAACCAGCGGGCATAGATTTAACGTAAGGGACAGGAGGTTTAGAGGGGATTTGAGGGAAAGTTTTTTCACCCAGAGGGTGGTTGAAATCTGGAACACACTGCCTGAAAGGGTAGTAGAGCCAGGAACCCTGACAACATTTAAGAAGTATTTGGATGGGCACTTAAAACGCCATAGCATACAAGGCTACGGGCCAAGTACTGGAAAATGGGATTAGGATAGGTGCTTGTTGGCCGGCACGGACATGATGGGCCGAAGGGCTTGTTTCTGTGCTATATAACTCTATGACTTGTGTAGGTCAGCAGCACTTGTTTATAGTGATGCCTGTACACTTCTCTCAAATTGGAGGAAAGGAGATCTCTGCACAAGTGTAAGTCGGAAAACAATAGTGGAAATAGGAAGCACAGAAAGTCCCTCCCATCCCTCCCTCCAGTGTCCCTCTCTCCTTTAGATCTGCCATCATCATGCCCTCCTCAAATAGCCAACCCTTACCACACCGACCTTGCAAACTACCATCCCATCTCCAGCCTCCCTTTTTTCTCCAAACTCTTTGAATGTGTTGTCACCTTCCAAATCTGTTCCCATCTTTCCAGGAACTCCATGTTTGAATCCCTCCAATCGGGTTTCCCTCCCTGTCACAGTACCGGAGCAGCTCTCATCAAAGTCACAAATGACATCCTATGTGACTGTGCCAAAGGTAAACTATCGCTCCTTGTCCTTCCCGACCTGTCTGCAGCCTTTCACATGGTTGACCACACCATCTTCCTTCAGCACCTCTCCACAGTCATCCAGCTGGGTGGGACTGCTCTCACCTGGTTCCATTCTTAACTATCTAATCGTAGCCAGAGAATCGTTTGCA
Organism: Heterodontus francisci; assembly: GCF_036365525.1. Taxonomy (NCBI): domain Eukaryota; kingdom Metazoa; phylum Chordata; class Chondrichthyes; order Heterodontiformes; family Heterodontidae; genus Heterodontus; species Heterodontus francisci. The sequence continues at coordinate 110,263,402 of NC_090375.1, read as the reverse complement.
ATGGCTTCTCTTCCTGGTCCTGCACCATTACCTCTCACGTCCCCCAAAGATCTATCCTTGGCACCCTCCTATTTCTCATTTACTGGCTGTCCCTCAGTGACACCATGTGAAAGCACAGTATTACATTTTCACATTACAACAGTGACTATACTTCAAAATGTACTTCATTGGCTGTAAAATGCTTTGAGATTCTAGTGGTCGTGAAAGGTGCTATATAAATGCAAGTCTTTCTTTCTTTCTTTCTTTATGTATGCTAACAACACTCAACTCTACCCTTCTGCTACTTCTCTCACCTCCTCCATTGTTGCTAAATTATCAGACTACTTATCTGACATCCAGTACTGGACCAGCAGAAATTTCCTCCAATTAAATATTGGGAAGACTGAAAGCATTGTTTTCGGTCCCCGCTCCAAACTCCATTGTCTAGCTACAAACTCGATCACTCTCTCTGGCAACAGCCAGTCTGTTCGCAATCTTGGTGTCAGATTTATCCCCAAGATGAGCTTCCAACCTCATATTCATTCCATCACTAAGACTGCTTAATTCCACCTCTGTACTTCAAAATGATCTGAGAGTAATGTGTCTTTTAAAGTGTCCATTGTACCCTCAATTGTGTGAGACAGATTCCACTTAATTGAATGTTATATCAATGCAAGTTGTTTAAAAACACTGTTGTGTTCTATACTGTGTGATACTCTCTATTTCTCTGTTTTTTCTTCTTACAGGCCAGATATACTATATATTTTGTATTTCTGTAAGCTTCATAGTGGTACAAAATGTAGAGTATAATTGGAGCCGAACCGGCCTCAGTTTGGGTTTGGTTCTTGAGTGTAAAACTAGCACCAGGAGGCAGTCTCACACTGTTTGACCTACACACCAGCCCCAATTTGCCCCTATCTCAGCTGATCTGCTGCTGAAGCCATCACTCATGCTTTTGTTACCTCTGGACTTGATTATTCTAATGCACTCCTGGCTGCTCTCCCACATTGTACTCTCTGTAAACTTGAGGTCATCCAAAGTTCTGCTGTCCGTGTCTTAACTCACACCAAGTCCCATTCCCCTATCACTCCTGTGCTCACTGACCTACATTGGTTCCTGGTCAAGCAACATCTTGATCTTAAAATTCTCATCCTTGTTTTCAAATCCCTCCATGGCCTCACTCATCCCTATCTCTGCAATCTCCTTCAGCTCCACAACCCTCCAAGATATTTGTGTTCCTCTAATTCTGGTCTCTTGTACATCCCTGATTTTACTCACTCCACTATTGATGGCCGCGCCTTCAGTTGCCTTGGCCGCAAGCTCTAGAATCGCTCCTACACCTCTCCGCCTCACCACCTCATTCTCCCTCTTTAAAACACCACTAAAAATCTACATTTTTGGCCAAGCTTTTGATCATCCGACATAAAATCTCCTTTTGTGGCTTGGTGTCATACTTGGTTTATAATGCCCCTGTGAAGCATTTTGGGACATTTTATTACCTTAAAGGCGCTATATAAATATCAGTTGTTGTTCTTGAGTCCAAACGCCAGTAAAATGTAATACTGTGCTTTCACATGGTGTCGCTGAGGGACAGCAAGTAGATGAGAAATAGGAGGATGTCAAGGATAGATCCTTGGGGGACGTGAGAGGTAATGGTGCAGGACCAGGAAGAGAAGCCATTGCAAATGATTCTCTGGCTATGATTAGATAGTTAAGAATGGAACCAGGTGAGAGCAGTCCCACCCAGCTGGACGACTGTGGAGAGGTGCTGAAGGAAGATGGTGTGGTCAACCATGTGAAAGGCTGCAGACAGGTCGGGAAGGACAAGGAGCGATAGTTTACCTTTGGCACAGTCACAGAGGATGTCATTTGTGACTTTGATAAGAGCTGCTCCGGTACTGTGACAGGGAGGGAAACCCGATTGGAGGGATTCAAACATGGAGTTCCTGGAAAGATGGGAACAGATTTGGAAGGTGACAACACATTCAAAGATTGTGGAGAGGAAAGGGAGGCTGGAGATGGGATGGTAGTTTGCAAGGTCGGTGTGGTAAGGGTTGGCTATTTGAGGAGGGCATGATGATGGCAGATCTAAAGGAGAGAGGGACACTGGAGGGAGGGATGGGAGGGACTTTCAGTGCTTCCTATTTCCACTATTGTTTTCCTAATTACACTTGTGCAGCGATCTACTTTCCTCCAATTTGAGAGTAGTATGCAAGTATCACGATAAACAAGTGCTGCTGACCTACACAAGTCATAGAGTTATATCGCACAGAAACAGGCCCTTCGGCCCATCGTGTCCACGCCAGCCATCAAGCACCTATGTATTCTAATCCCATTTTCCAGTACTTGGCCCGTAGCCTTGTATGCCATGGCGTTTTAAGTGCCCATCCAAATACTTCTTAAATGTTGTCAGGGCTCCTGCCTCTACTACCAGTAAAATGCCAGTAAAACAGTAATAATATATTGCTGAAAACAGAGAAATTTTGTCAAAGTTTTCGTCTTGCACTCATCAGGACAACTTGCAAGAATACTACTGTAAGGGAAAGCAACAAATTTATACTGTATGAGAAGAGAGGACTGAATGGTTGGCATGTGGACTCTGATTGGTAGAGGCATTGCCATGGAGAATGCACCAGTTTATGGTGACTGACAGTTAACTGCCAAGCTTTGTTTGAAATTTAACCAGGCAGCTTGACTCATGAATGGTCAAGGCATTGACCTGAGGAATGAACCAGCTGTCACTTATTTTGTTTTGCTGAAACAGGCACAATGTGTTTACATGTTCTTTCTGTCTGCAAAGAACAGGGCCCTGTGTATTCACATATGTAGCTTCCAGTACGTGCAATTGCGCCACATTGCGAACCCGACTGACAATCTTAAATTGGTTGTCAGCGTAATTCTTAGCACAGTGAGGATTATTTAGCATCTGCTGTCCAATCACGGAATCATATCTAATGTCGGACACTATGTTTAGAGTTTTGCAAGCACGGGCTGGTTGGGTACAGTGTGTGCCTTGCCCGTTGCGAACAGCAGAAGGGACATGTTGTTTGATACGATCTACCAGTCTTTGGGACGTATGGTCTATATACCGAGCATCACACTGGCACTGAAATTCATATACCACATTACTCATTTGTTTGATAGGCAGAAAGTATCTTTGAGGGAATGACACCTAACCTCCCACCTCTTGCACGTTTCTGATATGTAGATGATACATTTGCTATTTTGAAATGAGAGTCTATAAAATGTCTATAGCCAGTGTGAAGGCCAAACAGTGTGAGACTGCCTCCTGGTGCTGGTTTCACACTGAAGAACCAAACCCAAACTGAAGCCAGTTCGGCTCCAATTATACTCTACATTTTAGAGTCATAGAGTTATACAGCACAGAAACAGGTCCTTCGGCCCACCGTATCCACGCCGGCCATCAGGCCTATCTATTCTAATCCCATTTTCCAACACTTGGCCCATAGCCTTGTATGCTATGGCATTTCAAGTGCTCAACTAAATACTTCTTAAATGTTATGAGGGTTCCTGCCTCTACCACCCCTTCAGACAGTGCATTCCAGATTTCAACCACCCTCTGGGTGAAAAGATTTTTCCTCAAATCCTCTCTAAACTTCCTGCCCCTTTCCTTGACTCTATGCCCTCTGGACATTGACACCTCCGCTAAGGGAAAAAGTTTCTTCCTATCTACCCTATCTATGCCCCTCATAATTTTGTATACATCAATCAGGTCCCCCTTCAGCCTTCTCTGCTCTAAGGAAAATAACCCTAGCCTATCTAGTCTCTCTTCATAGCTGAAATGCTCCAGCCCAGGCAACATCCTGGTGAATCTCCTCTGCACCCTCTCCAGTGCAATCACATCCTTCCTATAGTGTGGTGCCCAGAACTGTACACAGTACTCCAGCTTGTACCACTATGAAACCAAACCACTTCAGAGAGATACAAAATATATAATATATCTGGCTGTAAGAAAAAAAACAGAGAAATAAAGAGTATCGCACAGTGTAGAACACAACAGTGCTTTTAAACAATAACTTGCATTGATATAGCATTCAATTAAGTGGAATTTCTCTCACAAAACTTTAAAAGGCACATCACTCTCAGATCGTTTTGTTTTTCGTGAAGACTCAGAAGATCCCACAGCTAATTCTCTCAGATTTTAGATTGCTGTCACTACTATTTTTCAATCACCATAAAGCAATGTTTTGTCTTATTATTTATAATGTTTCACTATGTTATTGTTTAAAGTCATCACAACTCTACTGGAGGACCTCAACATCACCCCACCGTCATACCTACTTTTCCAATTATATTTCAAAAGTTTATGACGTTTATGATCATCATTAAAAATGTTGGTGCTTACTTTTCCATTTCATAACTAGACTACATTATAGTGTGAACAAAAAAACATAAACAGAATCATGTTTCAAGACGAAACTTGAAAATCATTCTTAAAAGAATCATTTTGAATTGTTAACTGAGTTTGAAGTATGAAGAAGGCCCTGATCAGTAAAAACACAGCTGCAAAACAAAGCGAACAGCCACTGACATGACCGGAGCCCTAATTACAAATTCCGTTGGGCGGCAGAACAGCTGGCATGCCTGTTTATCTGTAATGAGTAAAAGGTTGGTTATCACTAATTTTTAACATCTCAAAGGCACAATTAAAACTAGCCATCCCTGTCCAGGCCCACCTGTGTCCATGAAATAACTCCTGAATGCCCTCTGCACATAGTCAGCATGCCAGCCAGATACTTCCAATGCCAGAAAAAAGTCTGTCTGTCTTATAAGTATGGCTTCACTGCATTGGTCTCCAAGGGGCCTTAAGCATTATGATTAAACCCATAGCTCATAGAGCATAGGAGCCAGTTTGTGCAATGTACAACGGCATGAAACAAGGAACTAATCCATCATATTATAAAACAGGATGTCTGACAGGATTTTCGATCCATTCACCCATCTGAATAAAACCTTCAGCTAACACAAGTATTGAGCCAATGGAAGCAAATTCTTTGGTGCGCAGGATAATTGAGAGTGTTCCATTTTGCTGAGAATGCTGAGTGGTGCAGGGCAAAGAGCTGGTCCCATTATCCAATCCATAACATGATGTGAAGTAACAATATAGTGATGATAATTTCAAATCCCTGCATTTCAAAGTGAAACCCTAGGTAGTATTTTTGGATGATGTAATTACACAAAGAAACATAAGACTTACCAAGATATTCCATACAGTAAAGGTATCATCTAACAAACACTAGCTTGCCATGGCAAACATTCATTATATGTGGGTTTCCAATCTATGGACTTCAATGTGGGAAGTGTTAGGTCATCCACTTCGTATCCAAGAAAAACAAATCAGGATACTTTCTTAATGGTGAGAGTCTAGGAGCTATGGAGAAGGAAAGCAATTTAGGCCTCCATGTACACAAGTGCACAGATGCAAAAAAATGATTAAAAAGGCTGACAGAATGCTGGCCTTTATCTGAAGGGGGTTGGAACACAAAGGGAAGCAAGTTATGCTTCAGTCATACAGAGACATGGTCAGACCCCACATGGAATACCATGCTCAGTTTTGGGCAACGAACCTCAGGAAAGTTATGTTAGCCTTGAAGGGGGCAGGGTGCAGGATAACCAAAATGATAAGAACATAAGAAGTAGAAGCAGGATTTGGCAATTCAGCCCCTCGAGCCTGCTCCATCATTCAATACGATCATGGCTAATCTCATCTCGGCCTCAACTCCACTTTCCTGCCCATTCTCCATAATCCTTCAACCCATTACTAATTAAAAATCTGTCTATCTCCTCCTTAAATTTACTCAATGTCCCGGCATCCACTGCACTCTGGGGTAGTGAATTCCACAGACTCACAACCCTTTGAGAGAAGTAATTTCTCCTCATCTCTGTTTTAAATCTGCTATCCCTTATCCTAAAACTATGACCTCTCGTTCTAGATTGCACAACAAGAGGAAACATCCTCTCTACGTCTACTTTGTCAATCCCCTTAATCATCTTATATACCTCAATTGGATCTCCTCTCATTCTTCTAAACTCTAGACAGTAAAGGCCTAAACTGCTCAGTCTCTTTTCATGAGACATACCCATCATCTCTGGAATCAGTGAACCTCCTCTGAACTGCCTCCAATGCAACTACATCCCTCCTCAAGTAAGGGGACCAAAATTGTACGCAATACTCCAGGTGTGGTCTCACTAATGCCTTGTACAGTTGGAGCAACACTTCCCTACTTTTATACTCTATTCCTTTAGCAATAAATGCCAAAATTCCATTTGCCTTCTTTATCACCTGCTGTACCTGCATAGTCATTTTCTGCAATTCGTGCACGAGGACACCCAGATCCCTCTGCACCGAATCACTCTGAAGTTTCTCTCCATTTAGATAATAATTTGCCTTTCTATTCTTCCAACTAAAATGGATAACCTTACACTTATGCACGGTAAACTCCATCTGCCAAATTTTGGCCCATTCACCGAACCTATCCATATCCATTTGTAAATTTTTTATTTCTTTATTGCAACTTACTATCCCACCTATTTTAGTGTCATCTGCAAATCTGGCTATAGTACCTTCTATCCATGCATCCAAGTCATTAATATAGATTGTAAATAGTTGGGGCCCGAACCCTGCGGTGCCCCACTAGTTACATCTTGCCAACCAGAAAAAGACCTATTTATCCCGACTCTCTGTTTTCTGTTGGTTAGCCAATCCTCTATCCAAGCTAATAAATTGCCCCTAACACCATGTGATCTTACCTTGTGTATTAACCTTTTGTGCAGCTCCTTATCAAATGCCTTCTGGAAGTCCAGATATACTACATCTACAGGATCCCCATTATCCACTTTGCTTGTTACATCTTCGAAGAACACTAGCAAATTAGTCAAACACTATTTACCCTTCATAAAACCATGCTGACTCTGATGGATTGTGTTTTGACTTTCTAAATGTCCTGTTATTACTTCCTTAATAATGGATTCTAACAATTTCCCAATGACAGATGTTAAACTAACTGGTCTATAGTTTCCTACTTTCTGCCTCTGTCCCTTTTTGAATAAGGGCGTTATATTAACTTTTTTCCAATCCACTGGAACCTTTCCCGCATCCAGGGAATTTTGGAATATTATAACCAATGGATCCACTATCTGCGCTGCCACTTCTCTTAAGACCCTACGATGTAGGCCATCAGGCCCTGGGGACTTGTCTGCCTTCAATTCCAATAGTTTGCTCAGTAATTGTTCCCTAGTGACGATGATTGTTCTAAGTTCCTCCCTTTCTATAACCTCTGCATTACCTGTTACTATTGGGATGGTGCTAGTGTCCTCCACCATGAAAACTGAGGCAAAATACTGATTTAGTGTCTCCGCCATTTCTGTGTTCCCCTCTATTAACTCCCTAGTCTCATCCTCCAAGGAACCAACATTCACTTTAGCTACTCTCTTCCCGTTTATATACTTATAGAAGCTTTTGCTATCCGTTTTTATATTTTGTGCTAGTTTTCTTTCATAATTTACCTTTGCTCTTTTTATTACTTTTTAGTAACCCTTTGTTGATCTTTAAAAGTTTCCCAATCTTCCAGCCTGCCACTGGCCTTTGCAATATGGTATGCCTTAGTTTTTATCTTTATGTTATCCTTAACTTCTTTGCTTAGCCATGGATGTTTCTTTCCCCCTCTTACAATCTTTCTTCCTCTCTGGAATATATTTTAGTTGGAGTATCTCCTTAAACATCTGCCACTGCTCATCAACTGTCCTACCTTTTACTCTTCCTGCTCAGTACACTAGGGACAAATCTGTCCCAATGCCTTTGCAATTACTTTCGTTTAACTCAAGAACGCTAGTGTGGGACTCCAGTTTCTCGCCCTCAAATTGAATTTAAAATTCTAGCAAGCTATGATCACTCTTCCCTAGAGGATCCTTAACTATGAGATCATTAATTAATCCCACCTCATTCCACAATACAAAATCTAGAATAGCCTGCTCCCTGGTTGGATCCACAACATATTGCTCCAAAAAACAATCTCTAATACATTCAATGAACTGTCCCACAAGGTTACCCGTGCCAATTTGATTATTCCAGTCTATATGCATATTAAAATCACCCATGATTATTGCCATACCTTTCTTACAAGCCCCCAGTATTTTCTGGTTTATACTGTGCCCCACTGCGGAACTATTGTTTGGGGACGTATAGATTACTCCCACCAGGGACTTCTTTCCCTTGCTATTTCTTATTTCTACCCAGACTGATTCTACATCTTGATCTTCAGTGCCTATATCATTTCTCACTACAGCACTGATCTCTTCCTTTACTAACAAAACTACACCACCTCCTTTTCCTTCCTGACTATCCTTCCAAAATACTGATTACCCTTGGATATTCAATTCCCAAACCTGGTTTCCCTGCAACCACGTCTCAGTAATCGCCACTAAATCATACCCATTCGTCTCTATTTGCACTGTTAACTCATTTATTTTATTCCGAATGCTTTGTGCATTCAGATACAAAGCCTTTAAGTTTGTTCTATTATCAAATTTCCCTACTCTTGTACGATTCCTTGGTGCAATATGACATTCACATGTTCTGTCCCTTCCTTTTATTTTCTGGTAACAATCAGCCTCATTACTAACCTGCACTCTTACTTTCTCCTTTAACTTTGACTTCCTAATTTTCCATGCAACTGAACCCTCACACACACCAAACCCCCCCACTATTTAGTTGAAAGCCCTATCTACAACCCTAGTTATGCGATTCACCAGGACTCTGGTCCCAGCATGATTCAGATGGAGCCTGTCCCATGATACTATGGCTTTAGAGGTTAAAAAATGAGGACAGGTTGTATAAAGTTGGTGTGTTTTCTCTTGAGCTTAGAAGGTTGAGGGGTGATCTAACAGAGGCTTTTAAATGTTAAAGAGATTTGATAGTGTATATCGAGAGAAACTATTTCCTCTGGTGGAGGAATCCAGAACATAAGGGCACAATCTTAAAATTAGAGCTATACCATTTAGGAGTGAAATTAGAAAGCACTTTTTCATACAAGGGGCAGTGGAAATCTGGAATTCGTTCCCCAAAAATGAACCTCCTTTAGGGAAAGAAATCTGCCATCCTTACATGGTCTGGCTTACATGTGACTCCACACCCACAGCAATGTGGTTGACTCTTAACTGCCCTCTGAAATGGCTGAGCAAACCATTCAGTTCAAGGGCAATTAGGGATGGGCAACAAATGCTGGCCTGCCAGCAATGACCACATCCCATGAAAGAATAAAAAAAGATTCTGAATGACGGGTCAATTGAAATTTTCAAGACTGAAACAGATTTTTATTGGGCAATTTTTTCAAGGCATATGGAGGAACAGTGGGTAAATAGAATTGAGATACAGATCATCCATGATCTAATTGAACGGAGGAACAAACTCGAGGGACTAAATGGCTTATTCCTGTTCCTATATGAGATTGGCTGCATTAGTTATGAATATATCTTCTCCAATATTGCTGTCACTCGAATGAATCACCTTAGAGCTCATAATGCTGTCAATGACTGCAGAGAGTAGAAAACTGTGCCATTTTCAACAATGACATAACTTACATTGATGAACATACATTCTCCAGTTAATTTCAAACAAAATCTGGATAAACACATTTGTTTAAATAGTGTATTTGCACAAACAAAAAGTGAGTAAAAGAGCATTTGGACGAAGAGAATAAAAGATAATAAATCATGCAATTGGATAAAGAGTAAATCTAAGAGTGTACTTGAATAAAGAAAAAACTGAGATAATTATTGCATTTTGGTGACGAGTGCATTTGGATAAAGGGAGCATTTCAGCACATTGGACTAATGCACAAGCAAAAATTAATTGAGATAACTGATAGATTTAGATAAAGAACACACATTTGAATAAAAACACATCTGGATAAACACATTTGGACAAAGATATTTATTCTTAAATTATATGTTGTATGATTGCCTTCAAGAGTGATGTTCCTTTAAGATCTTAGTATACTAATGAGCTAGGTACCAGGATGTAGTCATATGACTACATGCCAGAGTCACTCTGCAACTGTAACATCTAGAGGCAAGTTCTGTAAATAGCTAGCCCTGTACTGTCTGTAATAATTAGCTGTTTAATAAACCTATTTGAGATCTTCAACCAACTAGACTCCATGCATCTCATTTATGTTGCATCAGACAACAGAAAAGAACTCATTAAATTATATTTTAATGTGTTTCTGTAATTCCATATTCGCATTAACACTGATATAAAAATTGCTGATGCCTGAATGACACTTCACCCTTACACAATTAAAAGTCTGATTGTGTCTGCTAACATAAAAAACCATCAATCAGCTTCAGTTTTTATCCATGTGCTTCATGAAGGCAAATTGAAAATAAGAGTTGTGTGCCTGATTAAATACCTAAATTTTTAAATTTGACCACCCTGCAGGGATCTAAATGTAAAGCACTGCAGCAAGTAATAAATCGTGTCACCTTTAACTTGCCTCCTCATTAACGTATGCCTCCAGACATAAGTAACATTTTTATTCCTAATTATATTCTTTCTGTACTGTGTTGCTATCTATGTAACTATTAAAGAGCAATAATTCCAACAAATTGAATACTGTGTCTAACATATCCTTTTTATTTCCAAGTGTGTGTGTGCATGACACAGAAATGCTTTATCCAAGAATTTCACATCTCTGTTCAGTTTATGTAACTGGAACATGTTCAATGCAGATAAAACATGCATTGAACAGATATTGTTCCAATTTAATATTTCAATAACATGATAGTCCTGATTTTGTTCTAATCAATGTGTAGATTATGAGGTTGATTTTCACCTGACAACCATCCTGATTACACTGAAAGATGGAGCAGTAGGCAGATGAAAATGCTGCAAAAACTACCATCCATATGCTGTCCAAGGCACATCTGACTCGATTTTTGAGTAGGCTGCAAAATGGGCACCAGTGTTCCTTACCAAATCATGCAGGAGGCTTATTAAAATATTTAAATCAGGGTTCTATGCCATTTGTGTGATCATGATGCAAATTTGAAGTACCACTGGGTGGAGGTCATGTGCTCAAAAACAAACCTGTAGCATTGATATCTGTGGAGCCAGGAGGAACATGAATAGTACATATATCTTTCCACCTACTGCCAGTCAATTAGTGGATCCATTCCCACGATTGCCTCCACTCCCTTTAAAAGTTTATTTCTGACTTAGCTCTTGGAGGAGGTGCTGGATTGTATGCTCGCTTCCCCCCTACCCACCCCTCTCATTCTCCACCTACTCACCACACCCCTGCCACCCCAACCCCCCAACGCCTGACACCTCTGATCAGCTAGTTGCTTCTCAGCACTGTTCAGTGCTGCCGGTTCACTAACCAAATTAAATTGACACCCTACATGAAAATGGTTCAGCCGTCCTGCTGGTATCTCCAATGAGCGTAGTAGGCATCCTGTCAACTGCTCACTTGAGTTGCATCATCTGAGTGAAATATCTAATCGTTAACTACAAAATAATTTTGTAGTTTTTGAGCTGTACTTCATGGGTTTTCCTCTTAGTGGCTGAGAAACAATGTATCATTGTGTATCCAATCTGGGATTAATTACTTATGGTGGATAATAAATTGAGCACATTTTGCTTAACAAATTGAACTTGCTGCTAACTGGAATCAATTGCATCTGCCTCATCTATTACAGGGTCACATGCTGCCTGGCAAGTGGGCTCAGGGTACTGAACAGTAGGAACTGCTAAGAGTCAGATCCTTAGCCAACAGTGTCCAAATTTCAGCTCACAAGCAACATGTAATATCTGAGCCCAACAATTCAGCTATCAAAACGCAGCAATTCAGTCCTATTTGTGCATGTTATTATTCACTGGTTTGCCCTGTTTGACATTCATAGACCTAGAGGTTTAGGAAGATCTTATTCATGAAAGCAGTCCTAGTTAGTAACAGGAGTATTAGATATTGTTGGCTGTCATAGAGTCATAGAGTCATAGAAAGATAGAGCACTGAAACAGACCCTTCGGCCCACCGATTCTGTGCTGACCATCAACCACCCATTTATACTAATCCTACATTAATCCCATATTCCCTACCACATCCCCACCTTCCCTCAATTCTCCTACCACCTACCTATACTAGGGGCAATTTACAATGGCCAATTTACCTATCAACCTGCAAGTCTTTGGCTGTGGGAGGAAACTGGAGCACCCGGCGGAAGCCCACGCAGTCATAGGGAGAACTTGCAAACTCTGCACAGACAGTACCCAGAACCGAACCCTGGTCGCTGGAGCTGTGAGGTTGCGGTGCTAACCACTGTATATTTGGACTCACTGCCTCCACTGGAATATGACCTCTAAGAATCAATGTAGAAAGTCAAAGGGTCCTGGAACAATTTCTATACAACAGTAAAGACAGGAATAAAGCAGAAATCATGTACAGCATATATTCACGTCATATTATATACATAGAAAATATATATGTACACAGTTGTATTTATCAACATTTTGCAGATTGTAATGGGATCATAATATCAACTAATTTACTGGCATCCATGCCAGTAATGCTCCTTTAGTACTGTCTTCTGGTTTGTGCGAATATGGAAAAGCAGGCCACTCCAGGAAGAACTGACCTGTTTTCTCATAGATTTGGCCGATTGATGCATTGACACGGTTCTTCTGTGAGTTATATTCTCTGATGTCATTTGATGGTTTATTTTTCATAACCCATTCATTATCCTCCATACCAGGGTTGTCCAACTATTTCGAGCGGAGGGTCACATTACGATTTTTGCTCGGCCTGCACACTTGATGTAGTGATGCAGAGTATTCTGGATAGATATCCATCTGTCAGGAATAATCCTGACCTCTCTCTCTGTCTCTTTCTCTCTCTCTTCCTGTGTTTCTCCCCTCTCTGTGTTGCTCCCCCGTCTCTGTATCATCCTCGCTCTCTATGTTCTCTCCCATTCCCCCTCTCTGTTCCCCCTCTCTCTGTCCCCCCTCCCTCTGCCCCCTCTGTTCCCGCTGTCTCTGTTTTCCCCTCTCTCTATTTCCCCTCTCTCTGTTTCCCCCCTTTCTCACCATGTCCCCCTCTCTCTCTCTGTTTCCCCCCTCTCTCTCCATGTCCCCCTCTCTCTCTTTGTTACCCCCCGCTTTCTGTTCCCCTCTCTCTTTTTGTATCCCCCTCTCTCTCTCTCTCTCTGTCTCCCTCCCTCTCTCTCTTTGACAGTTGCACTGAGTGGGAGCGCTCAGCACAGCAGCTTTGCGGTTGGTCAGTTTGTTTAAAAACATTGTGCTGAATTGCACAGCTGACAGCTGCTGAAGCAGGAACGTGCTTCCCAACAACAGACAGATTTGGGCTTTTCTGGCAGGTTTTTAAAAAAAGTTCGCAAACCCCGAATCTGTCAAAGCTGGGAAGTGCGTTCCTACTTCAGCAGCTCTCAGCTGTGAAACTGACAGCGCAATGTTCTTAAAAAGGCTGATCTGCAAGAAGAAGACAAAGGGAAATTGCCCATCTCCATTCACAGAGCCCTGGCGAGGATGAGGAACGGCCCCGGTACAGTTTACACCCACGGGCCGGATGGAAACCTTTAGCGGGCCAGATCCTGGCCCGCGGGCTGTATGTTGGACTACCCTGCTCTATACATTTACTTAACACTGAAACATCTCACAGAGCACATACATCTTCACATTTATATATCAACAAATGTAGCATGGTAGGATATCAACATGTTGTGAAATGGATATAAGCGCAGATTCCTGATTCCCACTTGATCAAGTTCCCAGCCTGTTAGGTAATAAGCTCAGTAAAAGTCAAATGCATCTCCACAAGGAAGAAAGGAGGAAAAAATGACAGGGGCCACAATTCCTTTAGGTCAAGTCCACCAGTACAAGTGTGGTGGAGCTTACCACACTGTGCCTGAATGAAAAGCTGCAGACGCCGACCTAAATTCTGAGGGCAAGGTCCAGACAGGTTGTCTGCAGCTGTAAGGGTGAACCTGTAGTATTCACCCCAATCTGCTGTTGAGAGTTGAAGTGACACATAACTACTCTGCTAGAGGTTCCCAATATTGGCAAGAGAAATTTGACAGCATTTGCAACCTCAGTTCCCAACTATGCTATAAGTGCTGTAAATAAGGGAAATAGACTTTTGGCTAGGAACTTTCTTGAATCTTCCCAAGAATTTCAATTAAATTTGCATCAACTCTTAGCTGAGGTTTTATAAGGGTGAATTGATTGGAATTCCTAAAGTAGCCCATGAAGTCCCCCAGATATGCCCCCTTAATGTAAAGGGAGTGGAAAAGACTTGCCCACTCACCCCAATATCCAGCTCCAGTGATCTCTCTGCACAACACTGTGGCCCAGATTGGAATTTCAAAGTTTCCAGGGGTAATTTCTCCAGCCTGCTTTTGTCCTCCCCTTAGAATCAAGACTGCATTGCCAGAGGTTTGATAACAACAATACCACAACAATTTGCATTTATATAAGCAACTTTAACGTAGAAAACTGGACCAGGGAGGAGTAACCACAAATTTGTTGAACTAGGTGGATTTTAAGGATAGCCCTAAAAGAGAACAGTGAGGTGGAGAGGTGGATGGGCTTAGTCAGGAAAAGTCCAGAGTGCATTGACAAAATGGCTGAAGGCGCATCCACCAACAGTGGAGCAAAGGGAGAGTATGTGCACAAAAGGCAGGAGTTAGAAGAATGGAGAGTTGGAATGGAAGGTTGTAGGCTGAAGGATATTTCAGAGAAAGGGAAGTGTGAGGCCATGAAGGAATTTAAACACAAGGATAAGAATTTTAGGTTGGAGGCATTGGGTGACCGAGAGCCAACGTAAGTTGGCATGGATAGAGATGAAGGAAGATGGGCACAAAGGGCCAGTTTAGGCACATCCCATTCATTGGAATAGTCAAGTCTGGTAACGTCCTTGCATTGCCAGCCAGTCAATATGGTGGGACAGTTTTCTCTGCGTGCAACAAAATAATAAATGTGGTTGTGAAGAATGGAAATGGTATATGTATAGCAGAAATTCTCTCCTATACTGTGTGGTAGAAATAAGCTTAACAAGAGGGAACTTACATATTAAAATGGGACAAGATAAAAATTAAAAATCTGAAATGCTGCTAAATAACAGACTTTAAGAATTATGTCAAACTTGTAATGGTTCTTGTTGGTGATTCTTGAAAGAAACCAAAACATTCTATTCTTGTTCTAATTTTGATTTCAATTAAGAATGTTACTGTCATCCATGTCATTTTTGTTTTGCATAATTTTTGGTCTTTTTCTTTTATTTCCTGAAGGCATTAACAAATGCTGGGGTGCAGTTCTGCAAATGTTAGGAGCTCTTCAGTACCTTACTTAAAATAGCCATTATTTAGATATGAATGTGGACAGTGACTGTCAGCAAACAACTCAACCATTGGATGGGGAATATTTTGGTAAAGTCCAGTCCTGTCCTCACCCTATGTCCACACATGTGCACTTTCCACCAGGAGTCACTGGCTAGTAATCAGGAGTAACAGCCCTGGATAATTTTGTCCTTTGAAGCTGTAGTCAATTAAAATCCCACCAAAGATTAATTCATTCAACACAGATTAGAGACTGAATCTGGGAGCTTCCTGATCTACAAAGCTCAGTACCACATGAGACAGTGCAGGTACCAAATGAGCATCTGAAGGCGCAGATACTGACTGTCATCTGATCAACACTGAAACATATTCAAGTTGACATCAGTGTTGTAGCTTGCATGGTGTATTTTCTTTACATGCTCAGCGTTCTGCTTTCTGCAGCTGCTTGGGATTGAGAAATCAGCAAATTAAACATATATCCCACTGATCTGTATGAAATATCCTGGGTGTTTTTATTTATGCTAAGCTTTATTTCTGTAAACTATGTAGATAGTGCTATTTACTGGAATGAAAAGGTTAGGGTTTACAAATGTTTTATAAGAGTAAAAGGTAAAGAAAAACTCCTGCATCTACAAAAGTTGTTCTCCAAGTATAATGTGAATGAAAAGCATGTTTTCCTCTGACGATTATTCTAATAGCATTTGTTCGGTACAAAGATACTTATTTTACATTTAAACTTCTGGGACACTCTAAGCACAGAGAGGATTTGTTGAGTCAGCTGGCACAATAAGGTCTCTGCATTCAGATTTCTCCAATCTGAGCGCTTGGGGTGCAAGAAAGTATATAGTACAATGACAAAGGAGATAAGCCTGCTTTCCTAATTCTATTAATAAAAATGCAAAACAGGTTCTGTTTTTCATAAATGAAGAGTACTTTTTATAATATTATAAATGCTGCCTAACTAACTATACATACGTGCTGTTCACATGATTAAAATACAACCTGAGCCTCACATCACACAGGCACTTTAAGCTTACACTTGATCCACTATGTGAAAGAAAGAGTCTTCCCCTGAGAAAATCCCCATCTGGACAATATGAACCATGACGCTTTCAAGCTAAAGGGTACCAGCTTAGCAGACTCCCTTGTTTAATTCTTTCTTCATATTAGCTGCCTTCGATTATGCTTGTCTTTGGAGGGATTGAATGATTCCAGAGACTGTTTTTCAGCCTCTAGTAACTCTGAAAGGCAAAGGCTAAAAGAGCGCACCACTTACACTCAAAATTTTCATCATTTAGAAATAATCACTTTCTAATACCATGGATTTCATTCAAATTTACCAGCTGTAAGGGAGGGAAGATAACTTTTGTTTACATATCAACCACCACCACCACACCTTAACACTAGAAATAAAGCATGAACTGGACTGAACTAAGAAGCACTATAGTTCAGCCTTTGGAAGTAAAAGTGAGATCTTAACCTTTGTTAGTAGTGTACTTTTTTATCTGTTGTACGCAATCATATTTTTATAGTCACTGAATATTTTACAATAAAATAAGAATAATTTTTTGAACTAATAGAATGTTTCATATCAATACTGTAAACTCTCAATAAGTGAAATAAATTCCAATATGATCATGCTACTGATATTTGAACATTTTTTTCATAGTACTACTTAAGTGCTTCCGGAAAAGGGTAACAATGGACTTCAAGGTAATCAAATTGTAAGCACATCTTTGAAGTGTACAATTCACCCCAAATGTTTCCCAGATATAGGCATGTATAACAATCCAACATTCAGGTCATAAACCATCCAAAGCAGTTGATCCATATTGGTAATTAAGCAGTAGACATCATTAACTGGCCATTGTCGCTGTTGTTTCTACCAGACCCTGCACTGTAGTGAAATTCACTAAGATTAGATTGGCTTCGATATTTAATGATTTCAAGCAGCACCAACTGTTTATGGGACTGTATTGGCTGCTTCTCTTGATTTCTTTCTCAATATCAACAGAGGCTAAAGAAGCAGGGGATCCAAATATTAGCATCTCAAACACATGAAAAAACATTTGGAACTGCTAAACTGCTGGGAGTTATGATTTTATCACAAGATAATATCCTTAAAAAGTATGGCTCCACATTACTTTAGGATTAACAATTCTGAAACACTGACTGATATATCAGAATAATTTGTATGCAGCATGGCACTTTTACTGGAAAAATATGAAGATTGGTAAATGCACTACCAGTGTGCAGCTGATCCATGCAGACTGGGATAGTCTCAAGTTTGATCCTTAGTCTACAGTGAGTACACTTATCTCAGCCAGACAATGGAAAGTTGAGAAGAAACTTGCATTTATATAGCACCTTTCATGACCTCAGGATGTCCCAAAGTACTTTACAGCCAATCAAGTTATTTTCTGAAGTGTAGCCATTATTACAATGTAGGGAAACACAGCAGCCAATTTGCACACAGCAAGGTCCCACAAAATGATAATGACCAGATAACCTGTTTTTTGTGATGCGAACTGAGGCATAAATATTGGCCAGGATGCCAGAGACAACTCCTCTGCTCTTCTTCACAATAGTGAGGGTAAGTTCTTTTACAGTCGCATGAAAGAGCAGACATAATGCTGCAAAAGATCTCAGTGCCCTGGAGCTGGAGAGGAAGGAATCAGCCAGAGATCCTGCTCTTGATCATTATCCAGTGACTTTTGCTGGAAAGTACATGTGTGGCATTAGGTGAGGACAGGATTGGCAATGACTATGATGGCCGATGGTCAATTAGTCTGCTGATACTCATAATCTAAGTTCGCACATGAATGAATGACTATTTAAGCAAGGTCCTGGAGATTTGGCCCCCTGAGGCAGGATCGGAGGCAGAGGGGGAACGGAGTACCAGAACAGGTGGTGGTGGGGGGGGGAGGGGGGTGGGAGGGAACGTCGCGTCCCCACCACCGCCCCGCTGCCAAGCGATCTTCTCAGGGTTGGGATAGGCCAACGATTGCCTTCCCGCCCAGAGGCCAATTGAGGCTTAACAGTCAATTAAGGGCCTCTTTCCGCCACCGCTAGGATCTTACCAGTGGCGGGGGAGCCTCTGCAGCATGGGGAGGGCACCTTGTAACACGAGGCGCACTCCCTGCAGGCTTGGGTGGGATTCCCTCCTCTGTGGGCAATCTGTGGCCTACAGAGGATCCCCGCTATGAACCTGTTTACCCCCAGGGACCCGCCTCCCCCTGGAGTACACGATCACCTCCCCACCCCACCGGGGACTTCTGGACTAGCCCTGGCAACCCCGCCTCACTCACCTTGGGTCTGGCGTTCCAGTGCTGGGCCTGGGTCCAAGACCTCTGCAACACCAGCAGTGGTCACTGTTCCCGGTGGCACTGCGCATACTGCTGAGCTGCCGGCCCTCTGATTGGCCAGCAGCTCTTGGAGGCTGGCTCCCCATCTTTAAAGGGACAGGGATCCCGGCTCCTGAAACGTTGATTTAAAAAGACCGGAGAATCGCTCCGGGGGCGGCGGTGGGGGGGGTGGTGGTGCATGGGGGGCACGAAAAGGCTGTGGCAGGGGTGCCCCCACCTTTTCGACCCAGTGCCGGGACCTCCGCCTCCAGCACAAAATCCAGCCCCACATGTGGAACCCTACCCTATGAAGAATTTTTGCCTTCCAGACAGGAAGGGAAACAAATGGAGAAAATATAAAAATATTGTATCTGAAGAGACCTCTAATTGATAAGACTTGTATACATTACTGTATATTTAATTTCTATGGCACAGTACTGACTCTGCTGCTATGAAGTCTCTCACTCACTCTCCATACTCAAATATACATTATGTACAAGAGTTGTGGCACACATTAACTGCCGGCTGTGGCATTTACCCATCAAAGATGCACTGTTCAAGTAGCAGATAGCAGTGTCCTAATCAACAACAGTAGTACCATAAAGCCACTATGCCAGTAACTTTCTTTCATTGCCCCATTATCACAAAATACTGTTGCATCATTATCACAATCATAATGGAAGATCTTTTCTGTGGGGAAATTCTACAGACTGATTAGCAGGCTAACTGCCTGAGACAACTAGCATTAATCTTTAAATAATGCCTTGATAATGGAAAAAATATACTTTATAATTTAACCAAAATCAATGAGAATATTTGCATTCTGATTGGTTGTATTCAAAAACTAATTAGGGACTCCTTAATGCAACTATGCAGCTCACAAGCAACAACTTCACAGTGAACTACAAACCTATTATAAGCAATTATAAGCATTCTTACACAGACTCTGTCATTAATCCAAGCTTCATTTCTGTGCTCAAGAAACTGCACAGAAATAAGATTCTTCATATCACATTCAATGTTTTCCAAAGAAAGACCTCCACTTTCTTTCATTTTTTGAAGTACTGTGCACATAAAAATTGCATACACTGGACATTGGACAGATTGTTATGACACTTCTAAGTAGATTAGAACAGATCCAGAATGGTTAATCTGTCAAATTCATTACCAGAACCCACAAAAGAATGTGCCATCAGTGCTATAAACCTTTATTCACACTAAGGTCAAACAGGAATAATGGACTCTGGCTGTCCTGTTTCAGGGACTGAAAGTAGCAACCTTATTGAAGGATGAAATATAGTCTTTCAGTTTAACTTGCATTTTCTTAGTTTCCCAGTACACTGTATGCATCAGTCCGTTAATATGTTAATGGTTTATAATAGCAGTTTACATCAGAGTGAGAGTGCACTATCTTTCTCCCTCTCACAGCACCTCTATGCTTGACCAGTACTTGTATATCCTAGGCATGAAGGAATTTCACAACCACACTTTCATCCCTAAATGAACTCCTTCCTAATACATAAATAAAAATACAGAACGCTGGAAATACACAGCAAGTCAGGTAACTTCTGTGGAGAGAGAAATAGGGTTAACATGTCAGGTCGATGACATTTTGTCAGAACTCCCTCCCTTTAAAAAGGACAAACTTGTGGTGTCCTCTCTGCCTACTATCAGCCCACCCTCATCTCTTAAAGTTTTGCCCCTAAAGTAGTATAGTTTCCCCTAGTTCCATCCAGACCTCACAAGAATCATTTTGTTCCACGAGACTCACATTCTTTCTCCTGATATCCTTCTAATATACTCAACACTCAATTCTCAACACTCCACTGCAGTTTGGTTGGCTGAATTCTCACCAGTATCATCAATTGGGCCCAGTTCTCAATCTCTGCTTTGTTTCCTTACATTTGAACAGTGCTTACATTTCAAAAGTACTTCATCGACGATGAAGCACTTAGAAATTTCCTGAGGACAAGAAAGGCACTAATTTGGGATTCCAAAAGACTGAGTCATGCATAACTAGCCTCATATAATTCTTTGAAGAGTTAACAGGAAGAGTAGACCAAGGTAATATAGGATGTCATATACCTTGATTTTCAAAAGGCCTTCAATAAGGTACCACATGGTCAGCTCATGACAATGGTTAGGGAATGTGGCATCAGGGGCACATGACTGAATGAATAGCAAATTGGCTAAAAAATAGAAAGCAGAGAGTAAAGGTGAAGAGTAGTTATTCAGATTGGAGGAAAGTAGAAAGCAGTGTTCCACAAGGATCAATACTGGGACCACTGTTATTCATATTTTAGATGAATGATATGGACTTAGGAACCACTATCAAAATTTGTAAATGATACCAACCCCGAGGTGGGCTGGGGGGGCGAGGCTGCAGCAGCGGGTATAGATAACAAGAAGAATGCAACACAATACAAGAAAGACTTGCATTTATATAGCACCTTTCACAACCAGGGATGTCTCAAAGCACTTTACAGCCAATGAAACACTTTTGAAGTGTAGTCACTGTTGTAATATGAGAAACATGGCAGTCAATTCAAACTCCCACAAACAGCAATGTGGTAATGATGAGATAATCTGTTTTCCCTGCTGTTAGAGTCATAGAGAGAAACAACACAGAAACAGGCCCTTCGGCCCACCGAGTCTGTGCCAACCATCAACCACCCATTTATACAAATCATACATTAATCCTATATTCCCTACCACATCCCCACCCTCCCTCAACTCTCCTTCCACCACTAGGGGCAATTTACAATAGCCAATGTACCTATCAACCTGCAAGTCTTTGGCTGTGGGAGGAAACCAGAGCACCCAGTGGAAACCCACGTGGTCACAGGGAGAACATGCAAACTCTGCACAGGCAGTACCTAGAATTGAACCTGGTTCACTGGAGCTGTGAGGCTGCAGTGCTAACCACTGTGCCACTGTGCCACTCTATGTCAATTAAAGGATAAATATTGACCAGGAGATAAGTATAAGTCCCCTGGTCTTCTTGTGGGATCATTTACATCCACCTTAGAGAGGAGACAGGGTTTGAGTTTAATATCTCATTTGAACGATGGTACCTCTGGTATGCAGTATTCCCTTACTACTGCACTGGGCAGTCAACCAAGATTTTTGTGCTCAAGTCATGAAGTGGGACATGAACAACAACCTTTGATTCAGGTACAAGCATGCTATCAAGTGAGCCACAGCTGACACACAAGAAGAGATTGGAAAACTTGCAGACTGGACAGTTAGGTGGTAAATGAACTTTAACATAGATAAGTGTGAGGTGATTTACTTTGGTAGGAAAAATAAAAAAATCGCCTACACATTAAAAAATTAAAAAAACTGAATGGGGTAGAAGAACAGAGGGATCTAGGGATACAGGTGAACAAATCATTAAAAGCAGCATCGTGGGGCAGCAAAACAATTTAAAATGTTAACAAAACACTGGGATTTATTCTAAGGGTATAAAATTCAGAAGTAATGAAGTTATGTTAAACTTGTATAGGATCCCTGTCAGGTTGCACTTACACTACTGTGCACACATCTGATCTCCTTACAATAAAAAGAACGTATAAGTACTTGGAAAAGTGAAAAAAAGATTTACAAGTATGGGACCATAACTGAGAGATTGCAGCTATCAGGAAGGGTTGAATAAGTAGGGGAATTTTTCTTTAGAAAAGAGAAGACTTAAAGATAATTTGATGGAGGATTTTAAAATTCTGAATGAGTTGGACAGGGTTGATGCAGACAGAATGTTTCCATTTATGGGAGAATCCAAAAATAGGAGTCCAAGCATACAAGATATTTACTAGTAAATCCAATGGGGAAAAAAGGAGAAATTTCTTTATTCAAGTGAGTGATTAGAATATGGAACTCACTACTACAAGATGTGGTTCAGGCAAATAGCTTAGATACTTTCAAAAAGAAACTAGACAAGTACATGAGAGAAAAAGGGATAGAAAGATATGCTGAAAGGCTGAGATGAGGTAGATAGAATGGGAGAAGACTCATGCCCAGAGTAAACATCAGCTCACTGTCATTCAGCCACCAATACAGCTGTCCATGACAGTGACAAAAAAATGGAAAATAAAAGCTTTAAAATCACTACAGGAATAAATATACCAATGACAAATTTGGTTAGAAATAAAATGAATGATAAAATGTACAGAATTTAGAAACCTATCAATTTAAAACAAAATACAGAGGTTCCTAAATTGATCAGTGCAGTAATACAGGAACATGATGTGATACTGAGCCACATTGATCAGAAAAATCAGGTTCACCTCTGGTCTGTGCTGTGTTAGCTAATCTCAGCCCAGATAATAATGGGAAACAATTGGTTACAAAGTACTTCTGAGATAAGGAGGAGAAAATACGAGCCATGCTTCCTACTCAGGATTACAATTCATGATTCCCTGCTGGAAACTGTGTGAGGACAGAATGGGCTCAGTTGTAATATTCCCCATAATGGGTAGACTGCTATATGCAAAGAACGTTCACTTGTTTGAAGTATAGGTTGGCTGTTGGTGTCTACAGACCCTTACCCAAGCACGAGTCTATAACTTCAGAAGACCATGGAAGAAATTACAGGGGGTGGGAGGAATGAGAAAAGAACAAAAAATTAAGCGTTTAGTCATGGAATCTGTTGAAAAAGGATGATGCTGTAGAGCCAATGTATTTATATTTTAACAAGCGGCTTAGGTAGAGGAAAGTCGGCTTTTCAGTCCTGTATACCATCCCAATAATACGAACCAATCCTATAATTTCACACGTTATTGCTGAGTTGATCCCTCTATACAGCTGCACGCATAGTCATTATACCATTGTGCTGAAAACCTATTAGAATCAATTAATAACTGGGCTTGAGGCAGTTCGGTCTAGAAACGGTTCACTTCTCAGCTCATAAAATCATTGGAAGCCTGTATCACAGAGATAACCCAACAAAATAGGGTCCAGGATTCAGCTCCGAATTCTTAAAGTAAGCAATTTCTAATGTAAAGGATATCATATTTTTCCATTTATTCAAACGAATATGATCTGAGCGTCGGGTTGCTATGGTGCAAACGCTGAAAAAAAAATCATTAGGCACTTTTGCTCTGAACATCCCAGGTGCAAAATACATTAGCAGGGCTACACTGCACCTGCTTTCTGTGCTCACACCAGCAGGCATTCGGCAATCGCTGCCTTTGTCAGCTGCATTATCCATCCAGTCCTATTTCATTTTATTCACGAATAGCCAGATGCTTCCTCTATTTAAAAAATCAATAGGATGGCAAGCTTGCTGCATCTAACACATTATTTAGCCAACAATTATCCCATTTTAATTCTTGGTTTCCGAAGACCTGTCCTTTCTGCACAGAACAAACATTCGCTCTGTTACTATGTTGCTGGGTGCACTTCCTGCTTCAACGATGTAACACTCCGAAAATTACCAAGCATGATATATAAAAATATATTACTGGAATTCACAGTACAGCTTGCAGGGTGCGATTTAAACACACACACACACACACACACAAAAAAAAGATCTAAACCGATTTTCGCAACAAATCATATGTTGAAAAGATAATTTCATTTCAGGCTGCATCCGCCTTCTTTAATTATTGTATACTCAAAGAACCATCATTTATGCCCAGTGAAATTATCTAGAGACCGCGGGTTCCCAACATTAGGTTCCCCGACCACTTTTGCGACTCCCGGTCGCCTCATGTCAGAAACGAGTAGAGGCTGGGAAATGAATAGCTCCCTATATTTGTCTTCATGATGTTGATGTGAGGTTTGAGGCCAACAGTTTACTGGTCATTGCCAGTATATTGATGGGTTTAGGTAATGTCAGAAAAGAGATCTTAATCCAAAAAAACAGCTGATCCGCAGCAGAGCAACACAAACTGAACTGTCAGCGCCCTTCAAAGCACCGACATCAAATGTAAAAGACCGGACAGAAAACAAGCACGATTTTTACTCCAGTTTCACACCACACCGCCAACAAGCAAACAGACCGCGATTAAGATACAACAAAGAGATTGTAGGATAAAGAGACCAAATGAAAGAAACCCCAACAAAGGCGTTAGGTTTCTATAGATACATATCTGAAACCAGGTGTCCTGTCCCTTACGTTAGATAATGATGTGTACCAACACTCAACACTCATCAAACATCGGATCTTATCAAATATATTACCCAAGTGGCACACTCGGTTCTACCGTGTACTCAATAAGCAATGTTGCAGATTTAAAAAAAAACAATCGTTTGTGTTATAGTTCTTTTCTTTTGCTGCTAATAAATCTAAAATTCTTCAATCCCTTCAGTCGTGGGATCACCAAATGTCCCAGCTCGCTTTTTAACAATGATCACACACTAAGCAAAAGTACAATGGGTGGCAGTGTTATACTCACCAGCTGTAAAGTGCAGAGGAATATTAAAGTACATCGACCTGTGCAGCAACCCATTCCGGCCAGAGAAAAAGTCTTGGAGGAAGAATCTTATGGGGCTTTTCCCTACACCGGCTGAATCGGAACCAGCGAGTCTGATTAACAGATTGAAGAGGCTGTTGTAAACTGGCACTCCATATACACGGCACAAATAAAGGAGAATAAATAGAGGGAAGGCAGCTCCAATCCAACAGCGCTGGCAACGGCACGGATGACAAGTCTCTTTCTCTGTTCGAATCCCCTGTTACTTGCTGCGCGCTTGCAAAGCTCGATCCGATCACTAGCCGAAGAAGCTTCAATATGAAATGGAAAGCTAGGATGGCCAGGGTTAATGGGCTGGGTCAAAGAAAGTTGAATTGAGTTGGTGGGATTTTCTGAAACGTGACTCGTCAGGGCGCTCTGGGCGGGGCTTCTCCTCACCAAATATGATTAATACAAAAAAGCAGAGGGGTTAGTGTAACCTTCAGAGTTGGAAACGCTGGGGTTGGGGGCTGAGGTGGGAGATTGTTGGGGATAAACGATCAGTTTGAGAACTGAGGACTGGGAACAGTTTGGAGAATTTGTAGAAGGACCGGGATGGGGAGAACGAAATGATGTTAGAATGCAGTGTTGTCCAACATATGGCCCACGGGCCAGTATCTGGCTCGCCAAAGGTTTCCATCCAGCCCGTAGATGTAAAGTGTACCTGGGTCGTTCCTCATCCTCACCAGGGCTCTGTGACTGGAGATGAGAAATTTCCCAGTGTCAGACCTGCTTTTAAAAATATCGAGCTGTCAGTTTCACAGCTGACAGCTGCTGACATCGAGAACAGCCGTTTCAAAAACTTGGCGGACTCGGGGTTTATTAAAAGTTGCTGGAAAACCATCCAGTCTGCACGGTGAAGGGATGAATGTTGAAGGTGGTGGATGGGGTGCCAATCAAGAGTGTAGCTTTGTCCTGGATGGTGTCGAGTTTCTTGAGTGTTGTTGGAGCTGCACCCATACAGGCAAGTGGAGAGTATTCCATCACACTCCTGACTTGTGCCTTGTAGATGGTTGACAGGCTTTAGGGAGTCAGGAGCTGAGTCGCTTGCCGCAGAATGCCTGGTCTCTGACCTGCTCTTGTAGCCATGGTATTTATGTAGCTGGTCCAATTCATTTTCTGATCAATGGTAACCCCCAGGTTGTTGATAGTGGGGGATTCTGTGATGTAATGCCATTGAACATCAAGGGGAGATGGTTAGAATCTCTCTTGTTGGAGATGGTCATTGCCTGCCACTTGTATGGTGGAAATGTTACTTGCCACTTATCAGTCCAAGCCTGGATGCTGACCAGGTCTTGCTGCATCTGGTCACAGGCTGCTTCATTAACTGAGGAGTCACTAATGGTGCTGAACATTATGCAATCATCAGTGAACATCTCCACTTCTGACCTTATGATGGAGGGAAGGTCATTGATGAAGTACTGTATACTTCCCACCTGCATTAGACCTTCCAAAATGCATTACCTCACATTTGTCCGGATTAAACTCCATCTGCTATTTCTCCGCTCAAGTCTCCAACCGATCTATATCCTGCTGTATCCTGACAATCCTCATCACTATCCACAACTCCACCAACCTTTGTGTCATCTACAAACTTACTAATCAGACCAGATACATTTTCCTCCAAATCATTTATATATAATACAAACAGCAAAGGTTCCAGCACTGATCCCTGCAGAACACCACGAGTCACATCCCTTCATTCAGAAAAGCACCCTTCCACTGCTACCCTCTGTCTTCTATGACCGAACCAGTTCTGTATCCATCTTGCCAGCTCACCTCTGATCCTGTATGACTTCACCTTTTGTACCAGTCTGCCATGAGGGACCTTGTCAAAGGCTTTACTGAAGTCCATATAGACAACATCCACTGCCCTTCCTTCATCAATCATCTTCGTCACTTCCTCAAAAAACTCAATCAAGTTAGTGAGACATGACCTCCCCTTCACAAAACCATGCTGCCTCTCGCTAATAAGTTCATTTGTTTCCAAATGGGAGTAAATCCTGTCCCGAAGAATCCTCGCTAATAATTTCCCTACCACTGACGTAAGGCTCACCGGCCTATAATTTCCTGGATTATACTTGCTACCCTTCTTAAACAAAGGAACAACATTGGCTATTCTCCAGTCCTCTGGGACCTCACCTGTAGCCAATGAGGATACAAAGATTTCTGTCAAGGCCCCAGCAATTTCTTCCCTTGCCTCCCTCAGTATTCTGGGGTAAATCCCATCAGGCCCTGGGGACTTATCTACCTTAATGCTTTGCAAGACGCCCAACACCTCCTCCTTTTTGATAACGACATGACCCAGACTATCTACACTCTCCCTAGACTCATCATCCACCAGGTCCTTCTCTTTGGTGAATACTGATGCAAAGTACTCATTTAGTACCTCACCCATTTCCTCTGGCTCCTCACATAGATTCCCTTCTCTGTCCTTGAGTGGGCCACCCCTTTCCCTGGTTACCCTCTTGCTCTTTATATATGTATAAAAAGCCTTGGGATTCTACTTAATTCTGTTTGCTAATGACTTTTCATGACCCCTTTTAGCCCTCCTGACTCCCTGCTTAAGTTCCTTCCTACTGTCTTTATATTCCTCAAGGGCTTCGTCTGTTCCCAGCCTTCTAGCCCTTATGAATGTTTCCTTTTTCTTTTTGACTAGGCTCACAATATCCCTCGTTATCCAAAGTTTCCGAAACTTGCCAAACTTATCCTTCATCCTCACAGGAACATGCTGGTCCTGGATTCTAATCAACTGACGTTTGAAAGACTCCCACATGTCAGATGTTAATTCATCCTCAAACAGCCGCCCCTAATCTAAATTCTTCAGTTCCTGCCTAATATTGTTATAATTAGCCTTCCCCCAATTTAGTACCTTCACCCGAGGACTACTCTTATCCTTATCCACAAGTACCTTAAAACTTACGGAATTATGGTCACTCTTCCCGAAATGCTCCCCTACTGAAACTTCGACCACCTGGCCGGGCTCATTCCCCAATACCAGGTCCAGTACGGCCCCATCCCTAGTTGGACATATTGTTTCAAGAAGCCCTCCTGGATGCTCCTTACAAATGCTGCCCCATCAAAGCCCTTAGCACTAAGTGAGTCCGATCAGCCACTGTCGGGAGCTCCCTTCCACAAGCCGGTGCTTCTTCTGACTCCCTCCTCAAGCCGCAGGAATCAAAAATCGCATAGAGGATCTACTTAACCTTTTACTTTAAAGCCTTAATTATTGTTACAGGAAATAATAAAGCAGGCTTAGTAAAGTTTTGAGCCTAATATAAGGCTTCAGTGGATTACCGGCAAGATCTTCCTGTTGGGAGCAGTGCTGTTCTGCAACCTCGTTGAATATTTGTTGATTAAAACAGGGACGTTGCAAATTGAGACATGTTAGTACTGGCTGATTCCGTCCACGGCGAGAATTCTTAAACCCCGATATGTCCGATAAGCGAAAACGAGATGCAAGTGTCTAAGAATGGAAGGCAAACAATCGGATTAATGCGAAAGAAGGAAAGCACCTAATTGCATCCTCAAAACATCACATAATTTTTGGCATCCAAAATATTGATCTTGAAAAGTAGTCACTGCTGTTGGGCCAGTTTCTACGTTAAAAATTCGATATAAATGTAACTTGCTGTTATGTCGGCAAACGCAACAGCCAGTTTGCACACAGCACGATCCCACAGAGCAATAACCAGTTGGTTGACGGAAGAATCCCTGCTCTTGCGCGAACTATGAATTGGGATTTTTTACATCGACCTGAATCGGTATACCAGCCTCAGTTAAACACCTCATCTGAAAGTCGGTACCTCAAGTAACACAGCACATTATTAGTATTGAATGGAGTGATCAGCCTGGCATACCTACTCAAGTCCTGGAATGAGATGTGCATCCACAACTAACGCAGACAGTGAGAGTTCTACACATGAATTAATCTGACAATTTTGCCCATTAAAAAATTGTGTTTATATGTAAAGTAGATGAGAATTAAGACACAATATTTTTCAGCAAGGTAATTACAAAAATGTAGTTTTTGGGATAATGTAGTTAAGTGAATAAGGTTGCTTCCCTTTCTTAGAGTGCATGACCCTAACCCTGGGAATGTGTTACTGTCTGTTAATGGTAGCAATGCAGTTTAAGACCAAGTGTATTTTTACCACACCAAAGTGTTTAGTAAATGTTTTTCCTTTTCTTACCAATATTGAACACAAGATCAAAAAAATCAAAGCATTATATAGAACTGCCAGTGTAGTCATTTGAGCAATATATTTCTAAGGAACATTGTGCATTACTCAAGGCCGTTCATCCCCACAACATCAACGATTTCCCCCTTTCTCTGAATGAAACTCCTATCAAGGTGCTTTCATTTCTGTAGGTAATGATACTCAGAATATACAGTAAGTTCCTTGCTCACATAATCGTTCATTCAACCCTTAGTTGTTAAATGATAATTGTCAGACCATGCATTAGGCCATGAAAGTGTTTCTTTTGTCTGTTGCCAACATATTATCAATTGCACTTAACGGAAACACTTCGGTTAACACCTCAGCCATGATCTTATTGGATGGCGGAGCAGGCTTGAATGGTCTACTCCTGCTCCTATTGTTTATGTTCTTACATAACCTTACATATGTCATTTCTATATTTGTCTCAAATTACAGCCTCATGCTATTCACCTAATGGACAAATATCGACAAAAAAAGCCAATGATCATCTGCTAATGTATAGCCTAGTACCACAGTCTATAGCCTTGTAGCCTATTTGGAGATCATATCCATGCAGTTAATTTTCTTTTGGAGATAAAAATCAGTATGAAAACATATGTGGTTCATTTATCTCATTGCTGTTCATGGGACATTGCTGTGCGCAAATTGGCTGTCATATTTTTCCTGCATTACAACAGTGGCAAAACTTCATAAGTATTTAATTTGCTATAAAGTGCTTTGGGATGTCCTGAGGTCATGAAAAGCACGATACAAATGCAAACACTTTACCGCTATGCTATTTCTATTGCCATTTACTGTGCATATAAAATGTGCTTGCTACAATGATAGCATTGTTATCCTTTTGATAGCTGACACTGTTTTTCACAATTGAGATCTGAAACATCCAAGAGATTTTTAAGAAATATTTATGTGTCTCTGAGTATTCACAGTGGAACCCCAGGACTGTGTGAATATTTCCCACACAAAAACCCTTGAAAACCATTGCTTTATGGGGCATAAAAATTCCTCTAATGGGAGAAATGGTCTAGAGACTAAAGAGATGGGCATAGGAATTGCTAAATGAAAAAAGATCAAGGCCCATCTAAACTTTCTACCATCCTGCTACTGATTGTTACAACAACAGTTGTTAACTAATCATGGCAACAAATCTCAATCAATTAGTCTACAACTGACCCAGACATGAGGGGCGGAACTTTATCAAAGTGGTGCAGGCGGGTTTGAAGGTGGGAGAGCTGGCAAATTTGCACTGCAGCACAGCGTGTCAGTTGCCCATTTTACTGGCGACGGCTTCTCTGGTTGTTGTGGCTTCCTGCCCAGTCATGGTGGGCAGGCAATTAAGGTAGTTAAGGAGGCACATGACAGGCAATTATGTGATGCAGTGAAATTTTACCAGAGGTGCATGGGCCTCATGCTGTGTCAGCACCTCATCCAAGCAGATGAGGTGCTGCATAGCAGAAGATCTTGATTGAAGTGGCAGACATTTAAAATTTTGTATAACAGGGTTAAACAGTGAGCAGAAACTCTTGCACACCCACTAACCTGCCATTCTTGAAGCAGAGCAGAATCAAAGGGATTGGAGACAGAGAGGGAAAGTCTTGGAGAACGTCTTCATCATAAAGGCGGAATGAAAATTTGCAGGCTAAGATCCTAGTGTCTGACACTATCTCTGATAATGAGGTTCATCTACTCAAAAATGGGACGGAGCAGTGTGGAAGAGCAGCGGCCCTAGCAGCACAGGTGCACATGGATGCAGAAATGTGGGTCAAAGACAGGAAGGGCCAGAAGGTGATACCTGTGGAATCGAGTACACTGGCAGAGGATCAGCTTCCTGAGCATGTTGGAGCAGCAGTGGCACCAATGGCTTCACTTAATTAGGCAAGTGGTGGCTGATTGTGTGCACTCCTGGAGGGTGACCTAATGGCTCAAGGCTCAGGAGGACATCCTCTTTCAGTAGCTGTCAAGTTACCAATGATCTTCAACTTTCTTGCTTCGGGCTGTTTTCGGGTTTGGCAGCTTACCTATGTGAAGTTTCACAATCAGCAGTCCACAGCCACATATCGCAGGTGATGGATTCACCTTTTGTGAGGACATCTGACTTTGTCACCTTCAGCACAGATGCAGCCAGTCAGAACACAGAGGCCATTGGTTTTGCCTCAATGGAAGAATTCCTTTAGGTGCAAGGTGAGATTGACTGCACACATGTTGCCATCAAAGCTTCCTCATCTCAGCAAGGATCATTCGTCAATAGGAAGGGTTTCCACTCTGTAAATGTGTAGCTGGTGTGCAACCATCGTAAGCACTTCCTTCAGAGTTACACGAGGTTTCCTGGCAGCTGTCATGATTCATTCACTCTGAGGCAGTCACAGGTGTCGCAGCTGTTCCATCCACCAGACAGAGTACGTGAATGGTGTAGTGGTCAATGGTTTGATTCATCTTGGTTTGATTGTATCAGTCTGTCCAATGATCAGTGTTCACTGTGCTTGATTACTTAAGCCTAGTTTGAAACTGAAACAAAAAGAGTGCTGAAAAGTTCCAGTAAACATAAGAGTGTTCTGAAAGACATTGTACTGAAATCTTGTAAGTGCTGAGATATTTTAAAGTACTGTGAATAAACCTGTTGTTGATTTAGAATTAGCATCATATCTACATTGTTCTGAAATAAATCCGATATATAAAATATCCAGCAAAACTGGTGAAAACATAACAAAAAGTGGCTACGAGGATGGTTGAGCAATGTTTAACTTTACCAGCTCCAGAGCCATTTCTTTCAAAGCTGGGAAATCCTCCCAGGTCCTGGGAGCAATGGATTTCAGCGTTCAAGACATATTTGCTTGCTATGGGGATGGACAGTCCGGATGTAGTAGTGATGTGCAAGAAAGCAATATTTGTACATTGTCTCGGAGCAGAAGGCCAGTGCATATTTGATTAGCTCACAGAAGATATGTCTACGTTTGATACGGCAGTAAGTGCTCTCAAAAAATACATCAAGCCAAAGAAAAGTGCGATGATAGAGCAATACGCATTCCGCCAGAGATCCCAGGGACCTGGTGAGACCATTAAACAATACATGCCAGCATTGCAGCAATTGGCGGCTGCAGGTAAATTTGGCACACTAACCAATGAGCTAATTCATGACCAATTAATTGAAAAAACTTCAATCCCATGAATTAGGGAATGTCTCCTCATGGAGGACGATGATTTAACCTTGGAAAAAGCCACAACCTTGGCAGTCCAAATCAAATCTGCAATGTTAGATTCGAAGAGGTAACACACACATGGACCTTTAGACTCAAGGTTGCAGACACAGCTTGCCCAACCAGCTTCAGTGCAAGGATTACGGACAAGGAGACCTCAGCAGCCTCATCAAAACGTGTCCCATCAAGGTCAGTTACCTTCAAAACTCTGCCCAAATTGTGGAAATGCTCATTGAGTCACAATGCCATGTCCAGCTCGAGGGCAAAAAGTGTAACTCATGCCTAGCGTGAAAACATTTTGCAAAGATGTGAAGGTTGTCAAAGAAAAGAACTTCATCAGTTCGACTGGTGGGGGAGTCTCTTTCTGAGAGTGAGGTACAACATGTATTTCCCATCACAAAAAGTAAAGCACCAGGTCACTCTAAGGAGTGCTCAGTCAAGATCGCAGGCATTTCAGTGTCACTTCTGTTGGCGTTAAAGTATCTATTCTGAGTGACAAACTCTACCATTGGTATTTTTCGCAATTCTCTCTCACTCCTGCGACCAACACTCTTCAAGCTTATGATAACTTTATCATTCCAGTTTCGGGGATGATCACAGTTCCAGTACGCTACAAAAATGTCACCTTGGACAGATTCACTTTCTATGTAGCTAAAGGCCGAAGCCTTATGAGGGTAAACCTTTTCGATAGGCTTGGATTCAAACTTGAAGACTCCACCGGAGCACACATTAATAGAATTGATGATGCAGATTATACATGCCAGTATCCTTCCTTATTTACTGGATTTGGGGAGATCAAGGGTACTGTCATGCTCCTTTCATTGACACATCAATTCATCCTGTTACACAAAATTTGAGATGGTTGCCATTTATAATCCGTGCTGCAGTGTCACAGGAGCTAAAACGATTAGAAGCAGATGTATCATTGAGAGAATCAACCCATTGCTATGGATGTCAAATCTAGTCATTGCACGACAAAAAAATGGTGAACTTAGAATAAGCTTTGTTGACTCCCTTAAGGTCAATGCACTCATACCAGACAAGTATCTACTTCCTACAATCCAAGAACTGCCAGCAGCATTTCATGACTCCACAGTCTTCACAAAGCTCGATATTCGACGAGCTATCTTCAGATACTTCGAGAAGAACAAAGCCGATATCTTACAGCTTTTGTTACTCATGAAGGTATGTTTCAGTACCGCAGAATGCCCAATGGTCTAAGTTCAGCATCTAGCACATTCCAGAAGACTATTTCTTCAGTCTTGACGGATGTTGAGGGGACGCTAAACCTACTTGAGGACGTTATTGTCCACAGAAGGGACAAAGCTGAACATGATCAACGATTATCAGCAGTGCTCACTCGACTTGCAAAACACAATTTGACGCTAAACAAGGACAAATGCACATTTGCGGCACCTGAAATTGACTTTCTAGGGTGCAGATTGGCAGCAGCTGGAGTAAAGCCTACACATGACAAAGTCAAAGCCCTTCATGCACTTCCAACACCATCAAATGTGAAAACATTGGCATTGTTCCTTGGTACTACCAACTTTTATCACAAATTTGGGGCGGCACAGTGGCACAGTGGTTAGCACCGCAGCCTCACAGCTCCAGGGACCCGGGTTCAGTTCTGGGTACTGTCTGTGTGGAGTTTGCAAGTTCTCCCTGTGTCTGCGTGGGTTTCCTCCGGGTGCTTCGGTTTCCTCCCACCGCCAAAAGACTTGCAGGTGATAGGTAAATTGGCTGTTACAAATTGCCCCTAGTGTAGATAGGTGGTAGGGCATATGGGATTACTGTAGGGTTAGTATAAATGGGTGGTTGTTGGTCGGCACAGACTCGGTGGGCCGAAGGGCCTGTTTCAGTGCTGTATCTCTAAATAAAAATAAATAAATAAATAATTTATTCATAAGTGCGCAGAGATTGTGGAGCCTCTTCAGAAGCTACTGCTTAAAGATGCTCAATGGGAATGGACAATCGCACAGCAAATAGCATTTGAAACATTAAAGGCGAAAAGGGCATCTTCACCAGTCCTTGCGCATGTCAGCCCACTTGTGCAAACGTATGTCACAGCAGATGCAACAGGAGCTGCAATTGGAGCTGCACTATCACAGTCCATTGATGGATGCGAATGACTAATTGCTTATGTGTCACGCCCGTTATCACAAACTGAATGTAAATACTCTATAGGAGAGCAGGAAGCACTAGCCTGCATCTATGCATGTTAGCAATGGCACATGTGTCTTTTTGGTAGAACGTTTATTCTCCACACTGATCACCAAGCATCGACTACATTGTTAGCTATGTCAGGATCAGGTCATCAACCTCTACGCATTTACAGATGTTCAGATCGTCTACATCAGTATAACTTCGAGGTCGAGTCTCTTGCAGGTTCATGCAACTGAGTAGCTGATATGCTTAGCCGTAATATGGCCGCTGACAGTGTTAGTGATAGTGAAGCAACATACGACATTGACGACTACTTGATCACAGCGATTTTGCTCACGACCGTGAATCTTGTTATGCGAGAGGAGTTGGAGGCAGAGTCAGCAGCAGACAATGTACTGTAGCAAGTAAGTCAGTCCTCAAAACTGAGTGACCTCGTGATATAGGGGAAGAACTGATCCTGTTTTACAGAGTACGCAATGAACTCGCATTGTTTGATGATAACTATATTGCACGCAGAACTCGAGCAGTTATCCCAAAAGCACGACAGAAACATGTATTGCATCTTGCCCTTGAAGGACATCTGGGTGTTGTTAAGATAAAACAACAGTCCCGTGAAGCAGTCTGGTGGCCAGGAATAGATCGCTGTATAGAAGAGTTCATTAGGGACTGTGTAACTTGTACACTCAGTGAAAAATCTGTTAAACCGTGTCCCGCATCTCTACAACAAAACCGTGGCAACAACTCCAAGTTGATATTTTTGAAGAAGTGAAAGCAGCTGCTAGGAATCAATGTTTTTTGCTTGTTGTTCATGATCTACATAGCAAATGGCCAGAAATCACGACAACAAATTCCATTACAACCACTTCAGTCATTGACCTTCTGGACAAGCTGTTTACAAAGTGGGGTTTTCTGGAGACTATCACAACAGACAATGGACCACAGTTTGTTTCCAGTGAAGTCACGGAGCTTCTAGCAAGCTACAGAATTCATCACCATGTGATGTCATGCTATAACCCGCAATCGAATAGTGGCATTGAATGTTTCAACAGGGTAATAAAGGACAGTCTAAAAGCTAGAATGTTGGAGGGGAAAACATTCGAACAATCCATTCACATCCTACTCCGCACATATCCATTCACGCTACACTCTCTGACCAGAAAGACACCAGCCTTACTTATGATAGGTCATAACTTTCACATGCCACTGACTATTCTTAAGTTATCACTACCAGTTAACGAGGATGTCAGAGTGAAAGCAGATTAAATTGCATAGCGACAAGGTAAAACAAAAGCATACTTTGACAAACATACAGACCCAAGTGAACCACAATTCAAAGTTGGAGATTGGGTTCAAATCAAACGGTCAAATCACGGCAATAAACTTGCTTCATCAGTATCAGGTCCAAAGCAGATTAAACATTTGCTTGGTACCAATGCTTATCTGTTGGATGACAACACCAAGTGGAATGGGAGGTGTTTAATAGGGAGCATAGCAGGATATTTTGAGGATAGTGGTTATGAGGATATGTTTCCTTTTCCTATGAGTGACGTTAATCATCCACCTCATCAAGCTGATCAAACAGATCCACAACCTCAAATACATAAATCTAATCACAGACCTAAAAGACCTTCCTATCTCAAAGACTATTTCTGGACTTAAAGAAAAAAGATAAGTTGAACACTAAGAAATGGCTTGATGTATATATGTTTGATGTTTAGAATACATAAATTAAAAATAATATCTTCAGTCAAAAGGGGAAAATGCAGTGTTCAATGGTTTGATTGATCTGGGTTTGGTTGTATCAGTCTGTCCACTGATCAGCATTCACTCTGCTTGATTACTTAAGCCTAGTTTGAAAGTGGAACTAAAAAAGAGGCTGGAAAGTTCTAGTAAATGCAAGAGTATTCTGAAAGACATTATACTGAAATCTTGTAAGTGCTGAGATATTTTAAAGCACTGTAAATAAACCTTCTGTTGATTTAGAACTAGCATCATATCTGCATTGTTCTGAGATAAGTCAGATAGATAGAATATCCAGCAAAACCAGTGAAAACATCGCAGTTGGATTCTGGCAGACAAAGGGTACACTGGATGAAAAGATGGCTGCCGACCCCAGTGCGAAACCCCACAACTGAAGCACAAGGGAGATATAGCTGCTGCCATCTCAGCACAAGAGCAACCATTGAGCAAGCCAATGGCTTCCTCAAGATGTGGTTTTGGTGTCTTGATAGATCGGTGGGGGATTCCGGCAGTATGGCCCCACAAGCATTTCTTACATTGTTGTGGTCTGCTGCACTCTGCACAATATGGCCATCCAGAGAGGAGTGAAACTGGAGGAGGTCCATGGGGAAGAGTCTGAGGATGAGGCTCTCAAGGAGGATCAGCCAGAGGCGCTTCAAGGCAATCCAGAGATTAGACTTGTGGAGATGCACTGACCATGATGGCAGGGGAGCTTGGGATGCCCTGATCCATTAACCCTTCTCCTAAGCATGACAAAGCCTCCAATGGAAGCATGTAAATCAAACAGTAATGTAATATATTGTGGCTCCTCTACAGAGTACAAGGACAGATCCACTTCTGCTGGTGATCATCACACACGATGCAGAGAGTCCTCTGAGAGATCACATGGACACATTTCCCTCTCAGACCTCACACATAAGTGGGACCTACTGACAATGATGCAATCTCCCACATCAAATGACCTGACAAATAGCACATTTCCACCGTAGCCATTTTACTCAAATTAAAGTGCATTTACTCAACAATACCTTTATATTGTGCACCCAGG
Source organism: Heterodontus francisci (assembly GCF_036365525.1). Taxonomy (NCBI): domain Eukaryota; kingdom Metazoa; phylum Chordata; class Chondrichthyes; order Heterodontiformes; family Heterodontidae; genus Heterodontus; species Heterodontus francisci. The sequence goes on along the minus strand of NC_090375.1, from coordinate 110,225,887 downwards.
TGAACCCTGTTGCGATTTTGCCACTGCTTTCCTTTTGTGAAAGCTCCTACGTGCTGCTCCCCTGTGGTTGGTGCAGATTTGGAGGCAGGCTGCTCATGAGGGTCTGCCGGCTGCCAAGATGCCCGTGGTGGTCTTCCTCGGGGTTGCTATGCATGTGCTGACACCGCGACAGACTGCATCACCTGCATTTGTGCAGGATCAGTCTTGGTCATGGGGCCATAAGCCTTATCATGTGCCTCGGTCGGTGGGGTGAAAGGACCAGCTTTAGAAGATGGAATCCCTTGGCTCGGGGCCCCATCCACATCATCCCTTCCTCCCTCAGCCTTTTCATGGACCATCTGCATGTCCGCTCTTACCGGGTGAGTGAGAACACATGATTGAACATGAATGCATCCTTGCATAAGCAATGCAACTAACCGTTCTAGACAACAGAAGCATCATATATTCAGTTCATGCCAGTCTACTGCTCCTGCATCCATTCGAAGACTGCCACATATGATTCTCCATGAGCTTGGCCACTCATTCAGTGGAGGAGCTCATGCACCCATATGCCTGAGACATTACGGTACTCATGTCTTGAACGGACTCTTCAATTTTTACCACAAGGGACCGCCCCGCCTCAGGAAACTCTGCCAGATGTCCACACATCTCATGTTGCTGCTTCACTAGCACCCACTTTGTACATGGCCCCCGAGGCACTGCACCTCCAGCCGAGTAAGTGTGGCTGTACCTACCCTCTATCCTCCAATGGGGTCTGCCTACAGTGGCCTCTGCCTCCATCACCAGCTCTTGCTCACATGTGCCATGCTGCCTCACCTTGTGCACCCATTGTAAAGTTGCCTAAGGCCCCTTTGAAGTGAATTTATCTGCCTTGGTGGATGGTGTGATTGGCTCTTATGACAGTGGTTCCTCAGAGTGCAAGTCATTCTCTGACTTTGCTGTGACCTGCACACTCAGCTGCTGCTGTTCCTCCAGCATCAGCCCTGTGTAAGAGAGTAAACCTCAGTTACTTTACCTCCTTCATTTCAGTTAGTGCTTCAGCAGACATCTTTCATCCACTGGAAAATACTTCACAGAGTTGGAAGCTGATCCAAAGTGCTTCCATGGAGAATTCACGAATCTATCACCCTCTCTCTACTGTACATCAATCTCATCATCTCCAACTTTCTGCACTGCTGCCATCATTGCAATGTCCTCCTCCTCCATCAGCATCAATATTGCCAGGTTGACCATTCCACTCCTTAAATGACTCTTCTCTTGTGTATTGTGTGCTTATTTCTCCTGTAATGTGAGAATAGAGAGGTCCACTATCTGAAGTGATGCTCCTGCCATTGCATTTGCCCAGAGCTTATATTGCCTTCATGCCAACCTTATATCACTTTTATCACTTCACTTGTCTGAAGATTGGCAATGGGCAATCATTTCCTCAGTGTACCTATTCACTGCCTGCCTTGAGGCCCTCCTGCTCAGAGGTGTGCCATCACTGTAAGGTACTCAGGACTGACAGCTTGGTTCATGCTCACCTTGCCAGACTGCTTATGGCCATTGAAGTGCTTCTGGCACTGGATCCAAGTCCTGCTCACCACACTGCAGCTGCTGACCTCTCTGGCGACCTCCAGCCATGCTTCCTTTGTATGCCTGGCAGGTCTCCTCCTGCTGCTCTCAGGAAACAAAATGTGGCTCGTGGCTCGCACAGTCTTTATCATCACCTCCATGGAGGCATTGAAGAACCTTGGGGTGGCCTGCCACTGCTGACTGCCATGTCCCTTATCCGGTGTACTGTCCCCTCAGTGCTACTTCTCTCTGCCTGCACCCACTTTTTAAGACTGACAGACATCCTTTAAATGGGGCTGCCAGTTCCAGGTCCCGCCGCCTACTTGCACCCACCTTTCTTCATTGGACGGGTATAATGGAGGCGACCCACTAATTCATCACCTCCTGCAAAATACTGCTGATCGGTGCACTCCGACCTCCAGGGGGGCGCAACCTGGATATGGTTACAAAGACAGGGTGCCACCAAGAATGGCAAAATCCAGCCCAAGGTGAGGAAAACCCCCAGTGATGGAAAGCTTTGGCAACCATTGGTCCAAAGCCACCTGTTCCTACCAAGCAGGTTACAATTACCACATGTCATGTCTCAAATTGCTCAGATACTATATCCAAAATATTATTTTCTGAAATAAGTTGATCTCATTTGCGTTTAAATGCTTCCAGCATCTCCCTATGGTGCTGTTCCATAGATTTACCGCTGAAATGAGGGGGTATTTTTAATTGAATTCATCAGGCGGGAAACTCATGAAATTGGATAGAATGCAAATTTTACACCCTGTCCAATATTACTGTCCATCGACTACAATGTAAAGCTAACATTGCACCCGATCTGAACAGATGAGGTTTGAATTTACCTTCCATGAAGCAAAGACAAGACAAGATGGACAATAAATCAAATTTGGGTTAGTTTGGAAAGTACAACATTTGGCCCAACTTAGACATTTGAGAATGAGGCAGCAGTAAAATTCCCCTTTTAACAAAAACATAATTTTTTCCATTATTAGCAAACTGACGACAAAATCAGCACAAGCCCTTAGTGTTTCTGACGTTTCGCAAGCTGTTATTTAAGAGATATACTGTTAAAAGAGGAATTTCACCTCTGCCCAGTAAATACATGATTTATTTTATTTAGAAGATTGTGAGGGATTAAATGCCCCTTAATGCATTCTCAACAGTACTTTTTCTATCCGACCATTTTGGAAAGTGTCATTGGAATGTTGTTCATCATTCCTGGATAGCAATGATAAGTTTTTTTTATAATTCCTAAAGTAATAAAGCATCATATAACTACAAGGAGGAGAAGAATGGTGTAGCTAACTGAAAATATTATTTGTCATTCCAATTTCACCCTCCCTTGTGTTGCCTATATTCATCTTTTAATCAATCAAAGCTCAACTTGATTGATTGGATGAAACAGACTTGCATTTATACAATGCCTTATCACATCTTTCAGAAATGTCCCAACTTGTTTCACATACAATCAATTACATTGAAGTGAAGCAACTGTTTATGCAGGCAAACACAGCAGCTAATATGAGGAATAGAAGGATATGTTGATGGGGTTAATTAAAAAGAGTAGAAGGAGGCTTGCATGGAGCATAAGCACTGTTGGGCCGAATGGCTTGTTTCTGTGCTGTAAATACTTTTTAATACTTTGCAATGTGCATATCAATATCCTGCATTTGGATAAAAGAACTGTTAATCTGTTTTTGGTGTGTTATTAAACAGGGATGTTGGTATGAACTCCTTACTCTTCTTCAGAAATAATCATGAGATCATTATCCTCCATTAGAACCTCCAGAATAAACTGACAGGGCCTCAATTTTACATCTCATCTGAAGAACAGTACCTCTGACAATGCAGCATGCCTGCAGTCTCATCTGAAATTATGTGCTTGAATCCTTAAGGAGAACTGAAAAAGATTTAACGTTTCAGGTTGACGACTATTCATCACAGATCTGATGAAAGGTCATCAACCTGAAACATTAACTTTGTTTCTCTCTCCACAAATCCTGCCAGACCTGATGGGTATTTCTAGCATTTTCTGTTTTTTTAATACAGATTTCCAGCATCTGCAGTATTTTGCTTTTGCATTTCATTATCTTGCAAGTACCACTCCGTCAAATTCACAGCAAGCAATTTTGTTATCTACAGATGTGTGTTGCAGGTTCCAATCTGCCACCATGTAAACAGTAGAAAACTGTAAATTTGCTTGCAATTGTGGTCAATCAACATATATAGATTTTTCTCTGTGGTAAAATGTTGCTGCTGATAAGACTTTAATATAATAAACATGTGACCCAAGTATGTTGGACTGATTTCTATGTCAAAAGGGCTTTTCCCCATACTGGGGAGACTGGAAGTAATGACTCTCTCCAAGGCTGCAATTATATTAGCTGCAGAGGGGGATGAGTATCCAGCAGGACCCTAGTTATATTGCCTGGCTAGAAATTAAGTGGTGCCTACCAGGAAGCAGCTCTGTGCATAAATGCTTATAAACATTAATGCAGAGCTATACATTTTGGATAGTAAATGTTTCATGTTTTGTGAGCACTATTGGAATTACTGTTTTTTTCCAAACAATACAGATTCTGCAGTAAATTTATAAAAGGTCTGAGGTCCCCTGGCTCATCCATTAACTTCAAAAATCTGGCATGAGACTCCACAGAAGTTTTTAGTGCCAAGACCAAGCAATTTGAAATGGCTTTATGAGAATGTTTCATTATCATTTTCTTCAGTGCATTCTGGAGTCAGATTGAGACCTCATTCCAGAAATATGCTGCCAGTTCTGTGTTGATGAACAGCCAAAACTGCTGCACATCAATGCAAAAAGTGGCACCCTAAATTTGGGGACTTTCCAACTCATTAGGTTCCACTCCTTATCCTGCCCCTACGATATTATATTAAGCATCTTCACTGTGTAACTTGATCCAGCCTCTTGGTATCAAAATATATGAATAAGAAAACATAGACCATTTTTAATAAATATTGATGTACTGTCCTTTAGCCCTTTTCCAAGTGCTTATTCTTTATTTGTGAGCATGGATACTGAGTGCTGGAAGCTTAATCGACTGGGAGATCAAAGCAAAAGCTGACCCTATCTTCTTTCATCTGACACCTTTTATTCTGTGATCCCAATCATCATTTTTGTTCTCTGTTCTTGTATTTGTAAATGTTTAAAATGATCAATTTTAGATTTTAAAACATGACAACAAGTTAATCGAAGTAATGCAGAAAAGAATTGAATTCTGAGTCAAGAAAATTAGGGTTTTATCGAACATCAGCATGTGGACTAATTCACCCCTCCCCCACCAACATTGAAGATACAACACTTTCCAAGCTGGGCAAAAGAGCATAATTATTTAGGCATAGATTTATTCTCTCTATTATTTATATATTGCAATGGGATATATGTTGCAATATGAACAAAAGTATAATTTTTTTCTCCTCCAAAAAAGAATTCAAACACCTGTGCAGTGATTTAAAGCCATCTTTTTCTTTTTTTTATTAATTCAATTTTATACTTAGCTGCCTAAAAGACAACATACAATTGCATAACGACCTAGTAGTACATCAACAACACAACTCCCTGTTGGTCTCACGGTGCACCTGTCATGATGGATCCATGTCTAATGCCTGACAAATCCCATTATTTCCTATATAACAGTCACTGCACGTCAAAAATCAATTCATTGTATAAAAGCACTTTAAGATATGACACAAATACAAGTATATTATTTTATTACAATTTTCTTAAGGTATAGTGGAGGGGGGCTGAGTCTGCATTCATTATCAAGTAACTCCTGGAGAGTGAACATGTGTGGACAATGGGAAGGACAGCATTAGGCTCAGCTGTGATCCTCGCATGAAGAATGGGCGTCAAAACCCATGGAACAATACAACAAAATCAGTCAACACCTTCAAGAGATGAAGAGACAGATTTGGAAGGACTTTTTTGTATTTAAGATTCTATTAGTCAATATCCTTCTGAATGGGCAGTTAGGGATGGTCTACAAATGCTGGCGTTGCTGGCGATACTTACATCCTGTGAATGAATTTGAAAAAGTTAATGTTACTCTGGACTGTTCATGTTATAGTCAGTTATCTGTTTCAAACATCACCATTCAGTCAGAAACTGGAAATTTAGCTTTTCAGATCTTTTTACTCCAATGTTTTTTCTTGTAGATGCCATACTCTAATTATCTGTCTTTCTCTCTAACATTTGTATTGCCATGGTTACTAGAACCTAAAAGCCAATGGTCATAAATTCCAGCACATTTACAGTAGTTGTAAATGACTGGAGCTGCCATTATCCTGCAATTTGTCACAGACCTTTTCTAACATTTTTTCATATTATTAAAATATTCTAAGATCTCTTTGTGACCTTTAAGAACCATAGTTATCTTAAAATACTTAGCTCAACACTCTAAACAGTGCAGTATGATGGGTACATTTTTTAGTTGTATTCAGTTACACAGTCATCTAGTGCATTACCAGAGTGAACAGGTTAATGTAGGCCTCATACTAAAAGTATGATTAATGGTATGGAGTTACACAGTTGTCTGGAGAATTTTAAATATTTTGTTTTCTATTTTAGTCAGCCCTAAACTGAAACCCCCAAAAAACCTAGGTTCAATTTGTAATTTGACTTGTAATAATGGTGAAAATACTAATACAACAACAACTTGCATTTATATAGCACCTTTAGTGTTGTAAATCTTTGCAAGGTGCTTCAGAGGATCGTAATCAGACAAATAAATGATGATGAGCTAAAGAAGACTATATTAGGCTAGGTGGTTAAAAGTTTGGTCATAAAGGTAGGCTTTAAGGACCATCTGAAAGGATGACAGAAAGATGGAAAAGTGGAGAGATTTTGAGAGGGAATTCCAGAGTTTAAGACCTAGACAGCTGAAGGCACAGACACCAATGGTGGGGATGAAGGCAGTGGGGAATGCACAAAAGGCCAGTGTTGGAAGAATGCAAAGTTCCTGGAAGGTTGTATGGCAGGAAGAAGACACAGGGAGGGGCGAGATTGTGGAGAAATTTGAATGCAAGGATAAGAATCTTTAAATTGAGGTGTTGGTGGACTGGGAACCAGTGTAGGTCAGTGACCATAGGGGTGATGAGTGAACACGACATGATGCAAGTTAGGATATGAGCAGCAGAGTTTTGGTACAGTTGAATCTCGTGGTAACAAAATGATGGATGAGGGTTTCAGCAGCACATGAGCTGAGGCAGCGGCAGAAACAAGTGATATTATGGAGGTACGGAGGTGAGAGTAGGTGGTCTTTATGATGAAGAGGATATGGGATCGATAGCTCAGCTCAGGGTCAAAGAGAATGCTGAAGTTGTGAACAACCTAATACAGTGGCCAACGAGGGGGATGGAATTGGTGGCGAGGGACCTGAGTTTGTGGAGGGTGTCAAAGACAATAGTTTTGGTCTTCCCAGTGCTTAATTGGAGTAAATTTCGGCTTATCCAGGGCTGAATGTCAGATAAGCAGTCTGACAACACAGAGGCAGTGGAGGGATCAAGAGAAGTGGTGGTGAGGTACAGCTGAGTACAGTGGAGCCTGACATTATGTCTTCGAATGTTGTTGTCATGGGATAGCATGTAGATGAGATACAGGAGGAGGCCAGGAATAGATCCTTTGTGCACTGCAAAGGTAGCAGTGCAGGAGTAAGAAAAGAAGCCATCGCAGGAGATTTCCTGGACATGACTGGAGAGATAAGAGTGGAACCAGGCAAGGGTAGGCTCATCCAACTAGACAATGGAGGAGAAGCGGTGAAGGACAATGTCCAAGGCTGCAAAAAGATCATGAAAGATAAGAACAACACAGTCACGGAGGATGTGATTTCTGACTTGGGATTAGCTTGCACACAAATTAGAGTACTGTGTCCAGTTGTGGGGTCATAACACTTTAGGAAGGATGTAAGGTCCTTGAGAGGATGCAGAGGAGATTTGCCAGAATGGTTCCAGGGATGGCGGATTTTAGTTACAAGGTTAGGTTGGAAAAGCTGGAGTTGTTCTTCCTGGAGCAAAGGAGATTGAAATGTGGAAAGTGAGCAAGAACTTTTTTACGCAGCATGTGGTAATGACCCGGAACTCACTGCCAATTAGGGTGGTGGTCCCTCGTTCAAAGGCCCTTAGTGCCTGAACGAGGGACCAGGCATTGGGAAGGGGGAAACCTGCTGAGGGCTACCCCCCTGCTTCTGCTGTGGCGTTGCAGCTGCCGACCTCTGAATGGCCGTCAGCTCTACAAGGCTGGGACTTCCGGAGACAGGGTCCTAAATTGTATGGAAGGCCCGCCATTGTCCAGTTAAGTGCCTGATTGGCACTAGGTTTGCCGGGCCTTCCTTACAAGAGTCAACACGTGGATCTCGACGTCGGTTTCCTTCCCCCCCCCCCCACCCCTGCCAGCACAAAATTCCACCCTATGACTCCATGAGATCTGTATTTCTAACTGGATTACTGGATATGAATAAAATCATAATGGACATTGCAACAGAATAACAAATGAAATAAATTAAAATGAATTACGAGAATATGCGATTACATAGCTAATTCTGAACAAAATCCATGTTATCAAACAGCTTACTCAATAATAAGGTTTCTGTGCAAGATCGCCAACAAACATTTATTTTAAACAAAAAATTAAGTTGTAATTATTTCTAATTTTTACTGGCAATGGTGTTATGTAAGGGGGTTATTTGAAATTTAATTAAACAGATTACATAAAAATGCTTTAAAAATCTCATTCAGAAGAGTCTTCCTTGGATGCTTGCACTCATTCATTATAAACAGTAAACAATAAATTAGGTATGCTAGATTGACATGGGTCAAAGGAATCGTTTTGATATGCATTCACTTCTTAACATTGCTGTCAGTGTATTCAGTCTTTATCAGAGTATTCACATGCTGCCTTCCTCTGCCAAATATATGGCCAAACATAAAAGTTTGAAGTATTTACTTAGAATATTGCGTGCAATTCTGGTCGCCACACTACCAGAAGGACGTGGAGGCTTTGGAGAGGGTACAGAGGAGGTTTACCAGGATGTTGCCTGGTCTGGAGGGCATTAGCTATGAGGAGAGGTTGGAAAAACTCGGATTGTTTTCACTGGAATGACGGAGGTGGAGGGGCGACATGATAGAGGTCTACAAAGTTATGAGCGGCATGGACAGAGTGGATAGTCAGAAGCTTTTTCCCAGGGTGGAAGAGTCAGTTACTAGGGGACATAGGTTTAAGGTGCGAGGGGCAAAGTTTAGAGGGGATGTGCGAGGCAAATTTTTTACACAGAGGGTGGTGAGTGCCTGGAACTTGCTGCCAGGGGAGGTGGTGGAAGCAGATAGAATAGCGATGTTTAAGAGACATCTTGACAAATACATGAATAGGAAAGGAATAGAGGGATATGGGCCCCGGAAGTGCAGAAGGTGTTAGTTTAGGCAGGCATCAAGATCGGCGCAGGCTTGGAGGGCCGAATGGCCTGTTCCTGTGCTGTACTGTTCTTTGTTCTTTGTTCTTTGTTCTTTGTTCTATTCAGCTGCAGCTGTGAACAGACTGAATATACTGAAAAGAAGCAAACACAATCTAAGGGGATCCTCTTGAACTATCACCCCAACGTCTCCACTTCAATTATTAACAGTGTGGACTCCAAGAAGGCAAGTAAGTGATGTATCCATTGTGCATATGAAGTATCTGTGGTGTCATAGGAGGCTCTTGAAATTAGAATTAAAAATGATTCAACAAGCTCTATGGCTGTGTCTGAAATTGCATGGAGGAGCCCTATAAATACTTTTTCTCAGAGAGAATAAATCCAAAGGAAAGTAATTGCTTGGAACTCAATTAATAGTAAGTGTTTATCATACGTGATACTCAGCCCTACATTTTACAGAGCAGTTGAAGGATTTTGTCAGTTTACAGCAAGCTTTATCATGTCCCCTAAATAGCCTGTCATTTTTCAATTTGTTCTGTGGTAGATAGTTAGGACACTGAGAAGTCCCATTTGTGATGGTGTGGGTGGGGACAGTAAGCCTCTACTTTTATTGTTTTTAACTTTCATTTTCAATCTCATTAGGGCTAATTTTAACACTGCCCACTCAGCGGAAACCAAGTCAGTTAAAATGGCTGCAGCACTTCACTCCAAAACCGGTGCCTTACTAGGGGTTGCAATTTTAGCCTGCTCTTTTGAGCAGGCATGTGGGGCTCCCACCGGAAGACAGCAGGATTCTTCTTTAAATGTTCAGCTCAAAATCTGTTGATGTCATCAGGGGGTGACAGCAATTTTAATCTGAGGCCTGTAGTCAATGCAACATGGCAGCATGAGGATCCAGAGCCAGTAGAGGCTAAGAAAGGTCAGTCTTTTACCTTCCTTTGTTTCCTTGTGAGCCAGGAGGAGCAGGAGTCCTCTATCGTGCCACGTAAGGAAAACTTGGGCCTTTCCCATGATTTCCTCTCCAGACTGCGATGCTCTCCCGACTGCTCCCCTCCCCCATCCACCTCCTCTAATAAGGACTAATCTGATTACCAGGGACTGTTCCTTTGGGTCCCTGGCAGCGGCATGTTTTTGCCTGAAATCCCGCTGCCGCCCTCCGGCATAGAGTCATAGAGCCATTATGACACAGAAGGAGGCTATTCATACCATTGAATCCATACTAGCTCCCTGTGGAGCAATCCAGTCACTCCCATTGCCTCTATCCCTGTATCCCTGAAAGTTTATTTCCCTCAAGTGCCCATCCAATTTCCTTTTGAAAACATGAATGGTCTTTGTTTCCACCACCATTGTAGCAGCAAGTTCCAGGTCATTACCTGCGTAAAGAAGTTCTTCCTCACATCCCCCTGCATCTTGCCCAAAATCTTAAATCTGTGTCCCCTAGTCCTGGTACCATTAGCTAACGGGAACGGCTTTCTTTGTCTACCTTATCTAAACCTGACATAATCTTGAACACCTCTATCAAATCTCCCCAAGTCTCCTTTGCTCCAAAGAGAACAACCATAGCTTCTCCAACCTAACCTTGTAGCTAAAATTCCTCATCCATGGAATCAATCTGTAAATCTTCTCTGCAACCTCTCAAGGACCTTCACATTCTTCTGAACGTGTGGTGACCAGAACTGGACACAATACTCTAGTTGGGGCCTAACCAGAGCTTAATAAAGGTGCAACATAACTTCCATGCTTTTGTACTCAATACCTCTATTTATGAAGCCCATGATCCCATATGCTTTGCTCTGTACTCTCCCAATATGTTCTACCACCTTCAAGGATCTGTGCACTTGGACGCTAAGTTCCCACTCTGAACATTCTTTAGAACTGTGCATTTAAGTCGATTTTACCTCTCCCTATCCCTTCTGCCAAAATGCATCACCTCACACTTCTCTGCATTAAATTCCATCTGCCACTTGTCTGTACATTCTGTTAGCATATCTATATCCTGTTGCAGTCAATTGTTATCATCCTCCAAGTTAGGTATATTCAGCAAAACTTGAAATTTTATTCTGTATTACAATCTCCATGTTTTCTACATATATCAAAAAAAGCAGTGGGCCTAGAACTGACCCTTGGGAACACCACTGTCTACCATCCCCAACTCTGAAAAATAGCCATTTACCACTGTTTTCCATACCTGACAAATGTTTTTTCCAAGCTGACGCTGACCCTCCTATTCCATTAGCCTCAATTTTGTTAACCTGCCTTTTATGTGGTACTTTGTCAAACACTTCCTTAAAATCCATGCAGACAACATACCTTCTCTGTTACTTAATCAAAAATTCAATTAAATTAATCTAGCACAATCTGACTTGTGCAAATATGTTGTGACTCTCTTTGATTAACTTCTCTGAGTGCCTGATGATTCTTTTCCCTAATTATTGTTTCTAAAACCTGACCCACCACTGATGTTAAACTGATCAGCTTGTAGTTTCTAGGAATGTCCTTACACCCTTTCTTGAACAAGGCTATCACATTTGCCACTTTCCAATCCTTTGGCACCTCCCCCGTATCTAGGGAAAATTGGAAAATTATGGCAAGCCCTTCCACTATCTCCATTCCCACTTTCTTCAGCAAGCTGGGATGCAAGCCATCCGGACCAGATGACTTAAGCACTCAAAGCATAGCTAGCCTTTCCAGTACATCCTGCCCATCAATTTTCACCTCATCTATCACCTCTACCGATATTTTTTCAGCCTCCAGTTCCTTAGTAAACACCGAAAAAAGTATTCATGAAGTATTCTAGATTTGCCCTGCACCTCGAAGCATATATATACCTTCTTTGTCCCTAATAGGACCCACCTGCCTCTTACTACCCGCTTACTATTCACATGCTGGTAGATTCTCTCTCTCCCTCATCATCCAAGGAAGCCTGGCTTTGGTTCCCCTACGTTTCTTTCTTGTTGGAATGTACCTCGCCTGTATCTGAAACATCTTCTCCATAAAGATCATCCATTGTTGCATTACAGCTTTTCCTGTCAGTCTTTGGTTCCATTTTGCTCTGGCTCTATCCTTTCTCATCCATTGAATTTAGCCTCTTCCAATTTAGAAGTTCTACTTTAGATTGTTCCTTGCTCTTTTCCATTACTAGTCTAAACCTTACGATATGATGATTACTGTTACACAAGTGTGCCCCCACAGACACTTCGTCCACCTGGCCCACCTCATCTCCCAGCACCAGATCTAGCAATGCCGCCTTCTTAGTTGGACCGAGAACATCCTGGTCAAGGATGTTCTCCTGAACACAATTCAGAAATTCCTCCCCCTCTTTACCCTTTACTCTAACATTATTTAAAGTCCCCCAATATCACCACTCTGTCGTTCATGCACATCTTTGTGATTTCCCTGCAGATTTGCTCCTCTTTCTCTCTCTCACTATTTGGAAGCCTATAGAATACCCCCAGCAGCATGACCATCCTCTTTTGTACTTCTCAACTCTAACCAGTGGATTATGTCCTTGCCCCCTCAAGGAAATCCTCCTCTCTTTCCAACACTACAAAGTCTTCCTTAATCTGTACTGCCACCCTACCTCCCTTTTTTCCTTCCCTATCTTTTCTGAACACATTGTGTCCCTAAATATTAAGCAGCCAGTCCTTACCATTTTTAAGCTACATTTTTCTTATTGCCGCTCCCTCATATTCCCACACAGCTATTTGTGCTTGTAGCTCACCAACCTTATTCACCACACTTTGCATTTACATAAATGCATTGTGAACCTGTATTTGTATTCTTCATAGTCCTTCTTAGTCTACTCCTAACTCATATGGTACCACTTCCTCCTCTAGTACTATTCAACACTCTCCCTCTTTATACACCTTATTCCTCTTTTCTACTTCTGTATGCTGGTACCCATCCCCCTACCAATTTAGTTTAACCATCCCCAACAACACTTGTGAACTTTCCCGTGAGGAGATTGGTCCCAGTCCTGTTGAGGTGCAACCTGTCCCTTTTGAATACATGACCTCTGCCCCAGAACTGGTCCCAATGACTCAAGAATCTGAGAATCTGAAGGCCTTCCTCCTGTACCATGCCTCAAGCATTGATCCTCCCTATCTTCCTATTTCTACTCTCGCGAGCGCATGGCACTGGGAGTAATCTAGAGATTACCACCTTCGAAGTATTACTTTTTAACTTCCTCCCTAGCTCCTGAAAGTTTGACTGTAGTACCTCAATACCTGCCCTCTCTAAGTCTTTGGTACTGATGTGTTCCACAACTTCTGATTCAATCTCTTGCCCCTGCAGAATATTCTGCACCCTCTCTGTTTATTTCTTTGCCCCGGCACCAGGGAGGCAACACACCATGCTGGGCTCATGATGATAGCTACAGGAATGCCTGTCTGACATCCTAACCATGGAATCTCTCGTAACAACTGCATTTCTACTCTTTGTTGTTACTTTCTGTGCAGTGCCTTGCTCATAGATTCCATGGTCTGGACTGCACTCCTTCAAGGTGTCATCACTCCCAGCAGTACCAGTTTGAGAATGGCACACACCCCGAAGCTGTCTGTGTAGTATAAGGATGTAAAATATTAATACTGAAGACAGTGAGAGAGACCACTCTCACTGTACAAGCGATAATGTAACAGTCACATGAGATAGGCTTGAGAAGAAGAAGGTATAGCAGCACAAAGGATGCTAGTATAGGTGGCATATAGTAAAGAATTATTAGTTAACATTTACCAGAGTCTAAGACTTCCTCGAGAGTGCCCTACAATGCTACTAATACAAACCCAACAACGCAACAGCCTGCACTTTCTGCCTCTTCCTACTCTTTCAGATGACCACTCATCTACTGTCCTGAACTCACAATGCCTGTGGGGTGAGCACTTCCTGGAATGTACGATCCAAGAAACTTTCATCCTCCCTGATGCTCCGCAGCTCAAGCTCAAGCAGCTGGAGACACTTCGTCCACACGTGGTTCCCCCAAAATACATGAAGTGTCCTGAAGTCCCAACATGGTGCAGGAATTGCAAGCAACAGGTCTCAGCTGCCCATCCATGGTCTAAAAGAAAACTTTATTCCATCTTTTATAATCCAGTTGGTACCTTGTTTCAACTATTAATTTTAATTAATGCCTCTAGACCTGCTCTGTGCTAACACTTTTGCTAATTACTGCTTTACTTACCCCAATTGAATGTTTTAAATTTCCCTGCTCCTAGTTTAACCAAATGTCCTAGTTTAACCAAATGTCCTAGTTTAGGGAAGAAAAAGAAAAATACTCACCAACTAACTTCCTGGCAGGTTCAGTCTGGTATTGACAGGCCGCATGTAGGTGAGGTCTGGGAGCTGAAATCACATTGCGGAGGGCCAGGCAGTTTCTTGTCCGCCTAGGCCATGATGCGCACCACTCCTGCTAGGAGTTAAAATCCAGGCTTCAGTGTGGTTTTTTTCTCACTTTTGCTTCTGCTTGCCTGACATAACTTTCCAACTCAGGACCTCCACAACAGCTTCAAAGGAGTAAGAAGATTGGCATGCTGAGTCCATCCACTGACTATGTGCTGAGCCTTTGAAATATGCATTCAATGAGTAAATGCCTGATGTATTGTATTTTAGGCAGCAGCACAATTTTGCAGTTTACTGGAATGTAAAGTGTTGTGGGACGAACTTAAGTGTGGACCACCTGAAAAAGCTTTCAGTGAAGGTCATTGGAGGAAATGGTGTTGCGTCACACATGACCAGGATGTTGTGGGTGTAGCCTGACAGAGTGAGATGTGTTTAGATGTGGCTCGTGCAGTGTGTGTGTGTGTGTGTGTGTGTGTGTGTGTGTGTGTGTGTGTGTGTGTGTGTGTGTGTGTGTGTGTGTGTGTGTGTGTGTGTGTGTGTGTGTGTGCCTGTTTAAATTATAATAAAAACCCACATTTTCTTTGGATATTACTTGCAGTCCTGTGAGTCTTACAATAGATCACACACCAAAGGAACAGGTAATATATGAGAACAGAAAGTGCTGGAAATATTCAGCAGGTCTGGCGGCATCTGTGTAGAGAGAAACAGAGTTAACGTTTCAGGTCTGTGATACTTCAGCAGGTCTACTGTCTGCTGTCAAATCTTTTAATGTACTTTTACAATCCACCGTAGCCAACTTGCCCCTCATACCTTCATAGTTTCCTTTGTTCAGATTTAAGACCCTAGCTTCAAATGTAATGTAAAATTCTAGCATATCATGGTCACTATTTCCTAATGGCTCCTTTGCAGCAAGGTTATTAATTAGCCCTTTCTCATTACATAATACTAAATCTAAAATAGCCCGATCCCTAGTTAGTTCCTCAACGTACTGCTCCAGAACCCATCTTGTACACATTCCAGGAATTCATCCTCCACAGCATTAGTGCTAATTAAGTTTACCCAGTCTATATGTAAATTGACGTCACCCATTATTATTGTATTGCCCATACTACATGCAGCTCAAATGTCCTGAACTCCCACCAATGTTTGAGAACAGAAAGTGCTGTAAATACTCATCAGGTCAGCATCTGTGTAGAGACAAACAAAGTTAATGTTTCAGGTATGTGACCCTTCATCAGTGATTGGTGTTGTTGCCGATCATTATTTTTCTAAACTTTCTAAACAAGGGAAGGTGAAGGCATTGTAAAAAGGGAAGCAGGACCAGAATTAGGTTGATTGTAAATAGAACAGAAAGTCAGAGTCCTCAATCATGCGTCAGGAACTTGGAATCCTGCAGAGGTTACTAGGATATCCGACAAGCCCAGATCGTACAAAGTCCAGACACCCAATGGTGCGATTGTCAGATGGAAAAAAAGTCAACTCAGAGAGCTGTACGACAACATTGCATGTGACAATCCTGTGACATCGCGGACACGTTCAAAGACAAAGTCTGAAGATGAGCGTACAGAGGCTACGAGCACAGACGGAGAACATGGTAACCAGAATTACCGAGTCACCAGAGTCTCAGAGGAGTCATGAAGATGGGTTCAACTTTGGCAAGAGGTTTACAATAACAAGATCGGGATGAATAAGCAAACTTCCTCTACATTTTAGAGAATATTAAACCACAGTATCATTGTATATTGTACTTTATTTCTATCTTTGTAAAAAAGGGGGACATTGTGGGAAGACCTTAAGAGCGGACCAACTTAAGAAGCTGTAAGTGAAGGTCACCAGAGGAAGTGATGTCACATCACACATGACCAGGGAGTTGTTGGTGTAGCCCGACAGAGTGAGATGTGTTTAGATGTGGCTCGTGCAGTAACTGTTTGTGTTTGTGTATATATGTATATATATATGTTCCAGTTTAAATAGTTTACCCTGAGGCACAGTGTGGCTTTCGTGCAGAAAGATCGACCATTGACATGCTGTTCTCCCTTCGTCAGATACAGGAGAAATGCCGTGAACAACAGATGCCCCTCTACATTGCTTTCATTGATCTCACCAAAGCCTTTGACCTCGTCAGCAGACGTGGTCTCTTCAGACTACGAGAAAAGATCGGATGTCCACCAAAGCTACTAAGTATCATCACCTCATTCCATGACAATATGAAAGGCACAATTCAACATGGTGGCTCCTCATCAGAGCCCTTTCCTATCCTGAGTGGTGTGAAACAGGGCTGTGTTCTCACACCCACACTTTTTGGGATTTTCTTCTCCCTGCTGCTTTCACATGCGTTCAAATCCTCTGAAGAAGGAATTTTCCTCCACACAAGATCAGGGGGCAGGTTGTTCAACCTTGCCCGTCTAAGAGCGAAGTCCAAAGTACGGAAAGTCCTCACCAGAGAACTCCTCTTTGCTGACGATGCTGCTTTAACATCTCACACTGAAGAGTGCCTGCAGAGTCTCATCGACAGGTTTGCGGCTGCCTGCAATGAATTTGGCCTAACCATCAGCCTCAAGAAAACGAACATCATGGGGCAGGGCGTCAGAAATGCTCCATCCATCAATATTGGCGAACACGCCCTGGAAGTGGTTCAAGAGTTCACCTACCTAGGCTCAACTATCACCAGTAACCTGTCTCTAGATGCAGAAATCAACAAGCGCATGGGAAAGGCTTCCACTGCTATGTCCAGACTGGCCAAGAGAGTGTGGGAAAATGGCGCACTGACACGGAACACAAAAGTCCGAGTGTATCAGGCCTGTGTCATCAGTACCTTGCTCTACGGCAGCGAGGCCTGGACAACGCATGCCAGCCAAGAGCGACGTCTCAATTTATTCCATCTTCGCTGCCTTCGGAGAATACTTGGCATCAGGTGGCAGGACTATATCTCCAACACAGAGGTCCTTGAAGCGGCCAACACCCCCAGCTTATACACACTACTGAGTCAGCGGCGCTTGAGATGGCTTGGCCATGTGAGCCGCATGGAAGATGGCAGGATCCCCAAAGACACATTGTACAGCGAGCTCGCCACTGGTATGAGACCCACCGGCCATCCATGTCTCCGCTATAAAGACGTCTGCAAACGCGACATGAAATCGTGTGACATTGATCACAAGTCGTGGGAGTCAGTTGCCAGCATTCGCCAGAGCTGGCGGGCAGCCATAAAGACAGGGCTAAATTGTGGCGAGTCGAAGAGACTTAGTAGTTGGCAGGAAAAAAGACAGAGGCGCAAGGGGAGAGCCAACTGTGTAACAGCCCCGACAAACAAATTTCTCTGCAGCACCTGTGGAAGAGCCTGTCACTCCAGAATTGGCCTTTATAGCCACTCCAGGCGCTGCTTCACAAACCACTGACCACCTCCAGGCGCGTATCCATTGTCTCTCGAGATAAGGAGGCCCAAAAGAAAAAAGAAAGAATATGTTCCAGTTTAAAGTATAATAAAATCCACGTTTTCTTTGGATATTACTTGTAGTCCTTTGAGGCTTACAATAAGTCACACGCCAGAGGAACAAGTAATATTACCTAAAGTACCTTGCTTATAGAGACACTTTGAGAATGATTCAGAGCTGTCTGAGTGCATTGTAATTATCTGCACTATGCACGAATCGCTATAGCCAGTCTCCAATCCTCCTTAGTTGCATTACTTTTTAAACATGTCCAGTTCCTCATAAATAAAAGCAGAAAATGCTGGAAACATTCAGCAGGTCAAACAGCTTTTGTGGAGAGAGAAACAGAGTCAATGAGGTAAATTTTTGCATCAGGGCAGGTAACGCAAGCCGGGATGGTTTCCAGGTCGCAGACCCGCCCCCGCTGGGAACCAGAAATGAAGCATGATATTCATGGGGGCGACCCTTAATTAATAGGAAGATGGGTTTACAGTTTAATTCGTGGCTGCGGGAGCGGGAATGTAGGTGAGACTTTGAAAGTGGTGGTCCCTATTTAAAATGACTGTTTAATTCAATTTGCTGTCGTTTCCAAGATGGCCCAGGAGAGCCGAAGGCCTGGAACCCCAGCAGGGCTGCCCTTCCTTTTTCCAGTGCAGACTTTGAGGCTTTTTTGAAAACCGTGAGGGAAAGAAGGGAGATCCTCTTCTCAGAGGGTGGCAGGAGGAGGTCAGGTCACCCACACAGACGAAACAGGCCTGGCAGGACCTCACTGCGATTGTCAGCAGCATAAGTGTCACCCGATGATCCTGGATCCAGTGCTGGAAATGGTTCAATGACTTCATATGCTCTGGCAAGGTGAGCAGCACCCCCCAAACCTCAGGACAGGCCTCTGGGTATTCACCCTCCAGTAGACACACCACCTGAAGAGCTTGAGGCCACATGCTGTCCCTGAACATAGCAGTGCATTCCCAGGTCACTTAATGACCCCTCAGAGCCATAGTGCTGCTGACGACCTGTCACCCCTGAGACATGCAGCTGTTAACGAATAGGAGCAGATGACATTGGCCATACAGGACAGCAGTGCCTTATCTCGCTCTCTTTTGTCCTTGCAGGAGAAATGGGCACACAATGTGCAGGAGAGGGCCCAAACGGGAGGAGGTGTCTCCTACATTCAGATGATAACACCCTTGAAGATCAAACGATGGCAACAAGAGGAAGTCGACTCTGGTGAAATGGGCGATCATGGTGGAGATGGTGATGTCTGAGAGCAATGCGCTCATTGAGGGGGTACATTGCATTCCACCACATCTGACAGCATGCCAAACCAGGGCAGCACAGTGGCGCAGTGGTTAGCACCGCAGCCTCACAGCTCCAGCGACCCGGGTTCAATTCCGGGTACTGCCTGTGTGGAGTTTGCAAGTTCTTCCTGTGTCTGCGTGGGTTTCCTCCGGGTGCTCCAGTTTCCTCCCACATGCCAAAGACTTGCAGGTTGATAGGTAAATTGGCCATTAGCAATTGCCCCTAGTATAGGTAGGTGGTAGGGAAAATGTAGGGGACAGGTGGGGATGTGGTAGGAACATGGAATTAGTGTAGGATTAGTATAAATGGGTGGTTGATGGTCGGCACAGACTCGGTGGGCCGAAGGGCCTGTTTCAGTGCTGTATCTCTAAAAAAAACTAAAAACTGTGATTCATTGAGAAGCCTCGGCACTGCAGAGGCTTCTGCTCTCCAAGGCTAGCTCTCATGATCTTTTCCTGTGTCTCCCACAAGTGCAGACATCCACCCATGGAGATCCTATCCCTCACAAGCAGTGGCCCAAGAACAGCAGCAAGAAACAGAAGAAGCACCATCACACCTTACAAGCACCAGCGCAGATACTCTTACCTTGGTGGGTCCTCATGTGTGGTTAGAGAGTGTGTCACTGGGTGAGGAGCATGGCACTAGTGGGTGAGTGGAGGTGTCAGATGGAGACAGAGCTGTGGGTAGACCCCCTCGAAGGAGGGATGATAGACACATCCCTGCTTAACTGGGCACAGTTATAGGGCCTCGGTAGTCACAGAGAAGAAGATTCTACCTGGAACAGCAGCAGAAAATGTGTTTGTGCATGTCAGAGTTCCCTGATGCAGTGCAGGGTCATGGACAGAGGATGGAGGAGTCCATCCAGCTCGTGTGCAATACCATGGCTATGAGTGCATGAGCTGCTCCATTGAGAGAGTGGCCAATCATGTGGAGAGCCGTATGCGGCAGCACTTGGAGTATATGCAGGAAATGCACACTGACGTCCACAGGATGCATGCCATGCTGTGTAGCCTGGGCCACTCAGTGGTGCTGTTGGTGCAGAGATGTTTGGAGTAGATGCCAATTTGCCTCAGCTGGTGCTCCCCTCCAGGCATCCAGTGCATCCACCAAGGACTGAGGATGTCACGAAGGCAAACAAGGGTGCTGCTCCTCCCAGGGTCCCTGCATCGTTCTCAGCCTCCTTGGCTTCTCTAGCAGGGTGAAGTGATGGAGGCTGCTCCTGCAATGATGCAGGTGCAGCAGCGTCTGGAGAGGCCCCCATGGGCACTGCCACAATGAAAATGATCGCCACATGCATCTCAGCCACAAGCAGTGACGAGTGAGCAGGCTGCCTCCACCTTCTCCAAGACCACAAGGGGACGATTGCATAGCAGTGGCCGGCGTGGAGTGTGCCTCATTGCACCGAGCACTGAGTGGGTCACTGGGTTGTCTTCTTACTGTCACTGTGCACTACTTCCCTTTCTTAGCACTGTATAAATCATGATACTTTAAACCACAAGTCTGAGACTGATTTTATTGCTGGGGTGACAGGAAAGTATGATGAGGTGATGAAGGAGATCAAGGACCTCCACAGTGAGGACAAAGCCTCTGGGTAGAAGTGCTTCCTTTATTGGTGGTAAGTGTTTAGCTGTTTCAGGCTGTGTCTTGAATAGACGTGCTGGCACAGTAACCCCAGACTGAATTCCCTACCACACGCTTAATTCTAGGTCAGAGGTTCTGCGCTGAAACGTTCCTGAATCAAATGACTCTGATATTCATGACATCTTGACGAGACCTTCGCGCTCTGCCCCATGCACAGCCACCTCATTGTGCAGCCTTAGCAGCTCAGTGTTCAGCCTCCTTCCCCCCCACCTCCACTTCCTCCTCCTCTCCCACCTCCTGCTTGTCCTTTTCCTCTGATGAGCTATCTGGTTCCAGGGCTTCACCGTTCTCAACATCTACACCTTTCTGGAGGGCCATATTATGTATGGCACAGCAGATTAGCACAATGACCATGACCTTTGCAGGAGGGTATTGGAAGCACCATCTGACAGGTCCAGACATCAGAATCACATTTTGAGAAGCCTAATGGCCTGCTCAATGGTTGTCCTACTGAACAGTTGGCATTGGTTGTATCATCTTTGTTCCTTCATCTGGGGATCTTGTAGAGAGGTCAGTAGCCATCTCTTCAGGGGATTTCCCTTGTCCCATAGGATCTGTCCACGCACATTGAGGGTTGGTGTGAAAGTCTGTGGCAGGCTGGACTGGTGGAGGGTGGAGGTGTCATGGCAGCTGCCAGGAAAGGAAGCATACACATTGAAGAAACTCTTGTTGTGGTCACAGACCAACTGAACGTTGAGGGAGTCGAAGCTGGTCACTGGGCGCCTTAATGGCCACATGGGTGCAATTGATGGTGCGCTGCACTTGGGGGAATCCAGCAATGATGGCAAAACCCAGTGCCTTCTGTGCCTGCAAGGTCTCATCTGTCATGAAATGTATGTACTGTCCAGCTCTGGCATGACGAATATCAGTGACGTGCAAGATGCAGTGGTGTGCAGCCATTTGCAAGATACAACTGAGGTCTACAGCTGATCTTTGGAAGGACCCAGAACCAAAGACGTTCAAGGCCACAGTAACTTTGATGGCTACTGGCAGGACATGGCGATTAGTGCTGCAAGGTGTGAGGACTTTGGTGATGAGAGCACAGATGTCTGTGACTATTTGACTGGGGAGTCGCAGTCTTCTGCAGCACTGGGTCTCAGTCATCGGCAGTATATCCTATGCTGAGGATATAGTCTCTGTGTCCTTCCTGCCCCTCATTTCTCTGCCCTGACGTCCTGATGCCTGGCGCTCCGCCCTTCCTGTAGAGAGTGTTGCTCCTCCGCCACTGAGCCCAAATCTGAAAGTCATACCACCATTGCTAGCTGCTGCCTTCCTTGTGGTCAGCCGGTTGCCCAATTGTCCTTGACAGACATGCCCCCATTCATCTATCTCTGCAATGCCAGTTGGGTGACTGCTCTAGCACTTGCTGCCCACTCTCCCCGGCACATGCGCAGCCAAGAGCACCTGCTTGTCACTGAGTCCCCCTCTTGCTGTTTAATATTTTCTGGGCCTGTTAAAATTCTCTGGGGTAACAATGACTGTTTCCATACTCTGTACCTATCTCCTTTCCGTTGGTCTGCCCCAACAGCTAATGTTTTTTTTAAATTCATTCATGGGAAGTGGACGTCGCTGGCCAGGCCAGCATTTATTGCCTATCCCTAATTGCGCTTGAGAAGGTGATGGTGAGCTGCCTTCTTGAACCGCTGCAGTCTATTTGGGGTAGGTATACCCACAGTGCTGTTAGGAAGGGAGTTCCAGGATTTTGACCCAGCGACAGTGAAGGAACGGCGATATAGTTCCAAGTCAGGATGGTGTGTGACTTGGAGGGGTACTTGAAAGTGGTGGTGTTCCCATGTATTTGCTGCCCTTGTCGTTCTAGTTGGTAGAGGTCGCAGATTTGGAAGGTGCTGTCTAAGGAGCCTTGGTGCGTTGCTGCAGTGCATCTTGTAGATGGTACACACTGCTGCCACTGTGCGTCGGCGGTGAAGGAAGTGAATGTTTGTAGATGGGGTGCCAATCAAGTGGGCTGCTTTGTCCTGGATGGTGTCGAGCTTCATGAGTGTTGTTGGAGCTGCCCCCATCCAGGCAAGTGGAGAGTATTCCATCATACTCCTGACTTGTGCCTTGTAGATGGTGGACAGGCTTTGGGGAGTCAGGAGGTGAGTTACTCGCCGCAAGTTTCCTAGCCTCTGACCTGGTCTTGTAGTCATGGTATTTATATGGCTACTCCAGTTCAGTTTCTGGTCAATGGTAGTCCCTCGGATGTTGATAGTGGGGGATTCAGCGATGGCAATGCCATTGAATGTCAAGGGGAGATGGTTAGATTCTCTCTTGTTGGAGATGGTCATTGCCTGGCACTTGTTTGATGCGAATATTACTTGCCACTTATCTGCCCAAGCCTGGATATTGTCCAGGTCTTGCTGCATTTCTGCATGGGCTGCTTCTGTATCTGAGGAGTCACGAATGGTGCTGAACATTGTGCGATCATCATAAAACATCCCCACTTCTGACCTTATGATTGAGGGAAGGTCATTGATGAAGCAGCTGAAGATAGTTGGGCCTAGGACACTACCCTGAGGAACTCCTGCAGTGATGACCTGGAACTGAGATGATTGTCCTCCAACAACCACAACCATCTTCCTTTGCGCTAGGTATGACTCCAACCAGTGGAGGGTTTTCCCCCTGATTCCCATTGACCTCAGTTTTGCTAGGGCTCCTTGATGCCATACTCAGTCAAATGCTGCCTTGATGTCAAGGGCAGTCCATGCACCCCCGTGAAACTCTCAGTACGCCCTTTAATGAGCTCTGAATGAGCTCTCCGAGCACCTTAATGGGGGATCTGGTGGGATTGCAATCCCGCCCTAGTGAACAAAGACTTTAGGAAACCAGCCAGTGCTGGAGTTTTCAGACCCTGTCCATCTCTGTTCCTGCCCTAGGCGGGACCCAACATTTCAGGTCTCTTATCAAAAGTGGAAAATGTTAGAGATGAACAGCTTTTAAGCAAGTACAGAAACAGGGTTAAGTGGCATAAAAAAGAAAAAAAAGCAGAGGTCTGTGATAGGGTTGAAGGTAGGAATAAATAAATGGCAAAATTGATGATGGTGCAAAGCAAAGGGAGGTGATAATGAGACAGGGGTAGAAGCCAACAATTGGCTAGACTGCATTCTTGGGATCTATCCACTTTTCTTCTGCCAGACTCCTGGGCCATGGAAGCCTACTCCTATTTGACAGATTTATCATGCTTCATTATCCCTCCATTATTCAGGTAGTGCAGCATCTGATGCAGCAGCACCAACTGCAAAGCATCTCATGAGCCAATATAAGGAAGCACAGTATCATCTCAATTCCAAGAGACTTGCAGTGATATCCAACAGTCAGTCACCTCTAGAAGGAAAATCTCTGGAAGGAAAACAAAGATATGTTTGAGAAGAAACATATCAAACCCTAAAAAACAACAAAAAATTACCTCCCTGGACCTCTTCTGGACCATGATCTGATGCCTGTCTCTCTCTCAGAAGCCCAAAGCTGGCATTGTGAATGTTTGGAATTCTCTATCCCAGAGGGCTGTGGATGCTCAGTCGTTGAATATATGCAAGGCTGCGATTCTTAGATTTTTGGAGTCTGGGGGAATGCAGGGATATGGGGATCAGACAGGCCTCAGATGAAAAATGTTTTAGACATATTTTGAACATGCAAACTGCTAATATGTACCATAGATTGTGGCATGTAAGTCGACCTTTGAAGCCTCCAAATATCATTCCAAAATAGGGGTGGACTTGTATGCCGAGTGTAAAATGTGATCCGCCGGTGTGGGTGTGGGTGTGGGTGTGGGTGGCCGCCATTTTGAAATGTGAAAAAATTTTGGTTATTCATACTAAGTTAATGTGGCATGATTTATTGAATTGGAGTTTCCTTTTATCTTAGAAGCATTATTCTCAGTTCTTAGTTTCTCAATGGGTAGATATATACACACATCACTAAGTCATTTTTAACTTAGAATCCTCTAAGAAGAAAAATAAAACTGGTTTTACAGTAGCAGCAAAAATTGTTTCAAGAAACCAAAATTATGTTCAAATTTCAAAAGCAACAAATATCAAGATTATTTTAAGTGTCAAATTACAATCAGTAACTTTCAGTTCCAGTGGTTCAGACAGTTACCTTAAGCAATTCAAGGCTTTGAGTGGGTGTGTCGTAAGCTCTCGCACATCTTCGCAACACAGCCCGTATCACCTGCTTGATCCCTTATGCCCAGTTATAGAGTAAGTAAAACATGCATTTGTGTGGCAAGAAATTGAGACTGACTAATATTGCGAGTATAGAATGTCATGGCTGAAAAGGCGGAGTCAACTTATATGTCGAGTATATGCAAAAACATGAATTTTGGGGCCAGAAAAATGGGATCGTCTTATATGCCGGGTTGACTTATATACTGCAATCTACAGTAGTTGAATTTAATAATTTACTTGTAAGTTTTGTAGTTTTATCTCTCTGTTCTCTGAAATTCCTAGTGTGCTTCTGTACTGCTGAAAGTGTGCTGGGAGAGTACTTTTACCCTCCAGTCATGACCAGCATTCATTCTGTCCCAAATCCTGGAAATGGCATCATTAGAAACATTAGAACAGGAGTAGGCCATTTAGCCCCTTGAGCCCATTCACCATTTAATTAGGCCATAGCTGATCTGCATCTCAACTCCATTTACCTTTATTTGCTTCATATCGCTTGACACCCTTACCTAATAAAAATCTATTGAGTCTTGAAAATTTCAATTGACCCAGCATCCACAGCCTCTGAGCACCTGCATTATTTGTGGTGATTCCTAGATATCCTCCCCATGGAGGACTAAGATAAGCAGAACAGCATTTGCATTTCATCAGGGAATCTTGGATGGAATCGTCCCACCCCACTGGGTGAATTTGAAGGTGGGACCGGATGCAAACCTAAATATGCGGATGTTGGCTCGGCGGGTCCGGGTGATCTTGCCTGATGGGGATGAAGAATGGAAGCAGCTACCCACCCGGCAACAGAAGTTAGCCAATGATTACCAATTAAGAGCCTATTGAGAGGAATGGGGAGAATTCCACCAGGATCTTCCCGTCAGTGGAGCTGCATCCCGCTGAGAGCCGAGCCTGGCAGTGTGATGAACCATAGGTATAATAAGCTTAATTAGATAGAATTTAGACATAATCAATACATTATACCTTTTAGAATTAAAGATTGAATAAATGGTCAGTTTTCAAAACTCACTGAAATTCCCTTTTAAGGACAGAATTAAAAATCTATAAACATCCCTGTTACAATGGAATGTGAACCAGAAACACCTTTTAAGTTGAAAAAAAATCTATTCCGAGGTCTTCCCAGGTCTCTGCTACAATGGAATTAGAAGATGAAACACACATCTTATGTGAGGTCAGTACTGATAACTATAAACTTAATTAGTTGTTAGTGTTGGTGATATAGACAGACTGACTCAAGAGGATGGTACAAGGTACCATAAAAAGACAATTACAGATAAAATTACAAAATGAAATGGTTCTTCAGACCCAAACAAGTGCCTGTCGGAACCTGTCTGGTCTGAACTTAATTAAGGGAGACTTATAGGGATATATGCTTGATTTGGTTTAGTCCCGATAAGGGGTTAAAGTCATAAATCACTTCAGCAGTTCTATTGTGGTGGCCTGTCAGCAGCAGGCAGAGGGCCATTGAAGCTGGAGGCTCCATGCCGCAAAGACAGGGCCGCGGGTAGGAAAGGCCATAATTGCAACCCAAACGATTCCTCCAGAGGGGTTTCACCTCCATTCTGAGAGGTCCACCAGCTTCAGCCCTTATCCGTTTTGATTTTGATGCAAGCCTCAAAGGGTGCCTCCATGTTGAGGTGTCCTCATGCTCTCCATGTTGCCTGAGCAGTGCCCACCTCAAATGGTGGGGCTACCAGCCTTCCAAAGCTGCAGGCCCAATCAGTGGGCCTGTAGCCTCAGGATCCCTCCCACTATCCTTAATTGAATGGGTCTCCCAGAGGCTGCCTCTTAATTGGCTGCCTTCAGAAAGATCTCACTAGTAGCAGGACTCACAGATCATGGGGGATGAAATCCGCATTTGTTCCCAATGGAAGAATATTTTTGAAAGCGGCAAGATTCCAGCCCAAATCTTTGGTCAAAGACGAAAGAAATCCTTCAAATAAGCCAACAACATTCTTTTTTTTAATTCATTCATGGCGTGTGGGCATCACTGGCTAGGCCAGCATTTATTGCCCACTCCTAATTGCCCTTAAGAAGGTGGTGGTGAGCTGCCTTCTTGAACAGCTGCAGTCCTTGGGGTTTGTTGTTACTTTCTTCAAAGCAACTGACTACTCGGAGATCAACTGGCATTGAAAATGACATTATGGACCCCACTAATGTCCTTTAGGGAAAGAAATCTACCATCCTTACCTGGTCTAGCCTACACGTGACACCAGGCCCAAAGCAATGTGGTTGCCACTTAGTTGTAACAAACTGCTACAAAGTCCAAGAAAAGGAATGAAACCAGACAGACCACCCGGCATTGACCTAGGCACCAAAAACAGCAACGGCAAACTCAGCCCTGTCGACCCTTCATTGTTCTCCTTCCTAACATCTGGGTAGAAGGGATGAAGGGGAAAATTTTGATGCAATATCTGGTAGTTACAGTCCTTTAAGTTCAATGTGGAGTCTTTGGTTGCCAGTAAGTCTTGCAATTCGTTGGGGCCCAGTTCACGTTTCAACTTGTTCTGATATAGGAGTCTTTTCTCTCTTGAGGTTTACGTGACTTCTGTGGGTCTGGTGGCTTAGGGAGAAAGCAAGAGAGAGAGACAGCCAGGCAAGAGACTTGCTTGTTTCAGCTTCAGTTGCACACTGCCTTCTGAATTCAAACTGTCCTGTAGCTAGTTCAAGAACCTGGAACAGCCAATTGGTCATGTGATCAGTTGATTTAACCAGTCCTGGCTCTGTGGATTGTATCATCTTAGCAGGGCCTGGAATGCGCTTCTTTACACCTTCAATGTCTGGTGATCAAAATCCATTTGGGGTTAATTGGAGCAGGGAATAGCCCTTTGTCTCCACCAGCAGCATATCTTAGTATGCAAATGTCCTTCCAGCCCAGTTTCTGGTGATCTTCAAACAAGTAATTTCTTCACAGTTTAAAATCAATGTTCATATGACCAAAACTAATATGCCTCATTCTTGACAGGTGGGGGTTCTGCACAACAATAAACTCTACTTATCCGTAGAATAAAGCACACCAACTGGTTTCTTTAATAAACAACAAAATTATCAGTTTATTTTAAACCAAGTTTTAACCAATAATCAAGTAAAACATACTGTTACAACCAGATAAGGAAGTGCCTCAGGCTCCCCTCTTGTCCCTTCTCTGGTTTGGCCATAACAGGGTTTGTCTTGTAAAAACACAGTGATTTTAGCTTATCATCTCAGTGTGCCCTTGCTCGCTGCACTTTCATTACAATTGCAAATGAACCAATCAGACAGATTTTCTTAGGTTTAAACAAGAAAGATGTAAGTTTATTAGCCTCATCACTCTATCCTGGTTAAAATGACTAAAATACGCAATGTAACCACGCTCGCATGCCTACAAGAGGCACACACACACAAATAGATACGGTGGGGAGAAAGAATTAAGGGGGGGGGGTGCTGAAGTAGAGTTTGTAATAAATGGAATACAGATATGGTTATTAGTGTCTTGCAGTAATGTCCTTGATAAAAGTGAAGGTCTTGGAGTTCTTGCTGGGGTCCAGTGCACAATTTCAGACTTGCTTCTCTGGTAGCAGAAGGCCAAAGAGATGCTTTGTCTGTAGTCTTGAAGTCTAAGCTGCCACCATAGGTTCCCTGGGACTTTGCTGGAGAGCGAGACAGAGAGAGAGAGAGAGATCCTCTCCTTGATGTTCAAATTGCAATCTGTTCCTTTCTGTGTGGCACAATTCAAAAAGCCCCAGTCTTACCAGCAGGTAGGTCGTATGACCATCTCTTTTTGAAACAGCAACTTCTTGAAGGTTGAATTTCAGAACCTCCTAGACATATTCGGTGGGGGCTGGAGTTTTGTCTCTTACGAAGTCAAAAGCTGTTGGTGTCTTTTGATCATCACTATTGACAAAACCCATCTCGCTAATTGAATCAGTGAGCACTCCCATTGTCTTTCTATTTAACTGTCTCTTAGCTAGTCCTGGTCTTTTCAGAATGCAAATGTGCAACCATGTTTTCAGCTGTTCAGTTCTGCTTTTTTAAACAAGTTCTTTGCAATGTCCAGTAAAAAAAGTTTCAAGTAGTGTCCCATTTGACAAAATTATTATGTTTCCATTTGCCAGGTGTAATTTCTATCACAATACATACAAATTGAAATGTTAATGCCTCTTATTTATCCTAGCCCCCACACACACATACCCAACCGGTTAACAGGGAAAAAAAGGATTTTTGTTTACAAAGAAATAGAGTAATAAAAATAAAACCACTTAGGCTGAAAATAAGATATAGATAGATGTCCTTTGTTGGTTAGGCATCCCAAATGCAAACAGTCAACTGTCACTAGGATCTTCCCAGAACAGTTCTTTCCAGAAGATGCTGAAGATCAGTTTGGGTAGGCTTTCCAAGAGATGCAGCACAGAAAGCTCCAGTCAGGCTTTACAGCAGGAAGCAGCAATAAGGATTTTCTAAGGTGTTTTAGCAGCAATGTAGCAGTAAAGGTTTCTTCAAATACAGGAGGAAATATTAAACACACTTAATGCAGGCATTCTTTTCAAGACAGATAGATATCAGCTGTCTTCTCCTAGCAGGCATGCAGCAACTGACCTTTTATAACAGTTCAAAATGAAGCCAAAACTGCTCAGAAGCAAGCCGTGTGACAACCATAAATCTTGGCCTGTCACTCCTTTGCAAACATTTTTTCCCAAGTCAAAAGCACAACTGCTGCTGGGTTGTTTGGACACAGGTGCCTTCCAGTCTGTTTACATTTCACTCAGTCCTAAACCTTCTGTTGACCTTCCTTTTAAAAAAAAACACAAAGTTCAGCAATCCCCAGATGAATCAATATCCATAATTCAATTATAAGTTCTTTGAAACATATTTTCCAAAAGAAACAGAAGAAAATTCGTAACAATGGCAAATCCCACAATGTTGATGGTGAGTAATTTGATTACAGTGGTACTATTGAAAGTCAAGGAAAGATGTCTGAGATATCTTTTGTATAAGATGGCACTACCTGGCTCTGTTTTGATTTAAGTTCTATTCAAATAGTCTGTCAAGTCGCCCTGGCAAAAGGTAGCAGACAGCAGCCAGCATTGATGGAACAGTACTCCAACAAGGCCTTCATATTCTCAGGAGAGGGGAAGGAGGGAAGACATTTTTTAAAAACCTAAGTTATTTTTATGTACATCACTCTGAAAAATAACCACAACTCTCTGACCTTAAATTTCTGTGGGTGTTATCTTGATCTCCTGGTGTAACTTTGGCAGGAGATTAGTGGATCATTGGCTTTAATTCTTGGACCATATGTTAAAATATATTAAACTGTCTTCCTTGGCTCACCAGCATTAACTCCCCGGATAGCGTTTGTTAGCATGAGAGATATCAGATCCCCCAGCAGCGGACGAGGGACTGACATGAGCAGAAATGACATGTTGATCTCTCTGCCAAACTCTACTTTCTCCATCCTTCCTCTTGCAGGACAAAAGGCCCCACAATAGGAGGGAGATGGCCCGGACTGGCGGAGGAGTCCCTGATCTGCATCCTCTCACCACCACCGAGGTAGAGTCTTGGAATTGGTGAGGACCCAGGGCAGCCAAGCAATTTCAGAGGAGGAGACGGGAGTCCTTGTGCAAGAGAGTGAGGATTGGCTTCCATCAACATTCTTGTTAATTATGATGAAACACATCATGCATGGTTGACATGATGAGATCTGCACAGCTGAACCCACAAGTATTTCTGTTCTCTTATGCAGGTTGGCATGCACAGGAAACTGCAGCCATAGGGGGACAGTCGTCCACCTCTGAGGAGGAGGACCACTCAGAGGATGCACTGTCCCATGCCTCTCCAGCATCTTCCACCAACGCAGATATTTTCACCTTGGTGGGCAACCTCTCAGCATTAGAATCAGGCTCACAAGCTGGTGAGAGCACCACACACACACCCGAGCAGCTGGCTGAGGCTAAGCCAGCCAAGGCCTCTGACAGTCGGAGGACTGTGGGTAGCCAGGCCCATGCGGAACCCCAGGCTGATGATGAGCCCCTGGTGTCCACAGCACTGGGCATGCTGGCGTTCCAGACAGGGGTAAGGAACATCTGGTGGAGATTCCAGAGGCCATGCACAGCCATGAGTGGATGAGGGAGGAGTCCATCCATGCCATGAGTCCCACCATGTCTCAGGCATGCGAGTGTATGCCTTCCTTCAGCGAGAGGTTGGCAACCCTGATGGAGAGTCAAATCAACAGCCTGCCACCAGCCCAGCTGCTGTTGCAGGGAGCACACCACATCAGAGCACTCGCAAACGTTTTAAGAAAGCCACCTAGTCACACTTTGGGACTCACGGGTGTAGATAATACGTAATGTGGTCACCAATTAAAAGTTCTTCTGCACAAATCATTAGCCATCATTGTCTGCATGCCAGTTTCCATTATGTTTTAATTATGAGCTGCTGACTTCCCCCTTCTCTCTTAGTGCAATGCCAATGTGACCACCTCCCTCATTAACATATGTTCTCTCATGGGCACTAGCGTGTAATGCAACTGGTCACAAGTCAGGGAACACAAATGGAAAGGAAGCAACAGAATTCCTGCCTGAAGGCGAGTCTTCATTACATTCTCAGTGAGTGGACATCAAGGTGGCTGGAAACAAGTTATTATGAGGTTATCTCTTGCCTCCTTTGCGCCTCACAACCTGTCTGGCATCCACCGCCGTGTCTTTAACATCTATTACTGCTGGCCTCTCTCACTCCTCTGCATCCTCCTCCTCGGTGGATGAGTGGCGTTCAGGTATATTATCATCACGTAGGGCCTCCCCAGTCTGCAGTGTTAGATTGTGCAGAGCACAGCAGATCACCACGATACGCATGACCCTCGCTGGGGCATACTGCAGGGCTCCACCTGATCGCTTGAAGCAGCAGAACCACATCTTCAGCAGACCACTGGCCTGCTCGATAGTCGTTTGAGTGGAGCCGTGGCAATTATTGTACCTCTTCTCTGCTGCAATATGAGGGTTCCCCACAGGCGTAAGAAGCC
The DNA here is from genome assembly GCF_036365525.1 of Heterodontus francisci. NCBI lineage: Eukaryota > Metazoa > Chordata > Chondrichthyes > Heterodontiformes > Heterodontidae > Heterodontus > Heterodontus francisci. The sequence continues at coordinate 110,194,029 of NC_090375.1, read as the reverse complement.
AAGTCTTCAAATGGATACCAATTGTCCCCAAGAATCCATTCCTGAAGTCAAGCCAGGGGCCTGAAAATCACTGGTACCGGGGACTGTCGGAGTATGTAGACATCAAGGCTGCTTCCTCAGAAGCGGGCACAAGCCTGCAGGAAATATTTTCGGTGTTTGCAGACAACTTGAATGTTGATTGATGGAAGCCCTTCCTGTTGATGAAGGTGACTGGCTGGTTCGTGGGAGCCTCGATGGCCACAGGCATGCAATCTATCCTACCTTGCACCTGGGGGAATCCAGCAATTGCTCCAAACCCAGATGGCCCTCTCGGCCTGAATGTCAGGGTCAGTCCAGAAGCGCACATAGTTGCTGGCCCTCATGGACAGGGCATTGGTCACTTTGATGCAATGGTGGGCTGCTGCTCATGAGACCTCACACACGTCCCCAGTGGATCCCTGGAAAGATTCAGATGTGTAGAAGTTTAGGGCCACAGTGATCTTCAGGGCATGGGGTGACCCCCCCCAAATGCCAGAGGTCGCAACTCGTCCTGAAGCAGGGTGCATAAGTCAGTGACGGCCTCACTGGAGAGCCGTATGACAATGACTTTCAAACATTTGGAGGTAGCTGATCTGAGTCCGGTACTCTCTGTGGCATACATGGGCCCTTCTTGGCCTGGCAGGTTGCTGCTGCTTCCGTCATGGAGCCTCACAGACAGGCGCAGTTGCCTCTTGGCCCTTCCTCTGTCAAAGTCTCCACATCACACCATGGGGGTGTAAAAATGCAGGGTGTATGAGACATCTGCAAGGTGACCTGTAGGCCTGCAGAGCCCTGTCGATGTAAAGTCAACCCTGCCTTAGCAACTGAGCTTTTGACAAGTCTCTCGGCGGAGTCCCTGATGGATCTCGGACCTTAGTCTTGTTGATGGCCCACCCTCTGTTCCAAACAACCACATCACACAGCTGTTTGGTAACCAACGCAACCCCCCAACACCCGCACTGAACCCTTGCAGAGCCCCCAAGACCTCGAACCCCCTTGCAGAACCTTTGAGACCCTGAACACCCTTGCAGAGTTCCCAAGACCCTGAACCCTTCTGCTGAGCCCCCGAAACCCTGAAGCCCCTTGCAGAGCCCACAGCAACACAGTCCAACAATGGCCTCTGAAACCCCCTCTCCCCCTATGCAGCAATGCTCAGCATTCCTTCCCCATTACGGCAATGTGGTCTCTCACCTCGGTGTTGCCTTGTTTTAACACACATGAACCCAAAATCACGTGAGTGCTGCCCCTCGTGAGTTCACACACTCGAGAGCCTATCGTTAAATTGCAATTAATTATATTAAATGCATTTAAAAGATCAGTTCAGCAACTTAACTCCCCATCATGTCGATGCCTCAATGCCACCATGGTGCTTTCCCACCACTGATAAAATCTGGAACCAACGTCATGTTGTCGGATTCTGGGGCAGACTGCTCCAATGCAATTCTCCATCACCCCACGCCGCCATGCCTGCCTTAAACGGCTGCATTCAATTCTGCCCAGTCAGTTCAATCATTTTGCCTGTGACTTTCTGATAGGCAGTTGCAGCGAGCAAGATAACTCACTTCATGCATGGACTCAGAAAATATCTCCTTTAATATCTTCTCAGTGTCTGACAGCTCTGTGCTCACGTCTATATTATTTGAAATGACCAAATGAGGGATGCCAAATCGAATGTTAGCCAAATTGAAGTGAAAATTAACGAGCAGCATAAAGCATTTATTTGTTCTGCATTGACTTCCCATGTGTCTTTGGTCAGATTTATAAAAGTACTACTATAAGAGCATTAAAAATGAAAACAGCAAATGCTGGAAATACACAACACGTCTGTGAGCATTGAAAACAAAAAAAGGCAAGTTGAAATTTCAGCTGTAGATCCTTCATCAGCGAGAGACCCTTCAAGAATCAGATGATTTGAACTCACTGTATGAAATTAGTAACAAGTATGCTAATATATTCATAGCAAATTGCTTAGTTATTTAGTGGAAGATATTAAATCACTTGAAAAAAGGATAAAATAGTGGTCAGGGCAAGTTCACGTTTGTCTCCAATTATGAGTACGATTTCAACCCAGGAGATTACAAATGCTGACAGAACTGTTCTGTATTGCCAGCATTTTCTCTTTGTATTTCAAATTTCCAATATGTGTATTTTTTTTATTTCCGAAGGAATTACTTTGTGACAATGTTGGTTACAATGGTCCATGGAGGCAGTGCATTGTTTATGCAATTATTCCAAAATATTTTCAATAAATGATGTGAGTTTTGTTGGAATATTTATGGGTTATTTTCTGAACACATTACTATAACAATCAATTTTCATTTATCCCAATTATTTTGTGCCAGTTGTAACTTTAAAATGAATTTAAAACCTTGAAGAAGACATTGCAAAACAGTGTAATGAATCCTTTCAAGGAATTATAGCCAGACTAGAAAGTTGAAAAGAAACAGTTGGGGCAATACATCGAGATTATTTCAAACCACTGTAAATGTCTAACTTGGTTGTGCTGGGAATTGCTCGAGGTGGAAAAACTACTTATTCAAAACAGCAATTCGTCATTGCCCTCTAGAGGAACTTTCCTGATACTGTTACTGCAGATGCTGGAGATCTGAAATAAAAACAGAAATTGCCAGAAACACTCAGCAGGTGTAACAGTATCTGTGGAAGAATAAACAGAGTTAAAGGGTGGAATTTTATGTTGGCAACGGGGTCTCAACATCAAGGGAACCGTCGCCGAGATCCCCGGGTCAGCTCTTGTACGGAAGATCCTCCAAATATAGTGCCAAGCAGGCACTCAACTGGACAGCGGCAGGCCTTCCATAGGATTTAGGACCCCGCCGCCAGAAGTCCCGACTTTGCAGAGCAGTCGGCAAATCAGAGGCCAGCAGCTGCAGCGCAATCGTGGAGGCGGTGACTTCTGCTGTAGCTGCAGCAACCAGACACCAAAGAGCAGCGCTGGAACCAGGCTCAATGTAGGTCAGGGCAAGAGGGGTCTTGCAGGGTGAAGATCTCGGGGGATGGGGGTCAGCAGCAAGGACAGGGGGTGACCCTCAGCGGGCCGCCCCCTTCCCCATACCGTGTCACTCGTTCAGGTACTAATTGCCTTTGAAGAACGGAAGCCGCCCCCACCCCCCACCCCCGCCACCCCCACCCCCAGAGCCGGAAAGCAGTCCGCACAATTTTTCGTGCCCATGCTTCCTGTGTGGTGACAGGGCTGCCCACCGCACGGGTAATTGCAACTGCGGCAGGAAGAGGAGCTTAATAGGAGTTCTTTACCCAGTTAAGGGCCCCAATTGGCGGCGGAATGGGAAAGTCATTCACAGGCCTTCACACCCTGGACTAAATGTCAGCAGTGGTGGGAACCCCCCGCAAACCCGCCCCCCCCCACCCAACGACCCTGCTGCCCGCCACCATCCCACCCAATTTTATGCCGTCCCTGCCTCTAAACTCGCCATGGGGCAGAGCATAAAATTCCACCCAGTGTTTCAGACCGATGACCTTTCATCAGAACTGGAAAAAGTTAGAGATGTAACAGGTTTTAAGCAAGTGCAGAGGCAGGGAAATGGGAGAGGGGGGTGGGGGGGAAGAACAACGGGAAGGACTGTGATTGGATGGAAGGCAGGAGAGATAAAAAAGAGAAAATAAAGGAACAAAAAATGGGTTTAGAGGATCTGAAAATGCAAAAGCAGAAATATTACCAGCAGCTACTGTCCAAAAAAATGGGAATAGGTTATGATCTGAAATTGTTGAACTCAATGTTGAGTCCAGCAGGCTGTAAAATGCCTAATTAAAAACCATTCAGTGAACTGCAAGTTGGTCTGTCGATAGAACCGGTGACTGCTTTCCCAGCCTTAGAGTGTGGGTTGTTAGAAATCATCTCCTGTTATCTTTAAAATGAATAGTCCATTCTGACTTGATGGATTAGATTTTCAAGTCCTGGTGGCTGTGGAAGTGAGTGCACGTGCGATTTGAAGATCACGCTTTTCGAGATCGGCACTGGGTCCCACAGCCTCCGGAATGCAGAATGATTCTAAAGGGATGCCGGGAGGGCAGGAATGGGAAGTACAGATGTCTCCAGTTAATTTGCAGTTGAGCTCAATGTGGAGCTACAACAATGGGAAACTTGAGGGATTTCCCTTTATATTGAACATTGCACTCCATTTATACACACGTTTCTAACACCTCACCACAGTAGGTTTTCAACTGAACAGTGCTCTCAGTCGGAGGTACATCACTGAATTTGCTCTCATGCGTGTCTCTACTCATAATTGAGCAATCTGCAGTCGTATCGATTTGCATGTCGATGTACTATTGATTTACCAATACCGTTGTACCAAAGCCGCTATGATTTGAGCATTGCTTGTGGCATCAATGCTGTACTGCCCTAGCTCCTCTTCGTTTGAGCACTCTGGATTCACTTCAAGATTTGTTATACTGCTGCTTACCATTACTACTAAAAAGAGTTCTTTTTCCTGATTCGCTTGGAAAACAATATGGCTTATCTTTTGGCAATTAAAGCATGCGCCTATCGTAAAATTGTTTTTCATGGTTTTGCTTTTGGACAGAGCTGTTCATTATTCTGTCATTAACACTCTCTCTGGACTAATGCTTTGTCTTTTACGACAACTATTAGCACTCCCTTTACCTTTGCTCCGTGACATCTTTGTCATTTAATCTCTCCTGCCCTCTGCCCTGTCACACATCTTCCCTTTTGTTCTTCTTCCCCCTCCCCTTATTCACTTGCTCAAAGCCTATTACATTTCTAACCTTCGCCAGTTCTGATAAAAGGACACAGACCTGAAACATTAACTCTGTTTCTCTCTCCACAGATGCTGCCAGACCTGATGAGTATTTCCAGCACTTTCTGTTTTTAATTCAGATTTCCATCATCCACAGTAGTTCGCTTTCATTAAAGCCATGGTGAATAGTTGTTTTTCAGACTAGAGGGAATGTGCAGTGGTCTTCTCCAGGGGTCGGAGCTGCTCTTTTTGATATATATTAATGACCTGGACTTGGGGAAACAGGGCATAATTTCAAAGTTTGCCATTGACACAAAACTCGGAAATGTAGTATATAGTGATGAGGATGGTAACAGACTTCAGGAGAACAACATATTTATCTAGCACCTTTAATGTAATAAAATGTCCCAAGGCACTTGGGAGCACTATAAAACAAGGTATAACACCAAGCCACAAAAGGAGATATTAGGTCAGATGACCAAAAGCTTGGTTAAAGACGTAGGTTTTAAGAAGTGTCTTAAAGTAGGAGAATGAGTTGGGGAGGCGGAGAGATATAGGGAAGGAATTCCAGAGCTTGGGGCCTTGGCAACTGAAGGCGTGGCCACCAATTATGGAGTGATTAAAATCAGGAACGCACAAGAAGCCAGAATTAGAGGAGCGCAGATATCTTGGAGGGTTGTCGGGCTGGAGGAGATGACAGAGATAAGGAATGGCGAGGCCATAAGAGGGATTTGTAAATAAGGATGAGAATTTTAAAGTCAAGACTTTGCTTGACCAGGTGCCAATGTTGGTCAGCGAGCGCAGGGATGATGGGGGAACGGGACTTGGCGCAAGTTAAGACATGGGCAGCAGTTTTGGATGACCTCAAGTTCACAGAGTAGAATGTGGGAGACTAGCCAGGAGTGCGTTGAAATAGCCAAGTCTAGAATGTACACAGACTAGTGAAATGGTCAGACTCATAGCAGATAAAATTTAATGCACATAATTGTGAAGTGATTAGTTTTGGGAGGAAGAATAAGAGGCAATATAAACTAAATTGTACAATTTTCAAAGGGGTGCAGGAACAGTGAGACCTGCGGATGTGCATAGAGAAGTCTCTGAAGGTGGCAGGAAAGTAGAGAATGCTGTTGAAAAGCTTAGGGGATCCTTGGTTTTACTAATAGAAGTAAGTACCACAATCTTACCAAATCCCAATTTGTCCTGCCGCCAGGACTGAAAATGGGTCCTGAGCCCGTGTGGATGGATAGTGGGACCCTGGGCAGAATTTTACCGGCAGCCGCCAATTGCGAGGCCACCATCAGGACTGACAGACAATTGAGGACAGTGACCCACCCCTCAGAGTTGCTGACCAAATCAGAAGGCCAACAGCACAGCAGTCTCGGCAGCACCACCAATAGGGATGGCTGCTGCTGAGGCTGCAGGAAGAGGATGCATATATGTTGACGTGCCCCTGAAGGCCAGGTAAAGCCAGGTAGGCAGGCCCCAGAGATTGAAGGGGTGGACCCTCCAGCAGCAGTGTCTGAGCCACAGGGGCAGCCATTGCTTCCGGGGGGCCCCTCCGTAAGCTAAGGATCAGCCATTAAGGAAGACGCCCCCCCCCCCCCACCCCATCCCAGCCCATTGGGAGGCTGCCACGTTTTACCTGGTAGCCTCCCCATGTGGCAGGCTGCTTGTACCAATGCTGACAGAGTTGGGAAATGGCTGATAATTGGCCAGTTAATTGTTTAAATGGCCACCTGCCTCTGGTCAGCAATTGGCCACATCACTGACGTTCCCTTTGTAAGCACTGATTAGGCTTTAGCTGGGTTACTGGGGCCAATTCTGGACACCACATTTTAGGAAAGATGTCAAGGCCTTAGAGAAGGTGCAGAGGAAATTTACTAGAATTATACCATGGATGATAGACGGCAATTACTGCAGGCCATCAGCAGCAGCAGAACCACAATGTGTAAGCTCATGGCCCAGCACATCCCTCATTCTACCATCACCATCAACTAGGGTGATCAACCTTAGTTTAATGAGGAGTATGGAAGAGCATGCCAGGAGCGGCATCAGGCATACCTGCAAATGAGGTGCCCAACCTGGTGAAGGTATGGCACAGGACTACATGAATATTGAATCATAAAATCTTATAGCACAGCAGGAAGCCATTCAGCCCATCATACCTGTGCCAGTTTTTGAAAACAGCTGTCCAATTTAGTCCCACACCCCATCTTTTTCACCATAACCCCACACACATACATGCCCCCACACACTCAAGAAGAAGAACTGGAGTAAACACAGCGGTGTAACTGAGTTGGAGGAGTTTCTGGAGGATGTGCAGCTGCCGGAGTGGACAGTCGGTTGTCTTGTGTGTGAAGAGACCGACAACAGCCTGTTCTTCATTGACACAGTAGACGAAAAGAAAGATCTGATCCAAAATAAAGGAAAATTGAAGCCTCAGTGAATTGACCTAATTCTACATTCACACCTACTGGTTTATTGACTGTCAAAACCTTACTAGCTTCCTGCTCTATTAGCACCACTGAAATCTGGAGCCCACTTAGTACTTGCACTTCTTGAGCTGAAAATTGGTCTGCACAGTTTTCTTTGTGTGTGAGGGTCACAATTCGCATCCTGCCTGCGCCTGTTACTGTGGACTTAGACACCATGCAAACTTAGAGTCACAGAGTCATTTATGGCACAGCAGGAGGCCATTTGGCCCATCAAGTCCATGCCGAACTATGCAGTCAGTCCTACTCCCCAGCTCGATCCCTGTAGCCCTGCAATTCTATTTCTCTCAGGTCTATTTCTCTTCCTATTCCTTCTGCCGAAATGCATCACCTCACACTTGTCAATATTAAACTCCATCTGCCACCTTTCAGCTCATTCTGCTAGCCTATCTATGACCTGTTGCAGGAGGTTCATACCATCCTCGCTGTTTGCCGCACCTCCAAGTTTAGTGCCATCAGCAAATTTTGAAATTCTACTCTGTATTCCAAGATCCAAGTCATTTATATATAGCAAAAAAAAGAGTGGTCCCAGCACTGACCCTTGGGGAACACCACTGACCACCATCCTCCAGTCTGAAAAATAACCATTTACTACAACTCGCTGTTTATTGTCCTTCAGCCAAGTTTATCCCAATCAAGATTTGGGTAATTAAAGTCTGCCAATATCACCACTGTATAGTTCTGGCACATCTCTGTGATTTCCCTGCTGATTTGCTCCTCTATCTCTCTCTCACTATTTGGAGGCCTATAGCCCCTACTAGTCTGATCATTCCCTTTTTGCTCCTCAACTCTAACCAAATGGATTCTGTCCTTGTCGCTTCAAGGACATCCTCCCTTTCCAGCCTTCCCTAATCAGGACTGCCACCACACCTCCCTTTCCAGCCTTCTCTATCTGTTATGAACATTTTATATCCTTGTATATTAAGCACCCAGTCCTCACCATTTTTTTTTGTCAAGTTTCCGTTATTGCCACTAAATCATATTCCCACACTGCTATTTGTGCGTGTAGCTCACCAACCCTATTCACCACACTTTGTGCATTATGCATTATAATTCTGTCTTTGCATTCCTCGTAGTCTTTCTCAGTCCACTCCCATTGAATACAGAACTACTCTCTTCTCTAGTACTGTCTAACACTCTCACTATGACCCCACCTGACACTTTGCTATTTCCTGCTCTACTGCTCTCTGTTTCTTCCAATTCTCTGTGCACCTTGGTGTTCCTCTCTTGTATGATCTCCTGGTTCTCACACCACTGCCAAGTTAGTTTAAACCGTCCCCAATAGCACTAGCAAATCTTCATACAAGGAAATTTGTCCCAGCTCTGTTCAGGTGCAACCCATCCGGCCTGTACAGCTCCCATCTTGTCCAGAACTGATCACAGTACCCCAGGAATCTAAAGCCCTCCCTCCTACACCATCTTTCCAGTCACACATTCATCTGCACTATCTTCCTATTTCTATACTCTCGTGTGTAGGACTGTGAGTTAAAGACAAAAGAGCTGAACTCCAGAGGTAAGGTGAGAGTGACTGCCCTTGACATCAAGGCAGGATTTGACCGAATATGGCATCAAGGAGTCCGAGCAAACTGGAGTCAATGGAAATCAGGAGGAAAACTCTCCACTAGTTGGAATCATACTTAGTACAAAGGAAGATGGTTGCGGTTGTTGGAGGTCAATCATCTCAGTCCCTGACCATCACTGCAGGAGTCCCTCAGGAGTGTCCTAGGCCCAACCATCTTCAGCTGCTTCATCAATGACCTGCCCTCCATCATGGTGGGGATGTTCAGTACCATTCGCGACTCCTCCGATACTAAAGCAGCCCATGTCCAGATGCAGCAAGACCTGGACAACATCCAGGCTTAGGCTGATAAGTGGCAAGTAACATTTGTGCCACACAAGTGCCAGGCAATGACCATCTCCAACAAGAGAGAATCGAACCATCTCCCCTTGACATTCAATGGCGTTACTGTCCTTGAATCCCCCACTATCAGCACCCTGGGGATTACCGAAACTAAAGTGGACCAGCCACATAAATGCAGTGCCTACAAGAGCAGGTCAGAGGCTGGGATTTCTGAAGCAAGTAACTCACCTCCTAACCCCAGTGCCTGTCCACCATCTAGAAGGCACAAGTTAAGAGTGTGATGGAACACTTGCCTGATTGGTGCTTCTCCAATAACAGTCAAGAAGCTCGGCACCATCCAGGACAAAGCAGCCCACTTGATCAGCATCTTATCTACCACCTTCAACATTCACTCCCTTCGCCACCGACACACATTGGCAGCAGTGTGTACCATCTACAAGACGCATTGCAGCAACTCACCATGGCTTCTTAGACATCACCTTCCAAACCCACAACCTCTACCAACTAGAAGGACAAGGGCAGCAAATGCATGGGAACACCACCACCTGCAAGATCCCCTCCAAGTCACACACCATCCTGACTTGGAACTACATCGCCGTTCCTTCACTGTCGCTGGGTCAAAATCCTGGATCACCCTTCCTAACAACACTATAGGTGTACCTGTACCCCAAGGACTGCAGCGGTTCAAGAAGGCAGCTCACCATCACCTTCTCAAGGACAATTAGGGATGGGCAATAAATGCTGGCCTAGCCAGCGATGCCCACATCCCACGAACAAACAATTTTTAAAAAAACCCGAAGATTACTGCTTTGAGGTCCTGCTTGCTAATTTCATATCTAGTTCACTAACCTCTTTCTGCAGGACGACATCCCTGTTCCTACATATGTCATTTGTACCAATGTAGACCACAGCTCTTGGCTGTTCACCCTACCCCCTCAGGGTTCTCTGCAGATGTTCAGTGACATCCTTGACCCTGGCATCCAGGGAGGCAACACACCATCATGTATTCACATTTGTAGCCATAGCAATTCCCCTGACTATCAAATCTCCTATCACTATTGCTCTTCCAGTCTTCCTTGCAACCCCCCCCCCCACCCTACAGCTGAGCCACCCGTGGTGCCAGGGCCTTGGATCTGGCTGCACTTCCCAGATAAACTATAATTTTCCTCAGAATTCAGAAAAATACCTGATGAAAGGTCACTGACCTGAAACGTTAACTCTGCTTCTCTCTCCACAGATGCTGCCAGACCTGCTGAGTACTTCCAGCACTTTTTTTATTTCAGAAAAATACCGGTTGGAGAGTGAGATACATTCAGGGGTCTCCTGCCCTACCTGCCTGTTTCTTCTTGACTACCTGATGGTCACCCATTCCCTCTCTGCCTGCATACTTTTAAGCTGTGGGATAACCACACCTCTAAACATGCTATTGGGCGCTATGGCGTTGGAAGGATGAATGAGAACGGGCAGAGACTGCTTGAGCTGTGTACCTATCATAACCTCTGCATCACCAACTCGTTCTTTCACACTAAACCCTGTCACCAGGTTTCATGGAGGCACCCAAGATTGCGTCGTTGGCACCAGCTAGACCTCATTGTCACAAGGCGAGCCGCCTTAAACAGTGTTCAAATCACACGCAGCTTCCACAGTGCGGACTGCGACGCCGACCACTCCCTGGTGTGCAGCAAGGTTAGACTCAGACCAAAGAAGTTGCATCATTCCAAGCAGAAGGGCCACCTGCGCATCAACACAAGCAGAATTTCTCACCCACAGCTGTTACAAAAATTTCTAAATTCACTTGTAACAGCCCTTCAAAACACTCCCACAGGGGATGCTGAGACCAAGTGGGCCCACATCAGAGACGCAATCTATGAGTCAGCTTTGACCACCTACAGCAAAAGTGCGAAGAGAAATGCAGACTGGTTTCAATCTCATAATGAAGAGCTGGAACCTGTCATAGCCGCTAAGCGCATTGCACTGTTGAACTACAAGAAAGCCCCCAGCAATTTAACATCCGCAGCACTTAAAGCAGCCAGAAGCACTGCACAAAGAACAGCCAGGCGCTGCGCAAACGACTACTGGCAACACCTATGCAGTCATATTCAGCTGGCCTCAGACACCGGAAACATCAGAGGAATGTATGATGGCATGAAGAGAGCTCTTGGACCAACCATCAAGAAGATCGCCCCCCTCAAATCTAAATCAGGGGACATAATCACTGACCAACACAAACAAATGGACCGCTGGGTTGAGCACTACCTAGAACTGTACTCCAGGGAGAATGCTGTCACTGAGACTGCCCTCAATGCAGCCCAGCCTCTACCAGTCATGGATGAGCTGGACATACAGCCAACAAAATCAGAACTCAGTGATGCCATTGATTCTCTAGCCAGCGGAAAAGCCCCTGGGAAGGACAGCATTACCCCTGAAATAATCAAGAGTGCTAAGCCTGCTATACTCTCAGCACTACATGAACTGCTATGCCTGTGCTGGGACGGGGGAGCAGTACCCCAGGACATGCGCGATGCCAATATCATCACCCTCTATAAAAACAAAGGTGACCGCGGTGACTGCAACAACTACTGTGGAATCTCCCTGCTCAGCATAGTGGGGAAAGTCTTTGCTCGAGTCGCTCTGAACAGGCTCCAGAAGCTGGCCGAGCGCGTCTACCCTGAGGCACAGTGTGGCTTTCGTGCAGAGAGATCGACCGTTGACATGCTGTTCTCCCTTCGTCAGATACAGGAGAAATGCCGTGAACAGCAGATGCCCCTCTACATTGCTTTCATTGATCTCACCAAAGCCTTTGACCTCGTCAGCAGACGTGGTCTCTTCAGACTACTAAAAAGATCGGATGCCCACCAAAGCTACTAAGTATCATCACCTCATTCCATGACAATATGAAAGGCACAATTCAACATGGTGGCTCCTCATCAGACCCCTTTCCTATCCTGAGTGGCGTGAAACAGGGCTGTGTTCTCGCACCCACACTTTTTGGGATTTTCTTCTCCCTGCTGCTTTCACATGCGTTCAAGTCTTCTGAAGAAGGAATTTTCCTCCACACAAGATCAGGGGGCAGGTTGTTCAACCTTGCCCGTCTAAGAGCGAAGTCCAAAGTACGGAAAGTCCTCATCAGGGAACTCCTCTTTGCTGACGATGCTGCTTTAACATCTCACACTGAAGAGTGCCTGCAGAGTCTCATCGACAGGTTTGCGGCTGCCTGCAATGAATTTGGCCTAACCATCAGACTCAAGAAAACGAACATCATGGGGCAGGACGTCAGAAATGCTCCATCCATCAATATTGGCGACCACGCCCTGGAAGTGGTTCAAGAGTTCACCTACCTAGGCTCAACTATCACCAGTAACCTGTCTCTAGATGCAGAAATCAACAAGCGCATGGGAAAGGCTTCCATTGCTATGTTCAGACTGGCCAAGAGAGTGTGGGAAAACGGCGCACTGACACGGAACACAAAAGTCCGAGTGTATCAGGCCTGTGTCCTCAGTACCTTGCTCTATGGCAGCGAGGCCTGGACAAAGTATGTCAGCCAAGAGCGACGTCTCAATTCATTCCATCTTCGCTGCCTCCGGAGAATACTTGGCATCAGGTGGCAGGACCGTATCTCCAACACAGAAGTCCTCGAGGCGGCCAACATCCCCAGCTTGTACACACTACTGAGTCAGCGGCGCTTGAGATGGCTTGGCCATGTGAGCCGCATGGAAGATGGCAGGATCCCCAAAGACACATTGTACAGCGAGCTCGCCACTGGTATGAGACCCACCGGCCATCCATGTCTCCGCTTTAAAGACGTCTGCAAAAACCGTGACATGAAATCCTGTGACATTGATCACAAGTCGTGGGAGTCAGTTGCCAGCGTTCGCCAGAGCTGGCGGGCAGCCATAAAGACAGGGCTAAAATGTGGCGAGTCGAAGAGACTTAGTAGTTGGCAGGAAAAAAGACAGAGGCGCAAGGGGAGAGCCAACTGTGCAACAGCCCCGACAAACAAATTTCTCTGCAGCACCTGTGGAAGAGCCTGTCACTCTAGAATTGGCCTTTATAGCCACTCCATGCGCTGCTTCACAAACCACTGACCACCTCCAGGCGCGTATCCATTGTTTCTCGAGATAAGGAGGCCCAAAGAAAGAAACATGCTATCCATGAAACTCTCAACCTTACGGATGCACCACAGTGATGCAAACTGCTGCTCAAGTTCTAAAACCTGGAGCTCAAGCTGCTGCAACTGACAATATTTCCTTCACATATGGTTATCCAGGACACAAGAAGAGTCCTGGAGTTCCCATGTAGCACAGGATGTGCACTCCAGAGGTTGGCGCAGCCCTGCCATTCCTCTATCTATTAGATAATAAACCACGGTACTACAACCAAACCCTGCTTCTAATAAACCTGCTACTATTAATATTACTAAATAGTACCAATCGTAATAAACCTTACCAATAGTAATATTAACCTTACCATTAATAATAATAACCTTACTACTGCTAATAAAAAAATTTACCAATACTAATCTGCCTTACCGCTATTTATACACCCTATCAAAACTAAAACGTTACCAATAGTAGTAAGAACTTCACCAATAGTAATAAACCTTACCAATAGTAATAAATAGGAAATACTCACCAGCCAATCTAATAAGCTTTACTATCACTAATAAAACCCCACAATTACTAAAATACTGGAGTTTTGAACGATAAATGAGAAAAATACTCATCAGCCAATCAACTACCTGTTTTCCTGTGATGTCGCACTTCGGCTTCTGTCAGTCAGTCCGCTCTGAAGCCGCAGACTGGACTGAATAGCTCCTTTAAACTCCCCGCTGGTCTCTCTCTCTCTCGCTCCTTCCTGCTACTCTTTTAAACTCTCTGCTAGTCTCTCTTTCTCACAATTCTTCCCACCACTTTTTTAAACTCTACACTGGTCTCCCTATTTCGGTCCTTCCCACCGCTCTGTTAAACACCCTGCTGGCCTCACTCTCTCTCTATCTTTGCCACCACTCTTTTAAACTCCCCCGTTCTCACTCTTTTTCTGTGCCGCCATTCTTTTAAGCCCTCCACTGGTCTCTCTCTCTCGGTCCTTCCCACCACTCTTTTAACTCTCCATTGGTCTTACTCTCTCGCTGCTTCCTGCTGGCCTTGTTCTCTCTCTTTCTCTCTCTTTCTCTCTCTCTCTGCCACCACTCTTTTAAACTCCCAGCTATTCTCATTCTTTTCCTGTGCCGCTGCTCTTTTAAACTCTCCTTTGGTCTTTCTCTCTCTCTCTCTCTCTCTCACTCTCTCTCCTTCCCGCTGCTCTTTTAAACTACCTTCTCATTTACTTTACATAGCATTGGTCTGAGTAGGACCTGTGCTGCTGGCTATCTGAGCACTCAGAAGGGGGCTGAGCAGTGTTCACAGATTGCCTGCCCGCTCTTCTTTAAAGCAGTCTGCACCTCTTAATGCTGTACTCTGAGGAATGGAGCTGCTGCTCACTGCCTGTACTGACACTGACTGCATGTAGGAGCTTCACAAATGGAGCACCAGGGAAGAAAGTGGGCTCTAGGGTCGTGGATGTGGTGCGGGACTGGCGGAGAGTGTTGGGTTTGTTGGGTTTGTATTAGTAGCGTTGTCGGGCGTTCTAGAGAAAGTCTAGGACTCCAGTAAAGGTTAATTAACAACCCTTTATTATTTACAGTTGCTATATATGCTCTCCTAAGCCACTTAAGCTAGCATCCTTCATGCTGCTATACCTTCTTCTTCTCAAGCCTATCTCATGTGACTGTTACATCATCACTCATACAGTGGGAAGGGTCTCTCTCACTGTCTTTGGTATTTACCCTTTACATCATTATACTACAGAGAAAGGCCATGTTTCCACACAGGGGAGCCAGAAAGCCATCAAGGATAACCCTCCAAAGGGAATATGAGCAGATGGCCAGGGAGGTCAACTCTTGAAGTCTGGCCCCAAGGACCTGCCAGCAGTGCCACAAAGAAGTTTAACATCCTCACGCAGTAATCAAGGTCAGTGAGTGCAGCATCACATGACACCTCCTACCGACCACATCACCAACTTCTCATGCTGCTCAATGCACCACACTCCCAGCACTCACCCAACAGCACTCACTGGCATTCAGGACTTGCAATAACATCCAGATACTCCCACTCATCCTCACACACATTCCCCACAGCTCTCACTGCATTCACATACTTCCAGCTATTCAGCTGTGGCAGGCATTTATCCCAACCACAATGCAACACAATCATTGACATTCTGCCCTCTCTCTTGCAGGACAAAGTCATCTATAACTGCCGGGCACACAGTAGAATCGGTATGGGGGGCAAGGATGCCTGCATCGCCTGAACCCTATGGAGGAGATGGATCTCTGCATCATGGGACCAGTTTGTGACAAAGCCTATGGCATCTGGCATTACTGAGAACATTGAGGATTACGGAATGTTATTGCCTTATGTTCCTTCTCAATTCCTGGCTCATTCCCATCCTGCTATCTGGCATGATGGGCAAAGTGCAGATGGTGTGACCATGGATCTCTTGCTTTCAACCTATTCCCCATTCCCTCTCTCCAATCCTTCCCTTTCTGATTTTCTGCTTTCAGGCACCCAAGCTCTGCCTGCCACCTGTCCAGCCACAGCATACCCAGGAGGAGAGAGGAACAAGAGCTCAGCACTGATGAAGAGACCGTCACTTGATCTGACACTCACAGCCACCAGCTCAGATACTGGCACTGCACGTACCTTAGAGATTAGTACAGAGTTAGGATCTGTACGTGGTGAGTCATTGGGCACAAGTGGGCAGCAGCCAGGCCAGGAGGAAAGGCTAGTTTGTGTGCCAGCTCACTGGAGGGTGAGGTCATGGTCAAGTTCTGCTACAGTGTACTCAGATGGGGTGGCACACAGGAGAACACTGATGAGGATGCACACTGAGATGTTGGATGCATTGGCTGTCAAGGACCATGGAGGAGTCCGTATCCAAGTTGTCAGTGGGATTGTGTAAAGCTCAAGGGGAGGCGGTGGCGTAGTGGTATTGTCACTGGACTAGTAACCCAGAGACCCAGGGTATTGCTCTGGGGACATGAGTTCAAATCCCAGATCCCAGCAGAAGGTGTAATTTGAATTCAGTTAATAAAATCTGGAATTAAAAAGCTAGTCTAATGATGGCCATGAAACCATTGCCGATTTTTGTAAAAACCCATCTGGTTCACTAATGTCTTTTAGGTCTGGCCTACATGTGACTCCAAACCCACAGCAATGTGGTTGACTCTTACATGCCCTCTGAAATGGCCTAGCAAGCCACTTAGTTGGCAGCTCACTGCCACCTTCTCAAGGACAATTAGGGATGGGCAATAAATGTTGGCCTGGCCAGTGACGCCCACATCCCATGAATGAATAAAAAAAAAGCTTGCCCCCTCTGCAGCCTCTGCTCCATCTCACTGTCATGTTGCAGACCCAGTAGCACTGCGACTGCAGCCCCATACCTGTTACAGCCTTTATGTGGACAGGTCATCAAATCCTCTGTCATCCCAGTGTGGATGCAGCAACACCAACAACAGCTTATATTTATCTAGCATCTTTAACATAATAAAATGTCCCAAGGTACTTCATAGGAGCAATAAAACACAAAAGACAACATCAAGCCACATAAGGCGATATTAGGACAGATGACCAAAAGCTTGGTCAAAGAGGTCAGTTTTAAGGAGTGTCTTAAAAGAGGAAAGCAAGGTGGAGAAGCAGAGAAGTTTAGGGAGGGCTATTCCAGTGCTTAGGGCTTTGGCAGCTGAAGGTACAGCCACTAATGGTGGAGTGATTAAAATCAGAGATGCTTAAGAGGCCGGAATTAGAGCAGTGCAGATATCTTGGAGGGTTGTGGGGCTGAAGGAGATTACAGAGATAGGGAGGGGCGAGGATATGGAGGGATTTGAAAACAAGGATGAGAATTTTAAAATAGAGGCATTGTTAAAACAGGAGCAGATGTAGGCCAGCGAGCACAGAGGGAATGGTGAATAGCATTTGGTGCGAATTAGGACGTGGACAGCAGAGTTTTAAATGACCTCAAGCTGACAGAGAGTAGAATGTGGGAGGCTGGCCAGGAGTGCTTGGAATAGTCAAGTCTAGAGGTAACAAAGGCATGAATGAGAGGTTAGCAGCAGGTGAGCTCAGGCAGGGATGAAGTCAAGCTATGTTACAGAGGTGGAAATAGGCAGTCTTAGTGACGGTGCATATATGTGGTTGAAAGTTCAACACAGGGGCAAATATGACACCGAGTTTGTGACGTCTGTTCAGCCTCAGACAGTTCCCAGGGAGAGGGATGAATTGATGATAAGGGAGTGGATTTGTGGCAGGGACTGAAGACAATGGCTTTGGTCCGCCCAATATTTAATTGGAGGAAATTTCTGCGCATCCATCACTGGAGGTCAGATAAGCAGTCTGACAATTTAGAGACAATGGCGGGGTCTAGAGAGGTATTGGTGAGGTACAGCTGGGTGTCATCAGCATACATGTAGAAATTGACATGTTTTTGGATGATGTCGCTGAGGGACAGCATGTGGATGAGAAACAGGAGGGGGCCAAGGATAAATTCTTGGGGGACACCAGACATACTGCTACGGGAATGGGAAGAGACGAAGTTCATGACAATTCCCTGGCTAGGATTAGAAAGATAAGAATGGACCAGGTGAGTGCAGTTCCACCCAGCTGGACAATGGTGGAGAGGCATTGGAGGAGATTGGTGCGATTGGTGTGATTAACTGTGCCAAAGGCTGCAGACAGGTCGAGAAGGATGAAGAGGGAGTGTCTTAAAGGAGGAAAGCGAGGTAGAGATGTGTAGGGAGGGAACTCCAGAACTTAGGGCCGAGGCAACCAATGGTGGAGCAATTAAAATTGGGGATGATCAAGAGGCGAGAATTAGGTGAGCACAGCTATCTCAGATGGTGGTGGAGCTGGAGGAGATTACAAAGATAGAGAGCGGTCAAGCCATGGAAGGATTTGTAAATAAGGATGAGAATTTTAAAATCAAGACGTTGCTTTAGTGTAGGTCAGTGAGCATAAGGTTGATAGGCAAATGGGACTTGGTGTGAGTTAGAACATAAGTTAGAACATGGACGACAGAGTTTTGGATGACCTTGGAGTTTACAGAAGATAGAATGTAGGAGACCAGCCAGGAGTAGTCAAGTCTAGAGGTAACAAAGGCACGAATGAGTGTTTAAGCAGCAGATGAGGTGAGACAGGGGTGAAGTCAGATGATGTTATGGAGGTGGAAATAGGCAGTCTCAGTGATGCTACAAATATGTGGTCGAAAGCTCATCTCAGGATCAAATATGACAACAAGTTTGCGGAAGTCTGGATTAGTCTCAGACTATTGCCTAGGAGAGGGATTGAGTCGGTAGCCAGGGAATGGAGTTTGGAGTGGGGAATGAAATCAATGTCTTCAGTCTTCCCAATGTTTAATTGGAGGAAATTTCTGCTCATTCAGTGCTGGATGTCAGTTAAGCAGTCTGATAATTTAACAAAAGTGGAGGAATCGAGAGAGGTGGTGGTGAGGTAGAGTTGGGTGTCGTCAGCATACTTGTGAAAACTGATGCTGTGCTTTTGGATGATGTCACCAAGGGACAGCATGTGGATGAGAAAAAGAAGAGGGCCACAGATAGACCCTTGGGGACACCAGGGGTAACAGTGCAGGAGCAGGGTAGGAAGGCATTGCAAGTGATACTCTGAATATGATTAGATAGGTAAGAACAGAACCAGCTGGAGGACAATGGAGAGGGGCTGAAGGAGGATTGTGTGGTCAACCATGACAAAGACTGCAGACAGATCAGGAAGGACAAGGACGGATAGTTTACTTTTGTCACAGTCACATAGGATGTCATCTGTGACTTCGATAAGAGCTGTTTCAGTACAGTGGCTGGGGACAAAACCTGATTGGAGGGATTCAAACATGGAGTTCTTGGAAAGAAGGGCATGGATTTGGGAGACAACAACACATTCAATGACTTTGGAGAGGAAGGACAGGTTGGAGATGGGGGCAGTAGTTTGCAAGGACGGTGAGGTCAAAGGTTGGTTTTTAAGGAAAGGAATGATAACAGCACATTTAAAGGAGAGAGGGACAACACCCGAACAGAGGGAACCATTAACAATATCGGCTAACATAGGGACTAGGAGAAGAAGTTGGGTGATTGAGGGAGCAGGAGGTGGGTCTCATGGACAAGATGAGATTGGAGGGTTAACGAAGAGAAATAGGAGAGAAATGAGAAAAAGATGCAAGGTCAGGGCTAGGGCAGGAGGGAGCATTATAGTAAGTTTGGCCAGGTGGGCTAGTGGAAGAGAGGGACATGACAGAGGCAGCTAATAGGATAGTCTCAAACTTAGTGACAAAGAAGTCCAGAGCTACTCACACTTATGGTTGGAGGTTAGAGTGGAGGAGATAGGGGTTTAAGAAGATGGTCTCTGTAGAGAAAATAAGCCGGGGGTTATCTTTGCATTCCAGAATCATCCTGGAACAGTGAACAGTTTCAGCAGACAAGAGGACCTGATAGTGTTTTATGTGATCCAGCCAGATCTGGCAGTGGATAACCAAACCAGTTGTCCTCCATATCCTTTCAAGATGGCATCCTTTGGACTTAAGGGAGCTGAGATGTGGGCCATACCAGGGGGAACAGCCAGGGTGAGAGAGAGTAATGGCTTTATTGGGGACTAGGGCATCAAAGGTAGAGTAGAGGGTGTGGTTGAGCAAATCAGTAGCTGCAGAATTGTTGTGGTGAATTGAGGGGCAAAGGCTAGACAGTTGGGATTTTGAAAGTGCGGTGGTAAATGAATTAGGAGATAGTTTTTTCCAGGGGCAGATACTGAAGGAGGTAAGGTTCAGGTGTGGAAAGGGAATGTGGGCAGAGAGTGATACAAGAAAGTGCTCAGAAATAGCCTTATCTGTGATCGATGCGATGGGTGTAGCGAGGACATGTGAGATAGCAAGGTCAAGGGGATGGCCGTCAATATGGGTTGGGAAATTTACATGGAGGGCATGATTTAGGGAGGAATACAAGGACAATGAACTCATAAGAGAGAAAGCATGATGAATTGAGATAGAAGTTGAAATCACCAAAGATGAGAAGTCATTCGATTCAAAGGGTGAGAGAGGAAAACAGTGAAGATATCTCAGTGAGAAAATATCGTACTTGGGAGGGTGGTAGTGAAAGATGATTTTGAATGAGTTGAGGGTGTGGAACAATGTGAGTTGCTCAAAGGAGGAGGAAGTGTCACAGGGGTAGAGGTCCAGACCAAGGTGTGATCTTGTGATAAGCGCCACACCGTCACCGTGACCGTCTTGGCAGGTAACTGGTGGGAAGTATAGCCAAACGGGGGGCGGAGGGGGGGCTTCATTTCGAGGGAAAGTGTCATCACCCCTCAGCCAGGTGTCCGCTAAGGTCATGATGTCGATGCAATCATCAACAATAATTTCATAGATGGCGGGCTTTGTTCACAACTGAACAGACATTCTGGAGGGGCATGCATAGAGTGGTGGTGAGAGCCGATCCACTGGCAGAGTCCACAGGGTCAGCAGTGGGAGGGTGAGTTCATAGTAACAAGAATAGCAAGATTAGCCCCCAGCAGATGTACTAGGCAGGAAGGTAGATGAGAGAGTAGGATGGGGCAACTGGGGTTGCTGCTCTTAATGAGCAAGCACCGGGTGCCCTGATGAGCCCTTTGGAGGATGTCAAGAGAGGCACAGAGGGAAGCTATAGAATTAGGTAAGAGGGAGTCAAGCCTGGGATGGTAGCAAGAGAGCAGAAATGTTGAGGATACTAAAGGGTTGGGGTAGGGAATTGGGAGGGCAAAGTACCTGAGAGAGAAGTGAAAGGAGGCATAATGATAGAAGAGAAGGGTCTCAGAGGGGTAAAGAGAAAGAAGTTAAAGGAAAAGCAAAAGTGAAAATAGAGAAATAGAGAGATGGGCTCTGGTCTGGCGCAGCAGCCAAAATGCTCGCATGAATGGACTCCAAAAGCCCAAGTTACATAGGCCTGGTTACATAAAAATTAGGATACATAAAAAACTGATAGGAAATAGGAAATAGATAGCAGATAATAGGAAGGCATCCTGAGTTAAAGTCAGAGGTCCTGTGGTGGAATGACAAGGGTAGGGTGGAGTCAGCATGGAGCATCAATGAACTATTGTCTGAGCTCGGAGACAGGTGTAGTGAGTGAAGTCCAGAAGCTATTTGAGGGTAGAGTATCAGAGGATGCACTGATGAAGGAATTTTTGTGGGAATGAGGCTGCAGGAGGTGTACAGAAAGATGATGGCGAAGTTGGAGGGCACCATAAAATCCAAAAGCAGCAGAGGTTTGCTGTTTGGTCCAGATAGTGCGTTTACGGCTAGGAACAGACTGAAACTGAAAAACCAATACAACCAGTGGTCAATCACAGGTTGAGCAGGAGATTGAAGTCTGTCTTAAAGTTGTAGCCTTGACCTTTGTCCCTTCATTATGAATTAAAGAATTTTTATCACTTCCAGAAGAAAAAAACATCAAACTCTGAAGAAGTAACTAACCCACTACGTAGAGTATAAAGTCTTTTATTTTACCAGTCAAGGGCAGCTATAATTATAATTATAATTATAATATATAATTGCAGGATACTAGATAACAGAGGATCTTCATAAAGCTAACTACAGCTCTACTTTGTGCATTCTACCATATCACCGTTCTCACTTGCACTTGCTCAGCCATACTTCGTAATCACAGCAGCACTGTGAGCTCTGGTGGCTGCCTGCCTGACAATGACTGGATCAAATTACACATTGCAGAGTCCTTGAATTACTTCACAGCAGACAGGATCAAATCACACATTCCAAAGTGTTGGGTATGTCTTGTCCTCCAAAGGATCCAATCAGAAGTCTGGTCTGATTCACTTGTGCTGCAAATAAGCACAGTATTAAAACATAGCACTTAAAGTGTAACTCATTCATATGTCCTTTCTGTGGAAAAAGGGTTAAAAAAAAAGGTGTGAAACTGTTGCTGAATACGGAATTGGGGTTGCGTTCACTAGTACTGCAGTCGGATGAGCCAATCACAGACAGCCCAACCAAACAGGTAATGTGTGTTGGATGTCTCCCCCTCCTACTCCTCAGCTGGTCACTGATTAGCTGGTGGCAAGGGCTGAACCCTCATGATGGCAAGATTATGCAAGACGCACAACGAATCCATGACATATCGTGACACGCGGTCTGGCGAGTACTGCAGGGATTCTCTGGATTAGTTTAGGCAGCAAAGCATTGCTTAAGCACACCATTGCTTAAGCACACCTCTGATCTGCACAATGATATTCCGTTGGCAGCATGGCTCTCATTATAAGCATGCTGGCCACATGTGTGTGGGTTGTGCACCAGTGTCAGGAGTCAGGTCCTCAGCAGATAGTCCTAGTCACTCAGCAGCCACCCCCGGTTTGCTGTGGTGGTTTAAATGCTGATGTTACAGCAGACTGCCGCAGAATGAAGTCATCATGACTGCTGCCAGGATACAGGCACTGACCTTCATGATGCGCTGAGTGTGATTGCACTCCAGTTGGGCATTGAGGGAATGGAGTCCCTTCTGATTATGGTACATCTCAGAATTTGCATGTGGCACCCACAAAGCGACATGTGTGCAGTCAATAGCACCCTATAACCTGGGCAAGACTGCAATCCTTGCGAAGGCGTGTGTTTACTCTGCCTGCTGCTCTCTAGCAAGAGAGACTGAAATGTATTTAGTTCTGTCTGCATACAGAACCTCAATGGCCTCCCTTATGCAACTGTGGACAGCAAACTGTGAGATGCTGAAAATATCGCCTGCACTAGCCTGGAAGAAGCCTGATGCATAAAATGTCATGGCCACTGACACCTTCACAGTCAATGGAAGCACAATCCTCACCCTGATCTAGTGCTATAAGAGGTGGCAGATTGCAGTGGGCACTTCCTTGGTGAAGTGGAGGCAACTAATGGACTGTTCCTCACCGAGGTTGAGATCAGAGAACTATTCCCTGAAAGCCCTGGTGGATATGGCTTCCTCCTGAGAGCCCATCTCCCCTCCCTTCGTTCCTCCTTGAGCAGCAACTACTGGACCCATGTCTGGGAACAAGTGGTCTGAGTAGAACCCTTGAAGTGAGAACCAGGGTCTTCACCACCTGCCAGCCCACTCCCTGTAGACTTAACCAACTTTAGGTAACAGTACAAACCACCAAACACTTCTGCTCACTCTGCAGCAGCCAGAAAAAATCTATCAGTAACTAACCTGAAATTAGCTGATAATCCCTTTCAATCATGCTGGTGAATTGTCCTTCCTGCTGCTGAGTGCATGTTCAACTGTGTGGGATTAAGACAGGACGTTAGTTGGAAGGTTCAGGTCGTAAATGCTCGCTGGAGTGCAAATCAGTGTTGCATGCTGACTGACATCACAATCTGCTGACTGTGCATACTTCTAGCCCATGCCCCCTGAGCCCGCACTAACTGCGTTACCGAAATGGTGTCTGGTGTGGCCAGTACCAGAAGTGTGCATGCACAGTGCAGACACCATTGTGGACCCCACCTGTAGTGCTGAAAGTATGGGCAATATGAAACTGAATTCTGTATCCAAAATAGTTACTTATTAAAAGTATAGTCTTATGGCCACTTTTGCATTATAAGCACTTTGCGCAGATCTTTCTTCTGGATCCGAATTGCAGCCAGGCAGCAGAAACAAGGAAATGCTGTTGTGCGTAATACTGTAACTACTGGTTGGAGATTGATATAAAAACAAGAAATGCTGGAAATACTCAGCAGGTCTGGCAGCATCTGTGGAAAGAGAAGCAGAGTTAACGTTTCGGGTCAGTGACCCTTCTTCGGAATTTGAAGAAGGGTCACTGACCCGAAACGTTAACTCTGCTTCTCTCTCCACAGATGCTGCCAGACCTGCTGAGTATTTCCAGCATTTCTTGTTTTTATTTCAGATTTCCAGCATCCACAGTATTTTGCTTTTATTATATAGGTTGGAGATTGATGCTACAGCAGAACTCAATGGGCAAGTAATTCTAATATTGGAGGATACACCAATAGACACTAGCCAATATTTACATTTGGAGGAGTCAGGGGGGTTGTTATGATCAGGTGAGAAAGGGTCGAAATGCTCCCCTCTTGTTCCTCTCCTTGTTTGACTGCAACAGGATTTATTTCTTTTAAACAGTGGATGTGCTTACCAATTCAGTGAGTGTTTAACCCTTACATGTTCTATGATCATAAAAGAACCAATCAGACAGGTTTTCTTCAGTTTAAACAAGAAAGAGGTTAGTTTATTGTACTTAAAAATCAAAACCTGATCTAAGTAAAATAATAAACGATGCTGCAACTTTCACGTACACACACATACAAGAATCACACGCACACAAATAGGTTACAGAATGAAGAAGAATAGATTGGTTGGATTAGAGTCCAGAACAAGTAAAAGAATATACAGTCTGTGGAGTCTGGTAATTCAGTTATCTTGCAGCTGAACTCGTGATCCTGAAGTTCTTGGCTGGTAGAGGTGGCCACCTGGCTCAGGGTTTTCTTGGACACAGTGATGTAGATGGTTTTCTCCTCGGGGTCTCTGTCTGCAGTTTGAGAGACGTGGATGTTTACCAGCCCACAGGCAGAGTTCAAACTTACAGCATTGCCTGGAGAGAGAGACAGACAGACCCCCACTTGGGTCCTGCACTGGTCAAAAGCAGGTGCTTGTCTGTTGTGAAAAGAAGAAACTCCATGTTCACACAGATGGAGAGACTGTCACATGGTGGTCTGGTGTATTCTCTCTTTTGCATCTTAATAGTTCAAGTCTTAAGAATTCCAATCTCTCACTCGGGTCCCATGGTTTAAGGTTCACCTCCACCAGTGTTAATGTTCCAAGATGGCTTTGAATGTCTTGTTAATGGAAATAAGGCAAAAAGCTCATTCAAAAATTTGCAAGCCATTGTTCTGGTGGGAGATTAATCCAGACATTCATCTCCACCTGGATATCTTGGAATGTGAGGTATTTCAATCCAAATTGTGGTGGCCATTTTAGCAGCTTTATAAATTAAAAGTTTAATTAAGGTTTCCAACCAATAGGTTAAAAATCATCATTCAGCATTGCACGTGTTCATGACAAAGGTAACAAAAGTTCGTGCTGTGTAGTAGTCTACATTTCTACATTAAGCACGCTCACCAAGCACACCCAGCTTAATTGTGACACTGTGCTCAAAGTCGCAGAAGTGCATCATAAACAATGTTCCCTCTAAGCTGTGTGGGTGCACGGCCATGCAGAAACTGGGAACGTACCACGCAAAGAACAAACAGGTTGCATACATGCAACATTCCCTTTAAGATGCGTGCATATGCGGCCTTATGTCAATCTCAAAGGGATCGCACAGTGCAACAAGCCAGCCACACACTACAAACAGAAGTTAGAGGAAACATTGGTCAGAGCCCCAGCGTCAGAAGTGCTCGCCTTGCTGATTCAGCCTGGGCTGACCAATACAAGATTCCAGAGGAAACAGGACAGTTTTCTAATCACTATATGATTCAGGTTCCCAGATGCTTCTTTTAACAGGGTACATTTTTTTTGCCAATTTCTTCCCCTCTGGATTTTATTATTCCAATGCACTCCTTCCTGGCCGGTCTTCTAATTTACACCTTCTATAAACTTAAGGTCATACAAAACTTGCTGCCTAACTCGTACCAAGCCCTGTTCACCCATTACCCTTGTGCTTACTGACCTATATTGCTACCAGTTAAGTAACTTTGTTTTCTCCTTCTTCTCCTCTGTAAATTCGTCCAGCCCCAAATCTCTCTGAGATTTCTGCACCCCTCAATCTGGCCTCTTGCACATCCAATATCGCTCCAACATTACTGACTGCGCTTTGAGTTGATGAGGCCCTAAGCTCTAGAATTCACTCTCTAAATATCTCAGCTTCTCCACCTTTCTTTCCTCCTTTAAAACACTCCTTAGAACCTACCTCTATAACCAAGTTTTTAATCATCTGCCCTAATATCTCTTTATGTGGCTAAAGCTTGAGAGTTAGCAAATCTATTCAATCATGGAGGGCCTCAAAGCAATGCCCAATATTGTTCCTCCCTCAGAAAAATTTACCCATGTGCATTTTCCAGCAGGGGTCACTTCCAGTCAACCCCCTCCTTGACCAATCTTTTGGTCAAAACATCTGATATCTCCTTCTTTGGTTCAACATCTGTTTTTGTCACCTCCATTGAAGCCTCTGCCATTTTCCTTTGAATGTTTTTCTACATTAAGGGCCTTATCTGCATGTAAGTTATCATTCATTAAAACATTTAAATGACAGTCAGAGCTTTTGCTAAAAGCATAGTTGATAAATTTTTTTAAAAACAGAGTGCGTGTAGAAAGCACTGACGTAGTTCAATGCAACAGAAAAAAAGCTCAGGAAGGAGTAAATTTTAAACACATTCAACAAATCCTACAAAAAGCAGGTGTAACCAGGACCCATGAAAATTCCCATAGTGATACTTTTTATTTGGATCAAGCAACAGAGTAAAAGTGAAAGCAGAAGTTCAAGGTGAGCTCAAGTTCAGCCCAGAGGGTACATTAGTCATAGAGTCATTTACAGCATAGATGGAGGCCATTCAGCCCATCGAGTCCATGCTGCTCTCCGCAGAGCAATCCAGTCAGTCCCATTTGCCCAGTGGATCCCCATTGCCCGACAGGTTTATTTCCTTCAAGTGTCCATCCAATTTCCTTTTGCAATCATTCAATGTCTCTGCTTCCATCAACCTCATGGGCAGTGAGTTCCAGGTCATTATCACTCCCTGCGTAAAAAAGTTCTTCCTCACATTCCCCCTGCATCTCTTGCCCAAAACCTTCAATCTCTGTCCCCCTAGTCCTTGTACCAACAATTAATGGGAACAGTTTTTCCTTGTCTAACTTATCTAAGCCTGTCATAAACTTGTACACCTCTATCAAATCTCCTTTGCTCCAGGGAAAGCAACCCCAACTTTTCTAACCTAACCTTATAACTAAAACCCCAGTCCCCGGAACAATTCTGGTAAATCTCCTCTGCACCCTCTCAAGATCCTAGGTGGTGACTGGTTAGACTGCTATTCAAGAAAGAGGCAGAGAGTCTGATTAAATAAAGTCTGAAATGTGATAAATGCATACGAGAATTTTACATGAAAATGTTAACCAAGTTGTTTAGAGCTATTTCTACACAAATGTTGTGGACTCACCAGTCCTTCCTTCTCTCCTCCCCAAAAAAAGGTTACAGCTATTGCATTAAACATGCACCAACATTAAAGGCTATCTGTGACTCTGTTGTGTAAATAATAAGCTTTTGAATTCCTCCAAATAACAATTGTCTCTCTCCATACAAATTTTGATACCTGCAAATTGAAACAGCTTTTCAGGACCATTCATGAAAATGAGAATAAGCAGTTTCCCTAGACTAATTTATTCCCAACTCTTGTTAGTCACTTTACGCAACCCAGTAAATTTCCCATTCCTTTCTATTTTCTAACCATTTTTGAACTGACTTTTCAGCACTTTTTCTATTACCATATGCCCCTGGGCTCCTGGCTAGTTTGTATGTACTTTTTTTGAAGTCTAAAGGGACAACATCAGCTGTATCTTTCTTTCCTGCAGTAGCTATGGCATCCTCAAGAAAACCAATTGCTTCGTCATGCATGATCTGGTTTTCCTGAAACCATCAAACTCTTAGTTAATAATATCAGGTTACTTAAATGACTGAATTCAGTTTTCTAAGATGTTTTGCCTAACACACTTAAATGGTCTAGCCATATGAACACTGTGGCTACAAGAACAGGTCAGAGCTGGGCATTCTGCAGCAAGTGACTATTCTCATGACGTCCTGCCACCTACAAGGCGCAAGTCAGGATTGCAATTAAATACTCCATACTTGCTTGGATGAGTGCAGCTCCTACAACACGCAAGAAGCTCGACACCATCCAGTGCAAAGCGGCCCACTAGATCAGAACCCCATTCACCACCTTAAACATTCACTCCTTCCATCACCAGCGCACCATGGCTGCAGTGTGGACCACTGAAAAGATGCACTGCAGCTACTTGCCAAGGCTTCTTCGACAGTACCTCCCGAACCCATGACCTCTGTCACCTAGGACAAAGGCAGCAGATGCATGGGAACACCACCACCTACAAATTCCCCTCCAATTCATGCACTATTCTGACTTCATTGTCACTGGGCCAAAATTCCAGAACTTCTTACCTAACAGCACTGTGGCTGTACTACACCATACAATTACAGCCGTCCAAGAAGATGGCTGACCACCACCGTCTCAAGGACAATTAGGGATAGGCAATAAATGCTGGCCTTGCCAGCAATGCCCACATCCCTTGAATGAATAAATTTTGTTAACAAGATAGTAAAGGACACCCACATGGTGCCAAGCAGCTTACATTGAAAAGACCCAATACCCAGCTTTCAGAACTAGTTCATTTCTATGATTTCACGATCAATGTAGAACAAATCTTCTTGTTCTTTTCCCTCACGCAGGCAGTTTTCACAAAATATCTAGCAAACTTTTATTCAACAGATTTGAATTACTTCTTGGTACTGCTGAAATAGACTAAGATAGCTAGCCATTCTATTTGTATATAGATGTCAGCAGAGTGCAGAATGGAAATTACCACATAGGAAATGTCTTTCCTACCAAATTACTAGGGCTAGTCTATTTTTGTAGACTTGTGATCCGGAGTCTTGTTTTTCTGTTTATCTCTGCAAATCAGTGCAATGTCATT
This sequence comes from Heterodontus francisci, assembly GCF_036365525.1. Classification (NCBI taxonomy): domain Eukaryota; kingdom Metazoa; phylum Chordata; class Chondrichthyes; order Heterodontiformes; family Heterodontidae; genus Heterodontus; species Heterodontus francisci. The sequence continues at coordinate 110,165,166 of NC_090375.1, read as the reverse complement.
ATATCCTAAATGACAAAATGCTGTAATAATCTCAGAATGTCTCAAAGTGCCTCACAAACAATGAAGTACTTTTGAAATGTAGGCATTGTTGTAATGTAGGAAAATGTGGCAGTTAATTTTTCCCACAGCAAGTTCTCACAAACAGCAATAAGATAAATAACCAGATCATCTGCGTTTTGTTTATTTAGTTGGGAGATTAATATTAGCCAGGGCACTGAGAGAACTCCACTGTAAAAAGTTCCTTGCGATTTTTTATGTCCACCCAAGAGAGCAGATAGGTTTAATATCTTATTTACAAGATGGCGCCTCTAAAAGTGTAGCAGTCACTCATACTGCACTGAAGTGTTAGTCTAGATTATGTGATCAAGTCCCTAGAGTTGGTCTTGAACCCGTGACCTTCTGATTTAGAGGCAAGAGTGCTGCTATTGACCCAAGGCTGATAAGTAAATTGACCTAATTCATGTTACTTGAAGTTTTACTCTTCAACAAATAGGCCTCAAAATTCCTGGGCTGGAGAACATATAAATCACATTTATACATGGTGGAGACCCAGTATAAGAGCTGGATCCTGGTTTTGCCAGGATTTCACTCCATTCGAGCCAAGCCTTAAATTCCATGTCGGGCGTTGTGGGTGGACCTTCTACCTGTGCCCATTATGACAAGGAGCGTATTGGGGGGAGTTCCCAGGTTTCCGATTAAAATTTCTCTCCTCACACCCTGAAAGACATAGGTAGTAACCTTGCCAGTTGCGATCTCATCTGAGCCCCTTTAAGGCCTTCTGAAGATCCCAAATCTTTACTAAAGTGAGATAATCAATCTCAGAGAATCGGGGGGAAATGATATTTATTTGGCCAATTTGGACTTCTGGAAGATTCCACTCTCTTTGGCTTGGTTCAGGGCAGCCACCACTTCTGTGTCCTTGCAAGTTTCAGTGGCCCGTTCCAGCCATGCAAATGACTCCGCCCCTGGAATTTTGCGCTGAGTCTGAGTTTTGGAAAGGGTGGGTGGGGTTTCAAATAGTTACTTATGCCAGTGAAGCAGATCCCCAGGAATTTCCTGGTCATAATGTGTATTATCAATACTTGTACAGGGATTTACCAAAGAGAATCTTTCGGACCATCTACATTCTGTCAACATTCTGAGCAATTCTTTAGAAACTCAATGCCCTCTGTCTTTGCTCCACTGCAGACATTCCAAATTTAATGAACTCTCCAGCCCTAAAGAACAGGGCATTAGTCACCTTTTCAATGTTGTTGCTCACTGCACCTAACTGATGTGGCACAGGTCCCACATGCATGCCTGGAAGGATCCAGACCCCTAAAGGTTGAGGGCCGTGGTCACCTTTATTTCCATTGTGAGGTGTCTGCAGCACATTGATCGAGGCTTAAAGTCATCTTGGAGAAAGTCAAATTGTCGTCCAATGGCATCTTTTGTGAAGGACAAATGGTACACAGTCAGCTCCTCAGATATCTCCTGGAATGTCAGTCGAGGCCAGTGCACTCTCTTGGAAAGGTATTTGCAAATGGGATGCCATCTCCTCCTGTGGTGCTTCCTCCTTTGGGCCTCCCATCTCTGATTCTCTCCCTCTTTCTCCTCCTACATCACAAAAAGCAGGGGTACAGCAATAAAATGAGTCATCTTCCTTTATTTAACCAAGCACAGCCTGGATAATAGCTTCCTGAACCAACAAGAGATGATGGTGGCTGTTAATTGTATAGTAATTAGGTGTTTAATTGTTTTCAGGTGGTGGGCATTAACTGGGGAGTCAATTGAATTAACTTTGTTGGTTTGGAGGTGAATGTTTATAACGTCTGTCTCTGTAAATGAAAACTTGTAAGTGTGTAAAGACTAGGCTCCAATTCTACACTTCACTGACAGGCTATCTAAAGTGTAGCAGTGGCTTCAATTCTCTCCTGGGCAACTGGTTTCAGCTTCCTTCAGGTGACCACAGATACCTGTGTAGCTAATTTGAACACAATAATAAGACAATAACACAATAATAACTCAAATAAGCGTAATTAGAAAATATTTGCATTTCATAGCTGGGGGCATGGCCAATTTTGTGAACAGAGGCTCCTCCATAAGCAAGGATTAATGGATGCACATAAAACATCAAAGGTACTTGGGGATGTTGTAGTTTTGCATGTAACTCACTTACATGCAATATTCTGTGATCTTTTAAGTCACATAATTTGCTTTTGTCCAGATTGCCCATTACCTTGGGTGACATTTTTTTTAAATTCATACTTGCAAAAAAGTAGACATGACTAAAAAGTCTCGTAAAAAGTGTTATGGTATTATTCATCAGTGAATAGCCCTTAACGTGTCCATATGAAAACACTTTGTCAATTCAGATATTAGACAAAGAAAATGTCTATGAATGTGCTAAGCTTTTGTACACTCATTTTCACACAGTGTAATTTCGCAATCTTTGTTTTTGTTGTGAAACCACTTTAAGGGGACCACTGGAGGAAGTGATGTCACATCACACATGACCAAGGAGTTGTGGATGTAAGCTGATAGAGTAAGATGTGTGTCAATGTGGCTCCTGTAGTAGTTATATATATGTTCCAGTTAAGTGATAATAAAAACCCATGTATTGTCTAGATATTACTCACAGTCCTGTGAATCTTACAATAGTTTACAGACCAAAGGAACAAGTAATATTACGTGCTGGCAATGTTTGATTTTTTTCTGAAGAACACACCAAGAGAGAACAAAGAACAGCTAAATGCTTACCTGGAGTGGCTTAACATTCAGGCAGAGAGTAGTTGGCAGGAGACCTCACAACAGTGCAGCGATCTAGGACTCTGGGAGGTGTTGAAACTGTGAGTTTCAGTACGCAATTTGCCAGGAGATCGGAGCTGTCAACTAATCTGGCACTGGGTCAAAAAATTTGAAAATATGTAGTACAACCATTATTGATTTAGCTTTCCCAGTTTTTTTGCTTTGTGGTTGTGGCCTAAGCCAAAAGGAGTGAGACAAGCTCACTGGAGGTCCAGCACAACATAAAAGGCTGGCTGTGGCAGCTGCTGGTACTGTTAGCTGCAGCTGTCTGCAGAGAGAGAAGCCTGAGCGAAAAAAACTGCTCTCCCAGTTTTTAAAAAATGAACAAGCTGTATAAACAGAAGTAGTTGTCATCTCACTCTTAAAAGGGGAGGCCTGCAAAGATGAACCTGTCTACTGTCATGAACGTGCTTCCATTATTAATATTTTTGAGGACTTGTGTTTAAAAGACTGTGGAAATAACTGAGGAGATGCTGGACTTGTTTTTTTAATAAAAGGGTCACTGGAAGGACGCTTCAGACTTTGTTTAAAAACACTTACTGGAAGTCACATGTCTTAAGTTAAGTAAATAGCAGGAGCCTTGCTGGCTATTGGAGTTGTTTACATAGAAATCACATGTCTGGGTTAATGGCTCAGGAGTTTTGGTGTCATTTTGGAGTGCTTGAATGACCAGTTGGTGTGTATCCTGCTAAGAGAGAAGCTACCCAACTCATCCTATTCCACCTCTTTGAAAAATCTTCTGAGAATCCAGTGTGATAGCTGAATCCACTGTTGCAGTAATTCTCCCGAAAAGCCTGCAAGACTTAATGTGGCCTGACTCACCCAATTCATAGTTGTCCAATGTACTAGGACCAGTGCAAAGCTTATGGTATACGAGAACATTGGACAAGGCAGTACAGAAAGCCAAGCTCAGATACTGCACACAGGAATGGTGGCAGATCACATGCAGAGAGAACATCTGCAAGACAGGATGGCAAACGCAACAAATCATATGCCAACACATAACAAAAGCCCAAGCAGGTACATCAGGTCACCAGACAGACAAATTGCTAAGAGGACACGGATGAAGAATGCACTCATGTGAACGGTGAGCAAGCATTTCACACAGTTAATTTGGATCAACATGCCAATGTTATTACACAATCTGCCATGATCAGGATTATACGTCCGCAGAACAGTGGCAGGCATATCATCAGAGTAAAAATCAACACTGGAGCAAGTGCAAATATTTTGCCCATCGATATACTGAAGGACATGTACTTAAAGAGATGGGAATCTATGGTACGACCCACCATGGCTAGGCTGACTGCCTACAATCGTTCACCAATCAAGTACATTGGAATGATAACCTGGCAGTGCAGCTATGGGAGCTCCGAATAGCTACCACAAATGTTTTATATTGTAGACACAACTGGACCAGATGTCGCAGGACTTCTAATTTGCCGAGGTTTACAAATTGTCACAGTATCTAAAGTCAGTAACGCACTGAAGGTGGTAGGAAATATCCAAATCGAGTGTATTGGGTCGATCCATGTAAAGGATGACACAAAGGCTGGGAGTCTTGACACGAAGAGGCGATATGACCGGGAGTCTCTCATTACAGCAATTACCCGGAGGCCAGAGGGATTGCCGTAATTGGTGCTGCTGCCAGTCATCATTTTTCTAAGCTTTCTAAACAAGGGAAGATGAAAGCATCATATGATAGGGAAGGAGGACCAGAATTAGCTCGATTGTGAGTAGGACAGAAGGTCAGAGTCCTCAATCATGCTTCAGAATTTGGTATCTGCAGAGGTTGCTAGGATATGGCAACCAGCCCAGATCGTATGAGGTCCAGACACCCAATGGTGCGATTCTCAGACGGAACCGAAGTCAACTCAGAGAGCTGAATGACAACAGTACGTGACAACCCTGTGGCATCGTGGTCACATTCAAAGACAAAGTCTGAAGATGAACATACAGAGGCTACAAGCACAGAGAAAGAGTATTCTAACCAGAGTTCCAACTCACCAGAGTCTCTGAGGATTCGTCAAGATGAGCTCAGCTCTGGGAAGAGGTTTATGATAACAATATTGGGACAAATAAGCAAACCCTCTCTATGTTTTAGAGAGTATTAATCTTGCTTACTTGTAAATAAGGTTTTGTTTTAATCATGCATAATTAGTCCGAACCGTAACATCATTGCATATTGTACATATGTTTTTAACTTTGAAGAAAAGGGGGATGTTGTGGGACCACGTTAACAGGCTGTAGGAGAAGGTCACTGGAGGAAGTGATGTGTTACACATGACCAGGGAGTTGTGGATGTAGCCCAACAGAGTAAGATATGTGTAGATGTGGCTCCTGTAGTAGCTATATATATGGTAGATATATGTTCCAGTTAAGTTATAATAAAAACCCACATATTTGGATATTACTTGGAGTCCTGTGAATCTTGCAATAGTTCACATACCAAAGGAACAAGTAATATTACAATTTCCAATGCATTGGTGTACTGCAGATATAAGCATCTAACAGTGTTGTGTGAATTTCCTGAGAATTACGCGAAGATTTTCTAGTTAGTTATGATCAGCAGCGACTGCAGATGGAGCATATTTCTGGTAATATACAAAACAAAATTAATGCTAATTGGTAAGGGTCAGTTAAACACCAAAATACCAGATAAATTTAGATCATTGGGTAAAAACAAAAGTAACTGCTTTGACCATGATGTTGGAATAATGAAAGATCCTTTAATCTTCTGATACTCAGCAAAGAGCTGGTACACAGAAGATTTGCCTTTTGTTTTACTAAGGGCCAATTTATTTATTCTAAAACAGTTTTTTTTAGAAGACGCAGTTGGTTGGATCGCTTCTTGAGAGTAAAAGAAGTTTGCTGATACCACTTCGTGAAATAATTCCAATTCTTAGTTTAGTCAAAGAAGGTTGGGGTTTAGAAGAATTATATAACTTCTTGCATTTCCTTAATTCTACTAGATAACATAATAGTCATAAAATTACAGAGATAGTGTATTATAGAAAATGTGTGCTTCTTAATTTCGCCATTTATTAAATTATGTTCCCCTTTAAGTTCCCCTACATCATACACTATTGTTCAGCTGAGATGGCTGCTAGATGTTCCACTTATTGACAGCTACTATTGTTATCAACTGCAGGGTAGGTTTCTTTGTTCACTACTTTTAGCAAAATCATAAATATGCACAAATAGTGAACATGCCCCACCCATCCCCCACCCCTAGAAATACTTGACAGAGTGTGGCTCTATTTGCCCTCTAATTTTGTCTCACTCTCTGTAAGAAGGACTCTTGTTGCCTTCATTCGCAGTGGCCTGACTGATATTGGAAATTTGCAGTGTGCCCAATCATGGGCATGTAACTGAACCTTGTATGCTCCTGAATTCAGTCATCAGTCTGCCAGCATATTGTTACTGGGTGCTGCTCGTTAACCAAATATAAACACAATTTCATACAAGTAAAATGCCTAATAGTTTAACAGCGAAAGGATTAAATGTGCAAAATTATAATGGTAACAACAGTTATGCCCAATTTCAAATGAATACACTAAATTAGAGATTGACAATGGCTAAATAGAATTGGATCTCATCCATCATGTAGTATGATGTTCCTATTAGTAGTGAGATGCTGAAATGCACAGCAGTAAGCAGACTGGCACACACTTTAATTATAGTTAGGAAGCAGCATTTCATTTCAATCTATCTCTATGTTCAAAATAAATTGCTTGTATCACTCAGAATCTATGCACATTTCAGCACAATTATCTCCAATAGACAAATAGGTAATTTTGATTATACGCAGATATTGTATTACGTCTTAATTTTCACTGATCCCAGAAGTTCAAGAGTTGAAATGTAAAAAATAACCAACCTAACACCCATGACAATATTATAATAAAAGCAAAATACTGCAGATGCTGGAAATCTGAAATAAAAACAAGAAATGCTGGAAATACTCAGCAGGTCTGGCAGCATCTGTGGAGAGAGAAGCAGAGTTAACGTTTCAGGTCAGTGACCTTTCATCAGAACTACAATATTGTTTAGTATCAAACAGATTTGCACCTGTAACTGTTATAAAGGAACAAGTACACCAATATCTATATAGGATGAATGAACTGAAACAACTTATTTTAGTCATATACCTCCAATACAGTGAAAGATTCTTGTCATTTTACCAACTAATGATTGTCTTATGTTAAAACCTACAAAAATTGCTTTATTTTACACATTAAATGGTATAATTTATTTAAAATTAGCAAAATTGAAATAAACCCAGAAATATCTGCAGTAACTATTTATAATATTTAAAAATGTCAGGCAAGCACCCACCCCCCCCCCCCCCCCCGCACCTGTCAAGAATGAGGAAAATTAATTTCACCACATGACCATTGATTTTAAACAGTTGTTGGTGAAGAAAGAACTTGCTTTAAAAAAACAATTGGAGTCTTTGGTTGGAGAGAAACATTAGCATAGAAACAGACAGTACTTCAAAGGACAAAGGAGCTATTCCGTCCTCCAATTTAATCCACAATGGACTTTTGATTACCAGGCATTGAAGCATTCCAGGTTAACTACTAAGATGGCCGAATGCACAAACAGACCTGGTCAGGCCAGTTTGGGTCACATGAGTAGATGACTGTTGAAGTTTTTTAATTTTGAGCTTCCAACAGGGAATTTGAAATCAGAAAGCTGTTTTCTCCTGGACTGAGAACACCTCTCTCCTGTCTGCTCTCATCTCGCTCTCACGGACTGAAGACATATGAACCCCAAGAGAGAAAAGTCTCCTATAGTGAACAAGGTTTAAGAAGAATACTGGGCCCCAACGAAACGCAAGACTACCTACAATCAAGGACCCTACAACGAGCTCGAAGGACAGTAAAAAAAACCCTCTTCAGAGATTGCCTCAAACCTCTCCATTTATTTTCTCTTCTCTTTTCTGTCCCTATTTGCACGTGTGTATCGCGTGTGCATGCTAATGTCGACGCGTTGTACATCCGTGGGTGTTAACCGTATTAGAGTTTATGTTTAAGGTTTAATAAATTTCACTTTTCTTCTTTAATCTAAGAAAGACTGTTTGTGCTCATTTCTTTGCCTTATAATTGGAAAGCTCTGAGCAAGGATTCAAGAAGGGGTAGTTCAAAACACAGTGTATTTTAAATTAAACCCTGTTACAATAAGACCAGGGGAAGACAGTAAAAAGACCCCTGGACACCTTTCTCACCTGTGAGAAATGAGAAAAAGTGAATGATAATTTTAGTATCCAATGATGGAATAGTTTTGTAGTAAAATTGAAATCAATAATTAATTAAATAAATCATCACCTAGCAATCTGTTCCTGAAAGATATTCATAAATGGAAAATTGAAAAGAAACACCTGTAATATAACCAGAATTCGAAAACACATTCTATGTTGTTCCTTAAACTTAGCAAAAGGTAACTATATACCATGAATGCCCAGTTATGGAACTTTCACTCATATTACTAATTTAGGATGCTTTCTGTAACGTCCTGTACATACGTGTCACATTCTACATATTCTCTTTAGTAATGATATTTGGCACACCTTAATAAGTATCCAAATGCCTGGTGAAAATCATGTATATTGATTAAAATAGTCTTGCAGGATCTGGAATATAGAAGGTGTTACAACCGAGGTGGGAGGAGTGCACTGTTTATTCTATCTCCGCTTCTCCATGGGTCACAACATATATTAAAATGTTTTCCCGCTTACCGATACGGTCAATCATAAACTCTTTTTATCCCAGAATAAAACACACCAACCAGGTTTCTTTAATAAACAACAAAATTATTCGTTTATTCTAAAATAATTCTTAACTAGTCATGACGTAAAGCATAAACACACAGATATGGGCTGAATACTTGCTCATTCTTGAAGAAACAGTAGATGAGATATGTTGGGCTGAATTTTAACAGCCTTCCGACGTCGGGGGTCATGGCGGGGGGGGCCCAGAAAATTCTTCCGGGAGAGACCCCCCAATGCCTGGAAGTCCCCTCCGCATTTTACCACTAGGTAGCAGGGCCTTCATTTTAATATTAAAATCAAATTAATTTAATGCAAATTACATTACCTTAACCCAACGGCCGTCCCACACCGATATTTTGGCTGGAGGCTTCGATTCTCTGTAGTGTGATACTGGTGTGGAGGACTGAAATTTTCAGGTTGGGATTGGGGGGGGTGGGTGGGGAGCAGTGTAAGGCATTCCGATTGGTTGTGGGGATGGTGGGATGGGGTTGACGATCAAATGTGCTCAAGTTGGGGGGGGGGGGCATGAAAGTTCAGCATCGCAAAAGGTGTTTTTTTGGCTGGATAGGTCATTTTATTTATTGTTTACTCATCCCTTGTTTAGAAAGCTTAGAAAAATGATGACTGGCAATATCATCAATCACTGTGCTCTGGAGAGTGGGTCAATAACTAGAGGTCGTGAATTCAAAATCATTGGAAAAAGATCTAGAGAGATGAGAATTTTTTTCATTCAGGGAGTTTTTTCGATCTAGAACGCTCTACCTGAAAAGATGATGGAAGCTGATTCCATAAATAATTTTAAAAGTGAATTGGACAGGTACCTGAGGATGAGGAACTTACAGGGTTTCAGACAAAAAGCGAGGTTGTGGGTCTAAGCAGGGCTGCTCTTTCAAAGAACCAGCATGGGCATGACAGGCTGAATGGCCTCCTTCTCTGTTTTTATGAAATCACCCTGCAACCTTTGTAACGAAAGTGCTTCTGTGTTTTGTTAAATATATTTTTTGAGGATTGATTTTTGAAAGATTGAAGAAATGTTAAACTTTGAGGTTTTCAAAGGGGTGATGTAAAGGCCACATGATTTTGAAAAAACTATCCCTGGAAATGTTTTTTAAAAGGGGAAAACAATCCTTTCTGGGAAACCACTTGACTTCCAGCTCAATAAACAATGGCGAACTTTGGACACCTGGAGAAGTTGTTTACAAATAAGTGACAGGTCAGGATTGGTGGAGGTCAAAAGATTGACTTCCTGTTGTCAGTTTTGCTTTTGAATTGTTTTGAGTTGGGGTTGAACTGTATAAAAAGGAGTGAACTTCCAAGGAGAGAAGAGAACTTCCAAGGAAGGAAAGAAGACCACAACCCAGCTCAGCTTTCCAGCACCTGTCTAAATGACCCTGAGTAGTCTATTGTGTCAACTCATCTCGTTGCCTGTCTTTGAAGAAAAGCCTGCTAAATTAATTCTCAATGCTGCCTGAAAAGAACTGTTCTAAAAGATCCCAGTGTACTCTAAGTCTACTCGGAGGCCAGAGTGTATGCCAGTTTTGAAACACAGCGGGCTGAAAATTATGAGCAGTGGTCTTCAGGCGCTGTTGCACCGTCGCTGAGCCCCTGCGATATTTTGCGTGGGGGCTCATTTAAATGACGTAGAGGGGGTGGCTGCACCATCCCCAGCAACGTCATCCAGTGCCAGCCTGAATGGCCTATTTCCTGTTCCTATGTTCCGATCAAAGCTATTGGTATGGTATCAGTTCATTATAGATGTTAAAACAAAATTATAGGTTCAGTGTATTGATGATCCACTGCACTGAATAGTGGAGCTACTGGTTCCCAAAGAAAGGAAGGGATAGATAGTGAGTCAACAAAGATATTTTCATAATTCTCCCATGAAAAATTTTATTACTGAGATATCTTCATTGCTTTCCTCTCTCAGCCTCTGCACAGAAAGACTTCTCATCCTCAGTGATTTCGATCTCCATCTCGCTCATCGTGTTCTCTCTCATTTGACTTCACTACCCTCTTATGCTCCCTAAATCTCTCCCTCCATGTAAACTCCCCACATCATTGACCTTCCATCTCACATAGTCTTGCTAGTCCCATCATATCAGTTACAGATAAGGCCATCTCTGATCACTTCCTTGTATCACTCTCCGCCCCCATTCCCCTTCCACTCCCCAACCCTACCTCCTTCTGTATCTGCCCTGGAAAAATACTATCTCCCAATTCACTCACAACTACACTTTCAAAATCCCAGCTGTCTAGCCTTTGGCCTTCCGTTTGCCACAACAATTCTGCAGTTACTTATTTGCTCAACTGAACCTTCAACTCCACCTTTGATGCCCTAGTCCTCACTGAAACCATTATTCTCTCTAACCCTGGCCATTCCCCCTGGTATGGCCCTCATCTCCACTCCCTTAGTTCCAAGGATCTTGAAAGGATATGGCGGACAACTGGTTTAGCCATCCACCGCCAGATCTGCCAGGATCACCTAAAAGATTATTGGATTCTCCTCTCGTAAGCTAAAACTGCTCACTATTTCAGGATCAGCCTGGGATGCAAAGATAACCCCCAGCTTTTTTCCTGTACTGCAAAGCATCTCCTTAAACCCCTCTCCCCTGTCTTTCACTGTTACCTCCAACAATAAGTGCGAGAAGTTCAAGAACTTCTTTGCCACTAAAATCAACATCATCTGATCAGCTGTCTCTGCAGTGTCCCTCCTTTCCATGAGCCCTCCTGGCCAAACCCTCTAATGCCCCCACTTCACTCTGGACCTGAACTCACATTTTTCTCTAGTTTCTCTCCTATCTCCCCTCGTGCCCTCACCAAGCTCATCTTATTAATGAGACTTGCTTCCTGCTACCTCATTAAACTACTAACCACCCAACTTCTCCTCCCGGTCCCAATGTTAGCCGATATTGTTAATAGTTCTCTCTCTTCTGGTGTTGTCCCACCTTTAAAGCTGCCGTCAACACCCCATCCTCAAAAAAAAATCCTTGATCGCACCATCCTTGCAAACCACCACACCATCTCCAACCTCCCTTTCCTCTCCAAAACCCTTGAACATGTTTTTGTCTCCCAAATCTGTGCCCATCTTTCCCAGAACTCCATGTTTGAATCCCTCCAATCAGGTTTTGGCCCCGGCCACAGTACTGAAACATAGGAACATAGGAACACAGGAGCAGGAGTAGGCCATTCAGCCCATCGAGCCTGCTCCGCCATTCAATTCGATCATGATTGATCTTATCAAAGTCACAAATGACATCCTATGTGACTGTGACAAAGGTAAACTAGTCCTCCTCATCCTTCTCGACCTGCCTGCAGCCTTTGTTACAGTTGACACAATTCTCCTCCAAAGCCTCTCCATGGTCATCCAGATGGGCGTGCCTGTATTCATCCAGTTCTGTTCTTATCTATCTACTCGTAGCCAGATTATCACTTGCAATGGCATCTCTTCCTGCTTCTGCATCTATACTTGGCCACCTCCTGTTTCTCAGCTAAATGCTGCACCTGGGCAACATCATCTTGAAGCACAGCGTTAGGTTTCACATGTACGCTGATGACACTCAGCTCTATCTTACCACCACCTCTCTTGACTCCTCTACTGTTGCTAAATTATCAGACTGCTTATCTGACATCCAGTACTGGAGCAGCAGAAATTTCCTCCAATTAAATATTGGAAAGACTGAAGCCATTGTTTTCAGTCCCTGCTCCAAACTCCATTCTCTAGCTACCGACACCATCCCTCTTGCTGGTAACAGTCTGAAACTGTTCACAAACTTGGTGTCACATTTAACCCTGAAATGAACTTCAACCACATAATCATGCCATCATTAAAACTGCCTATTTCCACCTCTGTAACATCGCACGACTTCGCCTGTATCTCAGATCATCTGCTGCTGAAACCCTCATTCTTGCCTTTGTAACCCCTAAACTTGACTATTCCAACGAACTCCTAGTTGGTCTCCCACATTATAGCCTCCGTAAACTTGAGGTCATCCAAAACTGTGCTGCCCGTCTCTTAACTCACACCAAGTCCCATTCCCCTGTGCTTGCTGACCTACATTGTAATGCCTTGATATTAAAATTCTCATCCTTGTTTTGAAAGCCCTTCATGGCTTCACCCCTTCCTATCTCTGTAATCTCCTCCTGCCCCACAACCCTCCGAGATATCTGCACTGATTTCATTCTCGCCTCTTGGCCCAGTTTTAATCACTCCACTTTCAGTTGTCTAGGTCCTAAGCTCTGGAATTCCCTCCCTACACCTCTCTGCCTCTAGCTCACTTTCCTCCTTTAAAGATACTCCTTAAAACCTACTTCTTTGATCAAGCTTTTTGTCATCTGGTCTAATGTCTCCTTATATGGCGAAGTGCCATATTTGGTTTTAAAATGCTCCTGTCAAGTAGCTTGGGACATTTAATCACATTAAGGTGCTATATAAATATGAGTCGTGGTTATTGTTGTTTACCAAGTAGTTATAGCACAACATATATAAAAAGTCTTGAGCCTTGAATATATTCAATGACTCAGCCTCCGCTGCTCTCTGGGGTAGAGAATTCCAAAGATTAACGACCCACTGAAAGAAGAAATTCCTTCTCATCTCCATCTTAAATGGGAGACTTCTTATTTTTAAACTGTGCCCCCTAGTTCTAGATTCCCCCACGAGGGGAAACATCCTCTCAGCATCTACCCTGTCAAGTCCCCTCAGAATCTAATATATCTCAATAAGATCACCTCTCATTCTTCTAAACAACAATGAGTATAGTTACAACTTGCTCAACCTTTCCTCATAAGACAACCCCTTCATCTCAGGAAAAAACATTGTCCCTTGAGCTCAGAAGTCAGTGCTGGAGAGTTTTGCACGTAGCTGTGCAGTGCCAGAAATTTTTACGTTATTTTGCATTCAGACCAATTGCAGATTCTGCTTTCTGATGAATCTGTGTTTCATATTTTCATGGAATGCAAGAGGTTGCAGTCTTATTTAGTTATTTGAGGGGGATGTACCTCAACATTTGGTTATAATTTTAGATAGACTTACCTGCACTTTTAGCAGGAGATTTGTGGGTGCATTTCATTAAGTCTGAAACAGGAGTGCAAATCTTTTCCTAATTTTGTAAGATACATTCCTAATCATCCTTTTTTGTGAAGTTCACTGATACAACATTAATAGCTTTTACTGAGGGCATGTGCCATGTATTCATTACCCTGTGGGGGGAAATTTCTAGTTATTTCTGATCTCATTGGAAGCCTGTTAATGTTGTATTTGTGTTCTGTGTATTCAGTAACTCTGGAGCTTAAAGTAATAAATTTGAATTTGTAGAACCCCCTTACAGAAAAGGTTTAAAACTTCTTTGGGATAGAGAAAAGCCCAGTGAAAATTATAGGCCCATTGTCCTGATGAAAACAGGTCTTTTTTCTGTAAAAGTGGTAAGGATGATAAAATTACACTCATTTGGTTTTCACACTATGTCCCCACTAAAACTATTACTCTCTCTAACCCTGGTAATTACCCCGCTACAGCCCTCCTCTTCACTTGCTTGAGTCTAAGGGAAGCAGACATGAACTTTATGGCGGACAACGGATTTAGCCATTCATCACCAAATTTGGCTGGACCACATAAAGCAATATCAGGTAATTCTTCCCTCAGCCAAAACTGCTCACTAATCCAGGAACATTCTAGAATGCAAGGATAACCTCGGCTTCTCTTCACAACAAATTCTGGAAATCCCTCTCCCCTGCCTTCTCCACCCTCACTTTCAACAAGAATTGTGAGGAGCTCATATACTTTGTCACTAAGATTGAGGCCACCTATTTAGCTGCCTCTGCTGCTTCCATCTTTCCTCTAGCTCACCAATTTTAATCATGTTATCATTGATCATCATGCCTTCAGCTGCCTTGGCTCCAAGCTCTGGAATTCCATCCCTAAACCTCTCTGTCTCTCCACATCTCTTTCCTCCTTTAAGACCCTCCTTAAACCCTACCTCTGTGATCAGTCCTAATGTCTCCTTATGTGGCTCAGTGTCAAAGGTTGATTGAAAATGTTCCTGTCAAACACCTTAGGACATCTTACTGTGTTAATAAACACATAAATATATAAATGCAAGTTGTTGTTGGTTACTGGAGTCACCTAAGTAACCTATGTCAGTGCAGTCAAATCTTTTTGAGTTCAAGTGCTATAAAATAAGTGTTATAAAGATTTAACAGGTTATTAAGTGCCAACATCTCCTTAAGATCTCTTATTCCAGCCTCTTTTTGTCACCAATCTATTTTTTCTTTCATTGCTTGGAATTCCCTGGAATTTAGAAGGTTAAGGGGTGATTTAAGGTTAAGGGGAACAGATTGGGTAGCTTGGGAGAAACGATTTGTGCTGATTGGGGAGTCTAGGACTAAGGGGCATAGTCGAAAGATTAGAGCCAGACCTTTCAGGACTGAAATTAGAAAACACTTATTCATGGAAAGGGTGGTAGTAGTGGAACTCGCTCCTGCAAATAGCAATTGATGCTAGATCAATTGTTAGTTTTAAACCTGAGATTGATGGATTTTTGTTAACCAAAGGTATTAAGGGATAGGAAAAAGGAATATATGGAGTTAAGTCACAGATCAGCCATGATCTCTTTGAATGGCGGAACAGAATAGAGGGGCTAAACAGTCTACTTTTGTCCCTATCTTCCTATGGAAAGAAGTGCTGCTAATTTTTCTGACAGTCAGTTGTAGTTTAATTTTTATTCATTCTCGAGTTGTGGGCATGCTGGCAGGGCCAGTATTTATTCCCATCCCTAGATGACCTTTAGAAGGCGGTGGTGGGTCATCTTCTTGAACCATAGTGAAGGGGCAAGAGTTGTTTTATAAAGGTTTAAGAATGGTCAGAAAATAGCTGGCAGCAAATGAGAGTGGGGACAGCAGGGACATGGGATTGGGTAATACCTGCAGAGGGAGAAGGATAAAAGGGGAGTGGGGTGGGGTAGGAGATGGAAAATACCTGAGGGGAGGCAGAGAGCCAGTGCCACAGCAGGAAATAAAATATGCTTCTCCTAAGGGGCAATGGAATCAGGCAACAAAGAAGGAAGCCCTATCAAAGAAGCAAGCAGCAAACTTCAAGGAAGCAGGTGTGCATGTCTTTGTAATGGAGATATGGAGTAGGAAGGTTGGTCTAATTGGGGTCAGGGTCGGAGACCTGCCAAAAATGTGATGTGCAATTTGTGGAGGGATCTACCAGTAGCAGTAAGTAATATGTCCTTGATCGTAGGACTCTTTTGCAGTGTAGAAAGAAGTTTAATGATCTCACCAGAATATTGAATGTATGCTACCTACAAAACCTGGCACTTCCTTGAAGTATTTTTATATGTGTGGCATTCCTCCATTCATTACTTTTGTGACAGAGGAAACAGAATTGAAAGTGAGATCTGACAGTGGAGTGCAGATTCGGATCTCTGGGGTTCTGCTATAAAAAGAATGATCCCAATGAACATGACACTCACATGAAGATACTGAGAATGTTTTAGGATTTGAGACATGTGGCAGGGGTGATGGTGAAGTTCAATTCCATTCTCAGTACCAGTATCCAAGTGGGATTCAGGACAGTGCAACACTACCTTAAATGTGAGCTGGAACCATGAATATCTGTGTTCTACTCTGAGAGTGGGACCTCCAGACTAGTCACTGCATCCAAAGTAGATGCTTTGACCACCGCCCTAGAGATCTTGGCAGATGACTTGGAGAAACAGTGGTAAGTGGTTTCAGAGTACCATCTGTCAGTGTACACAGGGACTTGCTGATACCAATTATTTTGCCCTCCTGCTGATTAGTGGGCACTCAGATCTAGTACAAGTGGTATAACTAGAGTTTTCCTTCATGATGCCAACTTCTGTTCTGGTGATAACTTACTTCATAATGAGAGGCAAAGTTGTTTCTATGCGTTCTTACTGAACCATTGCCTCCTTAGCAAACCTTTTCTGAGACATCACTGACTGAGCGGTATGATCTTTAGACTCTGATCAAAGAATAGCTCCTACATGGTCTTCTCATTTGGTGTACCCTTAATCTATGGGTATCTTATTTTTTCTTCCTGCTGTTCCTATTCTGCTTTCATCATACAGACATTTTTGGGAATGGCGATAATGAACCCATGGTAAAGATACCATGACAGAAGAGTGGGAAGAAAAAGATTTCCTTGCCTGAAAATGCAGAAAAACTGTTTGCAGAATCCTCTCTGGGAAAAGATTTTTTGAATCACTTTAGTCAAAAGTGGTGTTTGTGGACATCCAAAACTTGTGAACTCAACCACTTCCTGATTTAATAAATCATGCAGATAACTTAAATAAAAACAAAATACTGCAGATGCTGGAAATCTGAAATAAAAACAAGAAATGCTGGAAATACTCAGCAAGTCTGGCAGCATCTGTGGGGAGAGAAGCAGAGTTAACATTTCAGGTCAGTGACCCTTCTTCAGAGTCAGGTAAAATTCTAGTGTAAATGGCAGAATTTTGGGGATATTTGCATTTTTCTTCACTCTCCTGTTATTTACCTACATCCAAGACCTTGGGGCAGATGCATCATCTATTAGCAGCCAATTAGACTGAAATTTAACATGTATTTAGAATGGGTGTAACTCTGGCGAATCTGATTTATGCCATTAATTCCAGTCATGGTTCAAACCAAAACTAGGCTATGTTTGCACCAAAAAATTTAATTTTGGGCCTTCTGTGTGACTGCGGGTTTTTAAACCACTCGCACGCTGTTTTAAGTGAAGAAAAATCCATGTTTAAAATTCAATAGCTAAAAATTTGTTTTATGACACAATAAATAAGGAAAGAGTTAAACAGATCATTTTTAGGATCTAGCATGTTGGCCTGCTCCTTAGTGTTTATATTATATACTCTAATTCAGAATCTATAGGTTGTTCCTTTCTAAGAAATCTTAAATCATTAGAGTCAAACATTTATTTACTTCATTCACTGAGGGCTTTAGTCATGTCTACCCAGTTATCACAATTGACGACACCACATTATCAGCCAATTACCTGCTTGGCTAAAGCTCTTTGGTGTGGGCCATGTGAGTGCTCAATTGGAGAATGACACAAGCAAAATGTGTCACCACATAAATGAGTATTGTGCACTATATCTACCATCAACACACAGAAATTGATCAAATTCAGCTCTAATTGGTGTTAAAAATTGCAATCTTACACTATTAAATTATTAACCATTTAAATTTGTTTCCTGTTCACTTTAACATTGATAAATGATCTGTTTAACTCTTTCCTTATTTATTGTGTCATAAAACAAATTTTTAGCTATTGAATTTTAAACATAATGTTTTAGAATTTACAGTGTCCATCAAATGGAAAATAAGATGGATAAGATGGAGCATAAGTACTACAATATTGGTCCACAAAACTTCAAGAATCAATCCTATAATTTATCTTAAGCCTGACACACTAGGATTTGTAAGTGCACACCAGAATTCTAAGATTGAATAAAAGAAAATCTACATTTGATCTTAATACTCTAGCCATTTGTTGACAATGATGGTCATATCGCCCTACACCAAATAAAATACCACTGGTGAACCACTACACTAAAAAGCGTTTAATTCCCTCCACTGTGGTACAGTAGCAAATGAAATGTGTGTCTTGCAATGAGAGGGAAATAGGTGTATTTATTTCCATGACTAAAAAATGTATTTGCATTGAAAAGTGTAATTCAAATACATATATGCTATAAATCAAAATTAACAGTTTTCTTACATTCCTAGGTTTGTATTCCTGATTGATAAAATCTATGGACAAGATTTTATCCATGTCGCGCTGTTTCTGACGGCGGAACCGGATGTGGGCAGCACTTGCGTCCCTCCCTTTTTGCTGGTTCCCATGTAATTACAATTGAAAATCAAAGGCCCAGTGGGGGACATGGGAGACATGTGCAATCATGCGGTGGGGAACGCTTTTATAAAAGCAAAATACTGCAGATGCTGGAAAAATGAAATAAAAATAGAAAGTGCTGCAAATACTCAGCAGGTCTGGCAGCATCTGTGGAGAAGGAAGCAGAGTTAACATTTCAGGTCAAAGACCTTTCATCAGAACTGGCAAATGCAAGAAATGTAATAGGTTTAAAGCAAGTGAAAGGGGGGAGAGGGGAGGAAGAACAAAAGGGAAGGTTTGTGATAGGACAGAGGGCAGGAGAGATTAATGACAGAGATTTCACTGTACAAAAGGCAAAGGGAGTTCTAATAGTTGTAGTGAAAGACAAAGCATTAGTCCAGAGAGAGTGTTAATGGGAGAATAATGAAGAGCTCTGTCCAAAAGCAAAAACCTGAAAAACAGGTTTAAGACATGCACATGGTTAATAAATAAATAAAATGTAAAAATTAAAATGGCAGTCATTCTCTGAAATTTTTGGACTCAATGTTGAGTCCAGAAGGCCTAATCGGAAGATAAGATGCTGTTCCTCAAACTTACGTTGATGTTCATTGGAGCACTGTAGCAGGCCAAGGACAGAAATGTGGGCATGAGAGCAGACTGGTGAATTAAAATGACAGGTGATGACATAGCTGCCAATCCTGTCCTTCCCTCAACCAAGTCTCTAACAGCAACAACATCACAGTTCCAAGTACTAATCCAAGCTCTAAGTTCATCTAACTTACCTGTTATACTTCTCGCATTGAAACAAATGCACTTCATACCACCAGTCCCGCTGTGCTCAGCAACATCTCCCTGCCTGCTCTTCCTCTTAGTCTTACTGGCCTTATTTACTAGTTCTCCCTCATTTATTTCACCTGCTGTCCTACTGCTCTGGTTCCCACCCCCTGCCACATTAGTTTAAACCCTCCCGAGTGGCGCTAGCAAACCTCACAGCCAGGATATTTGTGCCCCTCCAGTTTAGATGCAACCCGTCCTTCTTGTACAGATCCCACCTGTTCTGGAAGAGATCCCCATGATCCAGATATCTGAAACCCTCCCTCCTACACCAGCTGTTCAGCCACGTCTTTAGCTGCACTATCTTCCTATTTCTAGCCTCACTGGCAGGTGGCACAGGGAGTAATCCCGAGATTACAACCCTAGAGGTCCTGTCTTTTAACTTTCTGCCTAACTCCCTAAACTCCCACTGCAGGACCTCGTCAGTCTTCCTGCCTATGTCGTTGGTACCGATGTGTACCACAACCTCTGGCCGTTCACCCTCCCCCTTCAGAATGCCCCCTGTCCGTTCAGAGACATCCTTGACCCTGGCACCAGGGAGGCAACATACCATCCTGGAGTCTCTGTAGTGGCCCGATCCGACACTGACATAATCTCCACTTTTGAACCTGCCGTCGGGAAATCAAAACATCACTTCCCACTTAATTAAGTCATTCCGCCAGCCATAATTACCACTCTTGCAGGCCCCATAAAGTTCCTCCTTTGCATTGGATGAGATTGTCCAGAAATCCATGTGAAATATGAAGGTTATAATTATAGAATATGATAGCTACTCAGGAGATGCAGTGAATTACTTTGAAACGTAAGAGCCAGTAAAGAAAAAACTGCAATCAGTGTTGTTAACGTACAGATACCTAACATACTTCTGTCAAACTTCTCTCTTACTCTACTCGAGGCATTTTCCAGGTGTTAATGCTTCCAGTAAAGCAGCAAAGGCTGTAACTTTCAAAACAGTTGCTGCGAAATTCAAGAACCCTTGAAGATGGGTGTGGGGATTGCGATGCAGGATTAACCCTTGCCTGTTGTTTCCAATGCAGGCAGCGTGCAAATTTCATGCTGCTTGCTAATTGAAATGATTGTGGTGTGCAGCCAATGCTAACTGCACTATTGAATGGTTGCATGCCTGAGCAGGGGGTGCAAAATTGTAAGAGGCTAGTAAGAGTTAAAGCTAGCCTGCACCTCTTAAAGGGTATATGCAGTCTGGCTGGAGCATGCTGGAAGTCATTCTACAACTGATTTTTGACCTTGGAAAGACAAATGTATGGCACAATATTGCAGAGAGCAGGCTCCAATATTTTCCTATGCTGCACTGGAGGCCTTGGTACGAGGTGGAGAGGAGGCGAGAGGTCATCTGTCCATTGGGAGGCCAGGAGGCCCTCTGGACAAACTGTGCAAAGGCAGTGGGACCACCTAGCCATGCAGTCAGTGCCAGGAGTCTAGCCCTGAAACCTGGATGCAGTGTTGCAAGAAGTTCAATGACCTCAAACAAGTGGTCACGGTCAGTGAATGTCTCTTCAAATGCCATATCCCACCATCTCCACCACTAGCCTTACACACTGCTCAATGCACCACACCCTCACCTACCTACCAACAATCTCTATCAATCATGACTCAAACCTAACATTCATAGCTTTGCCTCAACCTCAAACACTTAGCACTGCTACAAACCTCACACTCACATCTCAAAGTATGTACACACTGCCAATTATTCGGCCATGACAGCCGCAGCCCTCAAACACAATGCACCCGCAATCAGTGACATAGAAACTCAGAAACATAGAAAATAGGAGCAGGAGTAGGCCATTTGGCCCTTCAAGCCTGCTCCACCATTCATTATGATCATTGCTGATCATCCAACTCAGTAGCCTGTTCCCGCTTTCGCCCCATACCCTTTGATCCCTTTGGACCCAAGAGCTATATCTAACTCCTTCTTGAAAGCATATAATCTTTTGGCCTCAACTGCTTTCTGTGGTAGCGAATTCCACAGGCTCACCACTGTCTGGGTGAAGAAATTTCTCCTCATCTCAGTCCTGAAAGGTTTATCCCATATCCTTAGACTATGACCCCTGGTTCTGGACTCCCCCACCATCTGGAATATCCTTCCTGCAGCTACCCTGTCAAGTCCTGTTAGAATTTTATAGGTTTCTATGACATCCCCCCTCACTCTTCTGAACCCCAGCGAATATAATCCGAACTGACTCAATCTCTCCTCATACGTCAGTCCCACCATCCCAGGAATCAGTCTGGTAAACCTTCGCTGCACTTTCTCTATAGCAAGGACATCCTTCCTCAGATAAGGAGACTAAAACTGCACACAATATTCCAGGTGTAGCCTCCTCCGGTATAATTGCAGCAAGACATCCTGTACTCGAATCCTCTCGCTATGAAGGCCAACATACCATTTGCCTTTTTTACCGCCTGTTGCACCTGCATGCTTACCTTCAGCAACTGGTGTACAAGAACACCCAGGTCTCGCTGCATATTCCCCTCTCTCAGTTTATAGCTGTTCAGATAATAATCTGCCTTCCTGTTTTTGCTACCAAAGTGGATAACCTCACATTTATCCACATTATACTGCATCTGGCATGCATTAGCCCACTCACTCAACTTGTCCAAATCACACTGAAACCTCTCTGCATCCTCCTCACAACTCACCCTCCCACCCAGTTTTGTGTCATCTGCAAATTTGGAGATATTACATTTAGTTCCCTCATCTAAATCATTATGTATATTGTGAATAGCTGGGGTCCTAGCACCAATCCCTGCTCGTTACTGTCTGCCATTCGGAAAAAGACACATTTATTCCTGCTCTTGTTTCCTGTTCTTGTTTCTTGTTTGCCAACCAATTTTCTATCCATCGCAATACACTACCCCCAATCCCATGTGCTTTAATTTTACATGCTAATCTCTTATGTGGGACTTTGTCGAAAACCTTCTGAAAGTCTAAATAAACCACATCCACTGGCTCCCCCTCATCAACTCTACTAGTTACATCCTTGAAGAATTCTAGTAGATTTGTCAAGCATGATTTCCCTTTCATAAAACTATGCTGACTCTGCCCGATTCTACCACTGTTCTCTAAATGCTCTGCTATAAGATCTTTGAGAATGGACTTTAGAATTTTCCCTACTACCGACGTCAGGCTGACTGGTCTATAATTCCCTGCTTTATCTCTACCTCCCTTTTAAAATAGTGGGGTTACATTAGCTACCCTCCAATCTGTAGGAACTGTTCCAGAGTCTATAGAATCTTGGAAGATGACCACCAATGCATCCATTATTTCTAGGGCCACTTCCTTAAGTACTCTGGGATGCATACCAACAGGCCCTGAGGATTTATCGGCCTTCAATCTCATCAATTTCCCCAACACCATTTCTCTACTAATACTGATTTCTTTCAGTTCCTCTCTCTCACTAAGCCCTGTGTTCCCCAACATACTTCCCTCTGTTTTACAGGACAAGATGGGACTTAACCGGAGGCAGCAGCAACTAACTGGAGAGGGACAGGCACAGCTGCATGTCCTTACACTGATGGAGCCAACTGTGGGTCCAGTCATTGGACCAGCCATCACCGAAGCTATGGCCAGCGGCTGGGCTGAAACCATTGAAGATGATGGACAGACACAACAGGAATGGACAAGGGTGATTAGTTGATGTTGCACACAATATAACATGGTTTGTTTTACAAATTTTGTTTAGAATGTTAATTTTGTGGTGACTTTTAGATTTGCATTGTGGCCAAGCAGACGCTATAATGTTCAGTAACAGAGGGAAAGTAAGGTGTGGGGAATTGGGGTTCCGTTCACTGGTTCTACAGTCGGATGAGTCAATTATGGACAGCTCAACAAAAAGAGGCTAGGTTGGTTGCCTCCTCTTTTCCTCCTTTCTCAGCAGGTTGGCGCATAGTTGATAGCAAGGGCTGTGCCCTCATGATGCCGAGGTTGTGCAACATGCAACAGATGGCACAGTGGTTAGCACCACAGCCTCACAGCTCCAGGGACCCAGATTCGATTCTGGGTACTGCCTGTGTGGAGTTGCAAGTTCTCCCTGTGACCGCGTGGGTTTTTGCAGGGTGCTCCGGTTTCCTCCCACAGCCAAAAGACTTGCAGGTGATAGGTAAATTGGCCGTTGTAAATTGCCCCTAGTGTAGGTAGGTGGTAGGGAATATGGGATTATTGTAGGGTTAGTATAAGTGGGTGGTTGTTGGTCAGCACAGACTCGGTGGGCCGAAGGGCCTGTTTCAGTGCTGTATCTCTAAATAAAAAAATAGACCACTATGAATCTTGACCCATGCTCTGCCAAGTACTACAGGGCTCCTCAAGAGCAGTCCAGGCAATGGAAGTGTTGTTTAAGAACACCAATGATCTGCTCTATCACATTTTGTGTGGCAACATGGCTTTCATTATATGCATGCTGCCCATGTATGCGTGGGTTGTGCAATGGAGTCATGAGCCATGTCATCAAACGATTGCCCTTGTCACCCAGTAACTACCCTCCAGTTTGTTGTAGTGGCTAAATGGCAGATGGCACAGAATAAAGATATCATGACTGCTGCCAGGCTACTGGGCATTAACCTGCATGATATTCTGCCTATGATCGCACACAAGCTGGATGTTGAGGGAGTGATACATCTGAGTTGACATGCGGCCCCTACAAAGCAATGGACGTGCAATCAATGGCACCCTGAACCGTGGGAAGTCTGCAATCCTCACAAAAATACATGCTCACTCTGCCTGCTTCTCACTGACAAGAAAGATAGAAATGTATTCAACTCTCTTGGAATAGACAGCCTCAGTAACCTTCCTTATGCAACAGTGGAAACTGGGAGATGTTGTAATTAGCATCTGCTCCAGCCTGGAAGGAACCCATGCATAAAAGCTCGTGCTCATGGTCATCTTCACAGCCACTGACAATGCTGTCCTTGCCCTGCTATGAGATGTGGCTGCAGCAAGTGGCAGATTTCAATGAGGACGCCCCTCCTCCCTCCCTCTTCCAGCAGCTTGTTCTGCTCTATGTCGCTTGTACTGATTCTCCCTGTCATGCTGTGGTCCAAAGGGGGTCCATACTACAGCATCCATGTCTGGGAGCAAGTGGTTTGTGCAGAATCCTTAAAGTCAGGACTAGGTCCGATGGTACATCTCACACCAGTCCCTGTAGACTTCAGCAACTTTAAACAACTCTGGAAAGAATCAAACATTTCTACAATTGCAACAAGAACCATTAGAAATCAATCAGCAACTAACATCTAAGTAGCTGATGACCCCTTTAAATAGTGCTGTTGGGGTTCCTTCCTGCTGCTGAATGCATGTTCAGCTGTGCGAGGTTAAGATAGGACATTCGTCCTTTCTGTGAAAATCAACAACAATGCGTATTTACATAATGCCTTTAATGGAATTAAACATCCCAAGGTGCTTCACGGGCATTATGAAGCAAAGTTTGACAATAAGCTGCATAAGGCGATATTAGGGCAGATGGCCAAAAGCTGTCCTATATTTGACTCCAAATCCATAGCGATGTGGCTGACTCTTAACTGCCTCCTGAAATTGCCTAGCAAGCCACTCAGTTGTATCAAACTACGACAAAAAGTCCCCCCAAAAATTGGAACTCTACCTTTCAGGGGTGATGTTAGAAAGTACATCTTCACACAAAGGGTAGTGGAAATTTGGAACTCTCTTCCTCAAAAGCTGAGGCTAGTTCAAATGAAAATGTCAAAACTGAGAATGATAGATTTTTGTTAGGCAAGGATATTAAGGTTTACATAACCAAGGTGGATAAATGGAGCCAAGGTACAGATCAGCTATGATCGAACAGAATGGCGGAACATGTTCAAGGGGCTGATTGGTCTGCTATCGTTCCTATGAATTTCTAAAAGGCAAGTTATGCCCAAAAAGTTTAATGGAGGTCTTTGAGGAAATAATGTAGTTTACTGATAAAGACAATACTGTGCATGTTGTGTATATGGATTGTTGGAAAGGTTTTTGATAAGGTGTAACATTGGAGGATTTCTGGAACAATTAAAACACAGTGTTGAAGGGAATGTGCTTAAAGCACAGAAAAAAGCAGAGCGTTTAACATAGCGTTTAATTGGGAGGGAGTTCGCCTGGGCGTCCTCAACATCGACTCTGGACCCTATGAAGTCTCATGGCATCAGGTCAAACGTGGGCAAGGAAACCTCCTGCTGATTACCACCTACCGCCACCCCCACTTTCAGCTGATGAATCAGTACTCCTCCATGTTGAACACCACTTAGAGGAAACACTGAGGGTGGCAAGGGTGCAGAATGTACTCTGGGTCAGGGACTTGAATGTCCATCAGCAAGAGTGGCTTAGGAGCACCACTACTGACCGAGCTGGCCGCATCCGAAAGAACATATCTACTAGACTGGGTCTGCGGCAGTTGGTGAGGGAACCAACAGGGAGGAAAAACATACTTAACCTCGTCCTTACCAACCTGCCTGCCACAGATGCATCTGTCCATGACAGTATTGGTAGGAGTGACCACTGCACAGTCCTTGTGGATATAAAGTCCTGTCTTCACATTGAGGATACCCTCCATCGTGTTGTGTGGCACTGCCATCATGCTAAATGGGATAGATTTCGAACAGATCAATGCAAAGCAATGCAAAACTGGGCATCCATAAGGCGCTGTGGGCCATTAGCAGCAGCAGCATTGTATTCAACCACAATCTGTAACTTCACGGCATATTCCCCACTCTACCATTACCATCAAGGCAGGGGATCAACCATTCTTCAATGAAGAGTGCAGGAGGACATGCCAGGAGCTGCAACAGGCATACCTCAAAATGAGGTGTCAACCTGGTGAGGCTACAACCCAGGACTATTTGCATGCCAAACAGTGGAAGCAGCATGCAATAGACAGAGCTAAGTGATCCCACAACAAACGGATCATATCCAAGCTCTGCAGTCCTGCCACATCCAGTCATGAATGGTGGTGGAGCAATTAACCAAGTGACAGGAGGAGGTGGCTCCACAAATCTCCCCATCCTCAATGATGGGAGAGCCCAGCACATTAGTGCAAAAGATAAGACTGAAGCATTTGCATCCATCTTCAGCCAAAAGTGCCGAGTGGATGATACATCTCGGCCTCCTCCTGAAGTCCAATTCGGTTCACTCCGCGTGATATCAAGAAACGACTGAAGGCACAGGATACCGCAAAGACTATGGGCCCTGTCAATATTACATACGAACATACAAATTAGGAGCAGGAGTAGGCCACTCAGCCCTTCGAGCCTGCTCCGCCATTCAATAAGTTCAGGCTGAACTGATTACTCCACATTTCCACCTACCCCCGATAACCTTCCACCCCGTTGCTTATCAAGAATCTATTTATCTCTGCCTTAAAAATATTCAAAGACTTTGCTTCCACCGCTTTTTGAGGAAGAGAATTCCAAAGACTCACGACCCTCTGAGAGAAAAAATTTCTCCTTACCTTTATCTTAAATGGGCGACCCCTTATTTTTAACAGTGACCCCTAGTTCTAGATCCTCCCACAAGGGGAAACATCCTTTCCGCATCCACCCTGTCAAGACCCCTCTGGATCTTATATGTTTCAATCAAGTCCCCTCTTACTCTTCTAAATTCCAGCGGTTCCAAGCCTAGCCTGTTCAATCTTTCTTCATAAGACAGCCTGCCCATTCCAACTATTAGTCCAGTAAACCTTCTTTGTACTGCCTCCAATGCATTTACATCCTTCCTTAAATAAAGAAACCAGTACTGTACACAATACTTCAGAGGCGGTCTCACCAATGCCCTGTATAACTGAAGCATAACCTCCCTACTTTTGTATTCAATTCCCCTCACGATAAACGATAGCATTCTATTAGCTTTCCTAATTATGTACTATACTTGCATACTAACCTTTTGTGATTCATGCACTAGGACACCCAGATCCCTCTGCATCTCAGAACTCTGCAATCTCTCACCATTTAGATAATATACTTCTTTTTTATTCTTCCTGCCAAAGTGGACAATTTCCCACTTTCCCACATTATACTCCATTTGCCAGGTCTTTGCCCACTCACTTAACCTATCTATATCCCTTTCTAGCCTCCTTATGTCCTCTTCACAAGTTACTTTCCTACCTATCTTTGTGTGATCAGCAAATTTTTAGCAACCATACATTCGGTCCCATCATTCAAGTCATTCATATAAATTGTAAAAAGTTGAGGCCCCAGCACAGATCCCTGTAGCACACCACTCGTTACATCTTGCCCACCAGAAAATGACCCATTTATACCTACTCTCTGTTTCCTGTTAGTTAACCAATCTTCTATCCATGCCAATATGTTACCCCCTACACCATGAGCTTTTATTTTCTGCAATAACCTTTGATGTGGCACCTTATCAAATGCCTTCTGGAGATCTAAGTACAATACATCCACCAGTTCCTCTTTATCCACAGCACATGTAACTCCCTCAAAGAACTTCAATAAATTGGCTAAACATGATTCCCCTTTCACAGAACCATGTTGACTCTGCCTGATTACCTTGAATTTTTCCAAATGCCTTGCTATAACATCTTTTAATAATAACTTCTAACATTTTCCCTGAGACAGATGTTAAGCTAACTGGCCTGTAGTTTCCTGCTTTCTGTCTCCCTCCCTTTTTAAATAAAGGAGTTACATTTGCTATTTTCCAATCTAACCCGAATCTAGGGAATTTTGGAAAATTAAAACTAACGCATCAACTATCTCACTAGCCACTTCTTTTAAGACCCTAGGATGAAGTCCATCAGGACCTGGAGACTTGTTAGCCTGCAGCTCCAACAATTTGTTCAGTACCACTTCCCTGGTGATTGTAATTTTCTGGAGTTCCTCCCTCCCTTCCATTTCCTGACTTACAGCTAATACTGGATGTTACTTGTATCCTCAATAGTGAAGACCTGTGCAAAATATCTGTTCAATTCATCTGCCATCTCCTTATTATCCATTATGAATTCCCCAGACTCACTTTCTATAGGACCAATGCTCACTTTGTTAACTCTTTTCTTTTTAAAATATCTACAGAAACTCTTACAATCTGTCTTTATATTTCTAGCTAGCTTTCTCTTGTACTCTAATTTTACCTTCCTTATCAATTTTTAGATTTAGAGATACAGCACTGAAACAGGCCCTTCGGCCCACCGAGTCTGTGCCGACCATTAACCACCCAATTATACTAATCCTACACTAATCCCATATTCCTACCACATCCTCACCCGTCCCTATATTCCCCTACCACCTACCTATACTAGAGGCAATTTATAATGGCCAATTTACCTATCAACCTGCAAGTCTTTTGGCTGTGGGAGGAAACCGGAGCACCCAGAGGAAACCCACGCAGATACAGGGAGAACTTGCAAACTCCACACAGGCAGTACCCAGAATTGAACCTGGGTCACTGGAGATGTGAGGCTGCGGTGCTAACCACTGCGCCACTGTGCCGCCCACTCTTTTAGTCATTCTTTGCTGTTTTTTATATTCTGTCCAATCTTCTGACCAACCTCCCATCTTTGCGCAACTATAGGCTTTTTCTTTAAGTTTGATATCTTTAGTTAACCACGGATGGCGGGTCCCACCCTTGGAATTTTTCTTTCTCATTGAAAGCTATCTATTCTGAAATATCTCCTTAAATGTCTGCCACTGCATTTCTATTGACCTGCACCTCCCTTAACCTGATTTGCCAGTTCACTTTAGTTAGCTCTGCTTTCATGTCCTCATGATTGCCTTTATTTAAGTTTAAATACTAGTCTTGGACCCACTCTTCTCCCTCAAACTGAAACACCTTAGCTATGAGGTTATTAATTAATCTTATCTCATTACACAATACCAGGCCTAGTATAGCCTGCTCTCTGGTTGGCTCCAGAGCGTATTGTTCCAAGAAATTATCCTGAAAACATTCTATGTACTCCTCATCTAGGCTACCTCTGCCCATCTGATTTTTCCATTCTATATGTCTGTTAAAATCCCGCATAATCATCGCCGTACTTTCTGACAAGCTGCCATTATTTTTTCCTTTATACCCCATCCTACAGTGTGGTTAATGTTAGGTGGCCTGTACACCACTCCCACAAGTGCCTTCTTGCCTTTATGATTTTTCATCTCTACCCAAACTGCTTCTGCATCCTGGTCTCCTGAACTTAAGTCATCCCTCTCTACTGCGCTAATACCATCATTAATTTACAGGGCTACCCCTCCACCTTTTCCTAGTTTCCTGTGCTTCCTAAATGCTTTGTACCCATCAATATTCAGGTCCCAATCTAAGCCGTCCTACATCCATGTCTCTGTAATGGCTATCAGATCGTACTTATTTATTTCTATTTGCGCTCTCAGGTCATCTGTTTTGTTTCGAATGCTACGTGCATTCAGATACAGCGCCTTTAGTTGTGTCCTTTTATTATTTTTGTAACAATTTTGTAACATTGCAGCAATAGTAATGAAGACATCTGTTCCAGAACTAATCGCAGCCCTAGCCAAGCTGTTTCAGTAGTTACAACGCTGGCATTTACCTGGCAATGTGGAAAATTGCCCAGGTATGTCCTGTACACAAAAAGCAGGACAAATCCAACTGGGGCAATTACCGCCCCATCAGTCTACTCTCAATCATCAGTAAAGTGATGGAAGGTGCCGTCGACAGTGCTATCAAGCGTCATTTGCTTAGCAATAACCTGCTCAGTGATACTCATTTTGGGTTCCGCCAGGGCCATTCAGTTCTTGACCTCATTACATATTATGACCAGGTGAGAAAGGGGTGTAGGGCTCCCTCTCAGCCTTTTACTGGTTTGGCTGTAACAGGGTTTAATTTTAAAAACACTGTGTTTTTAGCTTCTCCTCAGTGAGTTCTTGCTCAATGCTCTCTAATGGTAATTCCAAAGAAATCAACCAGACAGGTTTTCTCAGATTTATACAAGAAAGATGTAAGTTTATTACCCTTAAAACTCTAATTCAGTTAAAACTATTAAAAATATGCAACTCGATGCGACACAACCACGCTAGCATGCGTACGTGATAAACACACACGCAAATGCAGACAGAAGAGGAGAAAGAAGGGGAATGGTTTGAAGTAATAGCTGGAGTTCAGTTAATGGCTTTGTGTTTGATGTAGAGTCTTTGATTGCAGTTAAGTCTTACAGTTCTCGTTGGGGCCCAGTGCACACTTTCAAACTTGTTTTGCTGGTCATCTGTCTTGAGGCTTAAGTTACTTCTGTGGGTCTCTGGAAATTTGCTTGAGAGAAAGAGGCAGGGAGTGATCTTCCTTCTCTTTTGTCTTCAAATTGCAGTCTGTTCCCTTCTGTGTGGCACAATTCAAACAACCCCCAGGTTGGCCAGCAGGTTAGTCATGTGACTAGCTCCTTATTTGGAACAGTCTCTTCTGAGAGGTTTGTGGATCTCCCCCGCTTACCGGGGTGGGGTGGCGGGGAGGTGGCTGGAATGCTGGCTCTTACACAAACTATGTCCCTTGATCAAAATCTATCTGGCTAATTGAGTCAGGGAGTACTCCCATTGTCTTCTTCAGGCAACTGTCTTTTCGAATGCAAATGTGCCACCATGTTTTCAGCCACTGTTATGGTCTTTTTAAACAAGTTATTTCAAGTCCAGTAACAGTTCAGAAATAATGTTCTATATGATAAAATGAATGTGTCTCAGTTTGGCCAGTGTGGTGTCCATCACAACAGCCTTGGTTCAAACATAGACAAAAGAGCTGAACTCAAGAGGTGAGGTGAGAGTGACTGCCCTTGACATCAGGGCAGCATTTGACCAAGTATGGCATCAAGGAGCTCTAGTGAAACTGCAGTCAATGGGAATCGGGGGGAAAAGTCTCTGCTGGTAGGAGTCGTACCTAGCACAAAGGAAAATGGTTGTGGTTCTTGGAGGTCAATCATCTCAGCTCCAGGACATCATTGCTAGAGTTCCTCAGGGTAGTGTCCTAGGCCCAACCATCTTCAGCTGCTTCATCAATGACCTTCCTTCAATCAGAAGGTCAGAAGTGGGGATGTTTGCTGATGTTTGCACAATGCTCAGCACCACTCGCGACTCCTCAGATACTCAAACAGTCTGTGTTGAAATGCAGCAAGACCAGGACAATATCCAGGCTTGGGTTGATAAGTGGCATGTAAAATTCGTGCCACACAAGTGTCAGGCAATGACCGTCTCCAACAAAAGAGAATCTAACCATCTCCCCTTGACATTCAATGGCATTACGATCACTCAATCCCCCACTATCAACATCCTAGGGGTTACCATTGACCAGAAATTGAACTGGAGTAGCCATATAAATATCATAGCTACAAGAGCAGGTCAGAGGCTAGGAATCCTGTGGCACGAAACTCACCTCCTGACTCCCCAAAGCATGTTCACCATCTACAAGGCACAAGTCAGGAGTATGATGGAATACTCTCCACTTGCCTGTATGGGTGCAACTCCAACACTTAAGAACCTTGATACCATCCAGGACAAAGCAGTCCGCTTGACTGGCACCCCATTCACGACCTTCAAAATTCACTCCCTTCACCACCAATGCACAGTGACAGCAGTCTCTTCTTGAAGTCCCCAGCATCATAGATGCAAGTCTTCAGCCAATTCCATTTATTCCAAGTGAAATTAAAAATAGACTCACTGAGCTTTGAACCCTGACAACATCTTGCTTGTAGCACTGAAGACCTCGTACAATTACAACACTGGCATCTACCCAACAATGTGAAAGATTGCCCAGGTATATCCTATCCTCAAAAAGCAGGGCAAATCTAATATGGCCAATTAGCATGCTATCAGCCTGCTCCCAATAATTGCAAATTGATGGAAGGAGTCATCAACCGTCTCTGACACTCAATGGCTTTACCATCACCAAGGCGGTGAACAGACTGGTTTAGTCTCAGACTGTTGCCAGGGAGTCAGAAGGAGCCAGTAGCTAGAGAATGGAGATTGGAGCAGGGAGAAAATTTATGCTCGTTCAGTACTGTATGTCGGATAAGCAATCTGATAATTTAGCAACAGTGGAGGAGTCGAGAGAGGTGGTGATGAGGTAGAGATGGGTATCATCAGCATATATATGAAAACTAATGCTGCGCTTTTGGAAAATGTCGCTGAGGGCAGCATGTGGATGAGAAATAGGAGGGGGCCAAGGATAGATCCTTGAGGAACACCAGAGGTAACATTGTATGAGCAAGTAGGGAAACCATTGCAAGAGATACTCTGGCTATGATTAGATAGATAAGAATGGAACCAGTCAAGTACAGTACGGGGAGGTGTTGGGGGTGGATTGTGTGGTCATCCATATCAAAGCATGCAGACAGGTTAAGAAAAATGAGGAGGGTTAGTTTACTTTTGTCACAATCAAGTAGGATGTCAATTAAGAGCTGTTTGTGTACCAAGGGAAAGGCACAAACCTTATTGGAAGAAATCAAACATAGTGTTCTGGAAAAGATGGGCATGGATTTGGGGGTCAGGGGGGGCGACAACACGTTAAAGGTTTTTGGAGAGGAAAGGAAAGTTGGAAATGGGGCAATGGCTTGCAAGGTCAGTGAGCTCGAGGGTTGCTATTTTGAGAAGTGGGGTCATGACGGCACATTTAAAGGAGAGAGGGACAACACCAGAAGAGAACCATGAGCAATATCAGATAACATGAGGATGAAGAGGGGAATAAAAGCAAAATACTGCAGATGCTGGAAATCTGAAACAGAAACAAGAAATGCTGGAAATACTCAGCAGTTCTGGCAGCATCTGTGGAGACAGAAGCAGAGTTAATGTTTCAGGTCAGTGACCCTTCTTCAGAACTCACAAATATTAGAAATGTAAAAGATTGGGGGCGTCACAGTGGCGCATTGGTTAGCACCGCAGCCTCACAGCTCCAGCGACCTGGGTTCAATTCCGGGTACTGCCTGTGTGGAGTTTACAAGTTCTCCCTGTGTCTGCGTGGGTTTCCTTCGGGTGCTCCGGTTTTCTCCCACATGCCAAAGACTTGCAGGTTGATAGGTAAATTGGCCATTATAAATTGCCCCCAGTATAAGTAGGTGGTAGGGAAATATAGGGACAGGTGGGGATGTGGTAGGAATATGGAATTAGTGTAGGATTAGTATAAATGGGTGGTTGATAGTCGGCACAGACTCGGTGGGCCGGAGGGCCTGTTTCAGTGCTGTATCTCTAAATAAAAAAATAAAATAAAATAAAATTTTAAGCAAGTAAAGCGGGGGTGGGGCAATAGATAACAAAAGAGGTGTTGATAGGATAAGATCACAGAGAATATCTGACCAGAAGGTCATGGAGCAAAGGCAAACAGTATGTTAATGGTGTACTGAAAGAGAAAGCGTTTGTACAGAGAGGGTGCGAATAGACTGTAAAGCACAAAGCACTCCAAGCACAAACATTAAAATTAAAAAAAAAAAAAGAAACAGTGGGTAGGCACAGTAGAAACAAACTAAACACACTAAAAAACCTAAAATAAAAAAAACCAAATAAAAAAGAAAAAAATAATTAAACATAAAAAAGGGGGAGGGGCCTGTCATGCTCTGAAATTATTGAATTTAATGTTCAGTCCGGCAGGCTGTAGCATGCCTAATCGGTAAATGAGATGCTGTTCCTCGAGCTTGCATTGATGTTCGCTGGAACACTGCAGCAATCCCAGGGCAGAGATGTGAGCATGAGAGCGGGGGTGGGGGGACAGGTGTTGAAATGGCAAGCAACTGGAAGCTCGGGGTCATGCTTATGGACTGAGTGGAGGTGTTCTGCAAAGCGGTCACCCAGTCTGCGTTTGGAGGAGATCACATTGTGAGCAGCGAATACAGTATACTAAATTGAAAGAAGTACAAGTAAATTGCTGCTTCACCTGAAAGGAGTGTTTGGGGCCTTGGATAGTGAGGAGAGAGGAGGTAAATGGGCAGGTATTACATTGCCTGTGATTGCAGGGGAAGGGGATGAGGTGGTGGGGGTAATGGAGGAGTGGACAAGGGTGTCGTGGAGGGAATGATCCCTTTGGAATACTGACGGGGAAGGGAGGGGAAGATGCGTTTGGTAGTGGCATCACGCTGGATGTGGTGGAAGTGGCGGAGGATGATCCTTTGGATGTGGAGGCTGATGGGGTGGAAAGTGAGGACAAGGGGAACCCTGTCGTGGTTCTGGGAGGGAGGGGAAGGGGTGAGGGTAGAGGTGTGGGAAATGGGCCGGACATGGTTGAGGGCCCTGTTAACCACAGTGGGGGGAATCCTCGGTTGAGGAAAACGACATATCAGAAGCACTGTCATGGAAGGTAGCATTATCAGAGCAGATGCGTCGGAGATGGAGAAACTGGGAGAACGGAATGAAGTCCTTACAGAAGGCAGAGTGTGAATAAGTGTAATTGATAGCTGTGGGCTTATAATGAATATTAGTAGACAGCCTATCCCCGGAGATGGAGACAAAGGAAGGAAAGTGTCAGAGATGGATCATTTGAAGGTGAGAGAAGCGTGGAAATTAGACACAAAGTTGATAAAGTTTTCTAGTTCCGGACGGGAGCAGGAAACAGCACCGATACAGCCATCAATGTTGGGGGAAAAGAGTTGGGGGAGGGGGCCTGAGTAGGACTGGAACAAGAAATGTTCGACATATCCCACAAAAAGACAGGCATAACTAGGACCCATGCGGGTACCCATAGCAACACCTTTTACTTGAAAGAAGTGAGTGGAGTTGAAGGAGAAGTTGTTCAATGTGAGAACAAGTTCAGCCAGGCGGAGGAGGGCGTTGGTGGATGGGGACTGGTTGGGCCTCTGTTCAAGGAAGAAGCGGAGAGCCCTCAAACCATCCTGATGGGGGATGGAGGTATAGAGAGATTGGACGTCCATAGTGAAGAGGAGGCGGTTAGGGCCAGGAAACTGGAAATTGTCAAAATGACGTAGGGCGTCAGAAGAGTCATGGATGTAGGTGGGAAGAGACTGGACTAGGGCAGAAAAGATAGAGTCAAGATAGGAAGAAATAAGTGCAGTGGGGCAGGAACTGGCTGAAACAATGGGTCTGCCGTGACTGTCCTGTTTGTGGATTTTGGGAAGGAAGTAGAAGCGGGCTGTCCGGAGTTGCAGGACTATGAGGTTGGAAGCTGTAGAGGGAAGATCTCCAGAGCAGATCAGTGACGGTCCTGTGGACAGTAACTTGATGTTCGGTGGTGGAGTTATGGTCCAGGGGAAAGTAGGAAGAAGTGTCTGAGAGTTGGCGCTGAGCCTCTGCAAGGTAGCGGTCGGTACGGGGAGGGGAAGCTGGTGGTCAGCAGTTCAATGGGAATAGGATCAAGGGAGCAGGTGGGGGAGGGTCTCATGGACAAGATGAGCTTGAAGAGGACATGAGGGGAGATAGGAGAGTAACTAGAGAAAAATGTGAGTTCAGGGGTAAGGCGGGGGGAACTTGAGAGGAAATTTGGCCCAGTGGGCTGGTGAATGGGCGGAAAGCAGCAGAGGCAGCTGATCAGATGGTCTTGATCTTAGTGACTAAAGAGTCCATGACCGCCTCACCCTTATTGGAGATGAGGGTGCAGGAGATGGGAAAGGGGTTTAAGAAGACAGTTTACAGTAGAGAAAAGAAGCCGGGGGTTATCTTTGCATTCCAGGATGATCCTGGAATAGCATGCAGTTTTGTCAAGAGCAGGACCCAATAGTGTTCTATCTGGTCCAGCCAGATCCGACAGCGAATGGCTAAACCAGTTGTCCGTCATATCCTTTCAAGTCTGCATCCCTTGGATTTAAGGGACTGGAGATGTGGACCGTAATAGTGTGGGGGGGGGGGGGGGGGGGGGTGTGGACGGTCAGGGTGAGAGAGAGAGGAATGGTTTTATTGATGACTAGGGCATCAAAGGTGGAGGTGAGGGTGCAGGTGAGCAAATCAGTAGCTACATAAATGTTGTGGTGAACTGAGGACCAAATGCAAGACAGTTGGGATTTTGAAAGTGCAGTTGTATGTGAATTGGGGGATAGTTTTTTCCAGGGGTGGATAAAAAAGGAGGTAGAGTTGGGGCATGAAATGGGGATGTGGGTGGATTGTAATACAAGATCACTTTGGGATTACGACTACAGGAAATGCCCATGGACCTGAAGCTGATTCAGTAATAGCTCCTGTTTGCATGTTAGTGACATTTTGGTTACCAAATTCATTTTACTAGCAATCCATGAGAAAGTAACTTTCAGTGGCAACACGCTCTCCTGTATCTTTGCCATGATCCTTAAGAATTGGCCTAAACATTACACCTTCTCTTGTATTGCAGGGTTACTATCTAGACTTTGGTAGAATTATCTAAATTTTGCGATGCAACTTAAACTTGTCTTTGAGTTTAGTCCCAGAAACACCCAAAGGAACCTAATGGAAAAGTAAGCTAGATGACAAATGGTTTTCTCCTGCCAAAAAACATTATGATCTTCGACTGCAGTCTACTGGTTGCCAGAAGTCTAACATTTGCAGATATTCCTACGTGGTCTCTGAGCCAGATTCCTAGAATTCTCTAGCTTACGCCACTGAGGAAGTACAATATGCAGAAAACTGCAGTGATTCAATGACATCGTCCCCCAGCATCTTCGCAGGGCAAATGGAGTTGGAGGTTAAGTTGCAGCATCATCAACGTCTTAATTTAAGATAAAAGTGCAATTCTTTGCAAATGGCCATACAATACAAACTAACATCAAAGCTCCAGGCCAACTGGCTCCGGCCAGCAGATTTTCTCGCGAGGCTATCCTGCTTCCATGTTGCCACGTTCGCCCGACGCATGCGCTGCGCCTCAACCTCCCCCAGAGGCGTGGCAGCCCCGCCCCCTTCCGTGATGAGGGCGGGTCATATCGAGGCTATCCAATAGAAATCACGGTTTGTCAGGAGAACTGTGCCGCCGATTGGTCACGCCGTGCTGTCAATCAGCGGGATGTCACTCAGATTAGGTTGCTGCTGGCTCGGGCGGTGTAAGTTTGGTTTCACGTTGTGAAGAGTGAGTGAGAGGTTGGCAGTTATTTTCTGTTTTTTTTTTCCTCTGCCGCCTTGATTTACAAAACATTTTAAACAAGTGAACCATGACTTCGAAGAACAAGGCCGGCAACAGCCGATCCAACTCCGCGGGATCCAGAAAAGGTGAGAACCCCAGTCGGGTGGCAAAGTCTTGGCAGGCTCCGGCTCCCCCACGGCTGAATCCCTGGAGCCGCTCTGGAGCTGAGCCCCGAGACACCAACCCTGTTCCGGGAGAGCAGTGATTTGGCACCGCACTGGGTGAATGCAGCCTTGTTACTGAGCGAAGGGAGTGGTTTGCATTTTTTAAAATGCACCTTTCTCCGATTACCTGTTTGGTTAGAAGAGGCTGCACCTTGTATCCGAGGGGTCATCGCTCTTCTGGCAGGATTTGCACTGGGTCTTCGTATTTCAGAGGTCAAAGACAAATCTCGAGACTGGTTTTGTACCTGCGTTTGATTAAAGGCTTTTCTGCAGTCTCTACTCATCTGTAGTGATTTTTTTTTTTGCAGGATGTTAAACATTTTGTGCAGTGCAGAAGAGTTGGGTGGATCTGTACACCAATATGAATCTGTCAGTTCCTCCTTCATAGAATGATTACAGCACAGAAGGAGGCCATTCGGCCGATCGAATCGCTGGCTCTTTGCAAGAGTAAATCGGTTTAGTCCTACTGCCTCGCCCTTTCCCTGCTACTTTTCAGATATTTATCCAGTTCCATTTTGAAAGCCACGTTTGAACTTGCCTCCACCACACATTCCAGATCCTAACCACTGGCTGTGTAGTAAAAGTTTTTCCTAATGTCTTTGGTTCTTTTGCCATTTACCTTAAATTGGTGTTCACTGGTTCTTGACCCTTCTGCCAATGGAAACAGTTTCTCTCTATCTGTCCTGACCCCTCATGATTTTGAACACATCTATCCAATCTTCTCTCAACCTCCTTTCTAAGGAGAACAGCCCCAGCTTCTCCAATCTATCCTTGTAACTTAAGTCCCTCATCCCAGGAGCCATTCTTCTACATTTTTTCTGCACATCAATACCTTCACATCATTCCTAAAGTGTGTTTAGTTTAGTTTAGAGATACAGCACTGAAACGGGCCTTTCGGCCCACCGAGTCTGTGCCGACCATCAACCACCCATTTTATACTAATCCTACACTAATCCCATATTCCTACCACATCCCCACCTGTCCCCATATTTCCCTACCACCTACCTATACTAGGGGCAATTTATAATGGCCAATTTACCTATCAACCTGCAAGTCTTTTGGCTTGTGGGAGGAAACCGGAGCACCCGGAGAAAACCCACGCAGACACAGGGAGAACTTGCAAACTCCACACAGGCAGCACCCAGAATTGAACCCGGGTCGCTGGAGCTGTGAGGCTGCGGTGCTAACCACTGCGCCACTGTGATGCCCAGAATTGAACACACTACTCCATTGAGGCTGACCCAGTGTTTTATAAAGGTTCGCCATAACTTCCTTGCTTTTGTACTCTATGCCTGCAAATATAATGCTCTTTTATATAATAGTGTGTATATATAGTTTATCGTTCGAAATTCCACATTGTATTGAGCTGCTATGCTGTCTGGAAGAGGACATGGGTATAATCTCATCTGCCAGACGTTGTGGGTCCAAATGATAATGTTGAAATACTATAGCTTGATTCAGAAATTCCTTATCTCTGTGCACAAGTAATGGGTGCTACTTGATCTTAAACAATTGATATCCAGTTGTTTGAAGGCAGATATCTTGTTTAGCTGATGAGGAAACTCAGACTTTGACAACTGTTGAAAGTTGCAACGTGGATGCTGTTTATATGTTCTGAAAGCTACATTGGTCAGGGAAATGAATTGATCACGAAAGAGGTGGACAGGGTGCCTAAGGATGTTGTTGATATGGACTTCCAGAAAGCATTTGATATGGTTCCACAAGAGATTAGTTAATATGAGAGCACATGAAACTGGAGGAAACCTTAGGACATGGATTGAAAATTGTTTGAGAGATTTGAGACAAAGATTAGGGATAAAGCGAATGCCCAAATTGGTGGAATGTGACCAGTGCTTTTCTCCAGGGATCTGAACTGGAGTTCAATAATTTCCATCTTCACTGTCTGGGGTGCATTATGAGGATATCCTGGCAAGACAAAATCACTATGTGGCAGAGCTCCCAAGCGTGTTGGCACTAATCAAACCGAGGCGGCGTCGGTGAATCGGACACGTCCGCAGAATGGAAGACAGTGGCATGCCCAAGGACCTTTTGTATGGTGAAGTGGTTGGGGCTAGATGACCAGTGGGGCGCACAAAGCTCTGCTTCAAGGATGCTTGCAAGCGTGACATGAAGGCACTAAATGTCGACTATCGCACTCGAGAGTCACTAGCTGGCGAAACAGGGAAATGGCAACACGTGGACTGGTGTGCACTACCACGATGACTAGTTGCTACAGCAACTTGGCAACAGCCGCCAACATCAAAAACAACAACTCACAGTGTCACTTGGCAGCTTCCTGTGCAGCACTTGTGGCAGAACCTGCCTCTTATGGATTGGCCTTGACAGCCATCTGCAAAGGTGCACCAAGAGAAGACACTCCTCCTAAATGGATTGTTTGCTGCATGTTCATCTTTCGCAGATGAAAGTATAGGAACATAGGAGCAGGAGTAGGCTATTCAGACCATTGAGCCTGCTCCAAGATTCAATATGATCATGGCTGATCATCCACTTAAATGCCTTTGTCCCACACTATCCTCATCCCCTTATGTCATTGGTATTTAGAAGTCTGTCAATCTCTGCTTTAAACATACTCAATGACTGAGCTTCCACAGCCCAATGGGGTAGAGAATTCC
The DNA here is from genome assembly GCF_036365525.1 of Heterodontus francisci. Taxonomy (NCBI): domain Eukaryota; kingdom Metazoa; phylum Chordata; class Chondrichthyes; order Heterodontiformes; family Heterodontidae; genus Heterodontus; species Heterodontus francisci. Next base: position 110,125,148 of record NC_090375.1, on the reverse strand, counting down.
AATGATTCAGAACCCTCTGAGTGAAGAAATTTCTCAGCTCTGTCCGAAGTAGCTTCTCCCTTATTTTGAAATTGTGTCCCCTGGTTCTAGACTCCCCAACCAGGGGAAACATCTTAGCTGCATCTACCCTGTCTAACCCTTTAAGTATTTTGTAGCTTTCAATGAGATCACCTTTCATTTTTCGAAACTCTAGAGAATACAGGCCCAGTTTCCCCAATCTCTCTTCATAGGACAGTTCTGCCATCCTGGGAGCAAGTCTGGTGAATGTTTGTTGTATTCCCTCTATGGCAATAATATCTTTCTTAAGGCAAGGGGACCAAAACTGCACACAGTACTCCCAAGTGCAGTCTAACCAAGGTTCTATACAATTGAAGCAAGACTTCATTACTCCTGTACTCAAATCCTTTTGCAATAAAGGCTAACATACCATTCGCTGTCCTAATTGCTTGCTGCACTTGCATGTTAGCTTTCAGTGACTTATTGATGAGGACACCCAGGTCCCTTTGTACATGTGCACTTTCTTATCTCTTACCATTTAACAAATTCTCTGCACATCTGTTCCTCTTACCAAAGTGGATAACGTCACATTTGTCCACATTATATTCCATCTGCCATGTTCTTGCCCACTCACCAAGTCTGTCCAAATCCCCTTGAAGCCGCTTTGCATCTTCCTCACAACACACATTCCCACCTAGTTTTGTGTCATCTGCGAACTTGGAAATACTACATTTGCTCCCCACATCCAAATCATTGATATGTATTGTGAACAACTGGGGCCCAAGCTGATCCCTGCGGTGCCCCACTAGTCACAGCCTGCCAACGTGAGAATGACCTGTTTATTCCTACTCTTTTGTACTGGGGCCTCAGCTTTTCACCATGTATATCAATGACTTGGATAAGTGAATGGAGAGCATATCCAAGTTTGCAGATGACTCCCAAGTCGGGAGGAACAGTATAATTTGTAGATGGAAGCAGAAAGTTACAAAGACGGACAGATTGTGAATGAGAAAAACTGGCAAATGGAGGTGAATATGGGAGGTGAGAAGTAATCCGCTTTAGATCCAAGAAAGACAAATCAGATTTTCTAAATTGTAAGAGGCTAGAAACTGGATAAGCAGAGGGATATGTGTGGTATACAGATAACTAAAAGTTGAGGACATTTGCAAAGTCCATTCAAAAAGGTGAATGCAATGTTGGCATTTATCTCAGAGGTTGGAATTCAAAGGGGAGGAATTAAACTTGGACTCATAACTGCCTGAGTTCTCTAGACTTGTGCAAATTTGTGTCCATGCTGTGGTCGCACATCTATTGTGAGTTGTGTTCAGAAGGCCAGTTGTAGGGAGCTCCTGGTGGTTTGCCATTTGTTCTGTAAGAGCTCGTCTTTTGCTTGTTAATTCTCAAGTGACTGGGAAGCAGGTGAGTGCATTCTTAACTGTATCAAGGTGGCTTGTAACTGGTGGCTAAGATTCTTCTATAGTTGAATAGGTCAGATAGTTCTAGCTGGAGGATAAGTGGGAAGTTTGCTGTGTTATTTCAGTTTCAGCAGTACTCCTGAACTTGCTTGACAGTTGAAGAGCAGACTAATTCAGCTTTGGCTTTGCTAACTGGCACTAAGCTCTCTGGACTTTGCTAAAGGGGAAAGTGTGCACTCCATGTTGAGGATTTCTCAATTTGTGTTTGTGGCTTTTTAAAAGGGAATTGGGATCAACACCAAATAGAGAGTTCAAAGTATGAAGAATAAATGAAAAATCTAGACTCTGCACCTTGCACTGTGTTCCTGTACTACTCAATTCTGTCCTTGGAAGTGAACAATACCTCTGAATTGCAAGGGAACCTTATTGGTATATAAGTAAGCCTGAAGATGTGGAAGTTACACTTGTATTAAAATGTTAAATTCTAGTTACAGAAAATTACAAAACTGCATACATGTACAGCATCATGATTCTTTCCCCATTTATTGAATTCACTGAGCAACCTGAATAACAACAAGTGATGTTTCAGGAATATGAACCGACTGTGAAAATTTCTGCTGATCCCATTAATCATATAGTGTCTTTGGCCTCCTTATCTCAAGAGACAATGGGTAAGCGCCTGGAGGTGGTCAGTGTTGTGTGGAGCAGCGCCTGGAGTGGCTATAAAGGCCAATTCTAGAGTGACAGGCTCTTCCACAGGTGCTGCAGAAAAATTTGTTTGTCGGGGCTGTTACACAGTTGGCTCTCGCCTTGCGCTTCTGTCTTTTTTCCTGCCAACTGCTAAGTCTCTTCGACTCGCCACACTTTAGCCCTGCCTTTGTGGCTGCCCGCCAGCTCTGGCGAACGCTGGCAACTGACTCCCACGACTTGTGATCAATGTCACAGGACTTCATGTCGCGTTTGCAGACGTCTTTAAAGCGGAGACATGGACGGCCGGTGGGTCTGATACCAGTGGCGAGCTCGCTGTACAATGTGTCTTTGGGGATCCTGCCATCTTCCATGCGGCTCACATGGCCAAGCCATCTCAAGTGCCGCTGACTCAGTAGTGTGTATTAACTGGGGATGTTGGCCGCCTCGAGGACTTCTGTGTTGGAGATATAGTCCTGCCACCTGATGCCAAGTATTCTCCGGAGGCAGCGAAGATGGAATGAATTGAGACGTCGCTCTTGGCTGACATACATTGTCCAGGCCTCGCTGCCATAGAGCAAGGTACTGAGGACACAGGCTTGATACACTCGGACTTTTGTGTTCCGTGTCAGTGCGCCATTTTCCCACACACTCTTGGCCAGTCTGGACATAGCAGTGGAAGTCTTTCCCATGCGCTTGTTGATTTCTGCATCGAGAGACAGGTTACTGGTGATAGTTGAGCCTAGGTAGGTGAACTCTTGAACCACTTCCAGAGCGTGGTCACCAATATTGATGGATGGAGCATTTCTGACGTCCTGCCCCATGATGTTCGTTTTCTTGAGGCTGATGGTTAGGCCAAATTCATTGCAGGCAGCTGCAAACCTGTCAATGAGACTCTGCAGGCACTCTTCAGTGTGAGATGTTAAAGCAGCATCGTCAGCAAAGAGGAGTTCCCTGATGAGGACTTTCCGTACTTTGGACTTCGCTCTTAGACGGGCAAGGTTGAACAACCTGCCCCCTGATCTTGTGTGGAGGAAAATTCCTTCTTCAGAGGATTTGAACGCATGTGAAAGCAGCAGGGAGAAGAAAATCCCAAAAAGTGTGGGTGCGAGAACACAGCCCTGTTTCACGCCACTCAGGATAGGAAAGGGGTCTGATGAGCCACCATGTTGAATTGTGCCTTTCATATTGTCATGGAATGAGGTGATGATACTTAGTAACTTTGGTGGACATCCAATCTTTTCTAGTAGTCTGAAGAGACCACGTCTGCTGACGAGGTAAAAGGCTTTGGTGAGATCAATGAAAGCAATGTAGAGGGGCATCTGTTGTTCGCGGCATTTCTCCTGTATCTGACGAAGGGAGAACAGCATGTCAATGGTCGATCTCTCTGCACGAAAGGGTAGTTGCGCTTGGCCAGCTTCTGGAGCCTGTTTAAAGCGACTCGAGCAAAGACTTTCCCCACTATGCTGAGCAGGGAGATTCCACGGTAGTTGTTGCAGTCACCGCGGTCACCTTTGTTTTTATAGAGGGTGATGATATTGGCATCGCGCATGTCCTGAGGTACTGCTCCCTCGTCCCAGCACAGGCAAAGCAGTTCATGTAGTGCTGCGAGTATAGCAGGCTTGGCACTCTTGATTATTTCAGGGGTAATGCTGTCCTTCCCAGGGGCTTTTCCACTGGCGAGAGAATCTATGGCATTACTGAGTTCCGATTTTGTTGGCTGTACGTCCAGCTCATCCATGACTGGTAGAGGCTGGGCTGCATTGAGGGCTGTCTCAGTGACAGCATTCTCCCTGGAGTACAGTTCTAGGTAGTGCTCAACCCAGCGGTCCATTTGCTTGCGTTGGTCAGTGATTATGTCCCCTGATTTAGATTTGAGGGGGGCGATCTTGATGGTTGGTCCAAAAGCGCTCTTAATGCCATCATACATTCCTCTGATGTTTCCTGTATCGGAGGCCAGCTGAATATGACTGCATAGGTGTTGCCAGTAGTCATTTGCATAGCGCCTGGCTGTTCTTTGTGCAGTGCTTCTGGCTGCTTTAAGTGCTACGGATGTTAACTCGCTGGGGGCTTTCTTGTAGTTCAACAGTGCAATGCGCTTAGTGGCTATGACAGGTTCCAGCTCTTCAATATGAGATTGAAACCAGTCTGCATTCGTCTTCGCTCGTTTGCCGTAGGTGATCAAAGCTGACTCATAGATGGCATCTCTGATGTGGGCCCACTTGGTCTCAGCATCCCCTGTGGGAGTGTTTTGAAGGGCTGTTACAAGTGAATTTAGAAATTTTTGTTTCGAATCTCCAGCTAATCTAAAATTAGTTTCGGTAAGTAATTTGATTAATATCTACTCAGAAACTTGTATTTTCGCACTAAGATTGTGCAATTTTTAAATTATTTAAGTGGTAAGCCATGTTGTACCATACCCAATTGCTTGCTTTAGTTTTACTGTAACCAGATCCAGTGACAGACATTTGTATGATCCCAGCAGCACAAGCGTCTGAGTATTTATTTCTGTCTATATTCACAACTTTTAATGACATTACCAAGCAGATATATTTATTATTAACCATATAGCCAACTCTTTTTAATGAAAAAGTTCATGGATGTATTAATTAGTTTTAATGAAAGTCTGTTCTGATGTTACAGTTCTGTTCGGAGGGGGAAGCATTCTGCTTCACCATCTCTCTTCCCTGCTGTCGCCCACCCCGCCCCAAGTATTTGAAAATCATGTCACTTAGAATTTCAAGAAGATATCCATATTCTAATGCTTTTCCTTTATTTTCTATCTTTTTCTCCTGTTTTTCTGAAGGTGTTGAGCCCTACTTTGTATCCCCTCTGTGAACTTCCCCAAATATGAATGTCAGCAAGTTGTTTTATCACAGTGGCATCGTAGTTGAGTCTTGTTGATGTTTCTTTTGTTCTCATCCCCTCCCTATCCCAAGTACAATGAAACCACTTGTAGTATCTTTACTGTTACCATGGTTAAAATCAGCTTGGTGCAGACCTAGACCCTTCCTTGTCTATACCACTCTGCTGTTCACTGGACAGTCTTGCAGACCCAGTGGGTGAGCCTTCACTGCCTACTTTTTGTGTTTTTTAATCTTCAATTTTCCCCAAATGCAGTAGCTCTATTATTGCCCCACCAGTTCCTGCACAGGCTGTCTGTACACTAGTAGATGTGCTAATTGCATAACATTGTGGTTTGTGTTCCTGTCCTTTCTTGTATTTTTCTTCTTTTAGGTTTTTGGAAGTTTCTGATTTTCACCAGGTTGTTTGCAATGCCACTTGAGGAATACAAAGCTTTTTCAAACCTTAATCTGTGCATTTTCTGGCCTAATAAAGATTTTGAAGACTTGAATGTTCACAAACTGAACACAGTACATGGTGGAATTGAATGTCATTGAGTCCCATGCATGTTTTTATTTGTGATTGCCTAAGGAGGAGTATTTCCATGGGTGTAGTGTGGGCATGTTTGGACATTGGGACTTCATGTATGTGGGGACCAAGATACTTTTCTAGACTTTCTGTCCTTGTACTAACTATCTCTTCAGTAGCATAGACAAAGATCTGGGATGTTTGATAAAAATGAAATAGGTGAAAATGTATACTGTAGGTACTACACTCGTCCATAGAACTCAGGGTCACTGCAGCACGGTATCTCTTGACTTAGCTTTTGAATATTCTTCAGAGTGAAGAACTGTAGTGTTGGAAACTGGGACATCTTTACCAATTTGGGAACACTGTCTAAAAAGGACTTCAGAGTCAGGTATAGTGCAGTTAGCACAGTTAAACTTCTCAACTTTGTCCATCAAGATTTGAATCCTGATCCAAGAGGTGAAGGGTATCATGTCTTGCCTTTTTAATTTGGGAAGTGTAGGAGTCTTGTTGGTTTCTTAAGCAGATTAGATCTGGTGATTGTGTCTTTGATAATTTCCATATCTACTTTCCATATCTACAATTATAAATTAGAGAATCATCCTTGCTCACTCTTAAATGTGCAATAGGGATAATAATAAAGTACATTTTGTGTACCATTTCTGGCCTGATTGCATGGCACACAGCAAGGTGTTGGGCTTTTTTTCTGTGCCATGTTGTTACATAGGCAAAAACCAGAATTGAAAAGGATAAGAAATGACTACATATTACACACACATGCATCTTGTTTGTTTTCCAAGCCAGTAATTCATCCTGAAGTTGAGATTATGTCTGATCTAGTATGTCTGAAGTGTGTTAACTGTTTATATGCACAGGAAAATTGTCAAACATTTAGAGAATTGAGTACTATAAATTATAATTGTGCACTGGGAGCAACATCTTGCATGCTGCGCCGAGTCAGCCCATGAGTGGAATCTCTGTGGCCATCTTCCTGTGCTGGTTACCCAGGCCAAATAAAAGAAAAACGTTCAAAATTATATTTAAGTTTCTAAAGCAAAAATAATTGTTCTTCCTGGTTGTATTAACTTGGGCAGGTCTCCTAGACTAAAACTTTAAGTTCCACTAATGAAGCATTAGCTGGAACAATTTCCTCGTCAAATACACAGTGGCAACTATTTCAGTGCTTCATTATGGAGTTTCGCTTATTGTAGCAAAAGTTAGAATTTCATGATTTTTCCTTTTCTAGCAAGGATACAAATCACCATAGAAGCTACACCTACTTAAATTGATTTATAAAAAAAGGTAAATTATCTCTTTCTTTTGAAAAGTACATTAGAGATTTTTGTAAATCTTACTTCATTGGTCTTCAGCTCTAATTGTGTGCTGTAGTAGGAATATTCACTGAAGGTGAAAACTGTTGGCTTGGATCATCAAGTCACTTACCAGCATAGCACTGTGTAGTATATAATAAAGAGCTCTTCCTGTGTAGTGAAGGATGTCATTTCCATGGCTTTCTAGGTTGGCTGTTTTGTCTGTTCCATATCTGAAAACTTCCAGAGTTGTATATTAAACCATTCTGTCTGGATTGCACACTCAGAACTGAAGCAATCTTATTGTAAACAGCTTCACTGCGAATGCAGAAAGGCTGAAATAAGAAAATGCTGGATATAGATAGTAGTCCGTAAGTATATATACAGAAAGGACTGCTTAACATTTTGGCTAAGGTACTTTCATTTTAACATTAATATTGAGATTTTTACATAGCCACTCATTTGGGAAAGATAACAAAAATGCCCTGTTAAATTGTTCAGAAGCACACGTCTGTATGGTCAGTTGAAAGGCAAAGCGAAGCCAGGGAATTTGTGAAATGCAAAGTCAGTTGCTTTTAATTAAATTGAATGTGCTGACCAGCTGTGTTTCTTCCTTTTCTCCTTGCTTCTATTTCCACTCCCCCACAATCCCCTCCTCCCCCTGCTTTTTAGAAAAAATGTTGAATCTTTTTCTGCATTAAGCAGACCAAAAGCTGATGGGCAGGTAAACAAATGCCTCCCCTTTTAAAACGAAAAGGACATCCCCAGATTTAAATTTAGGGATTAACAAAAGAACAAATTGAAATTGAGGTCAGATGAAGTGCAGTCTTAAAAGTGACAAATTGAAATATTTCCACCATTTCTGTGCACTGCATGTTTTGAGTACTGTATCTGCTAGTCTTTCTCTGACAAAGAACCATATTAAACACAATTCTTTACCTGTCTCTACAGGGAATATGATGAAAAGTGCTACTTAGTTGGCCAGTTGCCACATCTATCTAAATTTGCACATAGGTATTGTGATTCTTCATTGAATTATAGAAGTTTACAGTCAAAAAAGTAGTATTGAAAGAGGTAGCTATGGAGATAGTGGACGCATTGGTGATCATCTTCCAAAATTCTATAGATTCTGGAACGGTTCCTGCAGATTGGAAGGTAGCAAATCTCACCCCACTATTTAAGAAAAGGAGAGAGAAAACGGGAACTACAAACCTGTTAGCCTTGTATCAGTAGTAGGAAAAATGTTAGAATCTATTCTAAAGGATGTGATAAGTGGGCAGTTGGATAATAATCTGATTGGGCATAGTCAACATGACAAACCGGTTGGAGTTTTTTGAGGATGTTACTAAGAGAATTGATAAAGGGGAGTCAGTGGACATAGTATACTTGGATTTTCAGAAGGTTTTTGAGAAAGTGCTCCATAGGTTGGTTAACAAAATTAATGCACATGGGATAGGAGGTAATATACTGGCATGGATTAAGGATTGGTTAACAGGCAGAAAACAGTAGAAATAAGCGGGTCATTCTCCTGTTGGCAGGCTGTGACTGGTGGGGTACCGCAAGGATCAGTACTTGGGGACCAAATGTAATATTTCCAAGTTCGCGGATGACACAAAACTAGGTGGGAATGTGTGTTGTGAGGAAGATGCAAAGCGGCTTCAAGGGGATTTGGACAGACTTGGTGAGTGGGCAAGAACATGGTAGATGCAATATAATGTAGAAAAATGTGAGGTTATCCACTTTGGTAGGAGGAAGAGATGAGCAGAATATTTCTTAAGAGGTAAGAGATTAGAAAGTGTAGATGTACAAAGGGACTTGGTTGTCCTCATCAGTAAGTCACTGAAAGCTAACATGCAAGTGCAGCAAACAATTAGGATGGCTAATGGTATGTTAGTCTTTATCACAAGAGGATTTGAGTACAGGAGTAGTGAAGTCTTGCTTCAATTGTATAGAACCTTGGTTAGACTGCACTTAACTTGGGAAGGATATTATTTGCATACAGGGACTGCAATGAAGGTTCACCAGACTTGTTCCTGGGATGGTGGGACTGTCCTATGAAGAGAGATTGGGCAAACTGGGCCTGTATTCTCTAGAGTTTCGAAGAATGAGAGGTGAACTTCTTGAAACCTATCAAATACTTAAAGGGATAGACAGGGTAGATGCAGGTAAGATGTTTCTCTGGTTGGGGAGTCTAGAACCAGGGCACGCCATTTCAAAATAAGGGGGAAGCCACTTAGGACAGAGATGAGGAGAAATTGAATCTTTGGAATTCTGTTCCCCCAGAGGGTTATGGAAGCACAGTCATTGAATATGTTTAAAGCAGAGATTGATATTTAGAAATATGTCAATGACATAAAGGAATATGGGGATATTGTGGGAAAAAGGCATTGAAATGGATGATTAGCTGTGATTGTCTCGAATGGTGGAGCAGGCTCGATGGGCTGAATGGCCTACTCCTGTTTCTGTATATTCCTGAAGATACCATTCAGCCCATTACACTTTCCACTGTTTTTGATCAGACTAATCTTAAAACTAATTCCTGTGCCCTGCTGTTTCCTCACAGCTTTTGACTTCAAACATTTATCCATTTTTTTTTCTTATAAGATAGCGGCCTCTCTTAGCTTCCCTCTCATTAGTAACAATTTGAAATTGGTGACTCCCTTCACTGACTTGTGCAACAAGAATAAAGCCTTTCCTGATCATTCAATCAAAATCCTTCATAATTTTAAGACCTTGATTAAATATTCTCTTGGCTTTCTCTGCTCCAATGCCAGTAGTCTCACTATCTCAATACAGTTCTTTGCATCAGTCGTCCTGTCTTCCTCTATTGCCCAGAGAATGTGTCTCAATTTTTTTTTCTAAAGTTGTCGATATCATTGAAATGTGGAGAGATGGCGTAGTGGTAATGTCACTGGAGTAGAAATCCAGAGGCTCAGGCTAATACTCGGACGACACAGGTTCAAAGCCCACCAAGGCAGCTTCTGGACTTTAAATTCAATTAATAAAAATCTGGAATTGAAAGCTAGTCTCAGTAATGGTGACCATGAAACTACCATCAAATTTCATTAAAAAACATCTGGTTCACTAATGTCCTTCAGGGAAGGAAATCTGCCCGTTACCCGGTCTGGCCGACATGTGACTCCAGACCCACAGCAATGTGGTTGACTCTTACATGCCCTCCAAAATGGCCTAACAAGCCATTCATTGTCAAGGGCAGTTAGGGATGGGCAACGAATGCTGGCCTTGCCGGTGATGCCCACATCCCATGGAAAAAAAAAAGAGCAGGTCAGAGGCTGAGAATTCTGCAGCGGCTAACCCACCTCCTGACTCCCCAAAGCCTGTCCACCATCTACAAGGCACAAGTCAAGAGTGTGATGGAATGTAATGCTCTCCGCTTGCCTGGATGTGTGTAGCTCCAACAACACTCAGGAAGCTCGACACCATCTAGGACTAAGCAGCCCACATGATTGGCACCCTGTCCAGTACCTTAAACATTTACTCCCTTCAAACCAATGCTCAGTGGCAGCAGTGTGTACCATAGACAAGCTGCACTGCAGCAACTCACCAAAGCTCCTTTGACAGCACCTTCCAAACCCTAGGCCTCTTCCACCCAGAAGGACAAAGGCAGCAGACACGTGGGAACACCACTATCTGTAACCTCTTTCCAAGCTACATACCATCCTGACTTGGATGTTTCCTCTTGTAGGCGAATCTAGAACTAGGAGTCACTGTTTAAAAATATGGGATCACCCATTTAAGACAGGTGAGGAGAGATTTTTTTCGCAGAGGGTTGAGAGTCTTTGGAACTCTTCCTCAAAAGGCGGTGGAAGTAGAGTCTTTGAATATTATTAAGGCAGAGATAGATATATTCTTGATAAGCAAGGGGGTGAAAAGTTATCGGGGTAGATGGGAATGTGGAATTGAGGTTACAATCGGATCAGCCATGATCTTGTTGAATGGCAGAGCAGGCTCAAGGGGCCTACTCCTGCTCCTAATTCGTATGTTAGTAAATATATCATTGTTCATTCATGGTCGCTGGATCAAAATCCTGGAACATCCTCCCTAACAGTGCTGTGGGTGTACCTGTACCAGATGGACTGCAGCAGTTCAAAAGGCAGCTTACCACCATCTGCTCAAGGGCAATTGGGGATGGGCAACAAATGCGTGCATTGCCAGTCATGCCCACATCCCATGAAAACGAATAATAAAACGTAGAATCTTATGGCATTGAAGGAGGCCAGTCGGTCCATCCTGTCTGAGTTGGCTCTGAGAAAGAGTTATCCAATTAGTGCCACCTCTTGCTCTTTCCCTGTAGCCCTGCAGATTGCTCCTTTTTAAGTGTATATTCCCTTCTGAAATTTTGCTATTGAACAAAGAACAGTACAGCACGGGAACAGGCCATTCGGCCCTCCAAGCCTGCGCCGATCTTGATGCCAGTCTAAACTAAAACCTTCTGTAGTTCCGGGAGCCATATCCCTCTATTCCCTTCCTATTCATGTATTTGTCAAGATGCCTCTTAAACGTCTCTATCGTACCTGCTTCCACCACCTCCCCCGGCAGCAAGTTCCAGGCACTCCCCACCCTCTGTGGAAAGAACTTGCCTCGCACATCCCCTCTAAACTTTGCCCCTCTCACCTTCAACCTATGTCCCCTAGTAACTGACTCTTCCACCCTGGGAGAAAGCTTCTGACTATCCACTCTGTCCATGCCACTCATAACTTTGTAAACCTCTATCATGTCACCCCTCCACCTCCGTCGTTCCAGTGAAAACAATCCGAGTTTATCCAACCTCTCTTCATAGCTAATGCCCTCCAGACCAGGCAACATCCTGGTAAACCTCTTCTGTACCCTCTCCAAAGCCTCCACGTCCTTCTGGTAGTGTGGCGACCAGAATTGCACGCAATATTCTAAGTGTGGCCTAACTAAGGTTCTGTACAGCTGCAGCATGACTTGCCAATTTGTATACTCTATGCCCCGACCGATGAAGGCAAGCATGCCGTATGCCTTCTTGACTACCTTATCCACCTTCGTTGCCACTTTCAGTGACCTGTGGACCTGTACGCCCAGATCTCTCTGCCTGTCAATACTCCTGAGGGTTCTGCCATTTACTGTATACTTCCCACCTGTATTAGATCTTCCAAAATGCATTACCTCACATTTGTCTGGATTAAACTCCATCTGCCATTTCTCCACCCAAATCTCCAACCGATCTATATCCTGCTGTATCCTCTGACTATCCTCATCACTATCCGCAACTCCACCAACCTTTGTGTCATCCGCAAACGTACTAATCAGACCAGCTACATTTTCTTCCAAATCATTTATATATACTACAAACATACTACAAATTGAATTTGCTTTAATCACACTGTCCAGTAATACACTCCAGATCATAACAAAAATCCTCATCTTCCCTTTCATCAGTTATCTTAAATGGATATCCTTTGGTTATCGTCCCTTCTGCTAGTGGGAACAGTTTCTTCCTATCTACCCTCATCAGAACTCTTTATTCATTGTGAACACTTCCGTTAAGTCTCCCATTGACCTCTGTTCTCAGGGAGCAATCACAGTTTATCTCATCTTTTCACTTAACTGAAGACTTAACTTATCCTGATAACATTTAACTTAACCTGATCTTCTCTGCACCCTCTCTAGTATATATGGTGGAAAAACTGAGACCCCAGTGTAGATCTGTAAGGAACTCTACTGCCAATTAGAACAATCCCTTTATTCTAACTCTCTGTCTCCTACTTCCCAACGAATCACCAACTCATGCTACAAATTTTTTTTTTGATTTAGAGATACAGCACTGAAACAGGCCCTTCGGCCCACCGAGTCTGTGCCGACCATTAACCACCCATTCATACTAATCCTACACTAATCCCATATTCCTACCACATCCTCACCTGTCCCTATATTCCCCTACTTATACTAGGGGCAATTTATAATGGCCAATTTACCTATAAACCTGCAAGTCTTTTGGCTGTGGGAGGAAACCGGAGCACCCAGAGGAAACCCACGCAGACACAGGGAGAACTTGCAAACTCCACACAGGCAGTACCCAGAACTGAACCCGGGTCGCTGGAGCTGTGAGGCTGCGGTGCTAACCACTGCGCCGCCCAATAGGTGTGCAGAACTGTGTTAAGTATCTTCTGAAAATTCATATAAAAGCATTACTAGAAGCTCCTTTTTTTTTATTATTATAGTACAGGCGACTTTTATATTCCAAACTTTTCAAGCCACTTTTTTTACAACTACAGGAACTCTATCCCATCAATAAAATCTCAAGTTTTGGTGAGGTACAGACTGTGACTGATCAGTCTGTTTTATTGCTAAACTGCCATTTTGAATTCATAAACCAAGTGATTAGGCATGCATTTATTATAGTGCCATATACAATCTCTTTATTTCAAAAATTCATAACTCATACAGTTGTTTCTAAAAATCACTTTTGTTTTTAAAGTATACCAGCAATTCCTTCAGTTCCAGTACAATGTAACTTGCACTTTTCAAACATCAACCTTATTTTTGATTTCTTTATTATATAAGTGTTCAATTAACTTTTCTCTTTGGCCATGTGAGTGTTTGGAACAGCTGACTTTTTTAACAATCAAAAACTTCAAGTATGGGGTAATAGTTAATTAGTCCTTGTAGCTTTCTTTCAAAAGGATAAAAAATATTGAATTCAGCATTTTGTATTGAATAATATGTGAATTGAAACTTGGTTGCTTTTTCTTGCATTGCCAGTTGTGATTCTTTTCTGGGATGCGCCATTCTTTCAACAATTAGGTGCTTTTCTTTATTGTGTTGCAGAAACCTTTTGGCTTAGCTTGTTTTGGAAATTTTTATTTTTGAAATATGAATTCATAAGTGAGGGATTTTGTTTTATTCATTCATGGGATGTGAGCCTCACTAGCTAGGACAGCATTTATTGCCCATCTGTAATTAGCCTTGAGAAGGTGGTAGTGAGCTGTAATACATGCTGGGCAATTACTACTGGGAAATGTAATGTTTTCTTGTGAGTTATTTTCAGTATCAGGTGCTGCCAGTTCAGATATAGATAGATTGGTCAGTTGTAAAACAAAACATCCCTCAGCTCTGAATCTCTGAAGAGCACAAACTGTTCCACCATAATGGTATTTTCCATTTCTCATAATTGGCCTGTAGTCCGTCAGCTCCTTGTGAGACTAAAGCTAGGGGCATCTTGTGCTGTGGACTTTAATCAATGCCCAATAGAAATTGGGATGAGTGCCCAATTTCGCCCCCCCCCCCAACCCCCCCCACACACACACATAGGATCCTGACAGTCAGCACTGAAGGGACTTTGATTTCATTAGTACTAGCTAGATTCACACCCAGGTCAGAGGGAAAGACGAGCAGCCAGGCCATTGTGGGGCTTGTTTCCCTAAAGGGTAAATAGTCCACCAGCTGAAAGATTGGAGAATCACACATGAGAACATGTGGAAGACACAATATCCTGTTTGTATATCAAAAAGGAAATGCATCATTACATCCTCTCTGTTGTACTATGATTTTAATATTGTGCGGGTTGAGTCAACTCTGAATATGAGACATGGGATCTGCTAATGGGGTGACTGATGCCGCTGAACCAGAGAAGATAATTAGGGCAGACCTAATTTGTTTCAATCATGATGTCACTATTCTATGTATATATTATGACAAGCTTGCGGAAGTATACAATGTTGGGCTGCATAATGCAAAATTAAATGAGTAGTTCACGTCGCCTTTCCTCCTGAGACATGAGTTGAAATGTGAAAGCAATTCTTAAAATTAGGTTGTTTTAAGAAGTGATTGTGACACATTCTAATCTTTTCTGTGTAGTCTACAGATAAAAATGTCACTCTGCTGGCTCTCTGCGGAACATCAGTCCCAATTCCCCTGCTCTATCCCTGTAGACTTGTAAGTTTATTCCCCTCAATAATTGACTCCAACACCTTCCCAATGACCGATGTTGGACTAACTGGCTTATCTTCTATCTCCTGTTGTACTGATTGCTGAAATTATGCAGGAATCTCGCAGTTATATTAAGCTTTATTGCACTGGACTACCTGTTAAACACAAGTCTTAAAATTAATTAGTTTTATTTTAATTAAGTCTTTTTAAATTTAAATCATATGTTAGTGTTTCTCTTTTCCTAACCTGTAGAAATAAGCTTAATGATAAAACTGTCAATAGCGTAATTAGACAGTCTTGGTGGCAAAACATCCACTTTGGAACTTATTTTCTCTTTTTTTTTGAAAAATAGTTGTGTTGAAAACACTGAACAGAAACTTTTGATGGGTGTTATGGATATTTGCTGCTGTAAGTTTAGTTGTTAAACTAATAGGAAATGTCTTATCATTTATGAAACTTTTTTTGCCAAGTATCTCTTCTGTAACATTTGCAACCATCTGATTATTCAACCAATGTGTTGAATTTGTGCTGAGATGTACCATCCGATTATTGCTGCCTTTGAGGATCTGATAGCTTGATGTATGCACATTATTCAATAATTTACCCCCTTTGAATCACATGCATTAGAAAGGCATTTATCCAACTCCCTAATGGTTATGGATTTACCAACCTTCAAGTTGAAGACCCTTATGACAGTTAGCAAGTTGAACACAATGTTTTTTTATTTACTAGCTAGCATAAGGAAACAATGTTGTTTTAGTAGTGAGGGTGCAGTAATCAGTTAACTAATTGGATGACTTGGAGCTATTTCATTGTTTGGGAGAAATCAACTTTCAATAATTAATGCTAATAGCTAAATATTTGCCAAAACAAGTGCCTACTAAATTATTGAGTTTTGTCCTTGGTCCTTAAACACAAGCACAGAAACACTGCCATAAAAATACAGATGTCTGTGTAATAATTTTACCTAATACTGTAAACAAGTTGTCAAGTTTACTGCTTTTTAACTATAGATTCTTCCATTTTGGCACAGAACCTGTGCATCAACACTGCTGCAAGTTCAACTGGAACTGTGAGCTTTCCTAGCGAAGACTATGACACTGGTAACCTTTTGAATGGCATGTTGTTGAGCTCTATTATCATCATTAGTGTTGAATGTTTGTAGCTCTGATTTTTACCAGTTGAATTTGTGTGCCTGCATGCAACCTTTTTTCTGTTGCCGTGTTTGTTCCCTCCTCTCTCTGAGCAGCTTGTAGGCTCTTGGGCAAATAAGATGCTCTTTGAGTTAACATATTAGCATTTGCAATGAGATTGTGTTTTGTTAAGTAACCAGAAAATATGCTAGTTTTATTTGTTTCATTGCTGTAGCTGTGCTGTTTAGCAGTGTTAATATTTTGGTTCTGGTAAAGATGTTCTTTTAAAAAGAAACCCTGACTAACCAAGGTTTGTGATCAAGTAGGTTTTGGCCCTAACTCTGCATGAAGGTACTCTTAAATCATTTTGGAATGTTGAACCTACAATATGTTTGTTTGTATAGGGCAATCATAATGGAGAGGGTGTGGTTCTGGATTTCTGATAAACTTGCCACCTATTTGCAATTTTTGCAGGAGAATATGTTCTCGTTTTCAAACTTCAGTCATTCCATTTTTTTAAAAAAAAGTTCCCAATGTTTTCTGAGGTAAATAAGGTGAAGTACAACACTACCCTCTGTAGTGTGCCAAGTAGTAACTAAGCATTAAGTGAGAAAAGAGCACTTGGCACATTAAGCCGATTCCTTTAATAGACAAAATACAATATATCATATCCAGGACTCTAATCTTATGCAGAACTTTCCCCAATAAATTCTCATTAGTCATTATGCTGCATCCAAAATATTCATCCATCCTCATATTTCCATTTTTGAACCTTGCCTGCTTCTCTTAGACAAACATATCTCTCCCCTGTAGCAGCTTAAAGACTATTACATCTGGTGAAGTTTTTGATTATCTCACACTTTTATCTTTTTGATCCTAATCTCATTCCATGATGCACTTATCTAGTACCTTTCCAAAAAAGTTAATTGCCTCTGGCCTCGAGCTAGATCATATACTCCCCTCAATCTTATTCTTTCCAGCCCTGCAAGTCTCCTAATATATCAGAGCACAAAGACGTGGAACCATTGTCACTCTTCTCTGAACTCTGCTGCATATCAGTGTCCTTTTTCAAGGTAGGATGCCCAAAGTGTTTTAAATGGCGCTAACATAGGATTGTTACTTTTTTGTGCAAAGCAGTGTTTTGAACATTATCGTGAAGACACCACAACTTCTAAGTTACCTCTCCAAGTCACACACCATCTTTATTTTGATATATAATTAATGTTCCTTTGTCATCAGCTGAAGATCCTGAAATTCCTGAATTAACCTCATTGAAGAAGCGCCATTAGCACAAGGCCTACAGTGATTCCTGGAGAAGGCTCCCCACCTGCACCTCGGGACAACAAAGGATGCCCACATCCCATGAACACATTTTAAAAATCTTTTTATCTTGAGTTTTGATATTTGATATTTTAAATTTTCCTGCTCCAGTCTTAATCACCTTAATCACCTCTAAGTCCACATTATATTCTGGAATTAAACTTGGAAATAAAACCATTTTTAAAGTATCTGGTATGTGCCCAAAGCCACTCCTCAAACATGATGCTTCACGTTTAATTTTTTTTTAACTTAATTTCTGTCTGTCATGGTTAGTGATGAGCAGTAAGGAATGAAATCTCAATTTTTAGACCAAGTCAGTTTTGCTCATTTTTGGATAATGCATATGATGGTCAGGTGAAGAACAATGTTCACTACACTCAGCTCCAATAACATCTCTTAACCTGCACCTTAGCAGAACCCCTGCTACAACAACACTGATCTTTTACTGATTTTCTTTTTTCTCATCACCCCTTTCTTTGACCTTTTTGAGTGAGACTGTCTGTTGGACACTTCTGTTTGTCTGTGCCTACTAGTACTTTAGTAGAACAGCTGCCGATACTTTAATCTCCGATCCTGCTGTCTTCACAGTCCAGAGTGTCTGCAGCCACGGCATGCGGTAAGTCCATTGAGGTGAAGAAGGAGCTGCGGGACCCGAGAGAAGTCCTGTGAAAAGGTGCCCCGAACACCCAAAACATCCACGAACGGCCCCCCCCGGCCGCAACTTCAAAGCGCCCGCGGGAGATGGCTCGGAGAACATCTGCAGCGCACTGTCGGCAATGCTGCATGCCTTTATTTAAACCACTGCAAAAAAAAAAACCCTTAACAAATGTAATCACCTCTAAGTCTGCCAAATGATGCTTCACCTCCCGAAGGACGTGGATGAGCTTTCCGGACGTCGATGGTGGGCACTGAGGAAATGGCTTATTACCTGCACCAGATTCCACCCCCCCTCTCCCCCCCCTTTACCCCCCTTCCACCCCCCCCCACCCCCGTCCCCTTCCCTGCTCCACCCTCTCAGCTCACCCCCTCACAACCCCGTCCCAGCCCGCCCCCCCCCTCGCACCATCTTCACCCCGCACCCCCTTCCCCTGCACCCCCCCCCCACCCCCTCCCTCTACCCCTCCCCCTTGCATCCCCTCCTCCCACCGGCACCATCCTACACCTGTGTAGGGGCCCCAACAACCCCACTGCCTTGTGGGCGTCTCGGGAGAGACCAAGGCTAAGGGAGTAAACCCTAACAGAAAATCCGGAGCGGAACCCCGTAGGCGGTCATGTGTCACCTTTGGCATGTTTCCGGCAGTTCCTGCAGCCATACTGGTGCCAAACGTCGTGTCCTGCACTCCTTTGGACCCCACCAGAAAGGCCGAGAGGGGGGTTTTGACGACTGGGCAACTCTCAACCTCCATAAATTTGCCCAGGCATGCGCCATGGAGAGGTCACTCCATAGTTGCCTCACAGCGACTGAAACAACACGGAAGGCAGCAGTTACGGGTTATAAGTCCAGATAAATTGGCGTAGAAACTGGGCGCCACGGGTTGCCTTTGTTGGTGGGAGAGGTCATTGCACCTCACTGGACAGCTACCGCCCGCCTCAAACCGGGCAGCCCCCGGTCAATAAGGTTCTGTCCCGCCAAAGTCTGCCTGCTTCAATGGGTGCTTGGAGCTCAGGGTCATTGCCCGAAAGGTGGACTGATACACCGCACCAAACAACATGAAAAAAGGAAAGAAGGTACCAGCCCTTCGCTTTGCAAGCTGGAACGTCAGAACTATGTGTCCTGGCCTGTCGGAAGACCTTACACAAATCAACGATTCTCGGAAGACCGCCATCATTAACAACGAGCTCAGTAGACTCAATGTGGACATTGCAGCACTTCAGGAGACTCGCCTCCCCGCGAGTGGCTCTCTAGCAGAGCAAGACTACACCTTCTTCTGGCAGGGCAGGGATCCTGAAGAACCAAGACAGCATGGAGTGGGCTTCGCCATCAGAAACTCCTTGCTCAGCATGATAGAGCCTCCCTCAAATGGCTCGGAACGCATACTGTCCATCCGACTGCTCACCACCTCTGGTCCAGTACACCTACTCAGCATCTATGCTCCAACACTCTGTTCCACACCTGAAGCTAAAGACCAGTTCTATGAACAACTCCATAACATCATTAGCAGCATCCCCAACACCGAACACCTATTCCTGCTGGGGGACTTTAATGCCAGGGTTGGGGCCGACCATGACTCATGGCCCTCCTGCCTTGGGCGCTATGGCGTTGGAAGGATGAATGAGAACGGGCAGAGACTGCTTGAGTTGTGTACCTATCATAACCTCTGCATCACCAACTCGTTCTTTCACACTAAACCCTGTCACCAGGTTTCATGGAGGCACCCAAGATCACGTCGTTGGCACCAGCTAGACCTCATTGTCACAAGGCGAGCTGCCTTAAACAGTGTTCAAATCACACGCAGCTTCCACAGTGCGGACTGCGACACCGACCACTCCCTGGTGTGCAGCAAGGTTAGACTCAGACCAAAGAAGTTGCATCATTCCAAGCAGAAGGGCCACCCGCGCATCAACACGAGCAGAATTTCTCACCCACAGCTGTTACAAAAATTTCTAAATTCACTTGTAACAGCCCTTCAAAACACTCCCACAGGGGATGCTGAGACCAAGTGGGCCCACATCAGAGACGCCATCTATGAGTCAGCTTTGACCACCTACGGCAAAAGTGCGAAGAGAAATGCAGACTGGTTTCAATCTCATAATGAAGAGCTGGAACCTGTCATAGCCGCTAAGCGCATTGCACTTTTGAACTACAAGAAAGCCCCCAGCGATTTAACATCCGCAGCACTTAAAGCAGCCAGAAGTACTGCACAAAGAACAGCTAGGCGTTGCGCAAACGACTACTGGCAACACCTATGCAGTCATATTCAGCTGGCCTCAGACACCGGAAACATCAGAGGAATGTATGATGGCATGAAGAGAGCTCTTGGGCCAACCATCAAGAAGATCACCCCCCTCAAATCTAAATCGGGGGACATAATCACTGACCAACGCAAACAGATGGACCGCTGGGTTGAGCACTACCTAGAACTGTACTCCAGGGAGAATGCTGTCACTGAGACTGCCCTCAATGCAGCCCAGCCTCTACCAGTCATGGATGAGCTGGACATACAGCCAACCAAATCGGAACTCAGTGATGCCATTGATTCCCTAGCCAGCGGAAAAGCCCCTGGGAAGGACAGCATTACCCCTGAAATAATCAAGAGTGCCAAGCCTGCTATACTCTCAGCACTACATGAACTGCTATGCCTGTGCTGGGACGAGGGAGCAGTACCCCAGGACATGCGCGATGCCAACATCATCACCCTCTATAAAAACAAAGGTGACCGCGGTGACTGCAACAACTACCGTGGAATCTCCCTGCTCAGCATAGTGGGGAAAGTCTTTGCTCGAGTCGCTCTGAACAGGCTCCAGAAGCTGGCCGAGCGCGTCTACCCTGAGGCACAGTGTGGCTTTCGTGCAGAGAGATCGACTATTGACATGCTGTTCTCCCTTCGTCAGATACAGGAGAAATGCCGTGAACAACAGATGCCCCTCTACATTGCTTTCATTGATCTCACCAAAGCCTTTGACCTCGTCAGCAGACGTGGTCTCTTCAGACTACTAGAAAAGATCGGATGTCCACCAAAGCTACTAAGTATCATCACCTCATTCCATGACAATATGAAAGGCACAATTCAACATGGTGGCTCCTCATCAGAGCCCTTTCCTATCCTGAGTGGTGTGAAACAGGGCTGTGTTCTCGCACCCACACTTTTTGGGATTTTCTTCTCCCTGCTGCTTTCACATGCGTTCAAATCCTCTGAAGAAGGAATTTTCCTCCACACAAGATCAGGGGGCAGGTTGTTCAACCTTGCCCGTCTAAGAGCGAAGTCCAAAGTACGGAAAGTCCTCATCAGAGAACTCCTCTTTGCTGACGATGCTGCTTTAACATCTCACACTGAAGAATGCCTGCAGAGTCTCATCGACAGGTTTGCGTCTGCCTGCAATGAATTTGGCCTAACCATCAGCCTCAAGAAAACGAACATCATGGGGCAGGATGTCAGAAATGCTCCATCCATCAATATTGGCGACCACGCTCTGGAAGTGGTTCAAGAGTTCACCTACCTAGGCTCAACTATCACCAGTAACCTGTCTCTAGATGCAGAAATCAACAAGCGCATGGGTAAGGCTTCCACTGCTATGTTCAGACTGGCCAAGAGAGTGTGGGAAAATGGCGCACTGACACGGAACACAAAAGTCCGAGTGTATCAGGCCTGTGTCCTCAGTACCTTGCTCTACGGCAGCGAGGCCTGGACAACGTATGCCAGCCAAGAGCGACGTCTCAATTCATTCCATCTTCGCTGCCTTCGGAGAATACTTGGCATCAGGTGGCAGGACTATATCTCCAACACAGAAGTCCTTGAAGCGGCCAACATCCCCAGCTTATACACACTACTGAGTCAGCGGCGCTTGAGATGGCTTGGCCATGTGAGCCGCATGGAAGATGGCAGGATCCCCAAAGACACATTGTACAGCGAGCTCGCCACTGGTATCAGACCCACCGGCCGTCCATGTCTCCGTTATAAAGACGTCTGCAAACGCGACATGAAATCGTGTGACATTGATCACAAGTCGTGGGAGTCAGTTGCCAGCATTCGCCAGAGCTGGCGGGCAGCCATAAAGACAGGGCTAAATTGTGGCGAGTCGAAGAGACTTAGTAGTTGGCAGGAAAAAAGACAGAGGCGCAAGGGGAGAGCCAACTGTGCAACAGCCCCAACAAACAAATTTCTCTGCAGCACCTGTGGAAGAGCCTGTCACTCCAGAATTGGCCTTTATAGCCACTCCAGGCGCTGCTTCACAAACCACTGACCACCTCCAGGCGCGTATCCATTGTCTCTCGAGATAAGGAGGCCCAAAAGACTAGTACTTTAGTAAATTTATAGCCAAAGTATATTTTTATCTCATTGATCTGGGCTAGTTACAAACCTGTATCCAAGGTTAGAAAGGATCGTGTGCTGACATCCTTTGCCACTATTATTTTCATGACTAAATTATGATCTTATTAAGGATTTTCACAATTGCTCTGTTACTCATAATTTTGGCCATCTCATCCATCCACCCACCCACCCTTTCTTTGTAGGAAAACCAAAAAACTTGAACTGATGGGTGATCTCTGTTTATATGGCAGGTGTACTGTGAGTAGTTTTCATAATTGGTAAAGTGTCTGAAATTAACATATTTTGGCAATGATTTGAACTAAGTATGTTTTTTGCATTGCAAGGTCAAATTGAAAAGCTTGATGGACCATTGAGTCCTAATGTTGTTTGAGACTGCCAGTTTATATTTACCAAGTCACAGCATTACATGTTCCCACGTCATGCCAGTTTAGTTCCTATCTCTGTTGCACAGAAGCATAGAAAATTTACCCCATCACCACAATTAACTTCAAAAGAGCACAGTTGCGGTACTTGAACAGAAAAACTCTTCTCCAGTGTAGACTCTTTGGTTGCAGTTCAGTTACTGGTGGTATTGTATTCTGGTTGCCAGGGTTATTTCCAGAAAGAGCTGCACTATTCCATGGTAATTTTTTTTTAAAATTCTGTCGGACAAAGGATAAGAAAGAGTCAGCCAAAGCTAATTTCCCTAAATTAATGCAGGTGAGGTGAATCTCTGCAATGAGGGCTCAAAATGAGTGCTGGAAGTATAAAGTGAAAAGATGGAAGTTTTTTTTTTATAATGTGAAGGATTATTAGAGTACGAAATGTGGTCATTGAAGGCGAATCATTTGATGGGTAAAAGGACATCAGTTGCTACAGGGAAAGAGTAGGCAAACGTGATCTGAGTAGATAGGTCTGATGGTTCCAAATAGCTGCGTTTTGTGCTGCAATGACTTGAGTTCAACGGTCGCAGAACCAGTTTCATTGGACTGAAATTTTACTAGCGTTTGAGCAGTTATGTAGACTGAAAGTCTTGTAGGTAAATTTATCTGTATATTTCATTTTGCAGTGGAATTGTGTGTAAAGACGTAAGTTCAAGGGCAGTATTCATGTCGATAGTGAGGATTAATTACATATGAACATACAAATTAGGAGCAAGAGTAGGCCACTCGGCCCTTCGAGCCTGCTGTGCCATTCAGTAAGTTCATGGCTGAACTGATTACTCCACATTTCTACCTGCCCCCGATAACCCTCCACCCCCTTGCTTATCAAGAATCTATCTACCTCTGCCTTAAACATATTCAAAGACTCTGCTTCCACTGCCTTTTGAGGGAGAGAATTCCAAAGACCCACGACCCTCGGAGAAAAAATTTCTCCTCATCTCTGTCTTAAATGGGCGACCCCTTATTTTTAAACAGTGACCCCTAGTTCTAGATTTTCCCATAAGGGGAAACATCCTTTCCACATCCACCCTGTCAAGACCCCTCAGGATCTTGTATGTTTCAATCAAGTCGCCTCTTACTCTTCTAAAGTCCAATCCTAACCTCTACCTCACTTTCTTTACCACCAATCACTAGGTCACACTGTACAATCTCACTGCTAACACATTTTGTCTCCGTCTATGTGGAAAATCCTTGTGGTAGCTGTAAAATTCAGCCAGTGCTGTGGGGTATGGTGGGAGGAGGATTTGTCACTTTAGCCAGTCGTAGCAGAATGCCATTGCAGAATGAGTAACCCGAACTAAATGAAATATAGACAAATTTACCTTCAAGGCTTCATTCCACCTAACTGCTCAAACACTCTTTAAATTAGTCAGGTGAAATTGAGTTCAATGGTAACAGAACCAGTCATTTCAGCACAGAAAGCAGCTATTTCACACTTAGTGCTGTGCTAGCTCCCCGAGTCTTGAACCTTTAGCCGGTGTGGTAAGGATAGATGGGTTGTCACCCAGGTATTTCAGCCAGCAGGGAGGGGAGACAACATGAGGCCCATAAGTGCAGCCGGTGGCACACTGCATAACCTTTTCAGGTCTATGTGTTTGAAGCCAATCTTTGTGCAATGTTGGGGTTGGAGCCAGAATTGTAGAATGATGCCACACAGGCGACTATTTGGCCCTTCATGCTTGTGTTAGTTTTTTGGTAGAGATATCCAATTAATCTTACTCCACTGCTCTTTACCATAGCCTTGCAAATTGTTTTCCTTCAAGTATTTACTCAGTTCTCTTTTGAATGTTACTATTGAATCTGCTTCTACCACCCGTTCAGGCAGTGAATTCTATATCATAAAAAAAACTGCTGTGTTTATATTAAAAGCAAAGTCAGTTAAGTTGCTTAAGTCAGGCAGGGTAGTATATTGGTCATGTTACTGGACTAGTAATCCATAGGCTTGGACCGATGTTCTGGAGACATGCGTTCAAATATCACTGTGGCAGCTGAGGAATTTAATTCAATTAATTAAATAAACCTGGAATAAAAAAATCTAGTCTCAGTGATGATGACCATGAAACTACTGGATTATTGTAAAAACCCATCTGTCCTTTCAGAAGGAAATCTGTCATAAATTGGTCTGGCCTACATGTGATTCCAGATTCACAGCTATGCAGTTGACTCTCAGCTGCACTCTGTAATGGCCTAGCAAAACACTCATCTATCAAATTGCTATGAAAAGGTTGATTAAAAACTGGGAAGACCTCTTGGCATTGACTTAGGCACCAGATATGACAGGCACACCCAGCCCAGTCCACCCTGCACAGTCTTCCTTACTAACATCAAAGGGCTTGTGCTCTGGATTGGGAGAACTGCCCCGCAGACTCTGTCTATCCATGGAAGGCATTTAAAATCACAGCTGAGCTTCCAATGTCCCAGCCTGACATAGTCATACTCACAGAATTATACCTTTTTCAGCCAATGACCCAGACCCCTCCATAACCATTCTTGGGTATCCCAATGACAGGACAGACCCAGGAGAGATGGCAGCACAGTGGTATACAGTCAGAAGAGAATGGTGCTGGGACTCTGGCCCCCATGAAGTCTCATGCCATTGGGTCAAACATGAATAAAGAAATCTCCTGCTGATTACCACTTGCTGTCCTGCTTCAGTTGTTGAATCCGTGCTCCTCCATGTTGAACGCCATGTAGAAGAAATGCTTGAGGGTAGCAAGGGCACAGAATATGCACTGGGTGATGGACTTGAATGTCCATCACCAAAAGTGGCTCGGTCGCACCACTATTGATTGAGCTGGCCGAGTCCTGAAGGGCACATCTGTCAAACTGGCCTATGGTAAGTGATGAGAACTAACACAAGGAAAAACCCACTTGACCTCATCCTCACCATTCTACCTGTTGCAGATGCATCAATCCATGACGGTATTGGTAGGCGTGACCACTGCAAAGTCCTTGTGGAGACAAAGTCCTGTCTTCACACTGAGGACGCTCTCCATTGTGTTGTATGGCACTACCGCCATGCTAAATGGGTTAGATTCAGGACAGATCCATCAAATGAACTGGGCATTGATGAGGTGCTGTGGGTCAAAAGCAGCAGCAGCAGAATTGTATTCCACCACCATCTGTAACCTCATAGCCTAACATATCTCTCTACCATTACCATCAAGCCAGGAGATCAAGCCTGGTTCAGTGAAGAGTATAGGAGAGCATGCCAGGAGCAACACGAGGCATACCTAAAATGAAGTGCCAATCTGGTGAAGCGACAATACAGGACTACATACATGCTAAACAGCGGAATGAGCATGCTATTGGCAGAGCTAAACGATTCCACAACCAACAGATCGGATCAAAGCTGTACAGTCCTGCCACATCCAGTCGTGAATGGTGGTGGACAATTAAACAATTAACCTGGAGAAGGAGGCTCCATGAACATCCCCATCTTCGATGGCAGAGCTCAGAATGCGAGTGCAAAAGGCAGGGGCTGAAGCATTAGCAAGCATCTTCAGCCAGTAGTGCTGAGTGGATGACCCATCTCAGCCTGCTCCTGAGGACCCCATCATCAGTTAGTCTTCAGCTAACTGCACAGGACATCAAGAAATGGCCGAGCGCAATGGATACAGCAAAGACTGTGGGCACTGACAGCATCCCATTTGTAGTGCTGAAAACTTGTGCTCCAGAATTCGCTGCGCTCCTAGCCAATCTGTTCCAGTACAGGTACAGCACTGGCATTTTCCCGACAATGTGGAAAATTGCTGAGGTGTGGACTGACAACACAAAGGACAAATCCAATGTGGCCGATTTAAGCACCATCATTCTCATCTCCATCAGCAAAGTGATGGAAGGTGTCGTCAACAGACCTAGCAAGCAGCCTGTACTCGCCAATAACCTGCTTACTGATGCACAGTTTGTGTTCTGCTAGGACCGCTGGGCTCCAGACCCCCATTACAGCCTTGGTCAAAATATCAAAGCTGAATTCTGCAAGTGAGGTGCAAATGAGTGCCCTTATCAACAAGACAGCCTTTGATCGAGTAAGACTTCAAGGATCCCTAGTTAAACTGAAGTTTATGTGAATTGCGGAAAGCTTTCCACTAGGCGTAGTCATACCTATTACCCAGTGGTTGTTGGAGGCCAATCATCTTTGCCCAGTCCATCGATACACGAATTTCTCAGGGCAGTGTCCTAGGCCAAACCATCTTCTGATGCATCATCAATGGCCTTCCCTCTGATCATAAGGTCGGAAGTGAGGATGTTCGTTGCTGAACAGTTCAGTCCTATTTGAAACTCCTCAGACAGTGAAGCAGTCCATGCCCGGATGCATCAAGATCTGGACAACATTAAGGCTTTGGCTGATGTGTGGCACAAATGTTACTTGCCACTTAGTTGCTACTCAATAGCCATCTCCAGCAAGATAAATCTAACCACCTGTCCTTGACATTCAGTGGCATTACCATTGCTGCTTCCCCCACCATAACATCCTGGATATTGCCATTTACCAGAAATTTAACTTCTTCAGCCAGGTAAATATTGTGGCTACAAGAGCAGGCCAGAGACTGGATATATTGCGGCAAGTAATTTATCTGGCTCCCCAAAGCCTGTCCACCATCTGCAAGGCACAAGTCAGGAGGCTCATGGAATATTCTCCACTTGCCTGGTTGAGTGCAGCTCCAACAACGCTCAGGAAGCGCGACACCATCCAGGGCAAAGCAACCCGCTTGAATGGCACCCCTCCACCATTGGCGCACTATAGCAGCTGCGTGTACTGTCCAAACGATGCACTGCAGCAGCTTGCCATTTCTCTTTTTGCAGCACCTTCCAAACCCATAACCTCGACCACTTAGAAGGACAAGGGCAACAGGTGCATGCGAGCACCACTGCAGGTGCCTCTCCAAGTCACACACCATCCTGCCCTGAAAATATGTCATCGTTCTTTCACTGGGCCAAAATCCTGGATCTCCCTCCCTAACATCATTGTGGATGTATCTGCACCACACGGACTGCATTGGTTCAAGAAGGCAGTTCACTGCCACTTACTGGTAATTAGGGATGGGCATGTCCCATGAACAACGTTACCTTTTTAAAAAAATTTTTTGAAGTGTTGTCACATGTTCCGTAGGGAAATGTATGGCCAATTTGTCCTGATAAATGGCAATGCATTAATGACCAGGTTGGCATTGTATCAACAACAGACTAAATACTACAGATGCTGGAAATACTCAGCAGTTTTGGGAGCACCCATAGAGAGAGAAAGAGTCCACGTTTCATGTCTTTGACTTTTCAGCAGAATTGTGAAAAGTTAAAGATGTCACAGGTTGGAATAGTTGCGTATAGGAAGACCAAAAGAGAAGGCCTTTGATAGAGTGGAAGACAGGAGAGATTAAATGACGCAAGGATTGATGGTGCAAGGCAAATGGGACAAGTAAAAAATCAAGGGATGGGCCTAGAGGAGCTATAATTAATAATAGCAGAAATAGTACCAGTAGTTAATGCGTGGAAAAGCTGAAACCAGTGGGTCTGGTCCTAAATTGTTGACCTCTTGAGTACGGAAGGTTGCAAAGTGCCTAATCGAAAGATGAGGTGCTGTTCCTCAAGCTTGAGTTGAGCTTCATTACGACAGTGAAAGAGGTTGGGGCTAGAGTGCAAATGAGGTGGTGAATTAAAATGGCAAGCGACTGGAAGTTCAGGGTCACGCTTGTTGACTGAATGAAGTTATTATGCAAAGATCAACCACTCTGCATTTGGTCTCCCCAGTGTAAAGGAAATCGCACCGTCAGTCACAAATGCAGTATCATAAATGGAAAGAAGTACAAATAACTCCCTTTTTCACCTGGAAAGAGTGCTCGGGGCCCTGGATGGTGGGAAGGGAGGAGGTTAAATGGCAAGTGTTGCATCTCCTGCATTTAATAGGAAGGTGTCATGAGAAGGGGAGCAGGTGATGGAAGAAGGAACAGTCCCTTTGGAATGCTGGGTGATTAGGGAAGGATGTGTTTAGTGGTGCAGTCACGCTGAAAATGGCAAAGGATGATCTGTTGAATGTCGAGGTTGATACGGTGGAAGATGAGGATGGGGAACCCTGTTGTGTTTCTGGGAAGAGAATGGGTGAGGGCAAAAGTGCAGGAAATGGGCTGGTTGAGAGCTCTGTCAACCACAGTGGAGAGTAATACTCAGTTGAGGTAAAAGGAAGATATGTTGGAAGCACTGGTGTGGAATGTGGCATTGTCAGTTCAGATGTGACTGAGAAACTGGAAAAATGGAATAGAGTTCTTGCAGAATCCAGGTTGGGTGGAAGTATAATTGAGTGTAATTGTGAGTCAGTGGGCTTATAGGTATTGATGTTGATTGAGAAATACATTTTGGCCAAGGCACCGGAGAACTCCCCTCCCTTTGAATAGTACAATGGGATCTTTTAATCCACTTGAGAGGGAAGACGGGCCCTTGGTTTAATGTATTGTTGGAAAGACTGCACCTTCAGCCATGCAACACTCCCTTAATACTTCACTGAAGTGTTGGCCTGTATTATGTGGTCATGTCTCTGGAGTGGGAATTGAATCTGTGATCTTTTGGTAGAAGAGTGTTCTACCACTGAGCCAAGGCTAACGCCAGAATGTGTGGCATAATTAATTCACTTTTCTTAAGACTAGTATGTAAAGGATCTTCAATTAGGTGAGAAAAATAACTTGCAGGCTTGCTGCTGAATATTATCTTTGGCCTCCTTATCTCGAGAGACAATGGGTAAGCTCCTGGAGGTGGTCAGTGGTGTGTGGAGCAGTGCCTGGAGTGGCTATAAAGGCCAATTCTAGAGTGACCGGCTCTTCCACAGGTGCTGCAGAAAAATTTGTTTGTCGGGGCTGTTACACAGTTGGCTCTCCCCTTGCGCTTCTGTCTTTTTTTCCTGCCAACTGCTAAGTCTCTTCGACTCGCCACACTTTAGCCCCGCCTTTATGGCTGCCCGCCAGCTAAATATAGTGTTGTCTAAAGTTGTTATCAACAACTTCTGTTAGAAACTTTCTACAAGCCATCTATGACAACAAGTGTTGAAGGATAAATATTTCAGCAATTTGCTTTTATTATCTGTGCCTAGTGATTTGGCTTCTGAATTATTCATTCATTAAGGCATGGATCACTGGAAAAAATAATGACAATGAGAACGCATTTTGTGTTCTTTTGTTCTCACTAAGCAATACTTAGCACTGGGTAGCGAATGACTATTCGTGGTGACTTTTGGTTGGGTAACTCCAGACAAGTTTGCCAAATACTTGTCATTCAAAGAGGAGCCTTTCCATATGAGTGCTTGAATCTGTTTGGCTCATGGAGAAAGCAAATCTAAAAATACTCTGTTAGATTCTGCAGGCTGGTCTCGTATCAGGTTATAGCTGAGTTAGCTGTCACTTTTTCTTCCTATCTGAGGCTGGAGTTTGGATTGCAGAATTGAATATTTCGACTTGCTTTTCATTATTAGACTTTATACAGTTTTACCTACAACTTTTATGGAAAGTGTAGATGACTGACACTATGGCACACGATGCAGGTAATGTTCTCTTTTTATTTGTGGAAGGAGCTAACAATGTACAGAATGTTTTCTTGCTGTGACACTTGATCTTTTGCAAACTTTCGTAGATAAGGATTTTTCTCTAATATCTGCACTTTTTGACACTAGAATTTGTAGTTGCTTTTTGATTCTGTCCTGTGGTTGAAGATTTAAATGTGTTTTGGTTGGTCTGTAATGTAAAGCAGCATTCCATTTGGTGGTAGTGGACCTGTCTTCTATTGGTTTGTGCTGAACTGGCACAATCTAATTTAGAATTCGTTCAACTTGGGTCTTCTATACATGCACCAGGCTAAAGCTTGTGATAATCAAAAAAAAAATGGACTTGCTCAGAGTACTTAGTTAATGAAAACAAAATTCTGGGAAACACCCAGCAGGTCTGGTAGCATCTGTGGAGAGAGCAACAGAGTTAATGTTACCAGTCAATGACTCTTCTTCATAACTGGAAAAAAAATAAACATATAACAGGTTTTAAGCAAGTACACAAGCAGGGAAAGGGGGTAAAGAACTAAAGGTAAAGTCTGTGATAAGGTGGGAGGCAGGGGAGATTAAATGACAGAAGTATTAATGCAAGGCAAAAGGAAATAGTAATGGGAGCGTAAAGAAACAAAAGATGGGTTTGGATGAGGTGTAAATGGGAAAAGCAGAATCATCAGCTGCCATCCAAAACAATTGCAGCAGAGGTTATGATTTGAAATTGTTGAACTCCATGTTTATTCTGGAAGGCTCTAAAGTGCCTAATTGAAGGATGAGCTGCTGTTTGCTTCATTGGGACCATATAGAAGACAGAGGACAGAAGTCCGAGTGGAGGTGGAGAATTGAAATGACAGGCAATTCTTGTGGACCGCAATGGAGGTGTTCCGCAAAGCAGTCACCCAATTTGCGTTTGATCTCTCCAATGTAGAGGAGCCTGTATCGTGAGCAGTAACCACAGTATACTAAATTTTTAAAAAAGTACAAGTAAATTGCTTTTTCATGGAAGGACTGTTTGTTTGTGGCTTTGGACAGTGAAAAAGGAGGAGGTAAAGGGCAGCTGTTGCAAGCACAGCAGATGCATAGGAAGGTGCTGTGGACCTCTGCTCCACTCTGACCTCAGTCCTTGGCTGTCTACACCTTTTTCAATTGTTGATGGTCCTCTACCATATCCTGCATTTCTTCCACCCCACCCCCTCCCTCCTAGAATCATGATAGGGTTCCCCTTGTCCTCACCTTCCACCCCACCAGTCTCCTGGGGAAAATTGATGTCCAGAGAGATTTGGGTGTTCAGGTCCACTGTTCCCTGAAGGTGGCAACGCAGGTAAATAGAGTGGTCAAGAAGGCATATGGCATGCTTTCCTTCATCGGACGGGGTATTGAGTACCGGTCATGTTACAGTTGTATAGGACTTTGGTTCGGCCACATTTGGAATACTGCGTGCAGTTCTGGTCGCCACATTACCAAAAGGATGTGGATGCTTTGGAGAGGGTGCAGAGGAGGTTTCACCAGGATGTTGCCTGGTATGGAGGGCGCTAGCTATGAAGAGAGGTTGAGTAGATTAGGATTATTTTAATTAGAAAGACGGAGGTTGAGGGGGGACCTGATTGAGGTGTACAAAATCATGAGAGGTATAGACAGGGTGGATAGCAAGAAGCTTTTTCCCAGAGTGGGGGATTCAAATACTAGAGGACACGAGTTCAAAGTGAAAGGGGAAAAGTTTAGGGGGGATATGCGTGGAAAGTTCTTTACGCAGAGGGTGGTGGGTGCCTGGAACGCGTTGCCAGCGGAGGTGGTAGATGCGGGCACGATGGCGTCTTTTAAGATGTATCTAGACAGATACATGAATGGGCAGGAAGAAAAGAGATACAGACCCTTAGAAAATAGGCGACATGTTTAGATAGAGGATCTGGATCGGCGCAGGCTTGGAGGGCCGAAGGGCCTGTCCCTGTGCTGTAATTTTCTTTGTTCTTTGTTTTGTTCTTTGTATCATTTCCACCACCAAATACATCTTACCCTCTCTTCCTCTTTCAGAATTCTATAGGAACTGTTACCTCAACTACATCATGGTCCACTCCTCAATCACCCCCACCTCTTTTGATGGCGGCTTCCCATGCAAATGCAGGCATTGCAACATCTGTCCCTTTTACTTCCTCCCTTCTCACAATTCAGGACCCCAAGTGCTCCTCCTAGTGAAATAGTGATTTACTTGTACTTCTTTCAATCTAGTATATTGTAGTCTCTTCTGCACTCACAATATGGTCTCCTCTACATTGAGGAGACCAAACACAGATTGGATGACCACTTTTGCGGAACATCTCGGTTTGGGTCGCAAACGTGACCCTGAGCTTCTGTTTACATTAATTCCCCACTCCCACTCTGATCTCTTTGTCCTTGGCTGCCTACACTTTTCCAATGAAGCGCCATGTAAGTTTGGAATATCGTGTCCTCTTTCGATTAGGCACTTCCTACAGCCTTCCAGACTCAGCATTGAGTTCAACAATTTCAGATCATCACCTCTGTGTTCCTTTTTTATTTTTGGATGGCAGCCATTGGTGATGATTCTGCTTTTTCCTATTTATACCTCCTCCTCCAGACCCATCTTTTTGTTTATTTACTTGTCCCATTGACATTTTTTGCTTTGCACCATTATCCTTTTTGTCATTTAATCTGTCCTGCCTTCCACCCCATCACAGTCTTTTTCCTTTTTGTTTTTCCCTTCCCACCCCACCCCTTTCCCTGCCTTTGCACTTGCTAACTTTTTCCAGTGCTGATGAAGGTCATCAACCTGAAATATTAACCCCTGTTTCTCGAAACAGATATTGCCAGACCTGCTGAGTTTCCAGAATTTCCTCTTATTTCAGTTTTCCAGCATTTTTCATTTGTCATCGGAGTACTTGGTATTGTCTTTAGGTGGCTTGAGGTCCAGTAACAAATATTATTCTGTAATCAACAGGTTCACTTTTTTGAAGAATTGTACGTTTCTATGGTGTTTTGGACACTGGCATACAATACATGTTCCAGTTGTCAAATTGAATATTTGATGCACTTTAATATTTTTCTGATTGCAGTTTTAAGATTATTTGGGAAGAGGTTTTGCATATCTGAAGTGTACTGCAGGTATTGGTGTGAGCTTCGTAATTGTTTATAGTGGTATGAGTCTATAAATGCAACTGACACTTCATTGCAGCAGTGAGCTAAAAGTATGTTTATGCTCCTAAGTGGTCCAATGGATTGCCTCAGAATATTTTAAATTGTTTTGGAGTTTTATTGCAATGGATACGTAACAGAAATAATTGCTGGACCAGCTTCTGGAGGTGATATTGCACTGCTTGCCCTAAGCTCTATATGCAGCTTGCATTCTGGTAGAAATATAAACTGTGTTGTGCAGTGAAATTTAAACCAGCTTACATCAACACTGTGTAGTACAACAAACCTATAGATGCTTTTGAAAAGTCTTTATAGGAACTGATAAGGAATTTAATTACTTTTGAATTGCAAATGAAAATGTTTGCAGAATTATCCTGTAAAGCTTTTTTTTTGTAGGACAAGCTTCTATTTTTCATTTTTCTATATGGAGGGTATATTAAAATTGAGTTGATTTACCATTCTGATAATGGTAATGTACTTGGAAATATATCCCTATTTGATGATTTAGAGTGAAACACTATTTATGTGAAAAACTAATTTTCCACAAACTTGTGTATGATCCCCAAAGTTTGCTTATAGGTAAAGCAGTAATTTCATCCCAAGATTCAAATGGCATATTGTTTAAGCTTTGATCTGTTATATTTCCTTCTAAAAACTGATGATAATTGAGAAAAAGTGACCACATAATATAAAAGAAAATAGTAAGGTTTTTTGAAAACAACAAAAAGTTAAAAAAAAAAATGTGGAGGGTAGGACTGCTTGGAGATGAAGGAAGAAGTCTAGTTGTGAAGAATGAAGGAATATTGCAAAACAGAACTGGGCCAAAGTCCTTGCTGGGCAGTTTGCTCGTGCTGTGGGAGAGAACCTAAACTGATTTGGCAGGAGAATGGGAACCAAGATGTAGCATTAGAAAGGAGAATCAAGGTACATAAAGGATTTTGAGAGCCAGCTAGCATTAGAGGTAAGAAATAGTAAGGTATTATGTGGGGTCAAAGTGGAAATACAGTATGATCTAATTCAAATTTATCGAGCATATATGTAAATGCACAGTGTGGTAAAGAAGACTGGTGAGCTGCAGGCGCAGATACCACGTGGGAGTAAAAGGGCAGAACTGCGTACTAAATATTCCTGGATACAAGGTCTTCAGGAAAGATGGGGAAGGACAGAAAGGAGAATGGATGGCAGTATTGATTAAAGGAAATATTATAGTGCTGGATAGAGAGAGGAGGTCCTTGTGGAGTCAAGGACTAATCTAAGTGGTTAGAGTTAAGGAACAGTTGAAGTGCCATTGCACTTCTGCACCAACAAGTGGGGGAAAAATATAGATGAGCTAAGTGAGCACTTTGCATCTGTCTTTACCAAGGAAGAGGATGCTGCCAAAGTCATCGTGAAAGAGGAGGTAGTTGCGATACTGCATGGGGTAAAAATTGGTAGAGGAGGTATTAGATAGACTGATGGTACTTGATAAGACACCAGAACTGGATGAGATACATCCAAGGATACTGAGGGAAGTAAGGATGGAAATTGCAATGGCACTAGCCATAATCTTCCAAACCTTCTTAAATACAAGGGTGCTGCCAGAGGACTGAAGAATTGCAAATGTTACGGCCTTGTCCAAAACAGGGTGTAAGGATAAACCGAGTAACTACAGGCCAGTTAGTTTAACTTCAGTGGTGGGAAAGCTTTTAGAGACAATAATCTTGGACAAGTATGGATTAATTAAAGAAAGCCAGCATGGATTTGTTAAAAGCAAGAGGTCTTAAACTAACATTTGAGTTTTTTGATGAGGTAACAGAGGGGAATTTGGTGCAAGTAGGATTTTTCTGCTATTTCTCAAGTTGTAATTTAGATTCACATTTAGAATTAAACCTAGAACTTTAAAACCTCATAAGAAACTGCAAGCTAGTTAAAATAACTTTATAGAAATTGCCCGTCAGTGGTAGTTAACTGTCAATCAGCAGAAAGTGATTGCCTGCATAGGTGTTAATTACTGTAGCAGTTAGCTCACATAGCAGTTGTAACTTGGGTGTGAGCCATAAGCTCTCGATATGAGTAGACAGTGTTTGCTACACACAGTGTATAGCAGTGATCGAGGAACAAAGTGCTTAAGTCGGGAATTTGGTGCAAGTGGGGGAAAAAGGTGCTGCTTTTTTTTTTGGTTTTTGTTTTACCTTCAGTAGCTGGTCAGTCTTTTCTTTCCAAGCTAGGAGACAGTAACTTGCTATCACTTTAATATTACTTTAACTAAATTAGTAACAAGTTAATTAACTAATTAAATAAATAAGGTTATGCAGACATGGCAGGGCAAGTGGGGTACCATGACTGCAACATGTGGGAGTTTGTGGAAAGCATTGCAATCCCAGACAAGCATATCTGCAGTGTCTGCAGCTTGATCATCTTTGGCTGAGTTTTTGAGCTGGAGTTTGAGCTGCAGACATTGCAGGGCACAAGGGAGAGTTATTTGTTCCAGGAGGTAGTCATACCCTTTAGGTTAAGTAGAACTTAAGTTGGTCACTGGTCAGGGATAGGAGGGTGCAACTGTGAGTCAGGCAGATAAGGAGATCCAGGATGTAGTGATGGAGGAGCCTCGGCCCTTGATTTTGACTAACGGGTATGAGGTACTTTCTAACTGTGTGGATGAGAATGAGGACTTGCAGGGTGGATGGGAAAAGTGACCATACCACCATGGTGGGGGAGTGAAAATGAATGTAATAGTGGTGGACAGTATAGTCAGGGGAATAGATACTGTTCTCTGCAGCTGCGACCGGTAGATCCGAAGGTTGTGTTGCCTGCCCTGTATGAAGGTAAAAGACATCTCCTCGCAGCTGGAGATGTTACCGTGGCCCATGTAGGAACTAACTGCATAGGTAGAATTAGGAATGATCTGCTGAGAGAGTTTAAGGAGATAGGGTCCAAGTTAAAATTCAGGACCTCAAAACTAATAGTTTTTGGATTGACATTGGTATAAGGTCAAGCAGTGGTGTAGATCAGAGTGGTGTGGCAAGAAGCGATTTTGATTCATGGGGCCAGTACTAGGGAAAGAGGGAGCTTTTCTAGTCGGATGGGCTCCATTTAAACCAGGCTGGGAATAGCGTCCTGGTGAATCTTAAAACTAGGGCTTTAAACTAAAGGGGGTGGGGGCGCAGCAGGCAGAGGTTGGGTGAAGGGATATTTAGAAATCTGGAGAAAAGTCAAGGCCATGGAGCAGTGTAGTAATTTAGGCAAAGATAAGCAGATTGAGACAGGAAGGGACAGAGTTTAATGGTTATTGTGCATCAGCCAATAAGGTCTGTGCAAAGAATAGTAATAAAAACAAATTGAATGCTCTTTATTTGAATGTGAGAAGCATTTGCAATAAGATATATGAATTAGTGGCACTAATAGAGATAAATGGTTTAAATCGAATCGCCATTACAGAGACATAGTTACAAGGTGACTGAGGTTGAGAAATAAATATTCTGAGGTACACAAAATTTTGAAAAGACAGACAAAATGGAAAAGGAGAAGGATTAAGCCTGAGAGTGAAGGATGACATAAGGACAGTAGTGTGAGAGGCTCTTGGCTCAAGATCAGTAAGGAGAATCTGTATGGGTGGCAATTAGGAATATCAAGGATAAGATGATATTGGTGGGAGTAGTTTATAGGCCCCCCCACACCCCTAAAAGTTGTTATACCATTGGACAGAGTATTATGCAAGAAATAGTTGAAGCTTGTAACAGACAATGTAATAATCATGAGTAATTTTAATCTTCATATAGACTGTACAAATCAAAGTGGCAAAGGTACTGTGAAAGATGATTTTGTAGAATGTTTTCTGGACAGCTTCCTGGAGCAATATATTAGTGGCACCAACTTGGGACAAAGCTATTTTAGATCTAGTATTGTGCAGGTTTAATTAGTAATCTCATAGTAAAAGATTTTCTGGGGGAAAAAGTGATCATAATACAATATAATTCCATATTAAGTTTGAAAGTGACATGCTGCAGTCCCAAACAAGGAACTTGCGTTTATAGCCAATTACTTGGACATGAGAGGACAGCTGGCTAACGATAATTGGGTAAATAGACTAAAAGGTATGGCGGGAACTAAAAAGTGGGGAACATTTAAAGAAACAATTCAAAATGTCAGCAAAAATACATTCCATTTTTAAAAAAAAAACAAAAACTCAGCGAGAAAGATCCATCCATGGCTGCCTATGGAAGTTAAGGATAGTATTCAATTGAGGGTAATAATGTTGTGAAGATTAGTAGTAAGCCTCAGGATTTGGAGTGTTTTAGAAACTAGCAAAGGATGACCAAAAAGTTGATGAGGGAAAAGGTAAACCAGCCAGCAATATAAAAACAGATTAAGAGTTTTTACAAGTATATAAAAAGGAGAGTAATTAAAGTAACCGTTGATCCCTTAAAGGCAGAGACAGGAGAAATTATCATGGGGAATGAGCAAATGGTAGAGACGATGCACAAATACTTTGTCTCTCTTCACGGTAGAAGACACAAATTACATACCAAAAATAAAAGGCAACCAAGGGCAAATAAGGGTGAAGAACGTAAGATAATTACTATTAGCAGAGGAAAAAGTATTGGAGAAACCTGAGGGACTAAAAGCTGCCAAATCTGCAGGGCCTGATTTCCTACAACCTAGGACTCTAAAAGAGGTAGCATCAGAGATGGTGAATGCACTGGTTATGATTTTACAAAATTCCCTAGACGCTAGAATGGTCCCAGCAGATTGCAAGTTAGCAAATGTAACTGTTATTCGAGAAAGGAGAGAGAGCGAGAGAGAAAACCGGAAACTACAGGCCAGCTAGCCTGACATCAGTCATTGGGGAAATGCTGGTATGTCTTAATGATGCACTTAACTCATAGTATGATCAGGCAAAGTCATCATGGTTGTATGAAAGGGAAATTGTGTTAAATATACTAGTTTTTTTGAGGATTGTAATGAGTTGGGTAGATAAAGGGGAGCCAATAGATGTAGAGTCCTTGGATTTCCAAAAGGCATTTGATACGATGCCACACAAAAGGTCAATATGCAGGTTGAGGGCTCATGGACTTGGGGGTGGGTAGTGGTAATATATCATCAGCATGGAGGATTGGTTAATAGATAGGAAGCAAAGTGTAGGGATAAACAGGGTGTTTTCAAGTTGGCAGGCTACAAGTAGTGAAGTGTTGCACAGATCAGTGCTGGGGTCTCAGCTGTTTACAGAGATTG
The DNA here is from genome assembly GCF_036365525.1 of Heterodontus francisci. Lineage (NCBI taxonomy): Eukaryota > Metazoa > Chordata > Chondrichthyes > Heterodontiformes > Heterodontidae > Heterodontus > Heterodontus francisci. The sequence continues at coordinate 110,086,710 of NC_090375.1, read as the reverse complement.
AGAGTAATGGATCTCAGTTTGCTGACGATAAGAAGTTGAGTGGGGATGTAAACTGAGGAGACTGCAAAGAGAGACAGACAGGTTAACTGTGCAACAAGGTGGCAGATGGGGTATAATGTGGGGAAGTGTGAGGTTATTCACTTTGGTAGGAAGAATAGAAAAGCAGAATATTTTAAAAGGTGTGAAACTTCTAAATGTTGTTCAGAGGGACTTGGGTTTACTTGTATAAGGAACACAAAGTTAACAGCAAGCAATTAGGAAGACAAATGGCATGTTGGCCTTTATTTCAAGGGGATTGGAGTACAAGAATAAAGAAGCCTTGCTACAGCTGTGTAAGGCTTTGAGACCACACCTGGAGTACTGTGCGCAGTTTTGGTCTCCATATCTAAGAAAGGATATAATTGCCTTGGAGGTGGTACAGCCAAGGTTCACTAGAGTGGTTCCTAGGACGAGAAGGTTCTCCTCTGATGAGAGGCTGAGTAAATTGGACCTATACTGTTTGGAGTTTAGAAGAATGAGAGATGATCTCATTAAAATAAACAAGATTCTGAAGGGGCTTGACAGGATCGACACAAAGGTTGTTTCCCCTGGCTGGGGAATCTAGAAAATGGGCACAGCCTCGGGATAAGGCGCTGATCATTTAAGACTGAGAGGAGGAGAAATTTTTTCGTTCAACCTTGTGAATCTTTGAAGTTGTCTACCCCAGTGGTTGTGGACACTTCATCGTTGAATATATTCAAGGCTGACATAGGGACTTTTGATTTCTCAAATGAATCGAGGGAGATGGGAGTGGGAGTTGAGGTAGAAGATAAGCCATCAAATGGTCTACTCCTGCTCCTATTTCTTATGTTCTTATACTGATGAGGGTAATGCAGTTGATGTGTATATGCACTTCCAAAAGTTGTTTGGTAAAGTGCCATGTAATAGGCTTGTCAGCAAATCGAATCCCATGGAATAAAAGCAACTGTGGCAGCATGGATACGAAATTGGCCCAGTGACAGGAAGGAGAGAGAGTAACATTGAACAGTTCTTTTTGGACTGGACAAAGGTATACATTGGTGTTCCCCAGGGGTTGGTACTAGGACTACTGCTTTTCTTGATATAGATTAATGACTTAGACTTAACTACTGTCACGACCAGGTGAGAAAGGTGTCTAGGGTTCCCTTTCAGCCTTCACCTGGTCTTACATAAGAGTTTAATTTTAAACACACCGTGTTTTTGGCTCCCCCTTGGTGAATCCTTGTTCACCGCTTTCCAATTATAAGGCAAAGAAACTAGCACAAACAGATTTTCTTAGGTTTAAAGAAGAAAAGTTGAAATCTGTTAAACTTAAAGTCTAATTCGGTTGACACCCATGGATACATGATGTGCCCATGCTAGCATGCATGCGCAATACACACATGCAAATAGAGACAGAAAAGAGCAGAAGAAATAAAGTGCAAAAAGTTTGAGGCCATATCGGAAGAGTTCTTACGGTTCTTCGAGCTCATTGTAGAGTCCTTGATTGTAGGTAGATCTTGCTTTTCGTTGGAGCCTGGTATTCTTCTTAAACCTTGTTCGCTGTAGGAGGTTTTTCTCTCTTGGGGTTCACATGTCTTCAGTGGATTTAGAAGCTTGTGAGAAAGAGATGGGAGCAGACAGGAGAGATCTTCTCAGCCGCAGGCGCAAACAGTCTTTGGGTTCATACTCTCTGTGGCTAGTTCAAAAGACCCTGGAACAGCTGGTTAGTCATGTGACCAGCTGGTCTAACCAGTCCTGGATTGTATCATCTTCGCAGTCTCTGGAATGCTCCTCTTACACACAATACCTGGTGATCATTGTAGGTTGAATGTGTCACGGAATGGTCTTTTTTCCATCCAAGCGCCATCTGTTAATATGCAAATGTTTTTTCCAGCCACGGCTGATCTGTTTAACAAATCATTTTCTCGCTCCAGCAACGTTTTAAAATCAATACTCATGACAACATTAATGTGATTCATTCTTGGCAAGTGGGGGCCTAGCATGCCACTGCGCAGGGCAAAATTTGCAGAGTACAGAAAACTTGGAAGCATTGTATACAGAATGCTGATGAAAGCTCACAGATCTGAAACATGAACTCTGTTTCTCTCTCCATAAATGCTACCACCCTGCTGAGTATTTCCAGCACTTTGTTTTTATTTCAGATTTCTAGCATCCACAGTATTTTGCTTTTACTCCAATTTATATAGCATCTTTTCATGACCTCTAGACATCCTAAAACAGCCTTAAACAGTTAACAGCCAATTAAGTACTTTTGGTGTATAGTCAATGTTGTAATATAGGAAAATTAACAGCCAGTTTGTGCATGGCAAACTCTTAACACACAGTGACGGGATAATAACCAGATTCTCTGTTTTAGTGATGTTCATTGAAGGATTAAATATTGACCAGGAAAGTTCTTCAAAATGGGTTCTTTTTAATCTCCCTGAGAGGGCAGACAGGTCCTTGGTTTAAATTCCCATCTGAAAGATAGTGCAGCACTTCTTCTGTACTGCATAGAAGTGTTAGCCTAGATTTTATGATGCCGTCCCTGGAGTGGGACTTGAACCAACAACCAAAAGTGGTACCCACTGAGCCTTAATTGACACCATTTTAGATAACTGTAGAAAAGGAATTGGTGGTAAAAGAAATTATCAGAATTCCCACTGGTTAGTTAAGTAGCCTGATGCTGTTCACATGTGCCCTAGCTACTTAAAGTCAGAGTAGAGAGTAGTAGACACTTAACTTTTCAATCCTCATTTAAATGTTCAGATTGTACCATTGAACTGGAGACTAGCTAATTTAATATTTTTATTCAAGAAGCAGGAGATGGATAAACCTGGTAACTATAGATTATTATCTCGCTGGAGATCAGCTGGCTCAGCACAAACCAGGGTCTAGATGCTTCTGGCCTGTGTGGTTCAGTGTGCTCACTAGGGGTACTGTACACCATTTGTAAACAAGTCCGTGGAGAGTTCGGTATGCTCTTAAGTATATATTTTAAATCTTTGAAAAGGGTGATACTTATACTAAGGATGTATGGTTGACATAGAATTGTACAATTTTACAGCATAGAAGAAAACTATTCAGCTCATTGCACCTTTGCTGGCTCTTGAAGGGCTATCCACTTAACCCTATTCCTCTGATCTTTTCTCTCACTTTATTTTCAAAATAATCATTTCAAATATTTATCCACTTCAACTTTTGAAAGCTATTATGCATTCTGCTGCCATCATTATTTCTGCTTTAGCATTCCAGCACCTCTTTTAATTAATTTTAAATTTATGCCCTCAGTTACTGACTTATTGAGCATTGAAAATAGTTTTCTCTGATTTACCTAATAGAAGCCCTTTATAATTTTAATCCCACTTATTACATTTAATCTTACTTTCTCTTCTGTAATGGAAAGAACCCTAAATTCTGTAGTCTACCTTCATGATTAAAACCGCTAATTCCTGGTATCGTGCTGAATCACTTATGTGAACCCTCTTTGTAGTCTTGACATCTTTTCAAAGGAAGGTGTCCCGAACCAGACACAAACTAACTGTACCATAAGCAATGATTTGTAGAGGTTTAGCATAATTTCTTTGGTTTTGTGCCCTACCCTTCTGCTTATAAAACTCACAATCCATATGTTTTCTTTTACAGCTTTATCATTTTGACCTCCCACTTTGAAAGATTTGTACACCTGAACCCCCAAATCTCCTCTTACAGTCCTAAATATTCAGTGTATTCTCCTTTATTCTTCAAAGTGTATCAATTTTCATTTTAATTGCAGACACCTTTTAGGGACTGGCATCAGCTGCCCTTTTTCTTATAAATGTTCTTATTTTCAGAATGGTCATTGTATCTACTGTGAAAATATTCAGGAGAATGGACAACTTTTATCCAGCATACACAGTGACAGAGAAACAACTTTATCCCTGGGATAGAACCGTGCAAGCATTCAATCCCAGAGATGGTGGTTTCTCTATCCTCTGCTACACTGGATGCTGGATAAAGGGCTCACTATTGCACAAAAGCAATTTCTTTCGCAAAACTAGCTGCCATCTTACACTGACCTGTGTTCCATGTTTTAAGTTATAGAAGGGGTTGGTGCTTTGTAGGCCATCTGTAATTCATAATTTGTGAATGTCAGTTGTTTTAGAGTGCTTGTATCGTTTGCCATGCAAGTTGTCTGGGTGTCTCAATAAGTGTCTGCTCATATGGGTTTCACTGTATTGTCATGCAGGCCCCCACCTGCCAAGAATGGGGCACAGATATTTCTCCACATGAACATTACATTTTAAAATTGCTGCTGGGAAGGAAAGAAGGCCTATTACAAGGGGTTTCCAAGCCCCTGACTGGAAAGACATTTGCATAGCAACAAACAGTGCTTGGAAAGGACAAAGGGGCCATTCCCTGCTCCAATTTAATCCACCATGGACTTTTGATTACCAGACATTGAAGCATTCCAGGTTAACTGCTAAGATAGCCGAATACACAAACGGATGTGGTCAGACCAGTTTAGTCACATGACTAACTGGCCTTTGGAGTTTTTGAATTTGAACTTGCCACAGAGAATTTGAACTCTGAAAGCTGTTTGCTCCTGGACTGAAAAGACCCCTCTCCTGTCTGCTCTCATCTCACTCTCACCAACTTTGGAAACCATTGAAGACATATGAACCCCAAGAGAGAAAAGTCTCCTACAGTGAACAAAGTTTAAGAAGAATACTGGGCCCCAACAAAAAGCAAGATTACCTACAATCAAGGACTCTACAGTGAGCTCGAAGCACAATAAAAAAAAACCCTCTTCACAGATTGTCTCAAAGCTCTTCACTATTTTTCTTCTCTTTTCTGTCTCTATTTGCATCTGTGTATCACGTATGCATGCTAGCGTGGGGCGGGGCGTGTATTCGTAGGTGTTAACCGAATTAGAGTTTAAGTTTTAATAAATTTCACTTTTCTTCTTTAAACCTAAGAAGGCCTGTTGTGCTCAATTCTTTGCCTTATAATTGGAAAGCAGTGAACAAGGGAGCTCAAAATACTGTGTGTTTAAAACATAAACCCTGTTACAGTAAGACCAAGTGAAGGCTGAAAGAGACCCCTAGACATCTTTCTCACCTGGTCGTAATAGTATGATTATATGAACACACTGTTTTCCGCACCTCGAACCAGGGCTCCATCTAGCCAAGGCAAAGAAGTATGGATAGTGTTGATCTATTTCCTGGTGCAGTGAGCTTACTGCATAATTGTTCATAATTGGTAAATTGAGATTTATTCAGGTCAAGAGTCCAATTGGTGTTGGAAATGACCGTGTTGCCTTAGCGTCGGAGGAAGTATTGCCTTGGCATCGGAGGAAGTGTTGCCTTAGCGTCGGAGGAGGTGCCCATTTGAGGTTGAGGTATAATGTTCAAGTACTATTGCTGTACCTTTTGAACTGTTTTTCCTGAATAGGGAGTGATGGTACTTCTGCTTCTGTTCTTGGTATCTTTAGCTGGATGACCACATATGGAATATAATGCAAAAGTGCAAAAACTAAAATTTGGCAGATATCAATATTAGCCAAGTTTTTCGTTGTATTGAATTAACCCTGCAAAACTGGTGTGTTTGGCTCATGAAAAGTTTTTTACAAAAAACATTTCCAACAGGAACCCAACCTGCCTTGACCCTGCTCACTTCTGATTTTAATGGAAATGGGGCAAGTGGTGTTGACCAATCCACACTCAGGAGGCCTGTCGGCTGTTGATACTTTTTTTAAAGAGTCTGTATCCTTTTCATTTTATCAAGGTTCGTTTTTTTAACTGTTGTCATCCGGGTCTTCCTGACCTTGGGAAATCTGACCGGCAAAAGGAGGCGAGAAGGGCTGGGTCTACAAGTTGTATATCTTGCAGGTCCTATTAAACAGTGATCTGTCTGTCAGCTTCTCTGATATTGTCCCCCAACAACCACCACCACCCCCCCCCCCCCACACACCACCACCACTACTAAACTTTCCTACTGCTTGGCTGTGGCCTTTTCTGGAGCCTTTATTGCTCAATGGGCAGCCATGCCGACAATCAGACTGTGTATTTTGGGCAGGAAACCTAGAAAGAAAACAAATTGTGCACTGGAGTTAAAATTCTACACCATTTAGGGGAAATCAGCACTCTCTCAAGTTTCGTGACCATAATTCTTCCTCCCATTCCCTTGCCCAGAGCCCTGAAACCCTGCCCCAGTAAGTTTTGGAGCCATGGTGCTTACTGATTGGCAGATATTTGATGTACTGTTCACTGAGCAATGTGAAATATTCAATATAAAGCAACAACGGAGCTTGTAAGTTAAGCTCTAAAGAATTAGGACATGGATTGATGAGTAACAGGAGCATTTTAAAACCACTACTAAGCTGATTCTGAATTTCATGTATATTTTGTTTATGCTTATGGAGCAACTGGGATGCTTTTTGTTTGATCATGTTTATATACTTAATTTTAAAAATAAACCCAATAATCCACTGCTGTTACCCTATTAAAGCCAGCAATTGTACATAGTTCTATATGTTGATCTCTGACATGTTGAAAGACACAACATATGTGCATCGCTAGTTTATTGCCTAAATTATTGCATAATAAAATTGGCAAACATTCACTGGATCATAAGCATGCTTCCAGAATGAAGTAAAAAAAATCATGGTATAATTTATTTTGGTATAACAAAGTAAACCTCCTCCATTGCATGTTGCTTGTTAAATGTGAGGTGAGACCCGAGAAGATAGATAAATGGGAATTGATGGGCATACTTAATAATCTGCTTCCGTGGTTACAGAACAGAATATTGGGAAGGTCGTAAAGCTAGAATTGGTTAAAAGCAAGTTGAGCGATATTTTGTAAATTAGACAAGGACATAGTGGCAAGACATGACTGATATATCCAAGGCCTAAGGGAAAAGGAGGAAGAAATAGCAACCCTATAAATTATATTTTAAGGTTCTGTTGAGTGGACATGACCGACGACTGGAGAAAGGTTATTACATTGGCCAAATTTCAAAAAGGGAGACCAAGATGGCCCAGGTCATGCCATGACTTAAAATAGGTAATAATTTGGAATCTTTAAATTACTAAATATTTAGTTGAAGAGAAAATAATTCAAGGAAACTAACAGTAATTTCAAGAAGGAAGATCGTAGTTGACTAACCTGATGACGTTCTTTGAGGAAGTGACATATGGTGGATTGGGGGGGGGGGGGTGCGGAATTAGTGAATGTGATGTACATGAACTTTCAGCAAACGTTTGTGGTAATTACTACACAAGACTGGAGTAGATGGGATGGTATGAAATTGGGGAAGCTGACCCATTTAGACTGGCTAATAGGGAGTGTACAGCAGACATTAAAGGCAGTTTCCCAGTGGTTGGAAATGGTTGGTGTTCCTCAGGATTCTGTTCAGGAACTGGTTCTGTTCAGTGTGTATATTAATGATTTGCATATAGGGCAATAGGGCGTTGTGTCCAAATTTCAAGATAAAATAGAAAACATATTAAACAAATGAGAAGGGTTGTGCAAGGGAATATTGATATAGTGGAATGGATTAAAATTGAGGAAGTCAGTAAATGTTTTTATTTTTTTTTTAAATGCATTGATTATACTTTGGGGAAAGCTGGGTGCCGTAGACGAGCAGAACAATTTTGAGGTTCAGGTTTACAAAGAATTAAAAGCAGGCCATCAAGTGGATAAGGCTGGAATGGAATACAGGGTTTTATGACGATATATAGAAGTCTAGATATAATGGTAAGTCTGTACAAAATCTTAGTAAGATTACATTTTGAGTAAAGTTTTGGACTTCATACTGTGCGTGTTGAGACAATAGAAAAGGTACAGCATAGATACACTCATGCTACCTAGTATGCAGAAATAAAAATATGAAAGACTTGAAAATTGGGGCTGTTTTTGTTAGATCAGAGGAGTGATTTAAGAGAAAGCATGCAATGGAGTAGATACCAACAGAACTCTAGTACTGCATTCCACAGCCTCATAATCTATTATATGAAAAAAATTCTATTCCCTCCCAAGTCTCTCATTTAATATGATGTTTATGTCCCCTTGTTCTAGAAAACTTTCTATTTACTCTGAAACCATCCCTTCATCATATTAAACACCTCCTTCAAATCACCCAATAATCTCCTCTGTTCTAAAAAAAAAATAGCCTAATTATTGAGTTTGTCTTCGTATTTGTATTTCCTCATTCCAGACAGCACCCAAATGAATCTACACTGTACCATCCCTATTGCCTGACATCTTTTCTACGGTGTGGAACCCAAACCTGCACACAGTACTCCAACTGAGGTCTTGAAACAACTTGTATTTATATAGCCTTTGATGTAATAAAATGTCCCAAGGCACTTCACAGGAGTGTTATGAAGCAAACTTTGACAATGAGCCACACAAGGAGACATTAGGCCAGATAAGAGTCAGTGGTAGTTTTTAAGGAGTGTCTTAAAGCAGGAGAGAGAGACGAGAGAAATACAGGGAGGGAATTCCAGGGCTTAGGCATGTTCAGGAGCAGCTGCCAATGGTGAAGTGGTTGAAATTGGGAATGCTGAAGAGGCCAAAATTTCAGAGTGCAGAGATCAGGTGATGTTTTTAGGACTCTGACATTGCAGAGATGTGAAGGGGTGAGGCCATGGAGGGATTTGAAAACTAGGATGAAAATTTTAAAATGAAGGTGTTGCTTGACTGAGAGTAAGTGTAGATGAGTGTGCACAGAGAAGATGGGTATAAGTTATGAAAGAGTTTTAAATGGACCAGTTTGTGGAAGGTAGAATTTGGAGGCCAGCCAGGGGTGTGTTGGAATAGTCAAGTCTAGAGGTAACAAAGGCATAGATGAGGGTTTCAATAGCAGATAAGCTGAGGCAAGGGTGAAATTGGGCAATGTTAGAGGTGGAAATAGGTGGTCGTTTAGTAATGGTGCAGATGTGTGGTAGAAAGTGCATCTCTGAGTCAAAGGTTGTTTTTATTTGAGGAGGGCGTACAGTACCTGAGGAGAGAGAATTGTTGTCAGCAAATATGGGAGCCTGGAAGGGATTTTGAGTAGTCAGTTTAGTGGGAATAAGGTCTAGAGAGCAAGAGGTGGGCTTCATTGAGAAACTAGAGAAGGATATGAATTCAGTGTTAGGGCAAGTGGGAGCCTTGGAGGAAGCTGGGCTGGTGGGCTAGGGGAAAGGAAGGAAGCAATAGAGGCAGCTGATCGGATGGTCTCGCCCTTTGTAGTAAAGAAGTCCATGAGCTTATCGCACTCATTGTTGGAGGTGAGGGTGGGGTGGGGGGAGCAGAGCAAGGTGGTTTAAGAAGATGATTAGTCTTCTAGAAGAGAAGTTGGGTGTTATTTTTGCCTTCCTGGATGATCTCTGAAAAGTGGGCAGTTTTAGTGATGGAGAGCATTGCCCGATAATGCTTTAAGTGGTCCAGCCACTGGTGATAAATGGTTAAACTGGATTTTTTCCCAAAGATATTCAAATCTGTATTGCTTGGGTTTAAGGGAGCAGAGATGAGGGATATACAGGGGGTTTTATACTAAGATTTTATGTACTTTCACTGAGGGTAATTTTATCTTTATTGCCCGGCAAAAAATGGATAATAATCAAATTGGCAACCCGTTTTACACCCCGCTCTATTCTTCTTTTCCATTGAAGTCAATGGTAGGGTGTCGATTTCGCTCTCGCCCATTTTCCACCCAGTGATAAAACTTAAAATGAATCCCACCATTATATTTTTACTTGTATTCTTTACCTTTTGTGATAAAACTGGTATTTCATTTGCTTTTTTTGGAGGCGGCGGGGAGGGGGGGGGGTGTTCCTTAACCACCTGAGATACTGTTGTCTTGTGGCTTATGGAAATGCAGAGGGATTTGGGGATTCAGGTTCACATTATCCAGCAGAGGAATATGGGTTTCAAGTTCACAAGTTTTTACCAAAACACAACTAATTTTGGTTGGTAATATAAGCACGGCTTTAAAAGCTGACCAGTTGATGCATCTTGGTAGCTGAGATGATCCATTGAATAGATGGAGCAGCAGATATGCTGGAAGTATTAGGCTAGGGGTTGGTACGACATTCTAGAAAAGCATTTGGATATGATAGATGTTCCATAGTGAATAGGCATTTGCACAGTATATGTCCTGCAATTTACACAAATGCTATTTGGGGTGGAGCAAGCATTGTTTTTCATTAATCTTTTTATATTTTGTGGTTATATAGTAGCTGTTATAAATGTGCTGCTGGGTTCGGGGAAAAGAAACTGAAATGTGTTGGGACATCGTGCAGTGATTCGGAACAACTTTCTGCAAGTAGAATACAGTTCAAACTGATGGAATATGTCAACATTCTGCAAGTTTAGATGACAAAGCACAGTATAGCAAGAAAAATTGGCTTTGACATATGGTCGCACTCAGGAATAATAGTATGGTTAATATATGTGTGTGTGTTGACAGCTGTATGTGCAAAATGTTCAATTTTTCATCCCTTGCATTGGGCACACCCAAAAATATCAAGGTTTTGGTAACCCACTACTGCAAAATCAAAGCCATTGAATTCAACAATTTCAGATCAGAACTACTGTTTTTTTTAAGGCAGTGGCTGCTGGTAATGGTTCTATTGTCATTTACAGCTCCTCTAGTCCCATCTTTTGTTTGTTTACTGTCCCATTTCCATCTCCTTTTGCCTTGTCGCTTTTATCATTTAATCTCTCCTGACTTCCACCCTATCACAGACCTTCCCTTTTGTTCATTCCTACCGCCGCCCCCCCCCCCCCCCACTTCCCCTGTCTCCATACTTACTGAAAACCTGTTGCACCTCTAACTTTTTCCAGTTCTGATGAAAGGTAATTAACTTGAAATGTTAACTCTTTCTTTCTACACAGGTGCTGCCAGGCGTTCTGAAAATCTTCAAAATTTCCCTGTTTTTGTTTCAGATTTCCAGCTTCTGTAGTATTTTGCTTTTGTGTCATAGTTATTTGTTTCCAACTGGTTAGCCAACTAATTAGCGTTTCTTCTTTTTCAGATAAGCACAGCTCTAATAAAAATGGGAAGAAAAGTGATGGACCCTCTGGAAGCTCGTTCTTCACATGGTTCATGATAATCACTTTACTGGGTGTCTGGTCATCAGTAGCTGTTGTTTGGTTTGATTTGGTGGATTACAAAGATATTCTGGGTAAGTTTTTTTTTCAATTTCAGCTTTCAAATGTCTGAAGAAAGCTCTTTCCTTGAAGGAAGGAGGTCAATAATCTTATTGTTTAAAGACTGTCTCTAGAAAAGTGATGTGGTATATGTGGAATGCACAGGATTGTTTTATGGCTTATAATTTGTCATTTTTTTTGTACTTTAGTTATTTTTAATTTCTGGGCCACAGATCAATCACAGTTGTGAGAATACTGGCCGATGGATAGCTCCCTTGCTAATGCCCCTTTCCCTTGTTACAAAGGTGTAACTGAAACCAAGGATTCAGTAGAGTTACTTGCACATGTTATTTCTAACGAGGTGTCTATTGTCCAGTCCAACATATTCTCTAGAAATAAACCAATAAAAAATTATAGTTGGATAGGTCATTTATACAGGACTATTGAACCACAGTGACGTATAGTACATTATTGTAGTTGTGTCTCAGTATCCATGTGGATTCTGCTAGTGTAAACTTCATAAACTTAAAGGCCATCTTAACTTTTATAACCTGATGATTTTAGTATTTTTATTAAGTTCCAAGCATAACCCATTTTATCGAAAGTGAATTTAATAAATATATTTGTGCATGTATAATATAGGGTTAATCTTAGTCAAAAGTTGTACGATAATGAGAAAAAGCTAACATTTAAAATCAAATTAAAACTGCACTATCCAATTTGTAACCGAGCATTTATCTTGTAATTTAAAACACAACGTATGCTGAAGGCACCAAGCTCTACCTTGCCACCGCCTCTCCCAACTGTTGCTAAATTATCAGACTACTTGTCCGACATTCAGTACTCCATGCACAGAAATTTCCTCCAGTTAAATATTGGGGAGACCAAAGCCATTGTCTTCAGTCCCTGTTACAGACTCCATCTTGTAGCTGAAAACTTCATCCATGTCTTTGTTATCTCTAGACTTGACTGTTCCAAAGCACACCTGTCTTTTCAGCAGTATTCTCCCCTCTAAACTTGAGGTCATCAAAAACTGTGCACCCATGTCCTTATTTGCACAAAGTCCTGTTCACATATCGCCCCTGTGCTCGCTGACCTACGCTGGCTCATGGTCAAACAATGCCTTAATTTTAAAAATTCTCATCATCGCCTCACCACTTCCTGTCCCTCCTCCAGTCCCACAACCCTCAGATATCTGTGCTCCTCTAATTCTGGCCTCTTGAGCATCCTTGATTTTAATTACTTTAACATTGGCGACTGTGCCTTCAGCTGCCAGGGCCCTAAGCTCTAGAATTTCCTTACACAACCTTTCCACCTCTCTTTCTCCTTTTAAGACACTCCTTAAAACCTACCTCAGACCAAATCTTTGGCCATCAGCCCTAATATCGTCTTGTGTGACTTGGTGTCAAATTTTGCTTTTTAAAGTTCTTATGAACTGCCTTGGGATGTTTTGCAACGTTAAAGGCACTATATATAGTGTCTTTTGGTCTTTGGTTTTTTCCCTGTTTATAATAGTTCTAATTCACAGTATGTTATATTCTTTTATTTTTGTCATGCATGCAGCAAAAGCAAAGGAATTTCGTTATAATTTTTCAGAAGTGTTACAAGGTAGGATTTTCCCTGTACCATATGCTGCTGTTTTTCCAATTCTGAATTCTCCTCTGTGCATCTTTTTTCTGTGTTGAAACCTACTATATTTACCATTTTTTTCCTATGATGGGATTCACAGTACAACTTTATTTTTAGAGCCCTTTTTATTTTATGCAATATTGAACATGTGAAGGTATTTGTGTACATAGCATAGCAAAATTTGCTGTTTTATAGCCCTGGGCTAATTTTAACTTCTGCTTTGGTCGTCAATAAAAGTTAGTTTTAGTTCTTGTTCTGATCCACTAATGGGATAATAGTGGGAAAGCTCTTCCCCCTGCCCCCGCCCCCCCCCCCTCCCCCCAACCCCAGTGAGTGTATTTTTAATTTGATTTTTCTTATAGTTAAGGTTGGAGTTAGTTTTTTGGGGGTGCTGCTTGGAAATGTACGTTGCTGTCCTGGCTAGGTGGATAGGTGGCCTGCTCCTGCTCCTAATTCGTATGTTCGTATATACAAAAACACAGTCATTTGGATTTTGCAGCAGAGTAATTGATTTCAGTTTGTTATGGTGCATTTCTAAAATGCCATAATAGACAAGATTTGCATTACATTTAGGAATGTGTGCCATGTCAGATTTTTGTTACCTTTTGACCAAGGTTAGCTAAATTTGATGTAAAAAATATTTCAGTTGCTCAGAGGTTTTCTATTCTACTGATGTAAACTTGTCTGACAATACTGGCATATAATTTAAATTGATAATTTTATGTTGATGAGCCCCCCTTCCCCCCCCCCCCCCCCCCCCAAAAAAAAAAAAACATGGTTAATGATGTAATGCAGGATTTGAGTCACTGAGGAAAATTTAAAGGGCAGCATTTTCTAAACTTTTTGAACTTGGATTTGCACATACTTCAACAGCCTGTTCCTGTCATGTCAGTCAGTGCTATCAGGTCAACCAGCCAAGTTCTGATTGGGCTTTTGTTACTTTGAATGAATATTTTAAAGTTCAGGTTTATAGTCCAAAATGCAGCTCATGTTATGTGTAGTAAGTTTACTCTATCAAAATAAAATTATAATTCCAGATTGTTTTGAAGGTGGGCAAGTGAATTTTTGCTGCCTGATTTTTTAAAAAGAGGTAAATTACAGATTAACACTAAAAGAGGGGAAAGAAACTACCTGAAGTTAACCAAGAAAATGGGAATATTCACTTAACAATGCCTGCGAATTTCAGTTCATTTTTAGATTGGCTTAGTGGCAGCAACTAGCAGACCCAACACAGTCCATGCTGTTTACAAGTATTATGAAATATCGACTGGTCTATCTATAGAACAAATAAAAGTAAACATTCAACTCCATGGTACAAGTAAAATGATTAAAGGATGATTTTTCTAACCTATGCATATAATGAAATCTCATTTGCTAACTCAAATTTCTAATTTTTGATCTATTTTAATTTAACACTAGTTTAGTGTTATCATATTCTGACCCTGGATTGCTGGAATACTTGGCACCTAGTGCTGTTTCTCTTATCTTGATTTTGTATGAATGCTGTAAACTTTCTGTTGAGTTGATATTCTTGGCAAGAACGTAAACCTTATGTTCTAAAAGTGTCATTTTTATTTGGTTGGATCTTGCCAATTAAATACTATATACTTTATATTAAGTGCATGGTCTTCACTCTAGCATTCTTCTCAAACCAGAGCAGTAAGCTTTGATGAGTTGCTATGAAGCAATCTCCTATCACCCTTTGACATAAGGATGCTTCCTATGGGATGAGAAATCCTTTTTTTTTCTTTTGCCTGTTTGGATAAATCCCTTGCAAGCAAAGTTATTTTGCTCTTCAGAAAGTCAACATAATTTATTCTGTGTTTCAGTTGCCAGTGATTTTGTTGAAGATGGTTAGTGAAAATATCAATGCTTTCTCTTTTTTTTTAAATTCAGGTTATTGACGCTTGTACTTTTAACTTTTTTATTATTGTGGAACGTCATTATTTCTCTTCAAGCCGAATTTGTGTTTCGCAGCAAGAATTCAGTAGGATCAATTGCAGTGATATGAGGTCATCTTCATGAAAACGATTCTTTGTAGGCAACTGTTGGCTCCTATTTCCACTGAAGTTGTGAAATTGGCTGTAAATATACTGCAACAATTGCAATCAGGAAGCCTAGCCTGAAGTCGATAAGGAATGAAATCGGACGGACCACCTGGCATCGACCAAGGCACCTGCAAAGTCCTCCTTATTAACATCTGGGGGCTTGTGCTGACCCAGAGTAGTCAAGCAACAGCCTGACATAGTCATACCCGTGGAATCATACCTTACAGACAATGTCTCAGGCACTGCCATCATCATCCCAGGGTATGTCCTGTCCCACCTGCAGGACATTCCCAGCATATGTGGCGGCACAGTGGTAAACTGTTGAGAGGGAGTTGCCCTGGGAGTCCACACATTAACTTTGGACTGCATGAAGTCTAATGGCATCAGGTCAAAGATGGGCAAAGAATTCTCCTGCTGATTGCCACCTACCGCCCCCCCCCCCTTCAGCTGATGAATCAGTACTGCTCCATGTTGAACACCACTTGGAGAAAGCACTGAGGGTAGCAAGGCCGCAGAATGTACTCTGGGTGGGGGACTTCAAGGTCCATCGCCAACAGTGGCTCGGTAGCACCACTTTTGACCAAGCTAGTCGAGTCCTAAAGGACATAGCTGCTAGACTGGGTCTGCGGCAGGTAGTGAGGGAACCAACAAGAGGGAAAAACATACTTGACCTCGTCATTGCCATCTGCCTGCCGCAGATGCACCTGTCCATGATCGTATTGGTAGGAGTGACCACCGCACAGTCCTTATGGAGACAGAGTCCCATCTTCACATTGATAATACCCTCTGTCGTGTTGTGTGGCACTACCACCATGCTAAATGGGATAGATTTAGAACAGATCTAGCAATGCAAAACTGGGAATCCATGAGGCGCTGTGGACCATCAGTAGCAGCAGAATTGTATTCAACCACAATCTGTAACCTCATGGCCCGGCATATCCCCCCCTCAACCATTGCCATCAAGCCTGGGGATCAGTCCTGGTTCAATGAAGAGTGCAGGAGGGCAATTCAGGAGCAGCACCAGGCATACCTCAAAATGAGGTGTCAACCTGGTGAAGCTACAACACAGGACTACTTGCGTGCCAAACAGCAGAAGCAGCATGCGATAGACAAAGCTAAGTGATCCCACAACCAACAGATAAGATCCAAGCTCTGCAGTCCTGCCACATCCAGTCATGAATGGTGATGGACAATTAAACAACTAACTGGAGGAGGTGGCTCCACGAATATCCCCATCCTCAAAGATGGGGAGCCCAGCACATCTGTGCCGAAGATAAGGCTGAAGTATTTGCAACAATCTTCAGCCTGAAGTGCCGAGTGAGTGATCCATCTCGGCCTCCTCCTGAAGCACCACAGATGCCAGTCTTCAGCCAATTCGATTCACTCTGCGTATTATCAAGAAACAACTGAAGGCACTGGATACTGCAAAGGCTATGGGCCCTGACAACATTCCAGCAGTAGTACTGAAGACTTGTGCTCTAGAACTTGCCACGCCGCCCCCCTCCCCACCCACTCCCCCAACAGCCAAGCTGTTCCAGTACAGCTACAACACTGGCATCTACCCGTCAATGTGGAAAATTGCCCAGGTATGTCCTGTGCGAAAATAGCAGGACAAATCCAACCCGGTAATGACCGCCCCATCAGTCTACTCTCAATCATCAATAAAGCGATGTAAGGTTGACAGTGCTATCAAGCAGCACTTGCTTACCAATAACCTACTGGGTGATGCTAAGTTTGGGTTCCGCCAGGGCCACTCTGCTCCTGACCTCATTACAACGTTGGTTCAAACATGGACGAAAGAGCTGAACTCCAAAGTATGGCATCAAGGAGCCCTAGCAAAACTGGAGTCAGTGGGAATCGGGGAAAATTCTCTGCTGGTTATAGTCGTACCTAGTGCAAAGAAAGATGGTTGTCATCTCAGCTCCAGGGCATCACTGCAGGAGTTCCTCAGGGTAGTGTCCTAGGCCCAACCATCTTCAGCTGCTTCATCAATGACCTTCCTTCAATCATAAGGTCAGAAGGGGGGTTGTTTGCTGATGATTGGACAATGTTCAGCACCATTCGCAACTCCTCATACTGAAGCAGCCCATGTCCATACACAGCAAGACCTGGACAACATCCAGGCTTGGGCTGATGAGTGGTAAGTAACATTCGTGCCACACAAGTGCCAGGCAATGACAATCTCAAACAAGAGAGAGTTCAACCATCTCCCCTTGATATTCAATGGCATTACGATTGCTGAATCCCCCACTATCAACATCCTAGGGGTTACCATTGCCCAGAAACTGAACTGGAGTAGCCAGGTAAATACCGTGGCTATAAGAGCAGGTCAGAGGCTAGGAATTCTGCAGTGAGTAACTCACCACCTGACTCCCCAAAGCGTCTCCACCATCTACAAGGCACAAGTCAGGAATGTGATGGAATACTCTCCACTTGCCTGGATGGATGCAGCTCCAACAACACTCGAAGTTCGACACCATCCAGGACAAAGCAGCATTTTTGATTGCCATCCCATCCACAAACATTCACTCCCTTCACCATTGACGCACAGCAGCAATGCACCAAGGCTCCTTCGACAGCACCTTCGAAACCCGTGACCTTTACCACCTAGAAGGACAAGGGCAGCAGTTGCATGGGAACACCACCACCTGCAAGTTCCCCTCCAAGCCATGCACCATCCTGACTTGGAACTATATCGCCGTTCCTTTACTGTCACTGGGTCAAAATCCTGGAACTCCCATCCTAACAGCACTGTGGGCGTACTTACCCCACATGGACTGCAGCGATTCAAGAAGGAGGCATACCACCACCTTTTCAAGGGCAGTTAGGGATGGGCAATAAATGCTGGCCTTGTCAGCGATGCCCATATCCCATGAACGAAAAATGTTTGAAACCCTCTCATGATTCACTGGGGTGCCAATGGACATTTTTGTGGGGTGGTCAGCCAGCCAGCTGGCTGATGTCCATTTTGGGGAGAATTCTGAATGAAGAAGCATTAAGAGGCCTGACCATTTAAAATTGAGCCTCCCATTGAAAATTCCTGGCGGGAAGTCTGCTTTCTGCTAAAGTTAAAATCCTTGCTTGATGTTTACCAGGACTCTAGTTTTAATGTCCGAGTTGGAAGAGATACTGATTCACTGTTGCTACACTGACTAATGGGGAATTGATTTCTAAATTGTTTAGAAAGCGCTATGATTTATCCACACTTCATGGTATTTGGAAGTAAGTAAAATGGTGTTGAAGGTATACCATCAATATTTCAAGCTTGGATTCCCAAATTTTTTCATATATTCTATGGTATCCTCCTCATTAATAAAAAAAAAACTTCTAAAGGGCATAGACAAAATTATGAGGGGCATTGATAGGATAGATAGGAAGAAACTTTTTCCCTTAGCGGAGGGATCAATAACCAGGGGGCATAGATTTAAGGTAAGGGGCAGGAGGTTTAGAGGGGATTTGAGGGAAAAAAATTTCACTCGAAGGTTGTTTGGATTCTGGAACACACTACCTGAAGGGGTGGTAGAGGCAGGAACCCTCACAACATTTATGAAGTGTTTAGATGAGCACTTGAAATGCCATAACATACAAGGCTATGGGCCAAGTGCTGGAAAATGGGATTAGAATAGATAGGTGCTTGATGGCCAGCACAGACATGATGGGCCGAAGGGCCTGTTTCTGTGCTTATATGATTAAGCTGGTGGAAAGGGCGGGCAAGTGCCAGATGAAGTTCAATGTGGAG
Organism: Heterodontus francisci; assembly: GCF_036365525.1. NCBI lineage: Eukaryota > Metazoa > Chordata > Chondrichthyes > Heterodontiformes > Heterodontidae > Heterodontus > Heterodontus francisci. Next base: position 110,068,174 of record NC_090375.1, on the reverse strand, counting down.
TGATTCGTTTGGTAGGATGAACATGGAGAGACAATATAAAATAAAGGGTACAATTCTGAAGGGGGTGCAGGAGCAGAAGGACCTGGGTGTTTATGTGCATAAGTCATTGAAAGTGGCAGGACAGATTGAGAGCAGTCAATAAAGCATACAGTATCCTAGGCTTTATTAATAGGGAGCAAGGAAATTATTTTGATATTTGTATAAGACGTTCGTTCGACCTCAGCTGGAGTAGTGTGTCCAGTTCTGGGCACTACACTTAGGGAAAGACGTGAAAACATTGTAGAGAGTTAGAAAAGATTTGCGAGAATGGTTGCAGGGATGAGGAATTACACTTATAAAGATAGATTGAAGAAGTTGGGACTGTTTTCCTTGGGGAAGAGAAGGCCGAGAGACGATTTGGTAGAGGTATTCAAAATCATGAGGGGTTTGGACAGAGCAGCTAAGGAAAAACTGTTCCCACTCTAGAAAGGATCAATTGGCAAAAGAAGCAATGGCGACATGAGGAAAAAATTCTTCACTCAGTGAGTGGTTCGGATCTGGAATTCACTGCCAGAGAGTGCGGTGAAGGCAGGTTCAATTAGAGCATTCAAGCGGGAATTAGATAGTTACCTGAAAAGGAAAAATATATAGCATTATAGGGAGAAGGCGGGAGTGGCACTCGGAGAGCCAGTGCAGACATGATGGGCCGAATGGCTGCCTTCTGTGCTGTAACGATTCTGTACTTGACCCTTTGGATTATCTTAGCTAACCTGATGGTATAATTTATTCTAACAGAAGGGCTAGATATGGGTAATGCAGTAGATGTCATATTCAATAAGGTACCATATGTTTGGCTTATGTCAGAAGTTAGGCATGTGGAGTTGGGACAAATAGTTGAATGGATAGTATATTGGCTAAAAAAAGAAAGCAGAAAGTAGTGGTAAAGGGTCGTCATTCAGATTGGAGGAAGGTAGAAAGCGGTGTTCCACAAGGACCAGTGCTGGGATGCCCGTTCATTAATTACATTAATGAATTGGCCTTGGGAATAATTAACTCAATATCAAAATTTGCAGATGATGCCAAACTTGGGCGATGGACCGAACAAGGAGGAAAAATGCAACACAATGCATTTATTAGAAAACTTGCATTCTGGGTAGTTCAGTGGGAAAAGTCTAATAATAATAAATGTGAGGTGATGCAATTTGGTAGGAAAACCAGAAGCATCGCCTAAAAACCATATTTTATAAGAAACTGAATAGGGTAGAAAAGCATAGGGATACAGGTGAATGCATCATTAAAAAGGTCAAGTAATTCAAAATGCTAACAAAGCATTAGCATTTATTTCTAGGAGTATAGAATTCAGAAGTAGAAAATTTGTGTTCAACTTTTATGGTATCCTGGTCAGGGTGCATTTAAAGTACTATGCACAACTCTTGTCTCCATATCATAAAAGATAAAAAGCACTGGAGAAAGTACAAAAAAGATTTACAAGGATGGTACCGGAACTGAGAGAATACAGGTATCTGGGAACATGAACAGGTTGGGGCTTTTTTTTTAGGAACAAGAAGACTTGGGGGAGACCTAATACAGTTGTTAAATTATGAGTAGGTTGGACCGGGTATATGTGGAGGAAATGTTTTCACTTGTGGAAGAATCCAAATCTAGGGTCCTTAAATACAAGATAGTTACTAATAAATCCAATAGGGAAATGAGAAATTTCTTCACTCACTTCTACAGGAAATGGTTGAGACACATAGCTTAGATGCTTTTGAAAGGAAACTGGACAAGTACAAGTAAAAGGCAACAGAAGGATATACTGAAAGGCTGAGATCAGGTAGATGCAATGGGAAGTGTATGGATACTTTGTTTCTTCTCTTCCCACTCCTGAACAGCCCCAACAAACAAATTTCTCTGCAGCACCTGTGGAAGAGCCTGTCACTCCAGAATTGGCCTTTATAGCCACTCCAGGCGCTGCTTCACAAACCACTGACCACCTCCAGGCGCGTATCCATTGTCTCTCGAGATAAGGAGGCCCAAAAGAACAGTTACCCTAAGGATTTTTTTTTTACTTATTCGTTCATGGGAGGTGGGTGTCGCTGTCTAGGCCTGAATTTATTGTCCATCCCTAATTGCAGAGTGAAGGCATTCAAGAGTCAACCACATCTAGCTTTGGCCCCCTCCTATTTCTTATCTACATGCTGCCTCTTGGTGATATCATCGAAAACACAGCATCAGTTTCCACGTTGTCACGCTTTAAAAGAGCTGTAATGAAATAAACAATGAACTGGAGAAATGGAAGAAGAGGTCAGTTGATGCGTTCTCCCCTGCCCCTGCACTGTAAATGTACATGTTTGTCTGCTGAAGATGAAACTTGCTAACCTCATATGGATTAGTTTTGGGGAGAACCCATTGAAATTGAAAGGAGCCCATTACATATTGATCACTCTTATCTACAGGAATGAGCTAACAAAGACTTTTTGCAGACAGCCTGTCTCCTTGGCCAAGGTCATCACAATGGGTGTGAAGAACACCACTTCATTGAAAACGCACTACAAACAGAGGCAATCATGCAACAATGGCTCCCAACTCTTGGAGCATTGAATGGTCACCACTGGGGAAATGAAAGCTTAGTCACCTCACTGAAATTCAAACTTGAGGGTTTTTAAACTTTAAACGGTAGCCTTCTGGAAAGAGAGGCAGATCAGCCAACCAAGATACCGAAAGCCACATTCCAGCAAAAGGCTGTGAGATCGGTCCAGCTAAGCAAGAAGCCCTGCTGCTGATACCATCCTTCAACTTGCTACAGCAGAGAAATTAAAAGGTGTTTTTTTTTAAACTCCCCACCTGTGGAAATCATAGTCATAGAGTTATACAGCGCAGAAACAGGCCCTTCAGCCCATCGTGTCTGTGCCGGCCATCAAACACCTAACTATTCTAATTCCATTTTGCAGCACTTGGCCCGTAGCCTTGTATGTTATGGCGTTTCAAGTGCTCATCTAAATACTTCTTAAATGTTGTGAGGGTTCCTGTCTCTACCACCTCTTCAGGCAATGCGTTCCAGATTCCAACCACCCTCTGAGTGAAATTTCTTTTCCCTCAAATCCCCTCTAAACCTCCTGCCCCTTACCTTAAATCTATGCCCCCTGGTAATTGATCCCTCTGCTAAGGGAAAAAGTTTCTTCCTATCTAACCTATGAATGCCCCTCATCATTTTGTATACCTCAATCATGTTCCCCCAGCCTTCTCTGCTCTAAGGAAAACAACCCTAGCCTTTTCAGTCTCTCTCCATAGCGAAAATGCTCCAGACCAGGCAACATCCTGGTGAATCTCCTCTGCACCCTCTCCAGTGCAGTCAGATCCTTCCTATAGTGTGGTGCCCAGAACTGTACACAGTACTCCAGCTGTGGCCTAACTTGCGTTTTATACAGCTCCATCATAACCTCCCTGCTCTTTTATTATGTGCCTTGGCCAATATAGGCAAGTATCCCATATGCCTTCCTAACCACCTTGTCTACCTGTGCTGCTGCCATCAGTGATCTATGGACAAGTACACGAAAGTCCCTCTGACCCTCTGTACTTCCGAGGGTCCTACCATCCATTGTAAATTTCCTTGCCTTGTTAGTTCTCCCAAAATGCATCACCTCACACTTCTCAGGATTAAATTCCATTTGCCACTGCTCCGCCCATCTTACCAACCCATCTATATCCTGTAATCTAAGGCTTTCCTCCTCACTATTTATGACACCATCAATTTCCGTGTCATCTGCGAACTTACTGATCATGCCTCCTGTATGCATGTCTAAATCACTAATGTACACCACAAACAGCAAGGGTCCCAGCACCGATCCATGCGGTACACCACTGGTCATAGGCTTCCCCTCGCAAAAACGACCCTCGGCCATCACCCTCTGCCTCCTGCCACTAAGCCAATTTTGCATCCAATTTGCCAAATTGCCCTGGATCCCATGGGCTCTTACCTTCTTAAGATCCCGCATGGGAGATTGGTTATCGAAAGCCTGACTGAAGTCCATGTAGACAACATCAACTGCTTTACCCTAATCTACACATCTAGTCACCGCGTCGAAAAATTCAATCAAGTTAGTTAGACACGATCTCCCCCTGACAAAGCCATGCTGACTATCCCTGATTAATCCCTGCCTCTCCAAGTGGAGATTAATCCTGTCCCCCAGAATTGTTTCCAATAGTTTCCCTACCACTGATGTTAGACTCACCAGCCTGTAATTACCTGGTTTATCCCTACAACCCTTCTTGAATAATGGTACCACATTCGCTGTCCTCCAATCCTCTGGTACCTCTCCTGTGGCCAGAGAGGATTTGAAAATTTGTGTCAGTACCCCTGTTATCTCCTCCCTTGTCTCACATAACCGCCTGGGATACATCTCATATGGGCCTGAGGATTTATCTACTTTTAAGTCCCCTACAACAGCTAATACTTCCTCCCTTTCAATGCTAAAATGTTCAAGTATATCACAATCCCCCACCCTGATCTCTACACCTACATCATCCTTCTCCATAGTGAACACAGGTGAAAATTAATCATTTAAAACCTCATCTCTGTTCTCCGGCTCCACGCACAGATTGCCACTTTGGTCCCTCATGGGCCCTACTCTTTTTCTTTGGTTATCCTCTTGCCCTTAATATAAAACACTTTAGGATTTTCCTTTATCTTGCCCGCCGGTGTTTTTTCATGTCCCCTCTTCGCTCTCCTAATTACTTTTCTAAGTACCCCCCTACGCTTTCTATACTCCTCTAGTGACTCCGCTGGTTTCAGTGCTCTGAATTTGCCATAAACCTCTCTTTTTTTTTTTCTGATCCAATCCTCTATATCCCTTGACATCCAGAAGTAAACCAGGAATTTCCATCACTGTCTCAGTACTGAAGTTTTAGCCACTAGAAATCTACAATACCTGAGCAAGTCCAAGACTGTGCACCTTTTGAAAATACTTTCCTGCCAGGGAAATTCAGCAGGTTCCTGTAAACCATGAACTCTCTCACCACTTGGGGCTTTAATTGCTTCTTGCCCTTTTCCCGTCTGTCCCTCTCACTCTCTGTCTGTCCCTCTCTCTCCGACCGATCAACACAAACAATTCGGGTTTTGCTGTTTCAATAAAAATGTAACCTTCCTTTTTTTGACGTATGAGAAAACCTGTCGCTGTGTGTTTGTTTATTTGGCAAAAAAAAACCTCTGGCTAATCACCATTTCTTTAAAAGGATACTGTCTATCGTCAGTTGGGAGGTGAAAAGTGGAAGTCACCCACACCATTTCCCCATCTGTGTAACAACATATACGCTGACAACTCTCAGATGTACCTCACCACCACCTCTCAATGTCTCAATTGTCAGTCTGCTTGCCCAGGTCTGGGTGAGCAGAAATGTCCTCCAATTGAATATTGTGAAGACTGAAACAATTGTCTTCGGTCCCCACCACAAACTCTGTTCCTTAGCCACCTATTCCATTTCTCTCTTTGGCAACTGACTGAGAGGGAAACCAGACTGTTTGCAGCCTTGAAGTGTCATATATGACCCCAAAGTGAGGTTCCAACCACATATCGGCATCATCATGAAGGCAGCCTATTTGTAGCTCTAAGTTTGCCTGACTCCGCCCCTCCCTCAACTCATCTGCTGAAACTCTTGACCATTCCTTTTGTTACCTCTAGACTTGACTAGCTACACAGAAGTCCGAGTGTATCAAGCCTGTGTCCTCAGTACCTTGCTCTAAGGCAGCGAGGCCTGGACAACGTATGTCAGCCAAGAGCGACATCTCAATTCATTCCATCTTCGCTGCCTCCGGAGAATCCTTGGCATCAGGTGGCAGGACCGTACCTCCAATACAGAAGTCCTCGAAGCGGCCAACATCCCCAGCATATACACCCTACTGAGCCAGCGGCGCTTGAGATGGCTTGGCCATGTGAGCCACATGGTAGATGGCAGGATCCCCAAAGACACATTGTACAGCGAACTCGTCACTGGTATCAGATCCACCGGCCGCCCACGTCTCCACTTTAAAGACGTCTGCAAACGCGACATGAAGTCCTGTGACATTGATCACAAGTCGTGGGAGTCAGTTGCCAGTGATCGCTAGAGCTGGTGGACAGCCATAAAGGCGGGGCTAAAGAGTGGCGAGTCGAAGAGACTTAGCTGTTGGCAGGAAAAAAGACAGAAGCGCAAGGGGAGAGCCAATTGTGTAACAGCCCCGACAACCATTTTTATCTGCAGCACCTGTGAAAGAGTCTGTCACTGTAGAATTGGCCTTTATAGCCACTCCAAGCGCTGCTTCACAAACCACTGACCACCTCCAGGCACTTACCCATTGTCTCTCGAGACAAGGAGGCCAGAGATATGGAACCTGACATAAAAACAAGAAATGCTGGAACCACTCAGCAGGTCTGGCAGCATCTGTGAAAAGAGAAGCAGAGTTAACGTTTCGGGTCAGTGACTCTTCTTTGGAACCTGACATTGTGTTTTGATGTCACTGAGGAGAGCATGTAGATAAGAAATATCCTTCAACTAGTGTTACTAAAACAGATTATCAAGTCTTTTATCTGCTTGCTGAGAACTTGCTATATAAATTGCCTGCCATGGTTTCCTAACATTAACAGTGACTAGAGTTCAAAAATACTTCACAATATTGTGAAGCTATTTGAACATCCTGCCGTCATGGAAAGTGCTTCCCTCCCACCCTCCTTTTGTACCTTTTTCTTTCAGAAACTAAGAGTTATACCTCCTTATTCTGAAGTAGTGGACTCTGACTGATCAATCTTGTATTCAGTCATCTCACCATTGATGAACTTCCTATAAAGTGGACACTCTCATTGTTTTTTTCCATGTATAGTTGTATAACTGTTGCATGGATTAAGGTTTGGACCTAGTGTACACTGTCAGTAAAGCATTTCCAGCTGACGAATTGTGATCCAGTGTAGTCTGCATATATGCAGATGCTGTGTTTACATTTGTGTGCAGTGGTTCAAGATCACTTGGGAATATGTTTTTTAAAGTTATTTCATGGGATGAGCACATCACTGGCAAGGCCAGCATTTGTTGCCCATCCTTCATTGTCCTTGAGAAGGTGGTGGTGAGCCGCCGTCTTGAACTGCTGCAGTCCATCTGGTGTAGGTACGTTTACAGTGCTGTTAGGAAGGGATTTCCAGGACTTGACCCAGCAACAGTGAGGGAATGGCGATATAGTTTCAATTCAGGATGGTGTGGGGCTTGGAGGGGAATTTGCAGGTGGTGGTGTTCCCATGCATCTGCTGCCCTTGTCCTTCTAGGTGGGAGAAGTTGCGGGTTTGGATGTTGCTGTCAAAGGAGGCTTGGTGAGTTCCAGTGCATCTTTTAAATGGTACACACTGCTGCCACTGTGTCGGTGGTGGAGGGAGTGGATGTTTAAGCTGGTCGATGGGGTGCCAATCAGTTGGGCTGAATTCTCCAGGATGGTGTCGAGCTTCTTGAGAGTTGTTGGAGCTATACTCATCTGGGCAAGTGGAGAATATTCCAATAACCAGGCCAATAAAGGAAAAGAAATACTCTCAAATTCCACTCTCGCCCCCTGAGGTGATCAAAAACAATTCAGGAGATCACATGTCATAAGTATTACCTATAAAGACACTTACCTTCTATATGATGCAATCTCAGGCCCAGTTAGGAGCTGGCATCCAACTTACTAGCTGTCAATGTATTCCAGAGGCTGTCAATTCTCTGGGAAAAGAACAGTCTAATATCCTAATAAGAGTATTCCTACTCTTACATAGTTTAAATTCATGTACCCTGGTCTCCTGTTATCTCTTAAACTGGAATGATCTATCAATGGGACTCTCTTCAGCTCTTGTACAAATTTTGATGTAATCTGCAAATTTACTTACTGTACTCCGAACACTGTCCGGGCTCTTAATAAGACTTTGTCTTCCTTAATTGCATTTGAATTAATTCCTCTTGTCAAAAGGTATGGATCTTAAAGTTGCATTTATATTGGAAGGATTAAATAAGATATGCAGCTATACTGGAAGGCCATGGGGTTCTTGCCAGATCTTTCTGAAAGAGGCTGATGTCCCAGTAGCTATCCCTGTGGTATTGGATCATGTGCAGAGAGCTAGGTGGAGTATGTTTGAAGAATATGTTGTAATTACTCTTTGTACACTTCTCAGCTGTTTTGGTTAATGTTTTTAACATGTGCATTCATTGCCGGGAAATGTAATGAGGGTAATCTAATTGTTCTCCTTCCTTTCACTTCTAAATAGGAAAACTTGGAGTCTATGATGCCGACGGAGATGGTGATTTTGATGTGGAAGATGCCAAAATTTTGCTAGGTAAGCATATTATCTGATTTTCTTTTTTATTTTGCATGGAGTTTAAAAGGTGCATCTTTATTTGGCAGTTGCATGACTGACTTTGGCGTTGCACTTAAAGCTAATGAGTGAAATTGTGTGATCTACATTGAACAATTTATGACTTTGCCCCTCCTGCCCCTTTTAGTGTATACTAAAAATTGTGACTACTGGAAAAGTAAGAACATTGAAATAATGATTCTGACTGATGGAGCAAATGAGTATATGTAATGCATTGTATAATAGAGGAATAAATATAACTTTAAGCCAAATGGTGGGATTAGCAAAAAAAATCTATCATTTAAAGAAAAGAAGTTACATGTAAAGTCATACATGCAGTTTTCACTGTACGCAGGTGTTTTACATTTGGTGAAAACAGTGTGCTGTTTGGACGTCCGGATAATTTGCCAATGTTCAGGAGTTATTGAGGGTCTCAAATGTAGTGATGGACTTCGTAGGATTTATTTTAGTTTAGTTTAGAGATACAGCACTGAAACAGGCCCTACGGCCCACCGAGTCTGTGCCGACCATCAACCACCAATTTATACTAATCCTACACTAATCCCATATTCCGACCACATCCCCACCTGTCCCTATATATTTCCCTACCATCTACCTATACTAGGGGCAATTTACAATGGCCAATTAACCTGTCAACCTGCAAGTCTTTGGCATGTGGGAGGAAACCGGAGCACCCGGAGAAAACCCACGCAGACACAGGGAGAACTTGCAAACTCCACACAGGCAGTACCCAGAATTGAACCCGGGTCGCTGGAGCTGCGAGGCTGTGGTGCTAGTCACTGTGTCGCCCGTCCACAAAATTGGCCTTGTCTCCAGATCAAAATAATAATCAGTTATGGCTGTTGTTGGAGGCTCTTCAAATTGAGCTTGTTAACTTATTTGCACAGGCACCAATAGGCATGTTTTAAAAGATTTTACATATTTAATATTAATTTACTAAAACTGACTAGTGTACACTAGTGAAGTTATTAAATTGTTCAGTCTAGTTTTTAATTATTTTCAGTGAATTAAAAATCAGGTTACTCAGAGGTTGAGGACTATCTAATTTTTTTATTAAACTTTTTTTGTGACTGAACCCATTCTCAGTTGAATTAATAAAACTACAGTTCACCATTCAAATACATTGATGAATATTTTTTAATGTGAAGGAAAAGAAATAAACAATTACATTCCATTATGTTACATTGGTTCGTAGAAGGTTTTACATTTGTGATTATGCAAACTTGAGCTATAACTTCACTTTGAAAAAACAGCACAATTTGTGCCCAATTTCCTGATTTGAATCCGAAATGGAAACTCTACCCCATTGTCTTTTGTGGGGCAGTGCCAGAGTTGGTGGCTCATTCTGACTTCAGTGGGAGTGATCTGAGCTGTGTGAAATGTACCTGGATCATGGGGCTTCTTTAAATACCACTTGGCATTTCTTGAATTCCTGCATTACCATTTCCTGACGACTGGCGCATGTCCCACATTTATTGGAGAGCTGTGTTCCTCCTCATGGGGAGGATGCATCCAGAAAGTCTCTGACTCATCCAGAATATCCCAAATTGCATTTCCATGTGTCTCAGCGCTCCCAGGGAGTGGTCCAAATGATCGGTCTCCAATCCCTGCAAGGCAGTTCACAGAACAATATGAATCCACCAAAGCCATGGACATGGTGGTTACCCGCCTGAGTTACTCTTGTCTCAGTGGTGGCTTAGTGGTTGTGTTACTGGACTAGTAATTCAGAGAACATGAGTTCAAATGGCAGTTTGAGAATTTGAATTTAGTTTTCTTTTTAAAACAAAACTGGAAATATAAAGCTGATATCGGGTACATAGTATTTTTTTTTTCAAAAGTAACCATCAGATTGTGATCAAACTTAGCTGATTCATTAATATCCTTTGGATAGGGAAACCTGCTGTCCTTACCAAGTCTTGTCTATATATCACTCCAGTCTTGCATCAACTTGGTCCTTTGAAGCGCAATTAGGGATAGATGGTAAATACCAGCCTAGCCAGTGATGCCCACATCCTGAGAATGATTTTTAAGAAGTCTTAAAGTGCCACCAGTCCTGCTGAAACTCTTCCAAGTTAAGGTAACTAAAATCTACAGCACAGAGGCAGGCCATTCGGCCCAACTGGTCTATACTGGTATTTATGTCCCACACAAGCTTCCTCTTGCCCCTCTTTTTTTTTCCCCTATATTCTTATATAGTCTTGTCAATTTTGGCTTTATAAAAGACATAAATAATTGTAGACTTCCCTCTGATATGGCTCACACGCGATTATATTCTTGATGTTCATTGCAGCCATTTTGATTCTGATGCTATGGGAATTCTCTTTTCCCTTTTTCAGTTCTACAGTGTCAGTTGACAGTGCTTGCTTATAGCTTGGTAACGTAGAGAGCCTACTGCTCCCAATAAGACAGTTTGGTGAAAATAAGTTAATTTAAGGCTATCTCACTCTCTTTCTCCTATCTCTTCTATCTCTCTTCGTAGAATGGTGAGGAATATAAAAAACTGAATATGTGAAGCCAAGGGAAGATAACTTTTTCAGTTCTAGGATCACTGTTTTTTGATATATGTAAATGACTTGGATATTGGAATACAGAGTAAAATTTCAAAATATTCCGATGCTACCAAATTGGAGGTGTGGCGGACAGAAAGGATGATACCAATCAATTGCAACAGGACATAGGCTAGCAGAATGGGCAGACAAGTGGCAGATGGAATTTAATACAGACAAGTGTGAAGTGATGCATTTTGACAGAAGGGATTGAGAGAGGCAATATAGACTAAATGGCACAGTTCTAAAGAGTGTACAGGGACAGAGGGACCTGGGGTTCATGTGCATAGATTTTTGAAGGTGGCAGGGCTTATTGAGAGAGTAATTAACCAAGCAGATGGTATCTTGGGATTCATAAATAGAGGTATTGAGTACAAAAGCAGGGAGGTGATAAAGCTCTGGTTAGGCCACAACTAGAGGCTTGTATCCAGTTCTGATCACACTTTAGGAAGGATGTGTGGGTCCTTGAGAGGGTGCAAAGGAGATTTACCAGAATGGTTCCAGGGATGGGGATTTTAGCGACAAGGTTAGGTTGGAGAAACTGGAGTTGTTCTCCTTGGAGCAAAGGAGATTGAGGGGAGAATTGAGAGAAGTGTACAAGATTCTGACTGGTTTGGATAGGGTAGACAAAGAAAAGCTATTCCATTAGCTGCTGGTACAAGGACTAGGGAACATCGATCTTAGGTTTTGAGCAAGAGATGCAATGGGGATGTGAGGGAGAACCTTTTTACGCAGCAAGTGGTAATGACCTGGAACTTGCTGCCTACAAGGGTGGTGCAAGTGGTGATTATGATCAATTTCCTTTTGAAATCAGACGGGCACTTTGAGGGAAATAAACTTACAGGGCTACAGGGATAGAGTGGTGGAATGGGACTGATGCTTTGCAGAGAGCTGGCATGGACTCGATGGGCTGAATAGCCACCTCAAATGCTGTTATTAATTTGACTAAAAAAAAACCTAATTGTAGGGATAAAAGTGGAATTTTGAGCAGTTATCCATAATTACTTGCTGACACAGGTGTACTGTGGTCAATATAGATGCTCCAAGGAAATGTTCAAGTCCCTTTAAGCATAAGTGTTCAGAGCAGTGTAGGGCAAGAGGGATGGCATAGCATTCTCTCTCGCATATGAATGTGAATCACTCATGAAAGCAATGAAATATCAGAGATCTGCATCTCCTACTTTAACATCTACTTTAAAGGCCTGCTCAGGTCAGGAAAAAGAACCTGACCAATCCACAGCGGACCTGAGCCCGAGTCCCTCCAGTTTCGCCCTGCACCCGACCCGAGTCTGATTCAACCCGACCCAGCCATCCCTTTACTTACCTTCCGACTGGGAAGCTCCACGAAGCTGCAGCGCATGCTTGATGATGTCATAGTGACGTCACTCGCTCAGTTTCGTCCAAATAAGTTTAAAAAAAATTTTTTTAATACTTACTGGCAGAGCACTTACCGCATGTGTCTTGCCCGAGCCCGAAAGCCGGACTCTGAAGAGGGGCCCGAACCTGACACGTCATCGGGTTCGGGTCGAGTAGCAGGCATTTAATCTACTTCCTCCCTTTAGGTAGCCAATCTCTAATGGAACAGTACTTGGGAAGAGGGATTTCAGTTATGTGGAGAATGTAGAGAGTCTGGTATTGTTCACCCTACAGCAGAGAAAGTTAAATGGAGGGTTAATAGAGGTGTTCAAAATTATGCCTGCTTTTGATAGTTTTTTTTATTTATTCTGTTTTCACTAGCAGGAGGGTCAGTAACCAGAGGATACAGTTTTAAGATAGTTGAAGAGATGATCATCTTGAATGCTCTCGAGTACATTAGGGCACAGAAAGAAAATCATCCAAAGATCCATATCCCTGCTCAACAGAAACTACAAAATTCTGGTCATGAGATTGTATGCAATTGTTACAACCCATTTGGAATGAACTAGCTTTGTAGAAATTGCCATTCAATCTTTTCTTTGTAATTTGCTACAAAATCAACTTTTTTTAACAAGTTAAAATAAATTGGATAGTTACCAAAAGCTTTGGTAAAAATATTCTGCTTTTGCCCATTTGTGCAGCTTGTAAGCACATATTGTAGAATATGCAATTCTTGACAGCCCACAATTTAAAATAAATTGCCATAAAAATGCTAGTTTAAAAAAAAATTTCCTCCGCACATAGTTCGGAAATTTCTGGTACGTTACTATTGTAAGACCATTTCATGAAGCAGAATCAGTGGAAAAATGTGTGTTGAGGAAGCTGTTTCTTCAATATTGTCAGCAAATGCCACAGCAATTGAATCAGCAGAAAATCCACACGGCAGGATTTGCTTTCTTTTGCGATTCTGAACTATTTATCTAGATACTGTATCTGGTTCTTTAAGGTGTATAGAGGCTGGAGAATGAATACTGCTCCAGCAGTCCTATATGAATGATGGCCCTGGTTTACGCACTGTTGCTGTTTTGGCATTGTTGCATTGAGCGGTGCCTATGGAAAATCTACTTATAGCGTTACACAGCTTCTGGAATCAGCAACACTACTTTATTTACTACATTGGGCTGCTATCAGTGACAGTTTAATGTATTTGTTGGCACCACAGGACAAGAATGTAATGAAAATATATCAAAATTACTTCTTAGTATCAACTAAGTATTTTTGATGCAAAAGTGCTTTTGAAGGGGTTTGTTTTCATTTGTAAACCAGTTAGAACTGCAGAAGCTATTATGTCACATTTATTATTGGTAAATTGAAGTGCAGTACATGTTTTAAGTGCGTAATGTTTTTGTGAATAGTTTTATGCGCAGCATAATGAAGCTGTTAAGTCCAACTGGTAGTTTTAAAGTTCGGTGTTGAGACTTGAATTGTTACTTAATGATTTGCAAATTTAGTTTCCTAGATGTGATAAGTATGGTTGCATTTCATATAACTCACCCACAGAAGTTCTGCAATATTTAGTTACTGCAAGTAAGAATTATGACCTGGATACAGTTAAATACAGTTTCGAAACTGCAGTTTGTGTTCTTTAGGAAAAAGGAAAGCTTCTCTGAACCTCATAGAATACACAAATCTGTTAATTTTTCCAACTTAATGCTTCACAACTGTGTGGTTGTGTCAGACATTCAGATTTTAAATACAATGTGACAATATTTTATGAGGATGACTAGTAACAACTTTTGCTGAGAGTAAATGTTACCTATTTAGAGCAGAGTAGTTATTGGTATTCTCTTATCTTCACTCTTTTCTGTGTGTGCCCTTGAATGTTCCTTCCAGGACTGGAATGAAAATCCAACAAACCTCTTGTCTCAGTTATAATCTTGAGATACGCTTGTGACTGTGCATAGCAACCAGTGCAAGCTAAATTTTTATTGGTTTAATTTACAGCCACAGTGCTCTAAAATGAAGTTCATTGGATGCATAGATCTGGTCATGATTTTTTTAAAATTGTTTGTTACATAAGCGTTGTTATTTGTATTTCTAATATTTGAGAACAGTGTGGACCAAAATGCACATGCATATTGCACCCAGCTGGATTCTATGGCTCTAGTTATTACTGTACAGGTGTCAAAAAATTAGGGTCACCAAATCCAAGTGAGTATGCTTCCTGAACTTGCATATCTAATAACTGTCGCCTCAGAATTAGAATTCTGGACCTCCAGTTGACTATTTTTGGGCTGTTATAGTTATATCCTGGAGGGGAAAAAAGTTTAATTGAAGTACTTTGTTTAATAGAATTTTGCCTGTACTTGCTGATTGAACATGCAAAAGTAGTTTTTATTAACTTGGGGGGGAGAATTTGAAAAAAAGAGTAAAAGGAGGAAGAACCAGAATTCTTTATATAACAAACAATGACATGTTTTATGCTGTAATGCTTGGTTAGTCACATCCCTATTCTCTAGTAAATATGTGTGTTGATCAGATGTGGGATGTAGAACCCTGCTGTTCTATATTCTTCCATTTCTGTCTGACCACTTCTTTCTTTTCTCTCCTTTTCCTTTTTATTCTTATGTAGGCCTCACTAAAGGTGATGGTAGTAATGAACAAATTGATACACTCGAGGAAGTCCTAGATATTATAACAGAGGAATCCTCAGATTGGGTTTATGGTTTCCTCTCATTTCTGTATGATGTAATGACGCCTTTTGAAATACTAGAAGAAGAAGAAAATGAAGCATCAGAGGATGTTGCTGGTACGTCAGAGAATGCAGGGGTTCAGGGAAAAGAAAATTGTGTAATACTGGATTTACAGAACCAATAGCAGTCATTCTAAAGACCTACATGAAGTTGGGGGAAGATAAAAATAAATCTTTCTTTTGAAGAAAGCGCAAATAAAATGGAGTATGGGGAAAAAATGGCAGTCTATTGAGGTTAAGGTGTTAGTGCTTTCAGTAAATGAGTTTTAAGATGCATCGTTAAAATGCTTGTCAAAGCACTGTAGAACTAATGGTAGCAATGGACAATAACAAAATGTGAAACCCCTTAGTTAACTCATAAGGACTGTTGATTGTATATATGAAACTTTGATGTATTTATGAAACATTGTTATAAATTATCTGGTTTTACAACCTACCGAATTCTTTCTATGGCTATTTGCCATAGGGAGGGTAAATGTTTACACGTGAGTGTAACTTCTTTTGTGCCTGTTTTTATGCAGCCAAATTCATGCTTTTGCTTCTCTCATTTTCTGTGCGTTTTTGCACTAATGTTAACCAATGGAGAGTTGTTAGTGTTTGCCATCGGTTTGGCACATTAAAGATAATGTACTAACGAACAGAATTGACTACAGCTTGGAATACTACTTTGAGCATAATTATTAAAAGGAAACTTTGCATGTTTGCATTATGTAAATAAGACTTGTATTGATCTAATTACTGTTTCAATATATAAGGTTTTTTGTTTGTACTGTGTACTTATGTATGAATAGTTTTTGTTTCAAGATTTTCTGGTTCTTATGTCAATATAGCATGATAAGTGTGCATGTTGGTATCCTGAGTAAAATCACGCTAAATTAGCATGTTTAATGTAATGTTTTTGTTCCTGGTTCCGTAAATGTGGTATTTAAATAAATTAAATGTAAAGATTTGATTTTTGATTGCTGTTATTTACAACCTTTTTAGATGTATTTAACTGTACGATGCTTTAGTGTGCATTCTTGTGGAAGGAACTGGAATACGCAACTCTACTGCTTGATAACTCATGGATTTGATGGCAAAGATGTTTTATCTTTTTAAGAAATGCAATAATTTAGTGTTAGATAGGAGACCTAATTCTCAAATGTTTGTATTCTATTCTGAATTTAATTTAATGGGCACAGTTACTGATTGCCAGATATAATGGAGAGTGCATTGTAAGTGTGATAAATTGAGTGTAATAGATGTAAAATCTCTTGATACCCATGTTCAACAGTGGGTCCACATTTGAAGAAAGGAATATTTAAATCTTCTACTTCTCAGCAAGCTTTTGAAATATTTTGTAAAGTTGTTGCAGTAGAGACTTTTGAAATACTTAATTGTAAATTTATTTTTTTGGAAGGGTCCTTGCTTCCAGCAGTAGAATTAGTGTTCTGCTTTAGTGTAACTTACGAACATACAATTTAGGACCAGGAGTAGGCCACTCGGCCCTTCGAGCCTGTTCCGCCATTCAATAAGTTCATGGCTGAACTGATTTACTCCACATTTCCACCTACCCCGGTAACCTTCCACCCCCTTGCTTATCAAGAATCTATCTACCTGTGCCTTAAAAATATTCAAAGACTCTGCTTCCACTGCCTTTCGAGGAAGTGAATTCCAAAGACTGACAACCCTCAGAAAAAAAATTCTCCTCATCTCTGTCATAAATGGGTGACCCCTTATTTTTAATTAGTGACCCCTAGTTCTAGATTCTCCCACAAGGAGAAACATCCTTTTCACATTCGCCCTATCAAGACCCCTCCAGGATATTGTATGTTTCAATCAAGTTGCCTCTTAATCATCTAAATTCCAGCGGATACAATCCTAGCCTGTCCAATCTTTCCTCATAAGCCTGCCCGCCCATTCCAGGTATTAGTCTTGTAAACCTTCTCTGTACTGCCTCCAATGCATTTACATCCTTCCTTAAATAAAGAGACCAGTACTGTACACAGTATTCCAGATGTAGTCTCACCGATGCCCTGTATAGCTGAAGCATAACCTCCCTACTTTTGTATTCAATTCCCCTTGCGATAAATGATAACATTCTATTTGCTTTCGTAATTACGTGCTGTACTTGCATGCTAATCTCTTCCGATTCGTGCATTAGGACACCCGGATCCCTCTGCATCTCGGAGCTCTGCAATCTCTCACTATTTAGATAATATGCTTTTTTATTCTTGCTGTCAAAGTGGACTTTGGGAATGATGCACTGTTTCGAGTACCACACATGCAGAGTTAAAGAAATTTGAACTGAATTCAGTTCAGTGAGGATCAGGAGCACAGAAAATGAAATGGCATAATTTTACGGTAGCAAAAAAAGGTTTTCATATTTAAATACGTGCATTCATTTTTCAGGAGTCAATCTTTTATGTCCATACTCCAGTAAATGTACTATATTTTTTACTTAATCATGAAAAATTATTTCCTTTGCGTTGCAAGGTGAAGCTGTGATATTTACTCCAGGGATCAGTGAAAGTGACTGTGTATATATTTCCTTTCATAACCATAATATTAATCTAATGTTGGAAGGATAGAGCAATGTGCATTCTGAATCTGAAGTTCTCTTTGTAGTTGAGCAATAAGATTCAGTTTTTATCTATATTGGCGGGGGCGGGGTTGAGGGATGCAGGGCGTGCTCATATTTTTATATTGCAAGTACAAACTTGTTTATGCACGATTTGGTGACCAGGTTCTTTTTAATCTTTGCAACCTGTACTTATAATCTACACAATTTACTAATCGATTACGCAACACTGCTTTGGTTACAAGATTAATATTTTTGTTTTCCGTTGGTTACTGAAATCTTGAACAAAATATTTTTAGTCGAATGTTGTATTTTCTTCGAATTATTGCAACATGAACCCCACATATCTTTGATGTGTTACAGGTTCATGCATGTGTTAAGCAGAATCAAATGGAAATCTTATCTTTAAGCAACAGATTGAATGTGTTCCATGGAAATTCTGCTACATTGTTAACACTGGATTTGGAAAAATCTTTAAAGCCAACACTTTTTTAAAAGAAGGGAAATCTTTCTGAACTGAAGTTGAAAATTTAAAATATTATCCAAAGTGAACCCTTAACATGCAATATCAAGAATGGTAGGAGGCAAGTTCACATTTGTGATCCTTCATGTGGTGAGTTCCTGGTCTTGTCTGAGGCATTATGTAGCGGAGGTGCGTATAGACTGCTTCTTCCAAATCGAGAAGAAATATCTCACTGTGGACTGCTCTTTACTGTCAAAAAATCCAGCTTAGGATGGTACTGTTGGAATTTTGTGAGGAGTAGGACGCCTCAGCTGGAGATGTTGTAAAAGAATCAATCATTCTCATGAAGCATCTTTACATGCCTGTGTTTCAAAGAAATTCACGTTCAATAATTTGTCCCTGTGCAAGTGGACATGGCAACTCTTTTGTATATTGAGGTTGCATAAACATTAATGAGACGGTGGTGGTTTAAGAAGAATGTTAGCCAGGGTACTGGAAAATTTACTATATTTCTTCCAATTGTTCGACTTTGGATCTTTGACTTTCATCTGAATAGGGCAATTTAGGGTTAAGTGTAACATCTCAACATCTCATTCAAAGGGGATCAATGGAGTGCTGCCTGTACTGAACTGTCAGACAGATTTGTGTATGGTGTAGAATCTGAGCCCTAACTTTGCAGTGTAAAGCAATTCAATTTGTTGTAGAAACGAGAACTGTTTTTATTAAATGTATATAATATATTCAAATGTGTTTCCTCCCACCTGCAATAGTGCTTTTCTGCTGCAGAGGCAATGCTGGAGGCCTGTGCTTAGTTGCTCACTAATACTGCTGGGAAGTGTTCAAAATTAGACATTGCTTGACTTTATCCAGCCCTTCATTGAGAGTTTGCTGTCTGGTGAAGTCTTTACAATTCTGCACTTTGCCGCTCTAGCGCATTAGAGTTTTGGCACACTGACATTAAACCAGTATAGTTTGCGAGAGCTGACATGAACTCAATGGGCCGAACAACCACTTCCTACGCAATAAATGACTATAACTCTATGTATAGAAAAGTAAAATACTGCAGATGCTGGAAATCTGAAATAAAAACAGGAAATGCTGGAAATATTCAGGTATGGCAACATCTGTGGAGACAAACAAGAGTTAGCATTTCAGGTCACTGACCTTTTGTCAGAACTGGAAAAAGTTAGAAATAACAGATTTTAAGCAACTATTAAGGCATGGAAGAGGGGTGGGGATAGTGGTGGAACAAAAGAAGGTCTGTGGTAGGATAGGAGGCAGAAGAGGTTAAATGGCAAATGGGATGATTGTGCAAGGCAAAAGGAGAATGGGACAAGTAAAGAAACAAAAAATGTGCCAAGAGCAGGTGTAAATGTGAAAAGCTGGAGTTGGAAGAAGTGGTGAAGGGTGATGCACTGAATGTGGAGGTTGGTGCGGTGGAAGGTGAGGACAAAGGTTACTATGTTATGGTTCTGGAAGAACCGCCATCTCTAACATGATACCACCACCAAATACATTTTCCCCTTGCCTCTCAGCATTTCAAAGGGAATGTTCCCTCTGCGACACCCTGACTCACTCCTTAGTCACCCCTTTCCCTTCCCATGGCACCTTCTCGGACAAGCACAGGAGATGTAGCACCTGCCCTTTTATCTCCTCCCATCTCACCGTTCGAGGTCCCAACCACATCTAACAGGGGAAATAGCCATTTACTTGCATTTTCAATTTAGTACACTGTATGCAGTGCTCATGATATTGGCTGTCTGTCTACAGATACTGCCAGACATGCTGAGTATTTATTTTGTTTTTGTTTCGGTAGAGATTTTCTAAATGGCAAATTTATTTTCTTCTGTAAAGGTATTGAGCGAGAGTCCCCTGCGTAGTACAAAAAGTAGTGGCTGCAGGCCTACAGCATGCATACTTTAAAAGCTGGAGCGTCTTTCAGTATCCTAAAGAAGGACTATGCAATGCTAGTATCACTGCTCTGTAGCTTTAAGCACTTTATATAAAAAAAACATCAGTTTTAACTTAAAATAGTTTTTTCTTCATTCATGGGATGCAGGTGCCACTGGCAAAGCCAGAATTTATTGCCCAACCCTAAATGCCCTTGAGAAGATGGTAGTGTACCACATTGTTGACAGCTAAGTAGCTTGCCAGGCAATTTGAGAGGCAGTTAAGAGTCAACCATGTTGCTGTGGGTCTGGAGTCACATGGGCCAGACCAGGTAAGAACAGCAAATCACCTTCCCCAACACATTATTGAACCAGATGGGTTTTTATGACAATCCTTTAGTTATACGATCACCATTTACTGCTGTCAGCTTTTTATTTCAGATTTATTTAATTAACTGAGTTTGGTAGAATTTGAGCTCATGTCTCTGGATCATAACCATTATGCTGCTGTTCACCATAAAATAGTTGGTGCTGATTAGTTAGGGCATGGAAATCATTGCTGCTAATTGTGCAAAAATCTGAGTGAATTTAAAAAAAAAATCCCACATTTATTAGTGGCACAATTTGTTTGTATAGAAAATCCTGCATTTATATGAACAAAAGTGTGTTTTGTACAATCAGTTTACTCTAGTTACAAAGAGGGAGAACGCACAGTTTAGTAGATTTCTTATTGTAGTCCTGCAGTAACCTTTTGTATAAATATTTAAACAGGTGCTATATAAAACTAATTCTAAATAGATGTATCTTCATTTCAGGTGGTTTATATTTTGAGAACTACATTAATCTCAGCAATTTTTCCCTTTTTGGAAGGTTTTTGGTGTATGTACGATCTGATTTAAGTTGAAATAATTCTGTATCAAGTCTGCGAAGATGCTTCTGTTGCAGTTAACAGCCAGCCACCAAAGAAGTAACATACTTCTTAAAAAAAAAACACTTGTGCATAAATGTGTTACAATCTTGGCATGGTTTGTAAATGTTTTAAATGGTCTATTACAATTTTTTGTTTTCAAAAATAGGTGAAAGCTTAGTATTCATGGGATGATTTGAGAGGTGTACAATTTTTCGGCACTGCACCTTTTGCAATGGCTTAATATTACAGTGCACAAAATTTGACTTTTCACTACATAGCCTGTTTCAGTGCTGTATCTCTAAGTAAATAAATAAAAAATAAATACATAGCTAAGAAACTATGGGCTGGATTTTACCAGCCTCCCCTCCGCCCCCCCCCCCCCCCACCAACGACGTGGGGGGCGGTGGTGGGGGCCGGAAAATGCCTCTGGGAGAGGCCTGCTATGGGCTTCGATGCCGGGAAGGCCCCATCCCATATTACCGGCAGCAGCGAGGTCTCATGGCCGCCCACCCACCGCTTGGCGACGGGACATCCATTTGAAGGCTAATGGTATGTTAACCTTTATCGCAAGAGGATTTGAGTACAGGAGTAGTGAAGTCTTGCTTCAATTGTATACAACCTTGGTTAGACTGCAACTGGAGTACGATGTGCAGTTTTGGTCCCCTTGCCTTAAGAAGAATATCATTGCCATAGAGGGAGTGCAACGAAGGTTCACCAGACTTGTTCCCAGGA
Source organism: Heterodontus francisci (assembly GCF_036365525.1). NCBI lineage: Eukaryota > Metazoa > Chordata > Chondrichthyes > Heterodontiformes > Heterodontidae > Heterodontus > Heterodontus francisci. Next base: position 110,046,624 of record NC_090375.1, on the reverse strand, counting down.
TGGCGTGACTGTCCTATGAAGAGAGATTGGGGAAACTGGGCCTGTATTCTCTTGAGTTTCGAAGAATGAGAGGTGATCTCATTGAACCCTACAAAATACTTAAAGGGATAGACAGGGTAGATACAAATAAGATGTTCCCCCTGGTTGGGGAGTTTAGAACCAGGGCACACCATTTCAAAATAAGTGGGAAGCCACTTAGGACAGAGATGAGGAGAAATGTCTTTACTCAGAGGGTTGTGAATCTTTGGAATTCTCTACCCCAGAGGGCTGTGGAAGCTCAGTCATTGAGTATGTTTAAAGCAGAGAATGACCGATTTTGTAAATACCAATGACATAAGGGGATATGAGGATAGTGTGGGCAAAAGGCATTGAAGTGAATGATCAGCCATATGATTGTATTGAATGGCGGGGCAGGCTTGATGGGCTGAATGGCCTACTCCTGTTCCTGTGTTCCTAATATGTTAAAACATTAAAATGAAGGAATAATTATTTACCTCTTCCCGATGGCCGTCCCATTCTGATATTAATCGGTGGACGGCACTCCCGCGCTGTTAGATCACCGACCGGAGATCTGATGTGGGACACTGGTGGGAGGGGGTAGGGGGAACGGGGTCAAACTTACATGATTGGTTGAGGGGGTGATGGGAAGGGGTAAAAAAGTAAGAGTTTCTGAACCTTTGGTGGGGGGTAGTTGGGGTGGGGAAAGGTCAGGCACTGAAGGTAAGTACTTTTGAGGGGGAGAGGGCAGGAATGACGTGAGGGGTGGGAAAGGGGCTGAAAAGATTTTTAAATTATTTTTAATGCTTTTAAATTCACTGCCTCTTTAAAATTTAAATTACCATTTAGAGATTTTTTTTGGCCTCCTTGTCTCGAGAGACAAGCGCCTAGAGGTGGTCAGTGGTTTGTGAAGCAGCGCCTGGAGTGGCTATAAAGGCCAATTCTAGAGTGACAGACTCTTCCACAGGCACTGCAGATAAAATTGGTTGTTGGGGCTGTTACACAGTTGGCTCTCTCCTTGCACTTCTGTCTTTTTTTCCTGCCAACAGCTAAGTCTCTTCGACTTGCCACTCTTTATCCCCGCCTTTATGGCTGCCCGCCAGCTCTGGCGATCACTGGCAACTGACTCCCACGACTTGTGATCAATGTCACAGGATTTCATATCTCGTTTGCAGACGTCTTTAAAGTGGAGACATGGGCGGCCGGTGGGTCTGATGCCAGTGATGCGCTCGCTGGACAATGTGTCCTTGGGGATCCTGCCATCTTCCATGTGGCTTACATGGCCAAGCCATCTCAAGTGCCGCTGGCTCAGTAGGGTGTATATGCTGGGGATGTTGGCCGCCTCGAGGACTTCTGTATTGGAGATACGGTCCTGCCACCTGATGCCAAGGATTTTCCGGAGGCAGCAAAGGTGGAATGAATTGAGATGTCGCTCTTGGCTGACATACGTTGTCCAGGCCTCGCTGCTGTAGAACAAGGTACTGAGGACACAGGCTTGATACACTCGGACTTTTGTGTTCCGTGTCAGTGCGCCATTTTCCCACACTCACTTGGCCAGTCTGGACAGAGCAGCGGACGCCTTTCCCATGCGCTTGTTGATTTTCTGCATCGAGAGACAAGTTACTGGTGATAGTTGAGCCTAGGTAGGTGAACTCTTAAACCACTTCCAGAGCGTGATCGCCGATATTGATGGATGGAGCATTTCTGACGTCCTGTCCCATGATGCTCGTTTTCTTGAGGCTGATGGTTAGGCCAAATTCATTGCAGGCAGCTGCAGTCCTGTCGATGAGTCTCTGCAGACACTCTTCAGTGTGGGATGTTAATGCAGCATCGTCAGCAAAGAGGAGTTCCCTGATGAGGACCTTCCGTACTTTGGTCTTCGCTCTTAGACGGGCAAGGTTGAACAACCTGCCCCCTGATCTTGTGTGGAGGAAAATTCCTTCTTCTGAAAACTTAAATGCCTGTGAGAGCAGCGGGGAGAAGAACATCCCAAACAGTGTTGGTGGGAGAACACAGCCCTGTTTCACGTCGCCCAGGATAGGAAAGGGGTCTGATGAGGCAACGCTATACTGAATTGTGCCTTTCATATTGTCATGGAATGAGGTGATGATACTTAGTAGCTTTGGTGGACATCCGATCTTTTCTAGTAGCTTGAAGAGACCATGTCTGCTGACAAGGTCAAAGGCTTTGGTGAGATCTATGAAAGCAACGTAGAGGGGCATCTGTTTGCGGCATTTCTTCTGTAGCTGGCAAAGGGAGAACAGCATGTCAATGGTGAATCTCTCTGCTCGAAAGCCACACTGTGTCTCAGGGTAGACATGCTCAGCCAGCTTCTTTAGTCTGTTTAAACGACTCGAGCGAAGACTTTCCCCACTATGCTAAGCAGGGAGATTCCACAGTAGTTGTTGCAGTCACTGTGGTCACCCTGTTCTTCTCGAGGGTGATGATATTGGCATCGCGCATGTCCTGTGGTACTGCTTCCTCATCACAGCACATATAAAGCAGTTGATGGAGTGCTGAGAGTATAGCAGGCTTGGCACTCTTGATTATTTCAGGGATAATGCCAGAGTACCACAGGACGTTTAGAGATCTAAGCCCTTTAAAAATCGCACTGTCGCCTGTGTAGTGGCGCTGGTCGCTGTTGCTGGGGACAGAGCACCTGGCCCCTCTACGTCATTATTGCGGGGGGGAGAGGTGGTGGGGAGCAGTGGAGTGGTGAGGTCCACCCCAGCCATGTAAATGAGCTGCCACCGCTGAAAATTGTAGTGTCTCTGCGGAGCAAATCCTGCGTGTGTGAGGTCGGCGGCGAGCTGGAAAAATTCAGCCCGATGTCTACTTGTTTTGTGGTTTGTTCTCAAATTGGATGCATTTTCTTGAACTTGATCTATACTTTATCCACGTTTGCTTTTTAAATTTCCATTTAAGCCTTTTTCAATCCAGTGTTTCAGTTGGCTTTGAAACTCCTGGCTCAAAATTCATTAAAAAAGTGCTTAATAAATAGTTATAGGTGACTAGTATGTCCACTGAATTTGTGGTTTGCATCATGCTCAACTGGACAATGGTGTGCTTGTTTTGCATTTGCAAGAATGTTGTAATTTGCATGTGTTTGTGTGTAATAAAGGAAACTACAAAAAAGCAAGATCTTCCAGACTGATGCAGTGTATATAAATGGCTTAAAATGAAGCTCATTTTAGTCAGTTGATTACTTGATTCTGATTCATGTGTGATGACTTTGTCAACTTGTAGACTGTCAAAAGTTTGAATCATATAGCTATTCTTGACATCTAATTTTATGCAGATTATATCTGTTTATCATCCTTTGCAAGAGTGGCATCAAAATACATGGGATTTTTTTCAGTGGACAAAATTCCTAATGTGCAGTTTCATGCCTATTATAGACCAGAAAGATTCTAAATACAGTCTTGGATGTGTATAGTTCACTGTTCTGGCCTGCGGCTCTTGGTTTTTAAAAATGCAAATTAAATATATTCAAATCATGAATTGTTAGGATACTAATATTTCTGGTGAAAGTTGAAGTGACAACCTTGTTACATAGCATTTTCAAGCATCAATAACATCTTTACTAAGTGGAAATTAAGAGCCGTTGTGGGGAAAACATAGGCCCGGTGTTTGCTGTACTAATAACGGTGGGGCTGTTGGCGCTCACCATTATTACTGGGTAAATCTGACAGCAGAGTTTGGGGTCTGCACATGCAGTTAAATGCAGAATTCCGGAAGTTGCTGTCATTAACACCTTGCTCCTCCACAGACTGCACAGTTTTGTCTTCACTGATGGGGCGTGTACAGAAATTAGTGGTATGCGGTGAATGTGGACTAATTGCTCACTATTCTCACTTTGTCAGATGAAAAAGTTAGAGCTTGAAGAATCAGTAGTAGCTGAGCTTTTTACAGTGTAATTAATATATACTGCTGAACAGCCTTTCTGGCTCTTGTTACAAGAGTTAGATTTTTTTGTTGAAACTTGGGAGGCTATATTTTTAAAAATTAAAGGAAGGATTTCATGGACGTTAAAACATCTTTGAACGTCGGGTGTTTTCAGGAGGTTCCTGGTTTTGGCTGGTAAACAACTTTTTTTACTGGAAGGCACCTGTGTACACTGACTTCAAGAGCCAGTTGTGTATTGACAAGACAATTTAGACTGTCACAGGATGCTGCTGAACAGTTAGTTTCATTTTGGACTGTTTCAAAAAGGCCAGTTTTGGCTAATGGGAATTGGAATTTGAGATGGACCTGCCAGGAGTTCAGAAGGCAAAAACAGAAAACTATTACCTCTCTTTAAAGAATCCCTGCTCTGGAAAAGCAAAAGCTTGTTTGAAGTTATACTGTTGCCTTATTGAAGAAAACTTTTACTGCTATACTGCTGCTTTAAGACCCAAGAAGATCTTTGTTGCTGCATACCTGATGGAAGAACTATGTGACGTCTTCTGCAGTTGAATGCCTACCCAGACTGTTCATCAACCTCGTCTGGAGAACTCCGAGTGGCAGCCAACTATTTGACTTTGGGACACCTCACCAAAACCAAGGACTTTCATTTCTTTTCAGTAAAAGTTTTTTTTATTTTCTATTTATAACAGCTGTAAATAAAAATCCCTTTTTTTCCCTTTTAACCAGTTTTTGGGTGAATGTGTGTGTGTGAGGACTAGGATATAAATAATATGGGGCTTTAATATTTCAATTTGTGTATTTACTTCATTATTGGCTAAAACTTGGTTTATAATCATCGGATAATTTTGTTAAAGAAATCTGGTTGCTGTGCTTTATTCTGGGGACAAAGAGTAATTGGCTGTTTCAATAAGTGGGAAAACTTATTGATATGTTGTGACCTGTGGAGACGTGGGACTGCACTCCTCCCGCCTTGGGCATAACACACTGAAAATTTATTTTTTTACAAGTGTGTTGTTTCATTCTCTCAAAAAGATGAATATTGCAGATTTTTTAAAGACATGAAATTATTTTTCTATTTAATGCTTTTTTGTTAATCCCACATGTATGTCCCAATATTTATTTCATGTTTCTTGATTCCTGCTTTGCTGTTTGCATATCTGAGGATTCACTATCTGGTTGAGAACCTCCTTGCAGCTTTCCCTGCCCACAGATGCCACAGATCTCCTGTAGAAGACTCAGTTAATGTGGAGGAGCGTAATTCAGGGTTGGGTACAGAATTGTTAAAACTAGCTCAACTAATTCCAAAATTCAGTGAGGATGATGCAGAAGAATTTTTTGTGTCCTTTGAAAAACTGGCAGGGCAGCTAAAATGGCCAGCTGAGACCTGGCCCCTCTTACTACAAAGCAAGCTAACTGGAAAAGGCCATGAGGTTTATTCCCTGTTGCCAGATGAGAGTTCATCAGATTATGAACTGACAAAAAATGCTATCCTCTGGGCATATGAATTAGTACCCGAAGCTTATCGCCAAAAGTTTAGAACCCGCAAGAAGCAAGCTAATCAAAGTTATCTGGAGTTCGAAAGAATTAAGTAGCTGGCTTTTGACCAGTGGCTGAGGGCTCTGAAAGTACAGCTCAGCTATGAGAATCTCCGAGAAGTAATTCTGTTAGAGGAATTTAAACACTATCTCCCACCCTCCATAAGGACCCATTTAGAGGAGCAGTGGGTTCAGAGAGCCCTGCAAGCGACCGTTCTGGCCAATGAGTTTGCTTGAATTTATAAGTCGGTTTCTCAGGGGAGAACCTTTCCTAGCCACCCCCGCAAATCCGAAAGGGAAAAGCGTGGGAAGGTGATAGGATCCCAAGCAGTCCTGGGAGAGAAAGGAAAGCAGGAGACACGGGACCTTCCTCTAGCCAAAAAGGAAGGTGCTGTGAGCAGGAGTGAGACCCGGAGACCTGTGTGCTTTCATTGTAATAAAGCAGGGCATTTAAAAGCTGACTGCTGGAAACTAAAGGGAAAACCAGTAGGGTTAATCAGGGCACACCTCAGTGAAGATGGGACCTTGATGGAAAGCACAGCAGAACAAGCTGTAGCTTTAACTGCAGTAAGAGTGAGACCTAGGAAGTTTACGGCTGCAAATACAGGAAAATTTAATCGGGTTCCTGAAGGTTATCAGGGTTTTGTGTCTGAAGGGAAAGTAACCCCTGGGAGTGGTGTACAGGCCACCGAACATTAACTACACTGTGGGATGGGGTATAAAGGAAGAAATAATGACAGCTTGTCGGAAAGGTACAGCGATAATTATGGGGGATTTTAACCTACATATAGACTGGAAAAATCAGATGGGCAGAGGTAACCTAGATGAGGAGTACACAGAACGTTTTCGGGATAATTTCTTGGAACAATACGTTCTGGAGGCAACCAAAGAGCAGGCTATTACTAGACCTGGTATTGTGCAATGAGGTAGGAATAATTAATGACCTCATAGTTAAGGTGCCCCTAGGTAGCAGCCATCATAATATGATTGAATTGTACATTCAGTTTGAGGGACAGAAGAGTGGGTCTAAGACTAGTATTGTAAGCTTAAATAAGGGCAATTATGAGGACATGATAGCAGAGCTCGCTAAAGTGAACTGGCAAATCAGGTTAAGGGATAGGTCAGTAGAAATGCAGTGGTAGACATTTAAGGGGATATTTCAGAATACACAGAATAGATGCATATCAACGAGAAAGAAAAATTCGAAGTGTGGGACCGCCATCCGTGGTTAACTAAAACAGTTAAAGATAGTATCAAACTTAAAGAAAAAGCCTATAATTGTGCAAAGATGGGAGACAGGTCAGAAGATTGGACAGAATATAAAAAACAGCAAAGAAGGACTAAAAGATAGTTAAGGAAGGTAAAATTAGAGTACGGGAGAAAGCTAGCTAGAAATATAAAGACAGATAGTAAGAGTTTCTATAGATATTTAAAAAAGAAAAGAGTTAACAAAATGAGCGTTGGTCCTATAAAAAGTGAGTCTGGGGAATTAATAATGAATTGAACAGATATTTAGCATCGGTCTTCACTATTGAGGGTACAAGTAACATCCCAGTATTAGCTGTAAGTCAGGAAATGGAAGGGAGGAAGGAACTCCAGAAAATTACAATCACAAGGGAAGTGGTAATGAACAAATTGTTGGAGTGGCAGGCTGACAAGTCCCCGGTCCTGATGGATTTCATCCTAGGGTGTTAAAAGAAGTGGCTAGTGAGATAGTTGATGCGTTAGTTTTAATTTTCCAAAATTCCTTAGATTTGGGTTAGATTGGAAAATAGCAAATGTAACTCCTTTATTCAAAAAGGAAGGGCGACAGAAAGCAGGAAACTACAGGCCAGATAGCTTAACATCTGTCTCGGAAAATTTAGAAGCTATTATTAAAGATGTTATAGCAGGGCATTTAGAAAAATTCAAGGTAATCAGGCAGAGTCAACATGGTTTTGTGAAAGGGGAATCATGTTTAACCAATTGATTGGAGTTCTTTTGAGGGAGTTAGATGTGCTGTGGATAAAGGGGAACCGGTGGATGTACTGTACTTAGATTTCCAGAAGGCATTTGATAAGGTGTCGCATCAAAGGTTATTGCAGAAAATAAAAGCTCATGGTGTAGGGGGTAACATATTGGCATGGATAGAAGATTGGCTAACTAACAGGAAACAGAGTAGGTATAAATGGGTCATTTTCTGGTTGGCAAGATGTAAGGAGTGGTGTGCTACAGGGATCTGTGCTGGGGCCTCAACGTTTTACAATTCATCTAAATGACTTAGATGAAGGGACCGAAGGTATGGTTGCTAAGTTTGCTGATGACACAAAGATAGGTAGGAAAGTAACTTGTGAAGAGGACATGAGGCTAGAAAGGGATATAGTTAGGTTAAGTGAGTGGGCAAAGAGCTGGCAAATGGAGTATAATGTGGGAAAGTGCAGAATTGTCCACTTTGGCAGGAAGAATAAATGGTGAGAGATTGCAGAGCTCGGAGATGCAGAGGGATCTGGGTGTCCTAGTGCATGAAACGCAATAGTTTAGTATGCAGGTAGAGCACGTAATTAGGAAAGCAAATAGAATGTTATTGTTTAACGTGAGGGGAATTGAATACAAAAGTAGGGAGGCTATGCTTCAGCTGTACAGGGCATTGGTGATAAAGGCCGGCGACCCAACGACGTGTGTCAGGTTCAGGTCGGGTCGCACTTCCGGGTCTGGCATTCGGGCTCAGGTAAGGTCGGGCCGGGTTGGACACGCTCCATCGCAACCTCAGGTAAGTGGCTCCAATGTTAATGTACTTTTTGGACTTGAAAGATGGTTTTGTTACAGTTATTTTAAGCTTGTGCAGATAAGCAACAAAGTGAAAAACGGAAGGTAGGTTAACTGATGGTCGAATCGGGTCGGGCGTGGGAATAAAGGGAAGGACTCTGATCGGGCTCGGGGCCAGATGTGGTTCTGTCGGGCTCGGGTTGGTTTGCAGACACGAGCCGGCCTTTAATTGGTGAGACCACATCTGGAGTACTGTGTACAGTACTGATCTCCTTATTTAAGGAAGGATGTAAATGCGTTGGAGGCAGTGCAGAGAAGGTTTACTAGACTAATACCTGGAATGGGTGGCCTATCTTACGAGGAAAGATTGGACAGGCTAGGCTTGTATCCATTGGAATTTAGAAGATTAAGAGATGACTTGATTGAAACATATAATATCCTGAGGGGTCTTGACAGGGTGGATGTGGAAAGGATGGGAGAATCTTGAACTGGGGTCACTGTTTAAAAATAAGGGGTCGCCCATTTAAGACAGATGAGGAGAAATGTTTTCTCTGAGGGTTGTGAGTCTTCGGAATTCTTTTCCTCAAAAGGCGGTGGAAGCAGAGGCTTGAATATTTTTAAAGCAGAGGTAGATAGATTCTTGATAAGCAAGGGGGTGGAAGGTTATCGGGGGTAGGTGGAAATGTGGAGTAATCAGTTCGGCCATGAACTTATTGAGTGGCAGAGCAGGCTTGAAGGGTCGAGTGGCCTACTCTGCTCCTAATTTGTATGTTCGTATGGATGGGTTAGAAGTCTCTGCTAACAACTCCACTATCCAAGTCTGTGGGCAACTGAGGTGAACAGCTGTTCTTTTGCCACTCACAGCAAAATCTGGGCCAAAGTTATTTGGTATTGTTTGCCAAGAGAACAGGAACATTGCACTTGCGTGAAAGTAAAACTATTCAGTGAAACTATTTTCTCGTGCTGAATACAGTGTAAACATATTAGGCTGAATTTTACCTTGGGCGGACGGGAATTCGCCACCGACGTGAATGTTGGTGGCGAACCCGCTTCCGCCTAGCCCGGGGATCCGTCCCGTATTTTACAGATCCCCGGGCTTTAATTGTCCTGAGGCGGGACATCCACCCACTTCAGGAGTTCCTGCCTCTGTGAGCAGCTGGCCAATCAGTGGGCCGAGGGCTCTTAATCCCAGCTGTGCCACCGGAAGCGGTGGCCACTGCTGGGACTGCAGCCCAACCGCCTCCAAAGAGCCTGGAGGGATGGTAAGTTAAGGTTGCCTCACCAGAGGGATCGGTCCTTCCCTGGTGAGGCTGGAGTGGCCGTTTAGAGGGAGGGGGTGGGTTGGGTGCCGGGTGTGGGTTGGGAGGCGGGGGCGGCCCTCAAACGGGCAACCTGTGCTTGATTGTCATTGCACCTCCCATGGTGCGGAAAAGCCGGCAGCTATCGCTAGGCGGCCTTTCACGTCCCCATCACGCCCGCTTTCCATGGGTAAAATACCCGTGGAGGCGGGCGAGGGCCCTTAAGTTGCCGTTAACTGGCTCCTTAAGGGCCTTGATTGGCCTCGGGCAGGCGGGCCATTTCCCACTCCCCGCCCAACGCCGTAAACTTGACCGGAGGTGGGTAGGCCTGCCGGAGCCTCCCACTCAATTTTACGCCGCCCCCACGCCACCATCCGACCTGCTGGGCGGCGTAAAATTCAACCCATTGTGGAAGGCCAGCAGCTTTCAGACGCTAAGACAAACTGTTGTCCCTTAGGTCATGTAGGAAACCATGAATGAGAACTGGTTTAGCATATTATTTTGTCTCTGGAGTGGAATCCATCCAAGACTGATGGGGTCAAAATGTTGCCTATATCTGTAGATTCTGTGTGAAATAATTTTGGGTTGCTTGTGTTCCCTAGAATGTCATTGTGACCAAAAATGCTCATTGTTGAAGGATTATTGAACTCTCTGGGCCAATAAACATGAAATTTTAGCCTGACAATGGCAGTTATTGTTTGCACTCATGTTTTTTTTTAATGAAAAAACTGTTTAAGGTGATTGTTTTGCATCCAACAAGGTATAGAGTGCTAGTTACAAAGATTTGCAGTGTTGTCTTTGAGGAATAATATGGTTGGCAGACTCTGCGTTCCACTTTATTCGGAAGCAATTTGATCATTAGTTTCTCATAGAAATCGGCACAGAAAGAGGCCACTTGTCCCATCATGTCTGTACCAGCTGAAAAACGATCCACCCATTCCAATTCCACCTTCCAGCATTTGGTCTGTAGCCCTTGTTACGATCAGGTGGGAAAGGTGTCTAGAGGTCTTTTACTGTCTTCACCTGATTTCCCCCTTCGTGAATCCTTGTTCACAGCTTTCCAATTATAAGGCAAAGAATTGAGCAAACCAGGTTTTCCTTAGGTTTAAAGAAGAAAAGTGATATATATTAAACCTTAACCTTAAACTCTAATATGGTTAACGTCTACAGATATATGGCGCGCCCACGTTAGCATGCACACGTGATACACTCATGCAAATAGGGACAGAAAAGAGCAGAAGAAAAATAAAATGGAGAGGTTTGAGGCTATCTCTGAAGAGGGTTTTTGTTTTTTACTGCGCTTCGAGCTTGCTGTAGGGTCCTTGATTGTAGTTAGTCTTGTTTTTTGTTGGAGCCCAGTATTCCTCTTAAACTTTGTTCACTGTTGGAGACTTTTCTCTCTTGGGGTTCGTATGTCTTCAGTGGTTTTCAGTTCCGTGGGAAAGAGAAGGAAGCAGACAGGAGAGGCTGTGGCAAGCCAGCCACGTGAGGTCTTTTCTAGTCCAGGAGAAAACAGCTTTCTGATTTCAAATTCCCTGTTGGAAGCTCAAATTCAAAAGACTTCAAGTCAGTCAGTCATGTGACCAAACTGGCCCAACCAGGTCTGTTTGTGTATTCGGCCATCTTAATAGTTAACCTGGAATGCTTCAACGTCTGGTAATCAAAAGTCCATTGTGGATTAAATTGGAGCAGGGAATAGCTCCTTTTGTCCTTTGAAGTACCAGTCTGTTAATATAAAATGTTCCTTTCCAGCCAAAGTCTCCAGTTGCTTTTTAAAGCAAGTTCTTTCTTCATCAATAGTTTAAAATCAGTGTTCATGTGGCGAAATTAATTTTTTTCATTCTTGGCAGGTTGGGGGGCTTGCCTGACACTCTGCAGATTACGGCATTTGAGGTGCATGTCCAGACTTCTTTTGAATGAGTTGAGGGTTTCTGCCTCAACTACCCTTTCAAGCAGTGAGTTCCAAACCCCGCCACTCTCTGGGTGAAAAAACCTTTCCTCATCTCCCCTGTGATCTTTCTACCAATCGCAGAATCATACAGTGCAGAAGAGGCCCTTCGGCCCATCGAGTCTGCACCGATGCATTAAAGACACCTGACCTGTCTACCTAATCCCATTTGCCAGCACTTGGCCCATAGCCTTGAATGTTATGACGCGCCAAGCGCTCATCCAGGTACTTTTTTAAAGGATGTGAGGCAACCCGCCTCTACCATCCTCCCAGGCAGTGCATTCCAGACCGTCATCACCCTCTGGGTAAAAAAGTTCTTCCTCAAATCCCCCTTAAGCCTCCTGCCCCTCACCTTAATCTTGTGTCCCCTCGTAACTGACCCTTCAACTAAGGAGAACAGCTGCTCCCTATCCACCCTGTCCATGCCCCTCATAATCTTGTACACCTCGATCAGGTCACCCCTCAGTCTTCTCTGCTCCAGCGAAAACAACCCAAGCCTATCCAACCTCTCTTCATAGCTTAAATGTTCCATCCCAGGCAACATCCTGGTGAATCGCCTCTGCACCACCTCCAGTGCAATCACATCCTTCCTATAATGTGGCGACCAGAATTGCACACAGTACTCCTGCTGTGGCCTTACCAAAGTTCTATACAACTCCAACATGACCTCCCTGCTTTTGTAATCTATGCCTCGATTGATAAAGGCAAGTGTCCCATATGCCTTTTTCACCACCCTATTAACCTGCCCTTCTGCTTTCAGAGATCTATGGACAAACACGCCAAGGTCCCTTTGTTCCTTGGAACTTCCCAGTGTCAGGCCATTCATTGAATACTTCCGTGTCACATTACTCCTTCCAAAGTGCATCACCTCACTTTTCAGCGTTAAATTCCATCTGCCACTTTTCTGCCCATTTGACCATCCCGTCTATATCTTCCTGTAACCCAAGACACTCAACCTCTCTGTTAACCACTCGGCCAATCTTCGTGTCATCCGCGAACTTACTGATCCTATCCACACATAGTCATCTATGTTGTTTATATAAATGACAAACAATAGGGGACCCAGCACAGCTTCCTGTGGTACGCCACTGGACACTGGCTTCCAATCACTAAAACAGCCGTCTGTCATCACTCTCTATCTTCCACAGCTAAGCCAATTCTGAATCCACCTTATCAAGTTACCTTGTATCCCATGTGCATTTGCTTTCTTGATGAGTCTCCCATGTGGGACCTTGTCAAAGGCTTTGCTGAAATCCATGTAAACTACATCAACTGCACTACCCTCATCTACACACCTGGTCACATGCTCAAAAAATTCAATCAAATTTGTTAGGCATGACCTCCCTCTGACAAAGCCATGCTGACTATTCCTAATCGAATTTTGCCTCTCCAAGTGGAGACAGATTCTCTCCTTCAGAATTTTCTCCAGTAGTTTCCCTACCACTGACGTGAGACTCACTGGTCTGTAGTTCCCTGGCTTATCTCTACAACCTTTCTTAAATAGTGGGACCACATTAGCTGTTCTCCAGTCCTCTGGCACCTCCCCCGTGGCCAGAGAGGAATTAAAAATTTGGGTCAGAGCCCCTGCAATCTCCACCCTCGCCTCCCACAGCATCCTGGAACACAAATCGTCCGGACTTGGAAATTTGTCCACTTTTACGCCTGCCAAAACCTCCAATACCTTGTCACTCCCTATGACAATTTGCTCAAGAACCTCACAGTCTCTCTCTCTAAGTTCCATATCTACTTCCTCATTCATCACTTCAAATCTATGCCCCTGAGTCACTGACCTCTCTGTTGAGGTAAATAGGCCCTTCACGTCTGCACTATCCAGGCCCCTCAAAATTTTGTACATTTCAATCAGATCTCCCCTGGGCCTTCTCTGTTGGGAGAACAACCCCAGCCTATGCAATCTTTCCTCATAGCTGCATTTTTCCAGTTGTGGTAACATCTTCGTGAATCACCTCTGTACCCTTGCTAGTGCAATTACATCCTTTCTGTAAGGAGGTGACCGGAACTGCACACAGTACTCCAGTTGTGGCCTAACCAATGATTTCTACAATTCCAGTGGAACCTCCCTGCTCTTATATTCTGTACCTCGGCTAATAAAGGAAAGGATTCCATATGCCTTCTCAACCACCTTATCGAACTGTCCTTCTACCTTCAGGATTGTGTGGACATTCACTCCAAGGTCCCTTACTTCCTCTACACCTCTCGGTATTATCCCATTAATTGTGTATTCCTTTGCCTTGTTTGACTTCCCCAAATGAATTACCTCTCACTTTTCTGGGTTAAATTCCATTTGCCACTTTTCTGCCCATCTGACCAGACAATCAATATCTTCCTGCAGCCTACAGCTATCCTTCTCGTTATCTACCACCCGGCCAATCTTTGTGTCGTCTGCAATTTCTTGATCGTGCTCCCTACATTTATGTCCAAATCTTTAATATACATCACAAAAAGCAGGGGACCCAGTACTGAGTCCTGCGGAACGCCACTGGAAACAGCCCTCCAGTCGCAAAAACACACATCAACAATTATCCTTTGTTTCCTGCCACTGAGCTAATTTTGTATCCACCTTGCTGCATTTCCCTGGATCCCATGGGATTTTATTTTTTTTACATAAAACCAGTCTGCCATGTGGCACCTTGTCAAAAGCCTTACTAAAATCCATGTAGACCACATCAACTGCACTACCCTCATCTATCTTCCTTGTTACATCTTCAAAAAACTTTGATCAAGTCGGTCAGACAAGATCTTCCCATAACAAATCCATGCTGACTATCTTTGATTAAGCTGTGCCTTTCTAAGTGAAGGTTTATCCTATCTCTCAGAATAGATACCAACAGTTTGCCCATTACTGAGGTTAGACTGACTGGCCTGTAATTATTTGGTCTATCCCTCACTCCCTTTTTAAACAGAGGTACAAAGTTAGCAGTCCTTCAATCCTCTGGCACCACACCTGTATCCAGTGAGTACTGGAAAATGGTGGTCAGACCTTCCGCTATTTCCCCTCTCGCTTCTTTGAACAGCCTGGGGTACATTTCATCCGGCCCTGGTGACTTATCAACTTTAAAGGATGCTAATCCCGTTAATACTTCCTCTCTCCCTATGTTGATCACATCCAATACTTCACACCCCTCTTCCTTATTTACAATATCTGCATTGTCCCCCTCTTTTGTGAAGACAGACGCAAAGTATTCATTAAGAACAGCCCCAACATGTAGGTTACCTTTTTGGTCTTTTTGGGCTCTACTCTTTCCTTGGTTATCCTCTTACTATTAATGTATTGATAAAACATCATGCCTGGTGGTATTGAGGTTTTTATGTTTGTTATCATCAATCTGTTAATTCTTCCTGCTTGCCACCCCAGCTATAATCAACATGTTAAAATCATTTGCCAAATCATGAGATCTGGAAAAAAATCTGACATTTAATGCTAAATGCAGTCTATTAACCAGATGGATTATCTTCATGCATCAGACAAGTTTTTATTGACATAAAGGTTAAGCACAGTATCGCATTTTGTCCTATCCTTAGAGAGGGGCACTGTGCATGTGGATCCCTCAGCTTTCGTACAACGATTTGTGTAATTCATTGTTGGAGAGGTTCACACCTATGTAAATAATGTGTTGAAGTGGACTTGTTAATTTTCAATTACTTTAAAAACTGTTTTTCCTTCTTGTGATAGAACCAGGAGGAAAATTGAAAGCAAAGGAAAAGTCTAAAGAAAAAGGTACTTTGCTAAAATCCAGTACCTGCAAAACTGGTTGGCTGATTTTGGATTTGTGACAGCATGCACTGCATGAATATGGCCATTAATGATGAATTGCATTGCCCACCAATTGCATATTTTTCCATTTTTGCCTTGCCGTAGTGTGCAAAGGCCTTTTTAAACAGAAAATTTACCCACATGTTTTTTTGAAGTTTCATCTGTTCAGAAACAGCGGCATGGAGCCAAGTATAAAAACTTAAAGGGGCTAATTTCAAAGAAGTGAGGCAGTACTTTTACTAAATTGACAAGAGAGGATGTTCCGCAATACTGCAGTAGAGGGCAAGTGGAACGCCTTATAATGTATAATGTTGAGCATTTATGATGAATACTAGAACCAGTAAGCTCAGCTTAAACAAGCGTGTCCACGAATAGATTAATAATAGATTAATAAGGCGGCACAGTGGCGTAGTGGTTAGCACTGCAGCCTCACAGCTCCAGGGACCCGGGTTCAATTCCGGGTACTGCCTGTGTGGAGTTTGCAAGTTCTCCCTGTGTCTGCGTGGGTTTCCTCCGGGTGCTCCGGTTTCCTCCCACATGCCAAAGACTTGCAGGTTGATAGGTAAATTGGCCATTAGCAATTGCCCCTAGTATAGGTAGGTGGTAGGGAAAATATAGGGACAGGTGGGGATGTGGTACGAATAGGGGATTAGTGTAGGATTAGTATAAATGGGTGGTTGATGGTCGGCACAGACTCGGTGGGCCGAAGGGCCTGTTTCAGTGCTGTATCTCTAAACTAAACTAAACTAATAAACAAATAAAAAGTAAAATTAAGGTGAACAATAACCATAGTAATACTGTGGGAACGTAGATGGAAACAAATGCAGAAAATTATTAAAAAGGTGATTAGCAGGTCAAAAAGGGTTCTTATCATATGGAAACGACTCGAGTATTTCAGTGAGACATAAACAGAAAATGGGCCCCAGGCCAAAGAGGTTTTAGGAAGGTTAACAAACTGGATTTTTAGAGTCTTGATGGAAGACAGGAAGGGAATTCTAGAATGTAGGATCCAGGTGGCTGAAAGCACTGCTGTCATTGAAGGTGTGAAGTGGAGGGATGCATAGGAGGTTTGGGGAACGTGGTAGCTTTCAAGAAGATTAGAGATAGAGAGCAAACCTTTTCAGGGATTTAAAAATTGAGAATTTTAAATATGCAACATTAAAGAAACCGGAGAAACCATCAGCCTGTGTTGGCCAGTGTGACAGGATTAATGAATGGGCAGAACTTGGTGCGAGTTAGTATACAGGCAAGAAAAAAAAACATGCATTTACATAGCTTCTCTCACAGCCTGAGGACATACCAAAGTCTTCTTTTCTTCTTTTGGGCCTCCTTATCTCGAGAGACAATGGATACGCGCCTGTAGGTAGTCAGTGGTTTGTGGTTCAGCACCTGGAGTGGCAATAAAGGCCAATTCTGGAGTGACAGACTCTTCCACAGGTGCTGCAGAGAAATTTGTTTGTCGGGGCTGTTGCACAGTTGGCTCTCCCCTTGCGCCTCTGTCTTTTTTCCTGCCAACTACGAAGTCTCTTCGACTCGCCACAATTTCGCCCTGTCTTTATGGCTGCCCGCCAGGGGACATACCAAAGTGCTTTACAGTCAAGTGAGTACTTTTTGAAGTGTACTCACTGTTGTAGGCAAATGTTGCAGCCAATTTGCACATGACAAGGACCTATGATCAGCAATGTGGTAAATGGCAATGATTTTTTTTTAGTGATGTTGCTTGAGAGATAAATATTGTAATGGATGCTGGAAGAAACTTGCTAACATCTTTCTGAACAGTGCCATGGGATCTTTTACATCTACCTAAGAGACCAATTAACGCCATTGTCAAAAGGTGGTCATTTCCAGCAGTGCAGCTCTCCCTCTGTACTGCACTGAAGTGTCAGCCGAGATTTTGTGATCAAATGTCTGGAATGGTCTGAAATTTATGAAGGGTAGGAGTATGCCAAGAGTGTTGGAATAGCCGTGTCTGGAGGGCTACTTTAAGGGAAATGAATCTTTTGAAAAGGGCACAAACTCAGCAGCTGGGGAGAGAACAGACGCCTGTTAAGCTTGAAAATGTAAATGCAATATTTTGCATGGGTTATGTTTATGTTTACAATTATTGCATCTTTGCCAACATCATGATACGGGATTGTTTGCTACATGCATTTTACAGGAACCTCATGACATTCGTTCTAGAACTTAGAGAAAGTCTTATCAATAATTTATTAAGCTAGGTTGCCACTCTGTCTATTTAGCTTATATTATGGTACAATAAAAAGCACATATAAACCAAGATGCTTTCATGTGTGATGCTTCCTATTGTGCATCTGTTCTTCCTGCAGGCCTACTATTTTGTCCCTAATCAATGCAGTGATGGAAGTTTGGTCAATGTGTGTGTGCGCGCGTGTGCAAAGTGTTACTGTGTCGCTGCAGGGACAGTAACTGCATGAATGCATGTTGATGACATCAATATTTGCTACAGCAGTGAGGTTACTAGTTTTCGGAATGTCCAGTTAGGGTGGAGGATGAAGAACAGGTCTTCTGGCTATTCTTGCCCATTAAAACAATTCTAACAGGTTTATTTTTGCTTGATGTGAGCAAAGACCAACATAAAAGCAATTTTAAACCCATCACCAATTTTTTCTCACTACTTTGTCCTAGGGCTAAGCTGCTCAAAATATTCTTTCGAGGTGCAGCTCAATGATAGATGGACAACATTTATATTTTACTGTTTTGTTATTAACATGCTTAGTGTGACTGAAAACTTCACGATTTGCTGAAATCTTAGTGACTGATTAGCATACATGTTCCAATCCAAAATTCATATCTATTGCTGCATTCAATTTGACTACAACTCTGGTTGTCCGGCTATTTATCGGTAAATATAAAATGCCTCTTACATTTAGTATCAAATCAGGCCACCTTCCCCTCTGATGCAGCACCTACATAATTTTTCATGCTATATTTGAAATTCACAGTATGATTTCCAAATTCAAAATACTTCTGGAATGTTATAAGATAGAGTACACTCGTATGTTTCTGATTTCCACCCCATCCCCTCCATCCAGTAATATATGGAATAAACTGGCTCTATAACTCTGCAAAAGGCTGTTTTACTGTTTGAATGAAAATGTTCCTTCCAAACGTACTGCTTTTCATTCATATTTTGATTTTCTTTAAAATAATAAGTGAAAGAAGCATTACAAGAGCTTAAAAAGGCAAAAGAGAAAGTTGAAACGAGGAAGAAAGCTAAGAGACCCAAACATATAAGAAGAACTGCTGAGGAAGAAGAGTCTAAGAAAGAAAAGACAAAGCTGAAAGTGGTAAAACTGAAAAAGGAAAAGCCTGCAAACAGACCTGAAATGAGGAAAAAAGAGTCTGAAAAAAAGAAAGACAAGGCTGAGAAAGTGAAAGCAAAGGAAAAATCTGGGTCCTTGAAAGAAAAGGTTAAAAAGCTTTTTGAAATGCTCAAGAGTGCAAAAAATGTGCCTGTGAAAGATAAAAAGGAACCCACTAAGTCTCAAGGTAAAGCTATCAATAAAGAGAAGGAAAAGGAGAATAAGAAATGAAAATATCACCACAATATGAGACAGATTGATCAAGCCACTGCCTTTGTTGACCTGTGCTGTGACAACAACTCAGTAGATCTCCTCAACAATGTGTACCATATCTTGCTGGTATATTGATATAATTATGTATAGTAGCGTTTTAGCACTTGAATTTGAGCTTAAACTTAAACTGAGTGCGATTTAGCTAAAAATATATTTTTTATTATTTTTCTGCATTTTGGTAGCAGTTCATGTGTAACTAATGGAAATGGTGAATCTGAAAAATACTACCTAGAATAGGAAAATTGCATTTCATTAGTACAGTAGTACCAGTTATAGCTCATTTAAAAACAAATAGAAAACTACTTGAGTGGTGTATTAAAACCAAATTATCACTATTGAAACATCCCGAGAATCTTATTTTGTGAACTTTCCCCTAGATTGCTATGTACAGTTCTTATTAAAACATCACTTATGAGCCAAAATTTATCTTGCCATCTGTGACCTGTCTCTTCAAATTTAAGATATTAGTTTTTTAAAAAGTACCCAGTTTGTATAAATCGCAGTTACTCCTGTACAATTAAAGGGAATGCCAGAAAAATATTAGAATAAATTTGAATCTTTGCTTGCCCTGTTTGCCTCTATCTGTCCATGTGTGTGTGTGTCTCTCTCTCTTTTCCAAAGTCTGTAATTAACATTTTAACCTCTTTTTAAAAGAAATGTTTGGTTTTCCACTGCATCCTAGATCCCAAATTACATTTTGCAGATGGGTTGGCCTCAGCTGAAAACCATGAGGGTTATTTTCTTCTTTTTCACCCTTGCCCAAAAGAGGCAGTCTAGCTATCTGAAGCTCACGGATAAGCCCTGGATGTGGTATTTTAAAGTTGCAAGTTGCTTGCCTGAGGTGTCAATTTATGCCAAAGTAAATTTGATTTTAAAAAGTTGCAAACTGTGCAATCATATGAGCTGATCTTCAAAGCTCCCTGGTTGTGGGATTTACTAAAGGTTCTTTTTGTTAAAGTGGTGAAACCAGGATTTGTATTGATATTGAAAGCCCTCAGGACTGGTTTATGCCAGCCTGTACAGAGACTGTTGAAAAATGTGGGAGAATTGAGCAGGCCTTTTGAACATTGGTAATATAGGTCTTGAGTGTTGGTGTAGCATGGATTAAAACTCCAGTACTTTTCATTGGAATTTGTTTCTCCTGGCTATTTTCTGGATTTAAACAATCATCTGATTGTTGTGTTCTCATGTAAACATTTCTGAATTTGCTTGTTCAGGTGAGTTTGCTGCAGTGCAATTAAGTAATAAATTGATGCTCTGAATCACTAAAATGAATCCTTTGGAATTTGTGAATGTCTTACTAGAATATGAAACAAATCTAATCGCTGCAGTATTTGAATTTTTTTTGTAAAACAGGATTGTTTCTAATTTTCTTTTATAGAAGTGGTCTCTTTCATGTCCTTCGATGGCATAATGTTCCTGTCCTTCTGAAACAGTGCATCATTTGACTTAACCATGAGCAATGCCTTGGAGATGTAATTTTGCATGGGGGTAGCGTATCTATAAGTGTTCTATATAGTGTGTACTTTTTGTATACGTTAAACTGCCTGTGCCAAGATTTTTTCAATCTCACATTTTGTCACATGGCAGGGCTGTTAAGTCAGTGACCTTAAATTTAGCCTGGGATGAGGGAGCATTTGGGACGAGTGGGTGTGCAGGCAGAATGGAAACAACCACTGTGATCTCCGAAGACGTCTGGGCCTCATGAAAATAATGCAGCACAATCTACCTTCCTAAACTCTCAGGATTATCAGGGGTAGTGAATGGGATTAGGAAAGCCAGTCTGGCAGACACCAGGGACGCAAGGGAACGGTCCTAGGCATAAAGTTAGTGTCAGACAAGGGCTTTTGCAGCCGGTAGCGCAGAGAAGCAAAGTCGGAGCTGAAGGGGGAGAAAAATCCTGTTTCTCCTAGCATACGAGGATTTTACACAAAAGTAATTTTTCTTAACGTTTACCGTTGCCCCTTCTGACCTGTCGGCACCTCGAGCCAGCTTTCTCTGCTGGATTTGACTCCAGGCAACCTTCCCCTAGACTTGTGAAAATCACATTGCGGCAGCACCAATGACCTCAGATTGTGGCTTGTGAATTGAAATTAGGCCCTTGCTTGCCTGGATCTGGAGCCTTGGCCACCTTCAAAGTTAAAGATATGCCGTCGACTGGGAATGGTGCAGCCTCAGCATGCTATGTAGGCTTGGCCTAATCATGCTTTACCTCTAGCTATGCACCACTCTATTAGAGGAGGTTTATAATCAAGGCCAATGGGATAACTTTTAAAAGGAGGAAAACCTTATTTCTATCGCTCTGTACCCTGGTCCGTTTGTCATTATCTTTCCTCGCCCAATTTTTGATGAGTTTAAGAAATAAGAGCAGGAGTAGATCATACGGCTCTTCAAGCCGATTTCACCATTCATTACTATCAAGGCTGATCTTCTGCCTCAACTCCACTTTCTCATCACGTGGCAGTAAATATTCTTAATTTTGTTAATTGCATTAATCTATAACTGTTGCCAGGATAATAAATGCAGCAGCATTTTGGCCAGAATAAGAAACAGCTTACTTATTAGATAGTCAGCAGGTCTGGCAACATCTGTGGATAGAGAAACAGAGTTAACGTTTCAGGTCTGTAACTTGAAACTTAAACTCTGTTTCTCACTCCACAGATGCTGCCAGACCTGCTGAGTATTTCCAGCACTTTGTTTTTATTTCAGATTTTAAGCATCTGCAGTATTTTGCTTTTACTTGGTGGATAGTGTTGCTTAACAAATATATTTGGACACCAGTGCGCTCCGACACTTGGGACCAAAACAGCAGTTGGTCTAACCAACAACCAAATAGCCAGCAGAAATGGTATTAACAAAATAGTTTTTAACTAATGCATTTTCTCAGTTATTTCTTGTGAGCTGTTGTGTCTAAAACTGATCTTTATTTTCAACACGGAAGTGTCTCAACTTTGCGAAGTTGAAGCACTAGAATGGCTCCTTTAGAAACTTCAGCTAATTCTCCCTCCAACCTCGTGGTAAATATTACTGATAATTGTGTCAACTCTACTGTGGTAATTATGTACTAAAATAAAATTAGTGTTGGTCTTGCCACATATAGTCATCATTGTCCTATGGACATCATTGCTATCATTGACTTCAAATCACTTACAAAATTGCGGAGTGAGAATTTTGTAGTGGGATTACTTTTTTAAAAATTCTGTCTGTAGAATAACGGTTTTGTTCCGTTCACAAAAAAGGCATGTTCCATACTCAACTATTTTATCAAACTGTTTATTCCGAAATTGTGCATTAAATAATCCTGCAGTTGGTTTAACAAACCATTTTATCAGATTTTTTACAGGATTTGGTAAGATGGCCTGTATAGGTTAGAAATTGGGATGGCTCTTGAAAGTGGTGGGCCTCATCTTTAAGTGCTGTTATTTACATCTGTTCCTTTGTCTTGAGCTATAGTCGTCATTTTCTCAATTTTTATATTATGTATCATGTACATCAAAGCTCCGCAGTTGTAGATTAGAATTCAGAGGATCAAGATAATAGAAGAGGCAAATTGCATGTATAGGTTTTAGCTGTGATATAAATATATGGGTAACATTTATTCTATTTGAGGAATATAATTTAAGAAGGTTGAAAAAACATAACCATGTGGATTTTATGGCACAACTGGAAATAAAAGCTGAACTTTCACCTAAAGTCTTTCTGTTCCTTTGTCAAAAAATTGCTCTAAACTACTGTTAGTGTTCATCCCTAAATGTGACGGGTTTGATTTAATATAGCACAAATTTGAGAAAAAATGCACAAGGACTTTTTTGATTTGATTAAAAATTTTCACGACAAAATCAAATTTAACTTCCAAGAGAGATTGGTTGTTTATGTACAACAGATAGTAAAGTGCTTGGCTTGCATATGCAAGGTGTGTAACCTTCAGCTGAATTTTCTACTATTGATGGCAGCAAACTGGTCTTGAGAATACTGCAGAAACACCATTCAAGTCACTATCCAGTTGAGTAGCTGTTTGAATGTCAGTGAAGAGGGCCCTAATGCTTGCACATTTTAATGTAGAAATGAAGTCAAAGTAAAAATCTCAACACAGTTTGAATCAAATTTAGATTAGACTTCTCCAAATGACCAAGTTGACCCAACCAATGTCTTTCCTTGAGTGTATTTTATGTGCATGAATGTTCACATGTTTGTTTTGCAAGTGAGGGAGTACTACAGAAATCTTCCCATGATTAAATCTGAGAAAGCACATTAGAAAATGCAGATATTACCTCACAAAATGTCCTCCTTTGAGAATGCTACAAAATAAGTGAGTTTCACTTTTTAAACTTAACGATGTATTTATTTATCTACAAATTGTTCTGCTGTGAATGGGGCTATCCATATTTTGGCCATGGAAAAAAAAGGCTTTTCAACATGTTAAAATATTTTGGAAAGGCAGATTTTGATTATGGGTTGGTTGCAAATTCACAAAAGGTCTCTAATATCTGAGAATCCTGTTAAAATTGCAAATAACCAATGAATTTGCTTAATTGGCAACACGGGTTCTTTCTCAGTTACAAGTAAAGGCAACTTACGAATGAGGTTGTACCTTTTTTAATCAAATAATTTTACATAGGGCAATGTATTAGAAGCACATTTCGAAGATCTGAAACCAGATATTGAGCTACAAGAAGAGTTAGTGGAGTGACCCAAGGCATGTTCAAAGAGGTACATTTTGAATTGGCGGTGGTGGAAAATGCTGGTGTTCTAGCCATGTGGTGAGGGGTTTGGGTGGTTCCCACTATTCAAATCCATCTGACTGCAGCAAGTGTTGTTTTTTTGTTATTAGGGTTGTGTTTTGTTTGGCAAATAAACAGATAGCAACAGGCTTTCTTGTAGGTTTAAAACAGAAAATCAATTATTTATTGATCAATATGCCTTAACCTGAAATTGTCACAACTGCAACCACTCACGCATTTGCTCTCGCAAGCACACAAGAAGAGACAGAGAGAGGGAAAGTGTTAAGCGGTTGTAAGAGGGGTTGGTTTCGGGGGTCGCAGTAAACCTGTTGAATTCTTTCTCAGATCATGGTCTTGTTGCTTGCAGTCCTGATCTGTTTGTCGGTTTCTTTCTTGATTGATGGTTCAGTTGAATATAGTGGATCACTTCTAATTCACTGCTGTATAAGCATGGATGTCGAATTCTACAGCAAGTCCCTTCTGACTTGCTGGATTTCTCTCTGACTCTGAGCTGGAAAAGGTGTTTGATGCTTCAATCAAGGTCTCTTGCTTACTTTCTCTTGCTCACTCTCCTCCGTGCCCCTCCACCCCTCTCTGCTCTTTCACCCCCCCCCCCCACCCCTCTCTGCTCTTCCCCCCCCCCCACCCCTCTCTGCTCTTCCCCCCCCCCTTCCACCCCTCTCTGCTCTTCCCCCCCCCCCCTTCCACCCCTCTCTGCTCTTCCCCCCCCCCCCTTCCACCCCTCTCTGCTCTTCCCCCCCCCCCTTCCACCCCTCTCTGCTCTTCCCCCCCCCCCTTCCACCCCTCTCTGCTCTTCCCCCCCCCCTTCCACCCCTCTCTGCTCTTCCCCCCCCTTCCACCCCTCTCTGCTCTCCCCCCCTTCCACCCCTCTCTGCTCTTTCCCCCCCCCACCCCTCTCTGCTCTTTCCCCCCCCACCCCTCTCTGCTCTTTCCCCCCCCCCACCCCTCTCTGCTCTTCCCCCTTCCACCCCTCTCTGCTCTTCCCCCCTTCCACCCCTCTCTGCTCTTTCCCCCCCCCCACCCCTCTCTGCTCTTCCCCCCCCCCCTTCCACCCCTCTCTGCTCTCCCCCCCCCCCTTCCACCCCTCTCTGCTCTTCCCCCCCCTTCCACCCCTCTCTGCTCTTCCCCCCCCCTTCCACCCCTCTCTGCTCTTCCCCCCCCCTTCCACCCCTCTCTGCTCTTCCCCCCCCTTCCACCCCTCTCTGCTCTTCCCCCCCCCCCTTCCACCCCTCTCTGCTCTTCCCCCCCCCCTTCCACCCCTCTCTGCTCTCCCCCCCTTCCACCCCTCTCTGCTCTCCCCCCCTTCCACCCCTCTCTGCTCTCCCCCCCTTCCACCCCTCTCTGCTCTTCCCCCCCCCTTCCACCCCTCTCTGCTCTTCCCCCCCCCCCTTCCACCCCTCTCTGCTCTTCCCCCCCCCCTTCCACCCCTCTCTGCTCTTCCCCCCCCCCTTCCACCCCTCTCTGCTCTTTCCCCCCCCCCCCCTTCCACCCCTCTCTGCTCTTCCCCCCCCCCTTCCACCCCTCTCTGCTCTTCCCCCCCCCCCCACCCCTCTCTGCTCTTCCCCCCCCCCCCCACCCCTCTCTGCTCTTCCCCCCCCCACCCCACTCTGCTCTTCCCCCCCCCCCACCCCTCTCTGCTCTTCCCCCCCCCCCACCCCTCTCTGCTCTTCCCCCTTCCACCCCTCTCTGCTCTTCCCCCCCCCCACCCCTCTCTGCTCTTCCCCCCCCACCCCTCTCTGCTCTTCCCCCCCCCCTTCCACCCCTCTCTGCTCTTCCCCCCCCCTTCCACCCCTCTCTGCTCTTCCCCCCCCCCCCTTCCACCCCTCTCTGCTCTTCCCCCCCCCTTCCACCCCTCTCTGCTCTTCCCCCCCCCCCACCCCTCTCTGCTCTTTCCCCCCCCACCCCTCTCTGCTCTTTCCCCCCCCACCCCTCTCTGCTCTTTCCCCCCCCACCCCTCTCTGCTCTTTCCCCCCCCCCACCCCTCTCTGCTCTTCCCCCCCCTTCCACCCCTCTCTGCTCTCCCCCCCTTCCACCCCTCTCTGCTCTTTCACCCCCCCCCCCCACCCCTCTCTGCTCTTCCCCCCCCCCCACCCCTCTCTGCTCTTCCCCCCCCCCCTTCCACCCCTCTCTGCTCTTCCCCCCCCCCTTCCACCCCTCTCTGCTCTTCCCCCCCCCCCTTCCACCCCTCTCTGCTCTTCCCCCCCCCCTTCCACCCCTCTCTGCTCTTCCCCCCCCTTCCACCCCTCTCTGCTCTCCCCCCCTTCCACCCCTCTCTGCTCTTTCCCCCCCCCACCCCTCTCTGCTCTTTCCCCCCCCCACCCCTCTCTGCTCTTTCCCCCCCCCCACCCCTCTCTGCTCTTCCCCCCTTCCACCCCTCTCTGCTCTTCCCCCCTTCCACCCCTCTCTGCTCTTTCCCCCCCCCCACCCCTCTCTGCTCTTCCCCCCCCCCCTTCCACCCCTCTCTGCTCTCCCCCCCCCCTTCCACCCCTCTCTGCTCTTCCCCCCCCTTCCACCCCTCTCTGCTCTTCCCCCCCCTTCCACCCCTCTCTGCTCTTCCCCCCCCCTTCCACCCCTCTCTGCTCTTCCCCCCCCCTTCCACCCCTCTCTGCTCTTCCCCCCCCTTCCACCCCTCTCTGCTCTTCCCCCCCCCTTCCACCCCTCTCTGCTCTCCCCCCCTTCCACCCCTCTCTGCTCTCCCCCCCCTTCCACCCCTCTCTGCTCTCCCCCCCTTCCACCCCTCTCTGCTCTTCCCCCCCCCTTCCACCCCTCTCTGCTCTTCCCCCCCCCCCTTCCACCCCTCTCTGCTCTTCCCCCCCCCCTTCCACCCCTCTCTGCTCTTCCCCCCCCCCTTCCACCCCTCTCTGCTCTTCCCCCCCCCCCCCTTCCACCCCTCTCTGCTCTTCCCCCCCCCCCCCTTCCACCCCTCTCTGCTCTTCCCCCCCCCTTCCACCCCTCTCTGCTCTTCCCCCCCCCCCCCACCCCTCTCTGCTCTTCCCCCCCCCCCACCCCTCTCTGCTCTTCCCCCCCCCACCCCACTCTGCTCTTCCCCCCCCCCACCCCTCTCTGCTCTTCCCCCCCCCCCCCCCCCACCCCTCTCTGCTCTTCCCCCTTCCACCCCTCTCTGCTCTTCCCCCCCCCCACCCCTCTCTGCTCTTCCCCCCCCACCCCTCTCTGCTCTTTCCCCCCCCCTTCCACCCCTCTCTGCTCTTCCCCCCCCCCCTTCCACCCCTCTCTGCTCTTCCCCCCCCCTTCCACCCCTCTCTGCTCTTTCCCCCCCCACCCCTCTCTGCTCTTTCCCCCCCCACCCCTCTCTGCTCTTTCCCCCCCCACCCCTCTCTGCTCTTTCCCCCCCCCCACCCCTCTCTGCTCTTCCCCCCCCTTCCACCCCTCTCTGCTCTCCCCCCCTTCCACCCCTCTCTGCTCTTCCCCCCCCCCCTTCCACCCCTCTCTGCTCTTCCCCCCCCCCCCTTCCACCCCTCTCTGCTCTTCCCCCCCCCCTTCCACCCCTCTCTGCTCTTCCCCCCCCCCTTCCACCCCTCTCTGCTCTTCCCCCCCCCCTTCCACCCCTCTCTGCTCTTCCCCCCCCCCCCACCCCTCTCTGCTCTTTCCCCCCCCCCACCCCTCTCTGCTCTTTCCCCCCCCCACCCCTCTCTGCTCTTTCCCCCCCCCACCCCTCTCTGCTCTTTCCCCCCCCCACCCCTCTCTGCTCTTTCCCCCCCCCACCCCTCTCTGCTCTTTCCCCCCCCCCACCCCCCTCTGCTCTTTCCCCCCCCCACCCCCCTCTGCTCTTCCCCCTTCCACCCCTCTCTGCTCTTCCCCCCTTCCACCCCTCTCTGCTCTTTCCCCCCCCCCACCCCTCTCTGCTCTTCCCCCCCCCCCACCCCTCTCTGCTCTTCCCCCCCCCCCCCCCTTCCACCCCTCTCTGCTCTCCCCCCCCCCCTTCCACCCCTCTCTGCTCTTCCCCCCCTTCCACCCCTCTCTGCTCTTCCCCCCCCCCTTCCACCCCTCTCTGCTCTTCCCCCCCCCCTTCCACCCCTCTCTGCTCTTCCCCCCCCTTCCACCCCTCTCTGCTCTCCCCCCCCCCTTCCACCCCTCTCTGCTCTCCCCCCCTTCCACCCCTCTCTGCTCTCCCCCCCTTCCACCCCTCTCTGCTCTTCCCCCCCCCTTCCACCCCTCTCTGCTCTTCCCCCCCCCCCTTCCACCCCTCTCTGCTCTTCCCCCCCCCCCCCTTCCACCCCTCTCTGCTCTTCCCCCCCCCCTTCCACCCCTCTCTGCTCTTCCCCCCCCCCTTCCACCCCTCTCTGCTCTTCCCCCCCCCCCTTCCACCCCTCTCTGCTCTTCCCCCCCCCCTTCCACCCCTCTCTGCTCTTCCCCCCCCCCCTTCCACCCCTCTCTGCTCTTCCCCCCCCCTTCCACCCCTCTCTGCTCTTCCCCCCCCCTTCCACCCCTCTCTGCTCTTCCCCCCCCCCCACCCCTCTCTGCTCTTCCCCCCCCACCCCTCTCTGCTCTTTCCCCCCCCCACCCCTCTCTGCTCTTTCCCCCCCCACCCCTCTCTGCTCTTTCCCCCCCCCACCCCTCTCTGCTCTTTCCCCCCCCCACCCCTCTCTGCTCTTCCCCCCCCCCACCCCTCTCTGCTCTTCCCCCCCCCCTTCCACCCCTCTCTGCTCTTCCCCCCCCCCCTTCCACCCCTCTCTGCTCTTCCCCCCCCTTCCACCCCTCTCTGCTCTTCCCCCCCCTTCCACCCCTCTCTGCTCTTCCCCCCCCCCACCCCTCTCTGCTCTTCCCCCCCCCCACCCCTCTCTGCTCTTCCCCCCCCCACCCCTCTCTGCTCTTCCCCCCCCCCACCCCTCTCTGCTCTTCCCCCCCCCCACCCCTCTCTGCTTCCCCCCCCACCCCTCTCTGCTTCCCCCCCCACCCCTCTCTGCTTCCCCCCCCCACCCCTCTGCTCTTCCCCCCCCCACCCCTCTGCTCTTCCCCCCCCCACCCCTCTGCTCTTCCCCCCCCCAACCCCTCTCTGCTCTTCCCCCCCCCCCCACCCCTCTCTGCTCTTCCCCCCCCCCCACCCCTCTCTGCTCTTCCCCCCCCCACCCCTCTCTGCTCTTCCCCCCCCCCCACCCCTCTCTGCTCTTCCCCCCCCCCCCCACCCCTCTCTGCTCTTCCCCCCCCCCCACCCCTCTCTGCTCTTCCCCCCCCCCCCCACCCCTCTCTGCTCTTCCCCCCCCCCCCACCCCTCTCTGCTCTTCCCCCCCCCCCCACCCCTCTCTGCTCTTCCCCCTCCACCCCTCTCTGCTCTTCCCCCTCCACCCCTCTCTGCTCTTCCCCCCCCCCCCCACCCCTCTCTGCTCTTCCCCCTCCACCCCTCTCTGCTCTTCCTCCCCCCCCCACTCCTCTCTGCTCCCTCCCCTTCCACCCACTTTGCTCTCCCCCTTCCCCCCCCATCCCTCCCTCTGCTCTTTCTCCTTTCCCCCCCCCAATCCCTCTGCTCTTCCTCCGCCTTTTCTCCCGCCCCCCTTCCTCCCTCCCTCTCTCTCTCCCTCCCCCTTCCTCCCTCTCCCTCCCTCCCCCTCACTCCCTCCCTCCCCCCCTTCCTCCCTCTCACTCCCTCCCTCCCCCCTTTCCTCCCTCTCACTCCCTCCCTCCCCCCCTTCCTCCCTCTCACTCCCTCCCTCCCCCCCTTCCTCCCTCTCACTCCCTCCCTCCCCCCCTTCCTCCCTCTCACTCCCTCCCTCCCCCCCTTCCTCCCTCTCACTCCCTCCCTCCCCCCCTTCCTCCCTCTCACTCCCTCCCTCCCCCCCCTTCCTCCCTCTCACTCCCTCCCTCCCCCCCTTCCTCCCTCTCACTCCCTCCCTCCCCCCCTTCCTCCCTCTCACTCCCTCCCTCCCCCCCTTCCTCCCTCTCACTCCCTCCCTCCCCCCCTTCCTCCCTCCCCCCCTTCCTCCCTCTCACTCCCTCCCTCCCCCCCTTCCTCCCTCTCACTCCCTCCCTCCCCCCTTCCTCCCTCTCACTCCCTCCCTCCCCCCTTCCTCCCTCTCACTCCCTCCCTCCCCCCCTTCCTCCCTCTCACTCCCTCCCTCCCCCCCTTCCTCCCTCCTCACTCCCTCCCTCCCCCCCTTCCTCCCTCCCCCCTTCCTCCCTCTCACTCCCTCCCTCCCCCCCTTCCTCCCTCTCACTCCCTCCCTCCCCCCCTTCCTCCCTCTCACTCCCTCCCTCCCCCCCTTCCTCCCTCTCTCTCCCTCCCTCCCCCCCTTCCTCCCTCTCACTCCCTCCCTCCCTCCCCCCCTTCCTCCCTCTCACTCCCTCCCTCCCCCCCTTCCTCCCTCTCACTCCCTTCCTCCCTCTCACTCCCTCCCTCTCACTCCCTTCCTCCCTCTCACTCCCTCCCTCCCTCTCACTCCCTCCCTCCCCCCCTTCCTCCCTCTCACTCCCTCCCTCCCCCCCTTCCTCCCTCTCACTCCCTCCCTCCCCCCCTTCCTCCCTCTCACTCCCTCCCTCCCCCCCTTCCTCCCTCTCACTCCCTCCCTCCCCCCCTTCCTCCCTCTCACTCCCTCCCTCCCCCCCTTCCTCCCTCTCACTCCCTCCCTCCCCCCCTTCCTCCCTCTCACTCCCTCCCTCCCCCCTTCCTCCCTCTCACTCCCTCCCTCCCCCCCTTCCTCCCTCTCACTCCCTCCCTCCCCCCCTTCCTCCCTCTCACTCCCTCCCTCCCCCCCTTCCTCCCTCTCACTCCCTCCCTCCCCCCCTTCCTCCCTCTCACTCCCCCTTGCCACTCTTTTCTCCCTCCCGACCCCAGGGCTGCCTTTTTAAGGTAAAAATTTGTTGACTCTTGCCTCTGCTGGGAGGCACGGATTTTCCTCCCGCTAGTGACCGTCAATGCTGAGGCGATTTCACGTGTTCTTTGTTTCAGAAGAGCCCATTCAATTCAGGAATGTTTCAGGATAGAATTCGGGTGGGTGTAATTGACACCTCTTAGCTTTGACAATATTCTTTGTTCTAAACCGACTGTGTGGCGATATTTGAATACACATGCAGCCATCTTTTGCAGCCTTGTTCATTTTCTTGAAAAAGTAACGTCAGTTTCTATAACTCTTCAGTTTTAGTCTTTGTTTTTAAATCGTCGCATTTGTCCTAAGTGTGGCAGTTGGAAATACTCAGCTAGTCTGGCAGCATCTGGAGAGAGAAACAAAATTAATTTTTCAGGTTAATAACTTTTCTTCAGAACCGTTGTGAAATGTTGGCCGGAATGTACCCATCCCCACCCCCGCATAGAGCAGGTTGGTAGTTGGCGGGGTGGGGATGGTGCGTAAAGTGGAGTGGGAGGCTCAGGGGACCCTGCCTGACTCGCTGCCGCTTCCGTTGCCATTGTATGTTGGGCGGCGGCGAGAAATGGCCCGCCCGCCCGAAGCCAATCAACGCCCTTTGTGGCCCGTTGAAGAAGGGGGCCCTCCTGATTGGGCACCATGTGCCTGACGGAGGTTCCGCCCCAATGCCCCAACACGCACCCGCACCCCCCCCCCCACCCCACCCCGGCCCCAATTGACCCCGCCTTGCCTTGCCAGGGCCCGACTGATCTTGCCTGCTGATTGACCAGCAGCTCCATTGGGCGGGACTTTCTGCCTCAGTAAGGTTGAAGTCCCGCCTCAGACCAATTAAGGGCCTGGTGACCGTAAAATGCGGCCTGGATTCCCAGGCCTGGCAGAGGTGGGATCACCATCGACTTTTTGGTCACTGGACGGCTCCCATCTGAGTGTAAAATACTGGCCGTTAACTCTGCTTCTCTCTCCACAGATGCTGCCAGACATGCTAAGTATTTCCAGCACTTTCTATTTTTATTTCAAATTTCCAGCATCCGCAGTATTTAGCTTTTATTATTGCCTTAAGGTGGAGTTTGGTGGTGATAGCATCTGAAGAGTACAATCCCATCGCTGGCAACGTCAGGTTAGTTGCAGAGGTGGGAAAAGGTAAAGCCTTGGAATTTGTCGACAAGAACAGGGATTTTAACTTTCATGTATTGAGATGCAAATGAAAGATGAATGTTCAGGATGTGTAACTTAGTCTAGGGTAGACTGCATGTTGGAATTTTGGACAAGTTATAGTTTTTTGTGGATCTTGGAAGGAATTAAGAGCATTGAAATAATTATGCTGGATGTAACAAAGGCATGAAGGAGAGTTTTAAACAGTGGGCGTGAGATGGGGTGGAAGCAGGTGATGTTAAGGTGGAATTACACCATCTTTGTGACCAGGATGTGGCATTTAAGTTCAGTTCAGGGTTAACAGAACAACGGTTCAGTCTGATCATGCAGCTGGGAACGTGATGGAATTGGACTGGTGGAGTTTTTGACTGGAGCTTAACAGGTTGGTAATGGAACAGAGTGATCAGAACAGTGAACTGTAAAGTACAGGGTACAAGGATCCAAACACCAGAGGGCAGGATGAGGGGAGAAAGATGGAGAGCAAGTGTATAACATTTTGCATTGTTACCATTAGGCCTAATGAATGCCTACTATTGTGATGCACTGGGTGACACTGGTACTTGCCGAACCTTTCCATTCAGGCAATATCCAGGGAGAATACAATGCAAACTGGGGACACAGTAGTATTCAGGTCACAAAGAAGGGCAAAGTGAGGCATGGGGACATGTATGGGGACAATTTCTAATATAGCTTGGGTTAGTGCTTTTTTTCAAGTATTATGTTTATTTGGTGGGGGAGTTGGGAACATGCTCAGTAAGTAGAAATGAAGATACGCTGTTGAAGTTACTTTGTAAAAGTTGTAGGGGAAATTTGAGTTGCTGGATTTGAGGAAAAAAAATGATTGGATGAAGGTATTTTTTGATCTTGAATGGTAGCATTATCTTTTCCTAGCTCTTGCTATTTTAGCAAAACAGCAGGATTACCTGAACAGATCCCGTTTACTTAAGTCAGTCATTAATGTATGACATTCAGGTTTGAAGTATGGTGCATGCCATATACAAAACTTTATTAATTTTTGATTACGCTATTATATCTCCTGTAGCATTACTGACTGGAGATTTTATAAGAGCAGGGGTGTTGTGCTAAGTTGTATTAGCAGTGGCGCTGACTTATCAGTATTTGAGGCATTACATAAATCTAAGAGCCCTAAGAGAGCTAAGTATTCTGTTGCTTTAAATGAGTGAATGGACAGTGAATCATCAGCTCAGGGTGCACAATTTCCTGATATTTCAGCAATACAGAATTGAAAAATTTGTGCCTTCTGGTATCTCCACCACCATTTTCCACATTGCCAGCTGGTTCATGTGTTTGTTTAACTCCAAGCTTATAAACATAAATTTTCTGTTTACAATTAATGGAAAATTACAGGCTGGGGATGCACAATTTCTTACTTTACTCCTAGCAAGTGCCAAGAATACAGGAGAGTATTTAAAATGTTTGCAAATTATTATTGAGCTTGCAAACTTTTACAGTTTTTAATGCAGCAATATTCGATTGTTCATTTATGCAGCTCCATTATTTTATATAAATTGTTTAGCCTCAAATGTATAAACTCAAAATACATCATTGACTTTTATTTTAAAAAGTCCATTCTGTTTGGATTGTTAGTTGAAGAAACTGTACGTGTTTCCTCTCTGTGGTTATTTTGAGGTGTTCATAATAGAAAAGCACAATTGTTGATATGTATTGTAAATGCTGTGTGGAACTTGTAATGCCAAATGACTTGTTACAAAAAGCAGTTCGGAACTTTTCGCGTTAAGGTGACCATGTTTCTAAGCGTTTAAAATCCGTTGGATGGCAATGCAAAATAAATCTTTGAAGAAATGTTTCCAGTGGTATTGGGAATAGTACCATGTGAAATGTACTGGTATCATAAAATGGAAGGATGAGTAACTGGCCATACAGTAACCCATCCCTTCACTTTCACTGTCTGACCTACCTAGAATTTGCATCCACACATTCCCAGTGCTTTCCTATCCCGCCATTGATCTTTTTAGGTCTCAAACTGCCGGTTCCATTCACTGACTTTTCAAGCTGGTCTCCTATCCCCATATCTACTAATGGACTGAGCCTTCCCCTAACAGGCTTTTCTAATTCCTCCTCTGCTTTTCCTTTACCTCTCCCTCAGCTTACCTTGCACCCCTCCTTTCCACTCATCTCTTCCCTCATCCCTTATCTACTATTGCATGTGGCTGGCTGTCTCTAGTCTTACATTCCCTGCCTTTTCTTGCCTGAAATTTAAAAAAATTGAGAATTTGTTCTCTTTCAAAATATTTTGCAAATATTGTTGGGGAAAATCAAATCCATCACCACAAACTTTGTACCCTCACCACCAACTCCATTCCCATCCCTGGCCACTATCTTGGGCTGAGCCAGATTGTTCACAGCATTGGCATCCTGTTGTATCTAAGACCGTGACTCTTGGGTTTTAATTTTAGTTGCACGAGTTGGAGTAATTGGTTAAACGTTGTAGTATTTCCTAGTTGATTGCTGTTAAGGTTGTGTACATTTGTGCTGTTTAAGCATAGGAGTAGAGTTCCTCTACAGTCTTGAGAGTAGTGATATCCTG
Organism: Heterodontus francisci; assembly: GCF_036365525.1. Classification (NCBI taxonomy): domain Eukaryota; kingdom Metazoa; phylum Chordata; class Chondrichthyes; order Heterodontiformes; family Heterodontidae; genus Heterodontus; species Heterodontus francisci. The sequence goes on along the minus strand of NC_090375.1, from coordinate 110,012,549 downwards.
CTGTGGGTAGGTTTACAATGCATTACGTATACATATTTGGTCAATATTTAGTTCTACCAGCTAAATGAAGTATACATATCTTTTGAATTATGCAACCAGAAATATTTAAATTTGCCAGACATGTCAGTCATGCAGAATTTTAATGTGTGCAGGTGTGTGTTTGTATGTCTCTTTTCCTCGCATCCTTCTCCTTTTTTTGCCTGAAGTAAGTTTTGAGAATTTGTTCTCATTTCTTTCAAAATCCTCTTGCAATATGATCTTGCCACTGATTTTAAGAACGTTAATCTGTGCTGCTGATTTGCTTCAAAATAGTTGTACAATTTATAACCACCTGTAAACATGGTTAGTGATGGTAACACAGTAGAATGTGTATGCTTAAAAAGGTCTTCAGTATGTTATGATTTTAAGAAGCCCTGCTGATCCAAGCTATGCTGGACTTGATGCAACTTCTGTTTTATGAAATTCTTCGGCATTTGAAAACAGGATTGAAAGAAGTAGAAGGACCTGTTCCTGCTGAACATTTTGGGAAGAATGAAGAACCAATTCAGCCATCTGTGCACAAATCCATAGATACAGGTAATTTGCGATTGCATTGCATGAAAGCCCCACATAATTGGATACTCATAAATGATTGTGGAGATAAAAAGATGTTTGGCAGCATTTTTTAAATGGGAGTGTGTGGAATGGAGTGTTGGGTAAATCCCTACATTATGAAATGGCAAAACCAAAGTTTGAAAAATGACTAACTCTTAATAATTTACTGGGCTACAATATAAAATAAGCTCATTAACTGCAGTACTGCAATAGTTTTTTTTTAAAAAAGCTCAAGGCCGGAACTTTACGCCCCTCCCACCAAAGAGCGGGTTTGTTGGGGGTAAAATGGAGCGTGAGGCTTGGGGGACCCTTCCCACTTGGCCTCCACCGCCGCTTTACGCAGGGTGGCGGCGGCAAAAAATGGCCTGCCAGCCCCAGGCCAATCGAGGCTCTTCAGTGGTCAGTTAACGGCCACTTAAGGGCCTCCACCCGCCACCACGGGGATTTTACCCTCGGCTGGCGGCTGGCCCAGGCCCGAGAAAAGCTGCCTGACAAAAGCAGGCGGTTTCTGACGCCCTGGGGCGGGAGGTGGGGGCCCTCCTGATTAGGCACCCTGTGCCCGATGGAGGGCCATCCCCGATGTCACAACCATGCCCAACAAGCCCCCTCATTTCTCCCCCACACCTACCCCCCATCAACTACCTTTGCCTCGCCGGGGGGCAGTCGGTCGGGCCCCGGCGAGGCCCTAAAAAGTGCCCATTCTCCGGGCTGCCCAACATCTTCCATCTTCAGCTGGGTTGCAGTCCCAGCAGTGGCCACCGCTCCCGCTGCTGGCCCTCTGATTGGCCGACAGATCCATTAGGCAGGACTTCCTGAGGTGGAAGTCCCACCTCAGGCCAATTAAAGGCCTGGGGACTGCAAAATGTGGTCTCGATCCCCAGGCCAGGCGGAGGCGGGTGCACCACCGACTTTTCAGTTGGTGGATGGCTCCCGTCTGCCGAGGGAAAAATTCCAGCCAACATATCCAAATGCCAATTTCAAGTCTTGAAGAACAAATTTTTGTCAAACAGTGTTCCCACCCTCTTATTAAAATTGTTTCCTGTAAAGGTTAATGGGGTCATGATAACAGCATCTGCTATGAGCATGAGATTGAACACCTGAGTATGCATAACTATTGTTTTCAGGAGATGATGTAAGAGGGACACTTTATGCCAGTAGTGCTTTTCAAAAAAACTTGGCCTGATTTGTCATGAGCTAATAAATGACTGGTGTAGCACACAATATAGCTATTATGCACAAGTAGTTTTAATATCAAAACAAAAATACTGTAACTTCCATCAAACAATTGCAGCTGTTACCTTAACTTAAAACTGGAGAAGACCACTCTGTGCAATAGCTGTAATTTTGACTATTGTACCACATTTCACCTATCTTTTGCAAAAGAGTGTTTCTCTTTTAATACCTTGAATATCTTCCTAATAGAAGCTTTATTGATTATTTGTCCACATGTTTTAGAAGTCTGAGCTAAATTGATTATGCCTAGAATTAGTCTTCATTTTTGAAGACTGATGTGAAAAATGAACTTAACAATTCTGCGATTGCACCACTTTCTTTGAACCTTATTGAAATCAGGCTCTTAAAAATATTTTTCCTTAACACTTAGATTATTTAGGGTTTTACCAGCTGAATGATCTCTGCTTTCAACTTAGTTTTTAACTTCAGCTCCCAGCTAATCCTCTTGATAGCTTCTAGCCTTTTGCTTGCTCTTGCTTGGTGTACCATGAGCAAAGCCCTCCACCTCCAATTGATTTTTGCAGCCTCTTCCTTGCCTAACAGATTGCTGTATACTGGCTTGTCTTGTACAGACATGGCATAAAAGAAGTCAATAATTGCATTGTTCCTCTTATTACTAGTTTCTACCAATATTGCTTCTTCAGTTTTTCCTTCTGCTCTTCATCCCTTTGGCTTTTAAACATCTTTACTAACGATGCTACTCCACTTAATACAAAATATGCAAGACAGATAGATCTATCTTCTTGACTGCAAATTCAACCGTATTCTGTTTACACTCCTGTTTCTATAATATCAGAATTCTAATTAATTGTATATGCATCTGATTGCAAAATTTATTTCAAATATACTCAGGAATAAAAGCATTTAAGCCTATTCTTTGACACCACCTTGTCTGTAATCTGGCCATTCTGTTCTAATTGTGTCTGTCATTTCAGTAAATCTCTCCTGTCTCTTGCTGAGCCCCCCAATCATTTGCACATCTGCATTCAGCAGGATTGGCATAGGGCTTGTGACTAGTGTAAATTCAAGGAATTTCTCTGATAGGTAGGGACCATAGGAACAATTCAAGTGCATTCAACTCCCTAAACTGATTCAGAATTGTAACAATAATACTAACCTTTTATAAAAAAAAAATCCAGCCAGAGATCAGCTATTTCAGTGCAGGGACGTGAGAATATTCCTGATTTGTGTGACTCAGTAATTGTCAGGCCGTGGATTATCAACAATTTTGAGCAGTGGGAAATAAAGCAACATTTTGTTTCATTACAAATAATTATGTTAAGACATGTTTAAGTACGGGACTATTTAAGTTGAAGAAAATACATTATTTTAGAGGCTGAAAAAGAAGAACCCCAACCGACGCAAGCCAGTACGGCTCAGGAATCTTTCAAACCCATTCCAGGTAGGTTTTTTTCCTCTTCCGAGCATGATATTATTCCAGAACTTGAACGAGATCAATACAGTATTAAGATATAAAATCATTAAGATGTGAAACCTGATGGATCTTTAGACATCACTATAATTGATCTGTTGCTTCTATTAAGGTAGTACTGTCATATGAAGAATTGAAAGACTGTGGAAACATGGAATTTTATAGCATTTTTGACACCTCTGTCAATAAACAAAATGTAGATATATGTAAAATTTAAATTTATATATGGTCCCTATGGTTAGTGTATATATGTGTGTGTGTATATATATATATATATATATATATATATATCTGCGAACCTTTTTTTACATTTTGGTAGTCTTAAATTAATCCTCCCTAGTTACTAACTGCTATGAGTGGACATGACTGTTATCTTGTTTAAAATGCATTCACTTTCCGTAAGATAACTTATGGGTCTCCCATGATTAGTGAAGAATTCATAACAGTTTGTTGTGCTTCTTGAAGAGGACCCCATGAAAGACCACCCCATTATAATTAGATATGACAAAGGTGCTTTCATTCCCCGTTTTAGCTTCTGGAGGGTGGTGCAGAACAGAAGAATGACAATAGTAAAAATTTAGATGAATTTCAACAACTTTCTAATACAGAACAACTTGCATCTATACAGTACTTTTAACGTAGTAAAATCATCCTAAGGTGCTTCACAGGAGCATTATCAAACAAAATTTACACCTTTCACATGAAATATTAGGACAGGTGACCAAAAGATCATTGTAGAGGTTTGTTTTGAGGAGAGTAAGGCTGAGGGGTTTTGGGAGGGATTTCCAGAGCTTGGGGTCTAGGCACAAGAACACAAGAAATAGGAGCAGAAATATGGCTCATCAAGCCTGAGTAGGTAAAGGCATAGCCACCAATGGTGGAGCAATGAAAATTGGGGAAACGCAAGAGGCCAGAATTGAAGGAGCGTAGAAATCTTGGGTTGTAGGGCTGGAGGAGTTTGCAGAGCTAGGGAGGGGCGAGGCCTGGAGACTTTGAGACATTGCTTAACCGAGAAACAATGCAAGTCTGAAAGCATGTGCATGATGGGTTAATGGGAGTTGTTATAAGGCCAGCAAAGTTTTGGTTTTCACTTGTAATAAAAGAGTAAAAGGTGTTTTGAGTGCAAGTACCAAAAAGATAAACAGTTTATAAAAAAAAAGTGGGCTAGTTTGTTAGAAGTATGAAAAATTCCTCCAAAGATTAAATATTCATATGTGAATCCAATAGGATACGAAATAATTTATTGTGTTTACCTTGGTATTTTTCAGGCATGAGTTTATTAGAACCTTATTTGGAAGTACTAAAATAATTGTTATCTTAGTCTTCAGAATTAAAATTGAAAAATTGTGTGAAGTTAACATTTGTACACGGTTTAAAAGCACACAAAGATTTTCTTTTATAATTAAATAGAAGAGGCAGTTAAAAGAGAAGAATCATCGTCAGAGAAAAGGGCAAATGAATTTGCTGGGGGTGAAGATTCAGAAGATGCTGAAGCAGGTGAGTTTTCATAAACTATTATTGGCATGGTACAAAAATCTCATTAGTCAATATGTTTCATCAGTGATGTATTCACATCAGCAAGAATTTAAGAATCCAGCCATTATTTTCTTCAAGTGCTTCCACTGTAGGGCAGCAAGTTTATACAGTGAGTGTATGACCTTGCAGACCAGCAAGATCCCAAGTTAATTTCTTTGCTCCTACTGATATTAGTTGTCAACAGAGGCAGCAAAAAAGACAACAACACCCCTGGATTTAAGAGAGAGAAAATGTAGTTAGGGTTCCTCCTTATCCAGTGACCCTGCTGAAAAGTGCATGTGATAGTTATTTAATCCATTTTGCCCTCCACCCTATCACAGACCTTCCCTTTTGTTGTTCTCCCCCATCCCCCTTCACTTCCTCCCCGCCGCCCCCCCTTCACTTCCTCAAAACGTATTACATTTCTAATATTTGCCAGTTCTGATGAAACGTCATGGATCTGAAAGGTTAACTCTGTTTTTCTTTCCACAGATGCCGCCTGACCTGTTGAGTATTTCTAGCATTTTCTGTTTTTGTTTCAGATTTCCAGCATCCACAGTATTTTGCTTTTGTGTTTGAATGCTTGGATCGTTGTCGGCTGTGATGCCTGCTGGTGTTGACTAGCTTGCCAATACTCACTACTGAGGCTCATATATAATTATCTGGGTGATGTACCAGAGAGTGACTATAACCCTAACAAAAAGTTTCCACTTTCAAGAGCGATTAGAAAATTTGGGGGAGAAAATTTAGGCAATGAAGAACTTGCATTTATAAAAGACCTTTCATGTCCTTAGGATGTCCCAGAGTTCCTCAACCAAAGAGGTGCTTTTGAAATGTAGTCAGTGGTGTCATACAGGCAAATGTGACAGTCGCTTTATGTGTAGCAAGATTCCACACAGTAATTAGATGACCAGTTAATCTGTTTTAGTGTTGGTAATTGAGACACACTGGCAAATCTCACCCACTGGTCTTCAAATAGTGCCATGGGATCTTTAACTCCAACTGAGGCCGCATCTGCCCACTGGATGTAAAAGGTCCATTTGTGGCAGCTTGCTGTGTTCAAATTGACTGACACATTTCCTATTACAGCAGTGACTACACTTCAGAAGAGTTTCATTAGCTGTAAAATGCTGTATAAATGCAAGTCTTTAAACAAAAATACAGCACTCCCTCCTGAAGTGCAAGACTAGATTATAAATAGAGGCATTGAGTACAAAAGCAGGGAAATTATGCTGAACCTTTTTATAAAGCTCTGGTTCGGCCCCAACAAGATTATTGCTTCAAGTTCTGATCACCACACTTTAGGAAGGATGTGAAGGTCCTTGAGTGGGTACAAAGGAGATTTACTAGAATTGTTTCAGGGATGGAGGATTTTAGTTACAAGGTTTGGTTGGAAAAGCTGGGGTTCTTGCTGGAGCAAAGGACATTGAAGGGAGATTTGGTAGAGGTGTACAAGATTACGACAGGTTTAGCTAGGTGGACCAGGAAAAACTTTCCATTCGCTGATGGTACAGGGACTCGAGGACACATAGTGAAGGGTTTTGCGCGAGAGATTCAGGAGGGATGCGAGGAGGAACTTTTTCACGCAGTGAGTGAGCAGCAATGATGTGGAACTCACTGCATAAGAGGGTGGTGGAAGCAGAGATAATGATTTTAAAAGGAAGTTTGATGGGCACTTGAGGGAATAAACTTGGAAGGTTATGGGGATTGAGCAGGGGAGTGGGACTGACTGGATTGCTCCACAGAGAGCCAACATGGACTTGATGGGCTGACTGGCCTCCTTCTATGTCGTAAATTACTCTGTGACTCTGACTCTATGTGGTCATGTTTCTGGAGTGGGTGAGAGGCCTACCACTAAGCCAAATTTAACACCATGAAGAAAGATTACTCTGGAGATGAAAAGACAAGATTGAGGGAGTTGGCGGTGCACTAGGCAGCCCTAAAGGAGACAAGATGCACATCTGGGAGAGCGAAATTATTACAGGGATGACAGGGTAATGAGTAGCACAAGGGGTATTTGAGGTGTTCTGCTGAAGGATAAAGAGTTGAAAACAAATGCGAGGAAAGGTTAGAGGCAGAAGTAGATTGCAAGAGAGATCAGAGGCTTGGAAGAAATAGGGAAGAATACGGTTTTTTTTCCTCCACAAAATGAAATTCTAGAATTCAGATACTGTGTTTTGGCACTCCGAAGGATGCATATAACATGAAATCTTAGTTTGATAACCTGACATTGAAGTCTCACAAGCCGAACACCGAGTAAAGCACCCGTTACTACAAGAAGTACCCTAATCCCAAATTTAGAAGAACACCCCATTTTGCTGTGAATTACATTTTTCATGTCTCACACAACATCCTATTAGCCTCTGAGTGCGATACCAGTTTATGGTTCTGTTTTGCAAGTTAATGACCATAAGGAACTGAATTAAGGCTGTTCAAACCAATGTTCCTTTTAAAATTCTGTTGTTGTGTGCAGGCAGATTTTTCAATGCATGGCACCTTTGCATTTTTTTGTTTGGCGCAAGGGAAATACTTAATGCGCACCAAGGCCTGTGTGGTTCATTCCAGGCTGCTGTGCAGCCGCGCATGTGAATATTGAGTCAAACTGGTAGTGGCAACAAGAGACTTACTCCTGTAATTTTGGACCAGAATAAAGATCAGATTCAGGGGCTTGTCCAGGTAAAACATTCTTGTTCAATCTATAAAATAGCCATCCAAGTTATTCTCATTATAAACAAACATGCACAGTTGAAGAGACCTTATCCCTTGTTGCATTTTCCCACTTAGAATAGATTCTAGAGAATTTCTACTTTATCTAAGGAGAGTGCAGACCATTTTGCTGAAATTACTGAAGTTCTAAACTGGTAGTTGCAAAATAATTTGTTTTTGATCTATAGAATTTAGTCTTTGCCCTTCTTTTGTGGGCAGTCCATTTAATGCTACGTCATCTCCACTGAATTGTACATATAGAATATATTGACACTTACAAAAGTAAGTAAAGATGCTCATGCAATAGTTTGCTCCTATATATTTCTGGGTGGTGAGGCTGAATTTTATGTCCTGCTAAATTTGTGCTTGTAGTTCATTTTAATATGCCAGTAAATTAAAGTTTTGCTTTGAATTTGCAGATGAAGTTAAATATGAAACAGCCGAATCTGAACCTGAAGAAACAGACGCTCCAGGTTTGTACTCTACACATTTAATTTCTTATTTAAAGCATTATGGAAATATTCTATTAATCATACAGTATTCTTTTTGATGAATTTTAAAATGGTGGAAGAAGAGATGATGTATGAACATGCAGAATCTCATTGTAAATGCTGTGCACAGATTGGTTTCAGTTGGATACTATATATTGGGTTATAAACAAATGGGTGTGTGTTTCTTACAGAAGAGTCTGAGCATGTAGAAGATGGAACATTGTCTGCAGGAACAGAGATTCTAGGTACTCCATACCCTGTTTTGTTAATGAGAGTTTCTGTTGATATGTGAGCACTTCATGGTGTTGGACAATGGAATAATTTAGTGGTGGCTTTGAAGCTGTGATTTTCCCCTCACACCACAAATGCATCCTTTTGGCTGTATCATTGTGGAAAGTTGCTAAGCAGGCACTATGTATTTCTTTATGTCAAGAGGGGACAAGTTAACAATTCAGTTAACCTATATTTGTCCACCCAGCCAGAGAATGGTGCAAGACACAAAGACCTAAAGAAGAAATATATTTAAAGGATAAACTTGTACATGTAATTTGTTCGTCCAGTCTCATAGTAAGTTAAAGTAGCAGTGTCCACATTGCAACACCTGGGTCGAGGTCTGAGAAACCACCCCATGAAGTGCAGATAGTTTTGGTCTTTTATTTGCTAGTTTGGATTTTGTGAGACATGAAGTTTGGAAAGAGCTGTCGCCTCATTTGGTGAATAATTAGCTGTCTCCTCTTTCTCAGCTGTCTGCTTCCTGTTGGAGAACAGATGTTCTTATAAATTTACCTATTTCATAAAATAATGGTGTTTAATGGCATTTATTACTAACAGTTACTCATGTATAATTATTAATAATCAAATCATTCAACTGGATGAGTTTCCACTCATCTTGCACCAATATGGCCTTGAAGTACTTAATCCTTAGGAGACAAAGGCATAATACTGTGGATGCTGGAAATCTGAAATAAAAACAAAGTGCTATTCAACAGGTCTGGCAACATTTGTGCGGAAGGAAACCGAGTAATGTTTCAGGTCTGAGACCTTCCACAGTTCCTGAGCCCAGTTCTAATGTAATCCCTAGGAGGATAGCTACTAAGACAAAGAAAATTTGTATTGAATGTTCGGTATCAGCTGAAGTCTTTGTCTCGTAAACAAAACTGACTTTTCCACTGAGTATGTCACTCCAAACAAAATTGATATTTCCAACCTTACAACAAAAACTCAAAAGCTAAAGTTAATAAAGAACTTAACTGTTCCCTTGCGCTCCCATTGTCGACCGTATCCACGGACATGAGGTCAGTCACTACATGTATACCGATGATTTATTTCTACCTCAACACTGCTTTTGTGCTGCCAGACTGCTAGCCTGATGTTCAGTCTTGGATGAACTGTACCTTCCTTCAGCTAAACATTGGGAAGACTGAAGCTAATGTTTTCAGCTCCTGGCCAAAAATCGATACTGTCCATCATCCATTCCATTCTCTTTAGGTACTGTCTCAGGCTGATCCAGACTGTTTACAAGCTTGGAGTCCAATTTGGCGCAAGTTAAGCTTCTCTGTATCCTTGTCACCATAAAGGCTGCCTACTTCCACCTCCATAAAAATCACACACCTTTGTCCCTACCTCAGGTTATCTACCACTAAAACCCTCGTTCATCCCTTTGTCACCTCCAGACTTGACTATTCCATTGCTCTTCTGGCTGGCCTTCCATCCACTCTCTGTAAACTGCAGTTCATCTAAAACGCTGCTGGCCATGACATTTCTCCTAAAAGGCTGTGCATGCTTGATCAATTGAAACTTTCAAGCTTGAGATTGATATTTTGTTAGGTAAGGGTATCTAGGGATAGGGAGTAAAGGCTTCTCTTGGCATGACCATTGGTGGCTGTGCCTTTAGCCGCCTAAGATCATACTCTGGAATTCTCTGCCATCTAGAGCCCTTCTTAAAAACCCATCTCCTTTTACCAAAGTTTTGATGAAACCTCTGTAATATCTCCTTTTGCTTGGCATCCATTTTTTTCTTGTGTCTGTGAAGCACATTGAGACACTTGACTGCATTAAGGGCTTGGAAAAAGTTTTGTTGATTTGTAGATGATGACTATAGCCAACATTCTGGCTATTGTACCCAAGTCATTGATGAGTATCTTATTACTTTCAGAGGACTCTGAACCTGAAGTTGCAGATGTATCCGAAGACAAAATTTCAGGTAGTTATCCTGTACCATCTCCAGAATAACCATCAAAAATGTAAAGAAAAGTCATTAAAATTACAGCAACACTTTTATTTCCTTTCAGAATCAGAAATGGGAGAGGAAGACGTTGATGATGACGCATTTTCAGGTTTGTGCTGCTACCAATAAATATATTAACTTTAACAATTGTCCACAATATCCAACCTATTAACAAAAAGTTGTTTATGTTGTAGATAAGGCCGAGCTTGAGCCTGAAGAGGTGGTTTCTGAACAAGATGTTCTAGGTATGGGCTGTGTTTATACCTTTCAACTGTTTGATCTTGCTTGGCAGTGACTACAGAGACTTTTTTTGAAGTAGAATTGAGTACTTTTATATGTGTTTTCGTATATATGTAATAGAGCCTATGTCGAAACTGTAATTGTTACTGACATTGGTGTAAAGAAAGATACTTGTCTAACTTATATCAACTCTCTCTCAACCATTGCTTTGGTGCACCATAGGAACTGCTATGGGCTTCACTTGGAGCAAATGCTGCTGTGTACTGTTCTCTGCTTATTCCTTTTGTTCCTCTGCCCTCTTCCCATACTCCTTAAACAAAAATCATTGTGCAAGTGTAAATGAAAATCTGGTCTAATACTACATGTAGAACATTTTTTTCAACTTTTCTCTGTAGTCAACAAAACACCAGTATGGTAACTTGTATGGTATCTCACTGTGATTCAAGTGGACTACAAAAATGCGGTGGTATAAGCACTAATTGTGCATTGACCTAATGGCGCTTCTGTCAGTGCGGCCAGTCTGAGGATGAAAAAGTTGAAGTGACTTTCAAACAGCCACAAATCCATGTTTCGCAAACAACCTTGTTATGTGCCTCTTGCTTCATGTTGCAGAATCTGTAAATGGGGCAGATTCAACATCAGAGAGCTATGGCTATCACAAAAATAATTCTTGAAAGCATTTTGTAATATAAATGTAGTGTAAGTTCTAACTGATGCTGTAACATTTTGAAGTCGCTCTGGGTGCTACTAACAACAAAGCTTACAAAAAAAACAGCCAAGTTGATATACTATGAAGAGTTGAAACATTTAACTGCCAGTTTGGAGGAAAGTTGCCATTGTTATTAATAACCTCAGTGTGATCGGTTCCTTCCAATTTGAAGAAAATCGGTTCCTAATCTGTCTTCAGGATACAGTGAACTGTGAACATCTCTCATAAATAAGTAGGAGAGAAATTATTAGGTGCACTCCAGGGATTTTGCTATGAATTCTTTTCATTAATATATTGTTTAAAAACATAACTACATAAAGGCGTGGATGGGCACTTGGGACTACGATGTTGTGGCCATCACTGAAACGTGGATAGGTGAGGGGGAGGAATGGTTCTTGGAGGTACCTGGTTATAGATGTTTTCATAAGATTAGGAATGGTGGTAAAAGAGGTGGGGGGGTGGCATTGTTAGTTAGAAATAGTGTAACAACTGCTGAAAGAATTTTCGAGGAGGATCTGCCGACTGAGGCACTGTGGGTTGAGGTCAGGAACAGGAAAGGAGCAGTCACCTTGATGGGAGTTTTCTATCGGCCCCCCAATAGCAGCAGGGAGGTGGAAGAGCAGATTGGGAAACAGATTTTGGAAAGGAGCAGAAGTCACAGGGTAGTAATTATGGGGGATTTCAACTTCCCAAATATTGATTGGCAACTCTTTAGATCGAATAGTTTGGATGGGGTAGTGTTTGTGCAGTATGTCCAGGAAGCTTTTCTGACTCAGTATGTAGACTGCCCGACCAGAGGGGAGGCAATATTGGATTTGGTACTAGGTAATGAACCAGGGCAAGTGATAGAGCTGTTGGTGGGCGAGCACTTTGGAGATAGTGATCACAATTCTGTAGCATTCACTGTGGTAATGGAGAGGGATAGGTATGTGCAACAGGGCAAGGTTTACAATTGGGGGAAGGGTAGATATGATGCTGTCAGGCAGGAACTGAGGAGCATAAGTTGGGAGCATATGCTGGCAGGGAAGGGCACGGTCGAAATGTGGAACTTTTTCAAGGAGCAGATAGTAGGGGCCATTGATAAGCATGTCCCTGTCAGACAGGGAAGGGATGGTCATGTGAGGGAACCGTGGTTGACAAGAGAGGTTGAGAGTCTTGTTAGGAAGAAGAAGGATGCGTATATAAGGTTGAGGAAAAAGGGCACAGGCATAGCTCTGGAGGGATACAAGATGGCCAGGAAGGATCTGAAGAAAGGGATTAGGAGAGCTAAGAGAGGGCATGAAAAATGCTTGGCGGGTAGGATAAAAGAAAACCCCAAGGCCTTTTACGCGTATGTCAGAAATATGAGGATGACTAGGGGGACCGTAGGTCCGGTCAAGGACAATAGCGGGAGACTGTGTGTTGAGCCGGAAGAGATAAGTGAGGTTTTGAATGAGTACTTCTCTTCGGTATTTACGAATGAGAAGGGGTGTATTACTGAAGAGGACGGTGTGAAACAGACTGGTAAGCTCGAGGAAGTGCTCGTTAGGAGGGAAGATGTGTTGGGGTTTTTGAATAACTTGAAGATAGACAAGTCTCCCGGGCCTGACGGGGTATATCCAAGGATGTTATGGGAAGCAAGGGATGAAATTGCAGAGCCGCTGGCAATGATCTTTTCATCTTCTCTGTTGACGGGGGTGGTACCAGGTGATTGGAGGGTGGCAAATGTTGTGCCCCTGTTCAAGAAAGGGAATAGGAACAACCCTGGGAATTACAGGCCAGTTAGTCTTACTTCGGTGGTAGGCAAGTTGATGGAAAAGGTGCTGAGGGATAGGATTTCTGAGCATCTGGAAAGACACTGCTTGATTCGGGACAGTCAGCACGGTTTTGTGAGGGGTAGGTCTTGCCTCACAAGCCTGATTGAATTCTTTGAGCAGGTGACCAAGCAAGTGGATGAGGGTAAACCAGTGGATGTGGTGTACATGGATTTTAGTAAGGCATTTGATAAGGTCCCCCATGGTAGACTTATGGAGAAAGTCAGGAGGCATGGGATAGTGGGGAATGTGGCCAGTTGGATTAAGAATTGGCTAACTGATAGAAGGCAGAGAGTGGTCTTAGATGGTAAATACTCAGCCTGGAGCCCAGTTACCAGTGGCGTGCCACAGGGATCAGTTCTGGGTCCTCTCCTGTTTGTGATTTTTATTAACGACTTGGATGAGGAAGTCGAAGGGTGGGTCAGTAAATTTGCAGATGATACAAAGGTTGGTGGAGTTGTGGATACCGAGGAGGGCTATTGTCGTCTGCAAAGGGACTTGGATAGGTTGCAGTGCTGGGCTGAAAAGTGGCAGATGGAGTTTAACCCTGAAAAGTGTGAGGTCGTCCATTTTGGAAGGACAAACACGAATGCAAAATACTGGGTTAACGGTAGGGTTCTTGGGCATGTGGAGGAGCAGAGAGACCTTGGGGTCTATGTGCATAGATCGTTGAAAGTTGCAACTCAAGTGGATAGGGCTGTGAAGAAGGCATATGGGGTGTTAGCGTTCATTAGCAGAGGGATTGAATTTAAGAGCCGTGAGGTGATGATGCAGCTGTACAGGACCTTGGTAAGGCCTCATTTGGAGTACTGTGTGCAGTTCTGGTCGCCTCATTTTAGGAAGGATGTGGAAGCCTTGGAGAGGGTGCAGAGGAGATTTACCAGGATGTTGCCTGGAATGGAGAATAAGTCTTACGAGGAAAGGCTGAACATTCTAGGCCTCTTCTCATTAGAACGGAGAAGGATGAGGGGTGACATGATAGAGGTTTATAAGATGATCAGGGGAATAGATAGGGTAGACAGTCAGAAACTTTTTCCCCGGGTGGAGCAAAGCGTTACAAGGGGTCATAAATTTAAAGTGAAGGGTGGGAGATGTAAGGGGGATGTCAGGGGAAGGTTCTTTACCCAGAGAGTGGTCGGGGCATGGAATGCCTTGCCTGGGGAAGTTGTTGAGTCAGAAACTTTAGGGACTTTCAAACGGCTTTTAGATAGGTATATGGATAAAGGAGAATGATGGGGTATAGATTAAATTGTCCTTGACAGAGGACAAAGGATCGGCACAACATCGTGGGCCGAAGGGCCTGTTCTGTGCTGTATTTTTCTAAAAAAAAAATAAACTGAGTTAAAATGATTGTGTATATATATGCTTAGGCAATGCTACTTTGAACTTCATTGCACTGCATTTGTTACGTTTTTCCCCCAGAAATATATGAATCCCAAGTGGAAGAGGATTTCTCTGACCAAGTGGAGAATGAAGGTGGAACATTTTGTGCTTGCTTACTTGTTGCAAAGTCTTTTTTTGTGTTCAATAGTTGACCGCTTTTATTTACTTCTGATGAGAAGGGACCAAATGGAAGTTTTATTTTGTTAACGGAGCATGTTGAAAATAATAATGTGTGCTATTCTTACCATTGTGTGTGTGAATGATTTGTTTATTTTGCTTTTTACTTTTTAATGAGGCAAGATATAATTGGCAACAGTCTGCTCAGGTGTTGCTGAGGCAGTGGCACAAGGTTTTGAAGCAGGGGCTAAGTTCTTAACACCAGGATGTTGCAGCTGGATTTCAAAAAGAATTGCTCTAATATGACCCACAACTGTTTTGTGTCAGCTGTGGCTCAGTGGTAGAACTCCACCCCCACCCCAAACCCCAATCTCAATCAGAGGTTGAGGTGGAGTTCCACTGCAGGGTCTTGGGCACAATGTCCAGGCTGACTTTCTGTTTTAGTAATGAGGAAGTGCTGCACTGTCTAAGGTCTATCTTTCAGGTGAGAAAAATATTATCTGGTTGTAATCATATCACTGTTTGTGGGGTCATAACACAGAAATAGGGGCAGGCATAGACCATATGGCCCTTTGAGCCTGCTCTGCCATTCAGAACAATCATGGCTGATGATCTGTCTCAACTCCACTTTGCTGCTCACTCCCCATATCCCTTGATTCCTCAGGAGATTAAAAATCTCTATCTCGGCCTTG
The DNA here is from genome assembly GCF_036365525.1 of Heterodontus francisci. Lineage (NCBI taxonomy): Eukaryota > Metazoa > Chordata > Chondrichthyes > Heterodontiformes > Heterodontidae > Heterodontus > Heterodontus francisci. The sequence continues at coordinate 109,997,417 of NC_090375.1, read as the reverse complement.
AATGTACTCAACCATAGAGCATCGCAACATGTTTGAGGCGGCGCAGTGGTTAGCACCGCAGCCTCACAGCTCCAGCGACCCGGGTTCAGTTCTGGGTACTGCCTGTGTGGAGTTTGCAAGTTCTCCCTGTGTCTGTGTGGGTTTCCGCCGGGTGCTCCGGTTTCCTCCCACAGCCAAAAGACTTGCAGGTTGATAGGTGAATTGGCCATTATAAATTGCCCCTAGTGTAGATAGGTGGTAGGACAATAGTGCGGATGTGATAGGGACTATGAGGTTAATGTAGGATTTGTATAAATAGGTGGTTGTTGGTCGGCACAGACTCGGAGGGCCGAAGGGCCAGTTTCAGTGCTGTATCTCTAAATAAAAAATAAAAATTAAATTAAAAAAATAAACATTCTGGAGTAGACAATTCCAAAGATTCACGACCCTTTGAACAAATTTCTCCTTATCTCTATCTTAAATGCACCCATTATCCTGAAACTGGATCCCGTGTTCTAGTACCCCAGCCAAGGGAAACAACCTCCTGTTTCTACCCTCTCAAACCCCTTAAATTCTTGTATATTTCAATGAGATCACCTCTCATTCTTCTAAACTCCAGAGAGTATAAGCCCTATTTACTCAACCTCTCCTCCTAGGGCAACAGTTTGATTCTAGTGAACCTTTGCTGTAATTCCTCCAAGGTGAGTATAACCTTCCTTAGATATGGAGACCAAAACTCTGCACAGTCCTCCAGGTGTGGTCTCACCAAAATCCAATGCAGTTGTCGCAAGGCTTCCTTGTTCTTGTAGTCCAATTCTGTGACAATAAAGGCCAACCTGCCATTTGTCTTGCTGTGTACAAATTGCTGCTGCAATTTCAATATTATAACAGTGACTTATACTTCAGAAGTACGTCATTGACTTTTGGTGCTTTGGGACGTCCTAAGGCTGTGAAAGATGCTATGTAAACGCAAGTCTTTCTTTTGAATGGCAAATTAGGCATTCCAACGATACTATTTTTTTGTTTCTGATCAGCAGAGGAAGCATTTCACCCATTTGAAATTTAGAATGGGCTAGATTTTACTGTAGAAATAGAGGCTAATAATGCTTACTGTTCGTTTAAAAAAAAATGTAACTTGGACAGCAATTTCTAACTACTGCACATGGACAATTAAATGTGGAAATCAAGAAGTCAGGGCACCAAATGCATTGCCAGTGGCACTATGGATTTTGCTGAGGCATGATGTGCAGCAGGTCATTTCCTGCCCTGCAGGCTGCTTCCTCCGCAGTCCCCATGGCATCCCATTAGTAAAAGGGCACGTATGGCGGAATCCCATGTAGGCAACTGTGAATTAACACTATCCTGACATCAGACAGCCCAACTGGCAGCTGTGATGCCAGGAAACCAAATTTGGATCACGCAGATCCAGGCAACATATTCGTACATCACCCTCAAAGCATCAGGAACGGAGATCAAAGAGGGGCTCAGCCCTTAAAGGGACAGACACCCAAAGTTTGAAGAATTTTGGCCTTTGCAGAACTTCCGCTATTGCAAAGTGTCTGGAAGTACACTGAAGTGTTTTTTGGAGGTGTTATCCTGAGTTCCTCGATTTGGCAGGGAATGTTGCTGCATCTTCACAGGGAGGGCAGAGGAGTAGGTGACCTGTCCACACAAAGGCTGCAACAGGTATGGGGGTAGCAGTGGCAGTGCCTCTGGGTCTGCAGCACGGCAGAGAGATGGAGCAGCAGATGCGGAGAGGGGAAGCTCTGCACAATGCCCTCTGCCAACTTGGAGCCAGACCCCTTCATGCTCCTTGACAGTGACAGAGGAGACAGTCTGGCAAGCCAACCAATACACCCAGCATCTCGGTGTGCATGCCCATCAGTGTTCTTCTGTATGCTGTCCCATCAATGTCCTCATCTGAATCTTCTGCAGCAGAATTTGACTGTCATCACGCCCTCCATTGAGCTGGCACACGAACCATCCTTTTCCCCAGCCTGCCTGCAGCCCACTTGTGCCTCACCGTGTGCTATTCCCAACTCTATACTGAGCTTTAAGATATGTACAGTGCTAGTATCTGAAATGGTAGCTGCGAGTGTCCAATCAAATGATGGTGTTTCTTCTTCAGTGGTGTGGTGTTGCTCTCTCACCTCCTCCTGGAGCTGCTATGGCTGGGCCGACAGCAGTTCTTGGGTGTCTGTAAGCAGAAAATCCAGAAAAGGAAGTTTATTTTGAGGAGATGTGATGGAAAGCTTGCACAACATGCTGTCAGATAGCAGGAGGAGGATGAACTTGAGAATGGGCATAAGGCAGGAACATACTGCCACCCTCAATGTTCACAGTGACTGGATAACATAGGCTCTGTTGCTGCCCAGCCCCATGATGCTAAGAGCAGTCTCCTCTAAGGTTCAGAAGATGGAGGTGTCTTTGTCCCCCTACTGGTTCTCCTGTGCTCCCTCCCTGTGTATCACCTTGCCCTGCAAGAGGGAGGGCAGAATGTCAGTGATAGTGTAGCACTGTATTTGAGTGGTGATCTTGTCATAGCTGAATAGCAGAAGGTATGTGGAGTCAGCGACTGGTGAGTGTGAGGCAGGCATTATTATAATGTGTGTAAGGGTGAGATGGAGTTTCTGGATGTTGCGTGTGAGTGCAGACAGGTGAGTAATGGTGTGGGATGCAGTGAGAGGTGTTAATGGTATGGTAGATAGGAGATGTCATGTGAAGAGCTAGCCAGCCAGCCAGCATCATGCAGGACCCAGTTGACCAACAGCAACAATCATACAAATGAGGTTGTCCCACCTTGATTGGAACTGGCGCAGGGAGGGCACAAATTGCAACCACTGTTCCAAAAACTAAGGCATGCGAATTTCTAGCCCTTGCTGTCTTGAGTTACTCTGCTCTGGGAGCTGCACGATAACGGTATCTCAGCATTGAAATATGTGGAACGACATGAAGTTGCAGTACTCGCCCAAAACAATGCAGATGTTGAGGCTTGCCCATTCAGGTGTAAGTAAATTGTTAATGACATGCTGCTCATGCTTAATTACTGCCAAACAACACCTCTAACACTGAAAATTACCATTTACAAGTGTGGAGTCTCATTCCTTCAGATTTTAATTATTGGCGATTTAAGCACACTTTTTTAACTTCTCCTTTGTCTCTTATCTCTCCCTTAATCCCATCGTCATTCCCCTGTTTTGCTTTCTGTACCTAATTTGACACATTGAGACTGACACTGCCTGGTTCAGACACTGTGCTGCTCATTAATGAATCTTCAGTCTGATTAATTAAGGGGTTAGACAGTTTTTTTTCCCTGTTCACACAGGTCCCAGATTCCCTGAAGAGGCTCCTGTGCCATTATAACTCACAATTTACTGTTAAGTTGCAGTACAAAATCACATAGCCTGAGTGCAAATGTAATAAATGTCAGGTGCTGCTCGTTTTCCAATGAGCGCAAAATCTGGCCCATACTCTAAATTGAAACTATATATAAATTCTTAGGAATTGACCAGCTCTGGATTATCAGCTATATTTATGTCGCTTGTTAACTACTGTATTTTACTTGCAGATGAAATGGAGGAGGAGCTGCTAATGAGTGACGAATTCATTGAAGGTATATCTTGACTTGTAGCACAAGATAGCATTTTCCATTTTGTTTTTGTATTGCCCTTTAATGTGTTGAGTGGAGGAATAGTTAGGCAGTTGGGGTCTTTCACACTTAGTGGCAAGCTGGAGTATACACGGTTTTATCATTAGTGTTGTACCATGTAATACACAATACATTATAGTAGATCTTATATTGTATTGTGCATGGAGAAAAATAACTAAATCTCTTCCTTTTAAATTTTCTCTCTGCTTTTTATTGTTTGCCTCCCATCTCACTTTTGCTCTGTTTCTCTTCGTCACATTCTGTCTCCTTTCCATTCCTTCACCAGCGCATCAGTGTTTAACAGTTTTTTGCATTGATCCTAACTTGCTCTTTCTGTAAATCTCTTCACTCCTGTCTCCTTTTCCTTTTGTCTCCAGTGTCTGTCTGGCTTTCATACATGTTCCTTTACTGATTTTACTCAATGGTGTGGAAATTGGTTATGGCCTGGTTTCAGGTTTGTAACCGACAGCATAGTAACAGTGCACACACCAACCGAGAGATCCCAGGCCAGACCAAAATTGGCCCTTCGGGTCTCGTTTACATTTCTCGTGAGCTGCCAATGCCTGTTGTAATTAGACAAGCAGCGTGCTCATTTTACATTGGCCAATATCTGGTCACTTATTTTGCCGGCATCAACCCCAGGATAAGTCCTCAAAGGGTCTAAGAAAGCGGATGCATTGAGGACCAATTTTTACCCCAATATCCGATCTCTTTCTATCATTTTTAAAGCTCAATGTCCGCAGAAAGTTGGAAGGCAACATGTATATGGTTGGAGGAGAAAGTGGGAAGAGACGGTTGCAGAGGCAGTGTAAGATGGGCTGTTGAGAAAAAAGGTGAGGTGCAAACTGAGGTATAGGGTGCAAGTGTTTAAGGTTAGGGTTGAGGTTGAATAATGAGAGGGAGCAGGTAGAAAGGAGTGGGAAAGGGGTTGGACCTATAAGGTATTGTAGGGTAATGAAGCATTCAATTGGATTGTAATTTAGGGCTATGGGGATTTTACAGTGCTGGGTCCAGCAGCACTTATGTGGGGGAGCTTTGGTATGGGAATACAGCAACTGTGGACTTGAAGCATTGAGGTCGGCATACTTGGGGGTAAAGGAGCACTCAAAGAATCTGAGGACTCAGGAAGTTAGCAATTGGGGGAGTAGCAGGGTTATGGAGTGAAATGGGACTGTGTTTTGGAAGTTAAGGAAGATGGGGTCAGTAACAATTTAAAGGGAGGGAGATAGGGCTGGAAACGTTAAGGGTGTGGAGCTGGAAGGAATTTAAAGTGCAGAAGGGCCCAGAGTACAGACTCAGATCCAGGATTAGTTAAAACATGAATGGAGCACAGATGCTGCACCAAAGTTGGTTGTTGCATCTAGAGCACATGAGGCTGCAGGGAAAGAACTGAAGAGGTTGTGAAGTTTTTAGATGGAAGTGGGCCAGAATTGTTGGAAGAGTGAGAATTGTTAAAATGGAATATGCATCTCTTGAGAGGGGCAAGGTTTGACAGCATGCAATTTTGTTTGAGCAAAATATTTTTTTCTATCTATAAAACAGCCAACCTGTTTATAGCTTGCTTAAGCAGTGTGTACTTCAATGTTTACATGTTTTCAATTCACTTTTCAACTGTTATGGTGCTGATATCAGGTCTAATGCAGTAGTTCTGAAATATTTTAACTAATCAATTAAGGCTTTAATAAAAACTGATCTTTATTATCTGTCTCCTCCTTCACCTTTCCAAACTCTCCCCACCATCACCACCAACTCGCTTTCTGATCCCTGACTCAGAGTGTCTTGTCTCATCCAGAGTCATTCCCAAACCAAGCTATGTGACCTAAGCAAACAGTTTCTTGGCTGGGAGGAGGGACAGACTGGGAATGACTCCAGGCAGTTGGGTTGGGTTGAAATGCAGTAAACTTGGATGCATCAGTCGACCAGGAACAACTGTCGTCAGATTGTCACAATTTTGCAGAAGTGATGGGTGTGCTTTGATTTATATAGGCTGCAGGCATCTGAGAGTGAATTGGCCATTATAAATTGTCACCAGTATAGGTAGGTGGTAGGGGAATATAGGGACAAGTGAGAATGTGGTAGGAATATGGGATTAGTGTAGGATTAGTATAAATGGGTGGTTAATGGTCGGCACAGACTCGGTGGGCCGAAGGGCCTGTTTCAGTGCTGTATCTCTAAATCTAAAAAAATCTAAATCTATAATTTAAGATGCAACCAACATAGTAAAGTACTATTATTTTTCAACAAGGAGGAAATTTCAAGATGGAATTTAGTTGGTTGCTTCCCACTACTGACCTGTTCAGGATTTCTTTTGAAAGTACATGATAACCCTGCTTTCTGCTGCTTTCTTGTTGCTTCTTGTTGAATGAATCAAATGGCTTTTGATTTCTTTGTTTAATTAAACAGTTTTTTTTTATGGCAATTTAAAATGATATTCTCATTTTAGTCAGTCACTGATTTTTGTTCTACTGATGTCTAATGCTCCAAGATGCAATACTTTTGAAAGCATTGGCGGCCAGAGTTCTAAATATATCAGTAGCAACTGGTTATTTTAAGATTTGGCTTGGTGTCAAATTTTGTTTGATAATGCTCTTGTGAAGGCCGTGTTACTATGTTAAAGGCCCCATATAAATGCAAGTTGTTCATGAGAATGAATACAATGGCTAGATCAGCTTCTTGTATTTGAGTATAAGTACGTTCAATTAGTTTTAAACTGAAAGGTTACTAGTGAGATACAATGTTCACTTGGCAATGTACTAATAGGAATGCCAGCATACCTGAACTGTTTCCCAGTAAGAGTCTTTTCAGGAACAAAGTAAGAAAGCAAAGATTTGAGGGGAAAGTTCTATTTTTTTTTAAATTCATTTGTTGCAGAAACTGATGACCCAGAGCCTGAAGATACAGTGGAAGAGTTTTATGGTAAGTGCCTTTTTGCTCTTCATACCTCTTACAGGCAAATGTAATATTTGAACAAAGTTAAACAGCTGTATGTTTGTTTTTTAAAAGAAATAAATTTATGGCCACCTTGTGGTTACATGAAAGATTGCAGGTTTAAGAATGAAATAATATTTTGTTCCTGCAAAAGTCTACTGGGCCCAGCAAGCCCAATGCTTTTTCAACTGTGATGGGTAGTGGAGTGGAAAAACATAGACTGAAAATATCAGTTTAAAGCTGGATTTTAACTATTTTCAAATTGTTTCCTACTAGCTGAAGAACCAGAGTATGTTCCAGAGACTGAAGACATACAAGGTTTGCTTACTCCCTTAAACAGTCTATGTACTATGATTGTACTATGAGAAGTCTAGCAGTTGCTACACTGATTCCCAACTAGATCAGATCCCACAGTGAGGGTTATCTATTCTGGAATTCAGTGCCAACTTTGGGGGGAATAAAAACAATGTTTCATACCCCAACCCACCAAAATACAACTAATAGTTCTCAGCTTTGATTTAGAAATAAAGTTGCGTGAAACCTACCACCACAAAGTATTGGACCTTTTCTTGGGCCATTTCTTCTCTTTTCCCCATGTAAAAGGAGGTATGTTTCATGGTGCAGTATATTGTATTACCTGTAAAGAATCGTGTGATCAATAACTAAAATATATGCACTTTGTCTTGTGAATATTTGTGACACACTTAGTATTTTTAGCTGTGCTCAAACTGATTTTTCTCCCCTTTTCAGATTCTTAGATATATTAAATTAGCTCATAGCCCTCTAAAGTGATTCCATCCCTGCTAGGCCATTGAAAGGTGCTCTAACCTACAATTTTTATGGATCCTTTATTAAAATTATATTTGTGGTCTATGCACTGCCTTTGACCCTGTTGGCCTGTGTTTTTTTTTCAGAAATGTCTCCTGTTCTTCAAAATACAGATGAAGATAGCCAATCAGGTTTGTATTTAGATTTTTAACTGGCTTTCAGATTTTTTAAAAATTAAAACAAAATCTAACATTATCTGCTGAACATGTAAGGGGTGAACGTTATTAACAAAATGTCAATTTTATTACTTACAACAGCCTATGGATCTCAGAACTTGGATGTGGAATCTGAAATCCAAGGTTTGTCTGACTTGGCTGTCTTTGGTCCTGTCCTATCCTCTTGTAGTTTGCAGATTTTTTACACTGAATTTTTTTTTGTCTGACTGGGAGTGATGTATGTTTTAAGGTATTTTCAAAGGGTGTTTTTTTTTTTTTTGAACCTGCATTTGGGTACAATTCCATTTGTGCTGCCCACATTTCAGTTATCTGTTTCAACTGAACATCTTCATGTGTTAGTCTGAATGGTGTGTTGGCAGGTTAATTTGTCATGGAGAGTATTAGAATTGAGCTTGACCCTGTCCTCACCTGATGTCCACATGCGCCCTTTCCATCGGGAGTCATTGGGTAGTAATCATGTGCGGGTCCCTGGCTGATTTCTCCTCATTTACATTTCTCACATTGTGCCTTCCCCAAGCTCAGATCTACCAAGACTGCAATGTCCCAACTACCATCCCAGCTGAAATTCACTAACTAACCATGCCCTGCAATTTGCAAATACCACAGTTAGTACCATAATGGGGACACTGAAGATAAAAAATTACGCAAACTAATGCTGGAAATGTGACAGATTTCTAGACTTTGAATAAACAAAAATTCAGTTGAAGTGATCGACACATGAATGCCTTTGTATAGTGTGTAGTTTGTATAATGTGGGATCTTGGTTTTATTGTGATTACTTTTGTTTTGTATGACTCGGGAATGGCTTTGTTTGATCTGTTACAGCTGCTTGCATTAAAAGAGATATAGCATGTCCCTTAAGCTTTCAGCACTTTTCCTCAGCTTTGTACTTCTCACAGGCATTAAAGCATTGTTATTATTTTACAGTTGCAGTACCTCTTCCTGAGGCAGTGTCAGAGCCTACAGAGGGAGGTTGGTATCCAGTGTAATTTTGTGGCTATGAATTAAGATATTATGGTTTCAGTGTTACATATGAACATGAAGAAAATGATGGACAGGAAAATACCCATTGGTCCATCTAATTTGTGCTATATAGTTGTGATGCTCTTCTGGGAGAAACAAATCAAATTTATTATTTTTAACAGTAGTTGAAGCAGTCAATGAAACCCTACAAAAAGGTATCTATGATGGTAAAGTTAGTATTTTGTTGAGTTAGTATTTCATAAATAGCAAAACAATGCTTGTAGTTAGCCAGATGGAAATTTCAGAAAGTTCTTTGATTTTGGGCCAAACATTTTTTTCTGGCTGGCCCGTTCTCTAAATTTGACTGTCCCTGAGGTATGATGAGAGCTTTACTTCACTTAATCAGGCTCCTTTCCCAGACTGTACCCAACTTAACAAACCTTAGCAAAGTAAAGGAGACCTTAATAACTTGTAACTCTATACAGTCATGTAACCTCTAACTGGAAACTTCCACCTCTGAGTAACTTATCAAGTTCCCTTTTATGGGTCTACAACGACTCCTTATCCACCACATGCTTTGATGGATAGTTCTGGGGATGATGAGTCTTTGCAAAAAGAAATGAAATACTTTCTGAATCGAACCTATCTTTATGCTCAGTAGCCTACCATCCTTTTCCATCTGCATTAACCTGTCAGATGAGTCTGAGTCCAATCCATTAATCATTTTAAAACCTCTGAGACCACATTTCTTCAAAGTAAATAGCCCCAATTAAATAATTCATGGATTCTATCTTTTTATAACTATAAAAGAGGGCAAGGTTAGTTATCATCCTAATTGCCCTTCTCAGACTCTCGAGATCCTTCACCATTTGCAAAGATTCAAATTGGGCACAATATTTCAAGTTTGGATATACCTTTACCTGTAGTCATTCTAGCTAATAAGTAATTGACTCCCAAATCTCTTTCTTGATCTTTAATGGGTATGTCTGCATGGTAAACACATGCCTGGATTTTTGCTGATTCCAAGTGTTTGATACTGCATTGTCTACAATAATCTCCTAACTTGTCTAAATCAAACTGCAACCCATTAATTTTGTTTCAATCATGGACTTTTTCACATATTTTCATGACAAGCAAATTTAAGAGTGGTTCCATTTACACCGCACTCTAAAATATTAATGAAAAGAAAGATTGATTTGCACTTATATAATGCCTTTCACCACCACGGGGCATCAAAAAGTGCTTTATAGCCAAAATGAACAGTATTGTCAAAGAGCTGTGAAACTCCACTTGTGACCAGTCCTATCAGATCAACTCCTGATATGCAACACCCCTCTCATAGAATCATAGAATGGTTAGAGCACAAAGGGAGGCCATTTGGCCTGCCCATCATGTCCGTACTGGCACTCTAAAAGCAACTCAGCTAATCTCACTCCCCTACCTTTTCTTCGTAACCCTGCAATTTTTTTTCTCTTAAGATAATTATCCAGTTCTCTTCTGAAAGCCACGATTGAATCTTACCTTTTATGGGGCTACAGTGACTCCCTATCCACCACATTCTCAGGCAGTGCATTCCAGATCCTAACCACTCCCTTTGTTTTAAAAAAAAGATTTTCCTCATGTCCCCTTTGGTTCTCTTGCCAATCAACCTAAATCGGTGACCTCTGGTTCTCAACCAATGTTCCAATGGGAACAGTTTCACCCCATCTACTCTGTCTAGACCCTCATGAATTTGAACACCTCTCAAATCTCCTCTCAACCTTCTCTTTTCTCCAAGGAGAACAGCCCCAGCTTCTCCAATCTGTCCACGTAACTGAAAGCTCATCCCTTGTCCCTGGAAACATTTTTGTAAATCTTTTCTGCACCGTCTCTAATGCCTTCACATCCTTCCTAAAGTGTGGTGCTCAGAATTGAACACAATACTCCAGTTGAGGCCGGACCAGTGTTTTATAAAGGTCACCATAACTTCCCTTGCATTTGTACTCTATGTCCCTATTTATAAAACCCACGATCCTGTATGCTTTAGTAACCGCTTTCTCAACCTGCCTTGCCACACTCATTGATTTGTACACATAATTCCCCCAGGTCCCTCTGCTCCTGCACCCCCTTTAGAATTGTATCCTTTATCTTATATTGCCTTTACTCATTCTCCTACCAAAATGTATCACTTCATACTTCTCTGCATTAAAATTCATCTGCCTTGTGGCTGTTGATTCCACCAGACTGTCTCGGTTCTCTTGAAGTCTATCACTTTCCTCCCCACAGCTCTCAATGCTTCCAAGTTTTGTGTCATCCATAAATTTTGAAATTATGCCCTGCCGCCCAGGTCTAGGTCATTAATATAGATCAGGAAAAGCAGCAGTCCTAGTACTGACCCCTGGGGAACCTCACTGTATTCCTTCCTCCAGTCTGGAAAACAACTGTTCACCACTACTCTCTGCTTCCTGTCACTCAGCCAACTTCATATCCATGCTGCCACTGTCCCTTTTATTTCATGGACTTTAACTTTGCTGACAAGCCTGCTATGTTGCATTTCATCAAACGCCTTTTGGAAGTCCATGTACACTACATCATTCGCATTATCCTCATCAACCCTCCCTGTCGCCCCAGCAAAAAAATTCATTCAAGTTAAACATATTTGCCCTTAACAAATCCATATTGGCTTTCCTTAATACATTCACATTTGTTCAATTGACTTAATTCTGTCCCGGATTATCATTTCTAAAAGCTTTCTTCTCACTGAGATTAAACTAACTGATAGTTGCTGGGTTTATCCTTGCACTGTTTTTTAGAATAAGGGTGTAACCTGTGTTGTTCTCCAGTCCTCTGGCACCACCCTTGTATCGAAGGAGGATTGGAAGATTATGATCAGTGCCACCACAATTTCCACTTTTACTTCCCTCAGTACCCTCAGAGGCATCTCATCTGGTCCAGGTGACTTATCAACTTTAAGTATAGCCAGCCTTTCTAATATCTCCTTTTTTAAAATCAATTTTAGCTCATCTAGTGTCTCAACTACCACCTCTTTCACTATGACTTTGGCAGCATAATATTCCTTGGTAAAGACTCATTTAGTACCTTGGCCATGCCCCCTGCCTCCATGCGTAAATCCCGTTTTTGGTCCCTAATCAGACCCACTCCTCCTCTTACCACCTTTTTACTATTTATATGTCTATAGAAGACTTTTGGATTCCCTTTTATGATAATTGACAATCTCTTCTCTTACTCTCTATTTGCTTCTCTTGTTTCTTTTTCACTTCCCCTCTGAACTTTCTATCTTCAGCCTGGTTCTCACTTGTATTATCAACCTGACATCTGTCATGTGCAATGTTTTTCTGTTTCATCTTATTCTCTATCCCTTTTGTCATCCAGGGAGTTCTGGCTTTGTTTGTCCTACCTTTCCTCCTTGTGGGAATACACCTAAACTATACCCGAGCTATCCCCTCTTTAAAGACAACCCGTTGTTCCATTACAGTTTTGCCTGTCAATCTGTGTTTCCAGTTTACCTTGGCCAGATCCATTCTCACCCCATTGAAATTGGCTCACCCCAATTAATTATTTTTACTCTCGATTTGCTTCTTGTCCTTTCCCATAGCTAACTTAAATCTTATGGTACAACGATCACTGTCCCCTAACTGTTCCCCTACTTACACTCTATCCACTTGACCCACCTCATTGCCCAGAACGAGATCCAGCAATGCCTCCTTCCTTGTTGCACCGGAAACATACTGATCTCGAAAATTCTCCTGAACACGCTTCAGATACTTTTCACCCTCTCTGCCCTTTAGGCTACTACTATCCCAATCTATATTAGGATAATTAAAGTCCCCTATTATAACTACTCTATAGTTTTTGGTACCTCTAATTTCCTGGCAAAATTGTTTCTATATCTTTCCCACTGGTAGCCTCTGGAATACTCTCAGCAGTGCAATGGTACCTCTATTGTTTCTTAGCTCTGTAATCAGCTATCCAACATAATAGGTGTCCTATAATCCTGTTTAACTTCATTTTTTCCCAATTTCCACCTATGTGGTACTTTACCAACTGCCTTTTGGAAACCAAGGTATACAATATCAATAGGATTATTTTCATCAATTATTCCTCACAGAACAGAGGCAGGACATCAGCTTCTTAAAGCCATCCTGGAATTCCCTAATAACAGCTACACATGATCATGTGACCGCGTGGGCTTTTGCCGGGTGCTCCGGTTTCCTCCCACAGCCAAAGACTTGTAGGTTGATAGGTAAATTGGCCATTGTAAATTGCCCCTAGTGTAGGTAGGTAGTAGGGAATATGGGATTACTGTAGGGTTAGTACAAATGGGTGGTTGTTGGTCGGCACAGACTCGGTTTGCCGAAGGGCCTGTTTCAGTGCTGTATCTCTAAATAAAATTAAAATAAAATATGAATCACATTCCATTTAATGCTTTCCAGCAGCTTCCCAACAATTGATGTCAAACTCATGGCCCTGTGATTATTGAGCTCTGATTTCTCTTAAATAATGAGACTACATGAGCTTTAATCCATTCAATGGAAAGCAAGCTAGAGCTCAACTGAATCAACTGGATATATGAGCCAGTAGCTCGCATCCTGCCTTCCCCATTTTTTTCAGCACTGTGGAGTAGCAAGTGTCATATTCTGCAGCTGTCTGCATTAAGTGCATTGGTTAAAGTGCCCAAGTGCCCTTGGTTAAAACCATTTCTGTAATTCTATACTGAGACAGTTTTAATTACATGCTTATTTTGTAATCCTGTGGCTGTCATTGCCTTCAGAAATGAACATTGATGTAAGCTATTTATTTAGCTCATCAACTATATCTTGTATCACAGTTAACCTACTCTCAAAGGCCAAATATGGTCTTTAATTGTATTCTGATTTCTAATGTAACTGGGGAAAAAAAGCCTTGCCGTTACTACCGCAATTGTCTGCTATCCTTTCCAGTATCCCAGTATTGGCTTTAATTACCTTCAGCAGTTACTTATCCCCACTGTCCTGATAAATAAACCATTCATACTAATAATTTTAAAGTTAACTTCTCTACTTAATCCCGATTTAGCCATTTAACCTTTGTTTTACATCAAACCTTTCTACCCGAGTGATATGTAAGGTTTCTTTGTCCATGAATAGAGATTTAAAAATACTCTCCAGTTTCACAGTTTTCTTCAACAACAGCAAATTGAAAATGTTCCCAGTGTCAACTTCATTAATCTGCCAAAAACTCTTGGCGGATTCTACTATTGCAGATTCTACTATTGCCAGGAGATACCATGTGACTCTTTTTTCCCCAACTGCAAAACACATCTTAGCTGCTCCTGCCGCAATTCATTCAAATGTTTTCCTGACTCTCCTTCCATCCCCCGCTCCCACCCCCACCCCGTCCCCACATCCTGCAAAATAACGCTTTTGACCAAAGGGTGCTCTTCAAACATCCGAAGAAACTACGAAGGTTATTGAATTGGCGATTGAATATGTTATTTATCTTGTATGTTGCTTGGTTTAGATGATTTTCACATACATGCCAACCATCAGTGTGATGAGTGATCTGGGGGTACAAACTGCATTAGCTGATCAAAATCAGTATGGATTAGACATCTCTGTGCCATTTTTACAAGAGCCTGGCTAATAATTGGAGGGATCTCAGCAGCTGTTTACAGTGGGCAGGAATGGGCAATGTCTTGAATCCCTTATATTAGTAACAGGAAGGGGAAAGGTGGTAAGAAGGAATGACAATAAATGGGAGAGGGAAGGGGAGTAGAAGGCAGTGAAAGAGCAGAAGTACAAAATTTACCAGAAGGAGCATGCCTCCAGACACCCCTGCAAATGTAGCACAAACTTATTTTTTTCCTCCCTCCGATTGAATTGAATGTTGCCTATACCTACAACGTAAGTTACAAAATCCACATAACTGGCGATGTTTTTCCATAGCATTAGCAATTTCTTTCAGGTCAATGATGTAATGGGAGGAGACATAGTCGGTACATGCTGGCATGCATCATTTACACAGTAAAAAGGAGATACCTGTTAGAAAAGCACATTTAGTGAGAAGGAATTAATACATAGGCACGTCACCTGTGATAATCTATATGTGTCATGGTGTCTTTTTTTAAACGTTTGTGGGTGCTCCTTTGCAGTGCAACCTCTGCGCTAGCAGCTTGACAGGAGGCAGGCTGTTGATCAGGACGCCCTTTGGCTTTGGATGACTTGGGCGGTCGTCCTCTGGGCGCATGAGGCCTGGAGGACCCTGGCTGCCTGAGGGCCTCCTGCAGTGTAGGGCTCGCCTCAGACATCGTGGCTGCTGGAGCTGGACTCGCCGGCGGAGGGGCTGAGGAGCCGGTGTCCACATTGGAATCACCCTGAGGGTAGACCCCAGATATGGACCACTGGCTCACTTCCTCCCTCTCGAGGCTCGTAGGAACCTCACTGCTCTCCTGAGAAGGACCAGGAGCAGAGACACTATCCAGGCTGCTGGTCCCTCTCTCACCTAGCATCCAGCTCATAGCCAATGCGAGGGTTTGCAGGTCAGCGCGCATCTGTGGAATGTGGCTCTCCATGAGGGTCACCATCCTCTCCATGGAGGAAGCCATATGCTCATTTGACTGGGACATGGCAGCTGTCATGGCCTGGATGGACTCCCCCATCATCTGTTTATGGCTGTGCATGACCTGTGGCCTTTCTGCCAGATGTTGCCTTACCTCTCCCTGCAACTCCAGCATGCCCTGTGCTGTAGACACCAGAGGGTCATCAAGCAGGGTCTCAGCATGGGCCTGGTCGCCCACAGTCCTCTGCCTGTCAGAGGCCTCAGCTGTCTCAGCCTTAGACAACTGTTCGGGCGCGTGTGTGGTGCTCTCACCAGCTTGTGAACCAGACTCTCAAGCCGCGGAGGTGAGTGTCTCTGCGCTGGTGGAAGGTGCAGAAGTGTCATGGGATGCTGCTTCCTCTGAAATTGTCTCTTCCTCAGAGGTGCTGGCACACTCCAGGGTCTCCTATGCCACCTCGGAGCGTCGCCCTGTAAGATGCAATATGAGGAGCAGTTTTAGGTTCACTGGTGTACATGTCACTAATATGACAACATTGTGTCCATAAATGAAATGTTTCTACTAATCGTTGCGTTTGTCAAAGAGATGTATGTTCACCTGGGGCCCCAACCTCCACGTCTGAAACGGCAAGTCCTCCCTGGCCGCCACCTAGCTCGAGGGCCTCCTCCTCCTCAGCCTGCAATAGTGGTTGGATGTCTGGCACCCCTTCGCCAGTCCTGGAGGACTCCCTCGCATTGTGCACCCTCGTCGCCTGGAAGAGCAACGATGCAGATTTATAACATTGCCAAACAACAACATGATGCTTTTCACAATAGGGGTGCTACAACAAAAGGTGGGGAACAATCAGGGCTGAATTTTACTGGCTGCTTGACGCGCAGCTCGGTAAAATTCTGTGGCGAAGGGCCCGCCACATATTACCGGTGGCGGGGGACCACGGTGCGGCCTCCCGAAGGGCCCTTCATCTCCAAATGCAAATTGCCAGTAAATGTATGCAAAATAACAATTGCCGTCGCACGCCAATTTTACAGCCTCCGTTCGGCCTTCGCCCGCCTTTGGAACTCCGCACAGAGTTCTGAGGCGAGAACCTGGTGGGGAGGGGGGAGGAATAACATTTTCAGGTCGGGAGGAGTGGGGAAATCAGTTTTTTTTGGATGTGGGGATGGTGGGAAGGGGTTGAAGGGCAAAAGATTGAAGGTTGATGGGGGGGGGGGTGGGTGGGGAAAGTTCGGGTATCTGAAAAATCAATTGATGGTCGTTTTGGGCAATGAAATGACCATTGCGGGTGGGGAAGGTCCTCCATCACTTACTTTTATATTTAATAATCAATTATATTTTCCCTTTAAAAATTATAGTTATTTGTAAGGACTTAAAGTCCTTTGAAAATGGCGCCTGCCCGGTAGCACCGGTCGCCGTTGCCGGGGATGCGGCGGCCGCCCCCACACGTCATCGGGACGGGCGCTCCGCTCCCACTATTTAAATGAACCTCCACATGAAATATGGCAGGGGCTCCTCGGCAGCCGCTGAATTTGGGCACCCCGCTGAATTTGGGCACCCCGCTGAGTTTAAAGGGCGGCGCCCGAATAAAATTCAGCTCTGTGTAATACGGACTCAGCCTGGCATGTGGGTGCCATGTTCTCGGGTGCAAATGAAGGTGAGTTCTTTCACACATGCTGCCACCCATGTGGTATCAATCTGCCCCGCCCGACCTCCCTGCCTTTGACATGGCAGTGCCACCCATGTGTCACTGTGTGGGCAAACCCAGGTCAGATGGAGCTGCAAAAAAATAGTTATTCATGCTGTGCACATGAGATCGTTCATCCTTTTGCAGCACTGGACCCAGTCTCGGCAGGTGATCCACGGCAGCTTACCTCCTCTACAATCTCCATCCAGGCTTGCTTGGTCAGGTGGGAGGGCCTCTTCTTACTATCGCTGGGAAAAAGAACCTCCCGCCTTGCCGGTGCAGCCTGGAGGAGAGTGAGCAGGGAGGCAACGCTGAACTATGGGGCAACCCTTCCTCACACCTCTGCCATCTCCTGTGTCTTGCAGGGGTATTGGTTTCCAGATATGGATAAACAGCTTCTGTGCTGGCTGGTCAATACTACAGAAAGCAGTGAGGAGTATAGAAAGTGGAGGGGTGAAATCAAAAAGGAAACTAGGAAAGCTAAGAGAGAGCATGAAAGAATATTGGCAAGCAGAGTCAAGGTGAACCCAAATATGTTTTATCAATACATTAAGAGCAAGAGGATAACTAAGGAAAGAGTAGAGCCCATAAAAGACCAAAAAGGTAACCTTTGTGTAGGGGCGGAAGATGTTGGTATTGTTCTTGAATACTTTGCGTTTGTCTCCACAAAAGAGGGGGACGATGCAGATACTGTAGTTAAGATTATGATTAGATTAGATTAGAGATACAGCACTGAAACAGGCCCTTCGGCCCACCGAGTCTGTGCCGAACATCAACCACCCATTTATACTAATCCTACACTAATCCCATATTCCTACCAAACATCCCCACCTGTCCCCATATTTCCCTACCACCTACCTATACTAGTGACAATTGACAATGGCCAATTTACCTATCAACCTGCAAGTCTTTTGGCTTGTGGGAGGAAACCGGAGCACCCGGAGAAAACCCACGCAGACACAGGGAGAACTTGCAAACTCCACACAGGCAGTACTTAGAATTGAACCCGGGTCCCTGGAGCTGTGAGGCTGCGGTGCTAACCACTGCGCCACTGTGCCGCCCTAGGAAGAGGGGTGTGAAGTATTGGATGTGATAAACATAGGGAGAGAGGAAGTATTAAAGGGATTAGCATCCTTGAAAGTTGATCAATCGCCAGGGCAGAATGAAATGTACCACAGGCTAGCAAAAGAAGCAAGGGAGGAAATAGCAGAAGGCTGACCATTTTCCAGTCCTCACTGGGTACAGGTGTGGTGCTGGAGGGTTGGAGGATGCTGACGTTGTACCTCTGACTAAAAAGAGAGCGAGGGATAGACCGAATATTTACAGGCCAGTCAGTCTAACCTCAGTAGTGGGCAAATTATTTGAAATCAATTCTGAGAGACAAGATAAACTGTCACTTAGAAAGACACGGATTAATCAATGATCGTCAGCATGGACTTGTTAAGGGAAGAGCTTGTTTGACCAATTTGATCGAATTTTTTGAAGAAGTAACAAGGAAGATAGATGCAGGTCTGGTAGTGCAATTGATGTGGTCTATATGCATTTTATCAAGGCTTTTGACAAGGTCCCACATGGCAGACTGGTTTAAAAATATTAAATCCCATGAAATCCTGGGAAATGCAGCAAGGTGGATACAAAATTAGCTCAGTGGCAGTAAACAAAGGGTAATTGTTGACGAGTGTTTTTGTGACTGGAGGGCTGTTTCCAGTGGCGTTCCGCAGGGTTCAGTGCTGGGTCCCCTACTTTTTGCGGTATATATTATCGACTTGGACATGAAGGTAGGGGCAATGATCAAGACATTTGCAGCCAACACAAAGATTGGTCGTGTGGCAGATAGCGAGGTGGATAGCTGTAGGCTGCAGGAAGATATTGATGGTCTGGTCAGATGGGCAGAAAAGTGGCAAATGGAATTCAACCTGGAGAAGTGTGAGGTGATGCTTTTGGGGAGCTCAAACAAGACAAAGAAATACACTATTAATGGGAAAATACTGAGAAGTGTAGAGGAAGTGAGGGACCTTGGAGTGAATGTCCACAGATCCCTGAAAGTAGCAGGTCAGGTCGATAAGGTGGTTAAGAAGACATACGGAATCCTTTCCTTTATTAGCTGAGGTGTAGAATACAAGAGCAGGGAGGTTATGCTGGAACTGTATAAATCATTGGTTAGGCCACAACTTGAGTACTGTGTGCAGCTCTGGTCACCTCATTACAGAAAGGATGTAATTGCACTAGAGAAGGTACAGAGGAGATTTATGAGGATGTTGCCAGGACTGGAGAAATGCAGCTATGAGGAAAGATTGGATAGGCTGGGGTTGTTCTCCTTGGAACAGAGAAGGCTGAGAGGAGATCTGATTGAAATGTACAAAATTTTGAGGGACCTGGATAGAGTGGAGGTGAAGGGTCTATTCACCTCAGCAGCGAGGTCAGTGACTAGTGGGGAAAAAATTTAAAGTGATTGTTAGAAAGATTAGAGGGGAGATGAGGAAAAACATTTTCACCTAGAGGGTGCTCAGTGTCTGGAAGTCACTGCCTGAAAGGGTAGTAGAGACAGAAACTCTCAACTCTTTAAAAGGTTTCTGGAAATGCACCTCAAGTGCCATAATCTGCAGGACTACGGACCAAATGCTGGAAGGTGGGATTAGACTGGGTGGATCGTTTCTCGGCTGGCACAGACGCAATAAACCAAGTGGCCTCTTTCTGTGCCATAGACTTTCTATGATTCTACTTGTTTTCGTGTCAGAAACCGATATTCAGCTCTATTTTTGGGTTGTCTCCTTTGACGTTTTCAGTCTTCTATTAATTTCTTGGGATTTACATTTTCATGATTGATTTAGAATTAAAGGTTAGTATTAAGTTTGCATTTAATGTCTTTTTAATGCAAAAGAAGGGAGGCAAAAAGGGTCATAATCATTTACAGCACAGAAGGAGACCATTCAGCCTATCGAGTCCATGCCGGTTCTCCACAGAGCTATGCAGTCAGTCCCACTCGCCTGCTTGATCCCTGTAGCCCTGCAATTCTGTTTCCTTCAAGTGGCCATCCAATTTTCTCTTGAAGTCATTGACTCTTGCATCCACCACCCTTGTGGGCAGCGAGTTCCAGGTCATCACCACCCACTGCGTTAATAAGTTCTTCCTCATATTCCCCCTGCATCTCTTGCCCAAAACTTTCAATCTGTGTCCCTTTGTCCTTGTAACATTAGTTAATGGGAACAGTTTTTCCTTGTCTAAATTATCTATGCCAGTCATAATCTTGTACATTTCTATTAAATCTCCCCTCAGTCTCCTTTGTTCTAAGGAGAACAACCCCAATTTTTTCCTTGTAACTAATCCCCCCCCATCCCTGGAATCATTCTGGTGAATCTCCTGCATCCTCTCACGGACCTTCACATCCTTCCTAAAGTGTTGTGACCAGAACTGGACACAGTACTCCAGTTGGGGCCTAATCAGAGCCTTGTAAAGGTTCAGCATAACTTCACTGCTTTTGTACTCGATGTTTCTGTATATGAAGCCCAAGATCCCATAAGCTTTATTAACCACTCTGAGTATGTCCTGCATCTTCAAAAATCGATACGCATACACTCCCGGGTCCTGCTGTTCCTGCATACTCTTTAGAACTGTGCCAATAAGTCTATTTTGCCTTACCTTATCCCTTCTGCCAAAATGCATCACCTCACACTTGTCGGTATTAAATTCCATCTGCCACCTCTCTGCCCATACTGCTGGCCTATCTATGCCCTGTTGCAGGCGGTTCATATCATCACTGTTTGCCACACCTCAAGTTTGGTGTCATCGCCAAGTGTTAAGATTCTACTTTGTATTCCAAGATATGGTCCTGGCACTGACCCTTGGTGAACACCACTCAACCATCTTCCAGTCTGATAGACCAGAAATGTAGTGAAAAGGTTTGCAGGGCAAATACAACTAGTGATGTTCACTGCAGCAGATTGGAAACTTTTGGTGCTTCACGTCACAACCTAGAAAACAAAACTCATCGTCAAACTTATTACTGAATGTTGCATTCAATAACTACATTGGATATGATAAACATTCATTGTCATCTTTATTTGCCTGTTCCCCTCTCCCTCACCAAACCCCCTTCTGCCTGTCTGCACATCCATGATAGGAATCAATCAAAAGAATCATTTTGCAAAGTGTATACTTCTATACAAACAACTTATGCAATTATACATTGGCCAGTACAGAATGGGAAGAGAGCCATTTTGCTATGGTTTATCATCATCCTTGTGTTCGGTACTGAGTGTAGGTAGGACAACAAAACAAGGCACTCAGAGAAGCACAGTTCTGCTACAGTAGAGCCGCATGCATCTTGCTAGTACTGCTCGCTTCAGCAATATTTCTCATCTCCAAGCTCAGAGGGGCTTCCCATACTTCCAACAGGATAACTTTTCCAAGTCTCATCCCAGCGATTCTTATGACCCTTCTTGGTTAGATTGGCAATTGGTATTAACTTAGGATAGTTTTGTGCTGTGGGCTCACTCCCCTCCAGACTGAACTGAGATTGTGTGTAACCCCTTTGGGTCATTGTAGCAATCAGAGGGGAGATTTAATTTTGTCTGGACTGGTGAAGTTTGTATAAAAAAAACTGGTTTGTGTTGACATTTCTGATTAATTTACTAAAGTGTGAAGTGTTGATTGCTATCATACCTTAGTGCTTTTCAAACTTTTTTTCTGTGGAGATCTCCTGCAAATATCGGCACATTCTGAGGGACTGACGAAAACAGTCAGCTATTCAAAAAAAAAATGCTATTGCATTTTTGTATTTACTTTGTGTATATGCAACAGAAATGTGTACAAGTCACAATTACAGAAATCTGCTGACACCCAAAATTTAAAGATTCTCCCAACCCTCTGGGATCTTCTACTGGGGTATCGGTTTGCAAATCTATATGCTGCTACAGGCACATATTTTTATAAAAATGTTGCTTGTTTAATACTAAGATAGACATTCTGATGGCACTATTTTCTGCTCACTTATTTATGGATAGAATTGCATAAGCATTAAATGCAGGCAGATATATGTGGGATGATTACAAATGTGTCCTTGTGTGATCACTTAGCCTCTTTCAGCAATGTAGTGAAATGCTACAATTGCAAATCCTGTTTGTCAGACCAAGAGGAATTGATGCTCAGGTGACAAAGATAAAATTGAGTACTTAAACCAAAGAACATGTTTATCTTGACTACTTTTGCTTGAAGCTTTATCTGCAACAAACATATATCTCAGGCTGAATTTTACACCAGCCCAGCGGGTCAGATGGTGGCGTGAGGGCAGTGTAAAATTGAGCGGGAGGCTCTGGGAGGCCTACTTGTCCCGCTCCCACTTCCAGTCAACTTTACGGCGGTTGGGGGGCGGGGGGGTACGGCACGCCCGCCCACTCGAGGCTCTTAAGTGGCCACCTAAGGGCCCTCGCCCGCCTCCTTGGGTATTTTACCCAAAGCAAGCGGGCGTGCTGGGGACGTGAAAGGCTGCCCAGTGATAGCTGCCGGCCTTTCTGCTTGCCGGGGGTGGGGGGGAGCCATGGCAGTCGAGCACAGGGTGCCTGATTGAGGGCTGCCCCCGCCTCCCAACCCATCCCCGGGACACAAGACGTCCCCCTCCCCCCCCCCCCCCCCCCCCCCCACAAATGACCACTCCAGCCTTACCAGGGAAGGACCGATCTCCCTGGTGAGGTATGCCCAACTATCTGAAGTCCTGGCTCCATTTGGTCAGCTGGGCTGCAGTCCCAGCAGTGGCCACGGCTCCCGATGGCGCTGCTGGGACTAAGAGCTGCCGGCCTCCTGTTTGACTGGCAGCTCACGGAGACGGGACCTCCTCCCTCAAGTGGGTGAAAGTCCCACCTTGGGACAATTAAAGCCCGGGGACCCGTAAAATGCGGGACGGATCCCCGGGATAGACAGAAGTGGGTTCCTGTCCACCTAAGGTAAAATCCAACCCCTCATCTCTGGTAATTCACCATTACTGTTTCAGGAAAAATGAAGCTTCAATCACTCTGCATGTGTGACCACTTTGAAAATCTTATGCTGATTCTTGGATCATAAGGCCAAGTGAAGCTTAAAACTACAAAAATATGATATGTGGGTGGTTTTCCTTCAGCAGAAGAGGAAGCTGTCATTTCTTCTGATTGAGCTATTTGAAATCTAGATGCTGAAACATGAGGTTTCTTCTTTTGGAAACATTTGTCAAATGTCAGTTAATATATTTAGTAATGTAACTCCACATTTCCTCACAGAAGATGCTGCTCTGGAGGGTACTGAAGAGCATCCAGTAGAAGAAGGTATTGGTTTTCATTTCAAATTTAAAAAGCAACAATGATTTTTTTATTGATTGGCTCTGTGGAAATCTTTTTCTTTAAGTGTGGCACAAGGCTGTTTAATTGTACTTACTTTTTGCTATCGAAAGCAAGTTAGTTATATATTTAGTTTCCCTGCCAGCATTCTGCTTTATATTTTATTTTTGAAACTACAGTTTTCTTTTGATTTCGGCTACACAAAGAGAAAAGTGAGAGGTAATTGAGAAAATCTAGTGGCAAGCATTAATTCAGGTTTTTATTTGTATCCCAACCATTCATAGCTTGGAGCTGAGTTTCATATATTGGAGCCAATCTTTTCTGAGAGAATTGGCAGGAAGACCTATTTCATACATCAAGAATGTCTGGCTGATCAAGAATGTCTGTCTGATTGTTAGCTGATGATAAAGTGGAAATGATTTTGTAGCTGTAGGGAGTTTTGTTTAACTCACCTACCTGCCTTTCCTTCTACTGAGGAAGAGAGCAGGCTAGGAGATAGAAAGCCAGTTAAAATGGTAGTAGCTGTATCATATTGTGGTAAGATAGTTTGGTCGAATAGCTTAACAGTGCTATAGATTATTTTGGTTTTCAAAGATTGTGAAGGAGAGAATTAAATGTACTCTTATTTTTAAAAGAATCCATTATCATTTCAATTTAAACATCCTACTTAAATAAAAGCAAAATACTGCGGATGCTGGAAATCCGAAATAAAAACAAGAAATGCTGGAAATACTCAGCAGGTCTGGCGGCATCGGTGGAGAGAGAAGCAGAGTTAACGTTTCAGGTCAGTGACCCTTCTTCAGAACTAGCAAATATTAGAAATGTAAAAGGTTATAAGCAAGTAAAGCGAGGCTGGGGCAAGAGATAACAAAGGAGAAGGTGTAAATAGGACAAGCTCTTTCCCCAGCCCCGCTTTACTTGCTTATAACCTTCTACATTACTAATATTTACTAGTTCTGAAGAAGGGTCACTGACCTGAAACGTTAACTCTGCTTCTCTTTCCACAGATGCTGCCAGACCTGCTGAGTATTTCCAGCATTTCTTGTTCTTATTTCAAACATCCTACTTACTTGTAGTTAAGCATTTGCAAATTTCCAGTTTTCCAACTACTTCTGCAAACATACGATTAAGTATTCTAATGCTGTCTCCCATATACTCAAAATTATTTTTTTATTTTGAAATAATTCCAACTATTGATTTAATCAGGAGTAATTAAATGTATTTAAGAGAGCACGATATATAAAATGCAGAGGGTCCTAGGTGCAGATCTGCTTCATGCCACACTGTGGCGCAGTGCAACTGATCTATCTGACTTGTGTCTTGCACCACGAGGGTTTTTCCACCTCTGTTTAAAGTTTATCATTTACATTAATTTCAATATTTATGCAGACAAGGTGTTCACAGCCCCAGGTTTGAAATTACAGAGGCTCTTTAAAATGAGTGAATGCTTTCTTTTTTTCATCAATACAGAATATGTGAATTATGCAGAAGTGAATGACTCCTCAGAACCTGACCATCTGGAAGTAACAGGTTAGTCAGGAACCTAATTACTACAATTTCGCTAGCTTGTATTCTGTTGATTTTTTTTCCTAAAGCCACTTTTTATGTTGGGCTTGTTTTAGTTCAGAATCCAGGTGTCAGGAGCCTGCTTTGACATTTGTCCTGTTAAATTTGGTTTCCTGGATTAGAACTGCGAGTCTGCAGGTCTGTGGAAAGCTATTCTAATAGCAATAAGACCAGGAGCTGGCTCATGGATGTTGGGCTCCAAAAATACAAATTAAAGACAAATATTTTTTTTTAAAAAGTAGCAAACAAAATAGAGGTTGGATGTCCAAAATCTGGTAACCTTGGGACTAAGACTGTGCCGGATTTTGGACTTTCCTGGATTTTGGACAATAAAATCAGGTAGGCTATCCTAGGCCAAATTCAATGAATAAGAGATACATGAAATAAAGTATGAAAAAGAATAAATAATGTATAAATGAAGTTTGAAAAATAATTATTTTGTACCGATGAGCAATTGTCAAGCAGCAACAATATCCTACACTTTTCATCAAACCCAGCTGACTTAGAATGAGTGCGAGCCTTGGTAACAAGGTGCTTTTCAAATCCGTTTAAACAAATCTGCCTGGTTATCCACACCCGCTTGTTAGCATAATAATGAATTGGAAATATTGTTACCCCCTTGAAACATCTCGGACGGTGGCTTTTTCCGATACACATCAGCTTACGCCTATGTGTCCCTGCCACATTAGCACAACCAAGCACAGTAAGCCTATCTTTTGCATCTTTTCCACCTGTTGGTGCCTTTGCATCAGCTGCTGCTAAGGTTTTCCTTGGTATGTAATGCCAATATAGGGATTATTTCATCGGTATTATAGCTTTGTTCAGCAGCAAGGTTTTCATCAGTAATTAACTTGGCAACTCATCTATGTAATTTTCAGCTGCCTCATGATCTGCTGAGGCCTTGTCTTCACACACTTGCCTTATTCCATGACTCCTTTTAAATTTGGTTAACCAATCTGAAGTGTAGTCACGTGGAGTTGAAATTTTCAGTGCATTGCGGGAACTAGAACGAGTGCCAAGCCAAATTGTCCCGGTATTTGGACAATAAGTCCGAATTTCATTTAACTAAATATCAAATTGCATATTTTCAAAAATGTCCAGTTTTCGGATAGCTGGATTTTGGATGTCCAACCTGTACTTTCCAATTTTTTTAAATACGCATATATATACATATACACATATGTATACAGACACATATATACATAATATAAAATATGCTTTTTTTTGTTGCAGATGAGCCAAAGGAAGAAGCAGACATTGCTGAACCAGGTAAAAAGAAAACACTATTGGAACTTAATTTGGAGGTGGTCTTGCAAAGTTGTTATTTCTTAGCACATTGCAGTTTGTTTCGTTGCCTTGTGGTTGCAAACTGCAGTTGGGCAAATCTGGCCCTTTTCTTAAATTTTAGATCTGCTACACACTGATATTAGTTGTGGGGCCATCAACACATCCACCTGGCACAGACTATCTTGTGGGAGGGGGTGCTGATCTGTGCTAGCTTTTCTCTTTGCAAGTAGTTGTTTAATTAATGAGAGTATTTTTTTCTTTGCAACTCTTGTTTTCCATGTTCAAACCATTTTATGTTATGTATCATTGAAATTCTCCTGATGTGTAGCTGACAGATGATTTACTGATGACATGGAGGCTATGTGAAAAGAAGGACAAAAATGTATGATGGCACTTTACATTTCCTTAAGTAAGCTTGTGCTTCTCTTAAAGTGCACTTTCTGCATGGTAATAATGAGATTAGTTGTGAAGTTTTCCATTGTCTGCGCTATTCTTTCCTCCTGTGTTCTGACATGGCTATTCGGCTTTATTTTTTCTACCCTATAAGCTTTTAGTTTTCCACTCATTTCTCCAGGTTTTGGGTCAGTTTGAGATTTTTCTTGAGCGGGCAAAGGCCGAGTGCAGAGGCACCCCATCCACCACCTTCAACCTTCACTCCCTCCACCACCAACGCACAGTGGCAGCAGTATGTACCATCTACAAGATGCACTGTAGCAACTCATCAAGGCTCCTTGAAAAGTACCTTCCAAACACACAACCTCTACCACCTAGAAGGACAAGTGCAGCTGATGCATGGGAACACCACCATCTGCCAGTTCCCCTCCAAGCCACACACTATCCTGACTTGGAACTATATTACCGTTCCTTCACTGTCACCGGATCAAAATCCTGGAACTCCCTTCATAACAGCACTGTGGGTGTACCTACACTCCAAAGATTGTAGCAGTTCAAGAAGGCAGCTCATCACCACCTTCTCGAGGACAATTAGGCATGGGCAATAAATTCAGGCCTTGTCAGCAATGCCCTCATCCCCTAAACAAATTAAAAAAAATTTTTTTTTTTAACTTTTATATCTTATTGATTCTATCTGAGTGACCAGTTTTTTTCATTATTGCAGAAGAGGAAGTTGGAGTAGCTGGTTTACAGGAGGATACATCAAATGGTATGTATAAACCTGGTCAGCTTCATAAATGCTTGTTAAATTTAAAAATGTTTCATCGGGTGGTATGGTAATAGAACATGTTTTGCTGCAGTGGATTATGCCTTGGATTAGCAGGAAGTACTTTTTAACTAGAGTTTTCCCCTTCTTGGTAACTCTGATTTTGTGCTTTAGTGATAAATTGAGGCTATCTCCTTGATTATGCCCTTACAAAAGAGCAAAAATTGGAGGCACTATGACTTGAATGGTAGAATTTCAAAACACCAAGAAGTTTCAGGGCTTTCTGCTTGCCTTTTTTTGGAATGGATTATCAAACCTCAGGTAATCTTTCTGCAGTGACACAGTCAAGATGGGGAATGCAGCAATGTGAAGTATTGCAAGAGTGAATCCATGGCACATCACTCCATCATGCCATGCATTAGTTCTATAACTTCCTGTTCTGTCTCTTCTGTTTCTATTTGGTTCTTCTGCTATGCATGCACCTTACCTGTTCAAGAGGATAAGTTGCTTACTGGTTGCCAAATGCTATAACCCAATGCCAGAGCATGCTTCTGAATGGAATGGGGATGATTTCAGATCAAGGCAAGAAAAATTAGAAGACATGTTAGATTGCTGCTAATTGTGTTCTTAACATAAGCGTAAGATAGGAAATTCAATCATTAGGGAATTTGGTTTGATTCTATTTTGAACCTGTATGTGACAGAGTGGATGGAACTCCACTTTTCTTTGCCACCATGCTGCTTTTGTGCCTAATTTTAAAATTTGTAGGTTGCATCCCATATATTGGATCATTGTTTTAAAATTTAGAAGCATGTTAGTTGCATTTAACATTTCTTTGTAATGTAATATTCTGAGAGTCACTAGTGTTTTTCAGCATTGGAGCACAGATATGCTGAATGGGAGTTGTAATCTTCCATAGGCGATAGAATTTGAAAATTTCAGCCAACATCTTTGTGCTGTTTTTGAAGCAGGTTGGGACTATACTTAATTGTTGGTGCAAAGCTAAAGCTATAAAATCTAACCTTCATTCTACATGACTGCAACAAATTGCATTTATACAGCGCCTCTAAAGTAGTAAAATGTCCCAAGGTGCTTCACAAGAGGGTTATCAAATACAATTTTGACTGGTTGGAAAATCTAAAACCTATTCTACGCTACTACAACAACTTGCATTTATACAGGGCCTTTGATGCAGTAAAACATCCTAATCCCCTTCACAGGAGTGTTATCAAACAGCGAGCCACATAAGGAGATATTAGGACATATGGCCAAAACTTTGGTCAGAGGTAGGTCTTAAGACATGTCTTAAAGTTAGACAGCGAGGTAGAGAGGTTGGAGAGGTTTAGAGAGGGAATTCCAGAGCTCAGGGCCTAGGCAGCCAAAGATGATGCCACCAGTGATGGAGTGATTAAAATCTGGGATGTTAAAGAGGCTCTAATTGGAGGAGCAGAAAGATTTTGGAGGGTTGGAGGAGGTTAGAAATGGGGAGGTGCAAGGCCATGGAGAGATTTGGAAACCAGGATGAGAATTTTAAGATTAAGGTGCTGCCAGACTGGGAACCATTGTAGGTCAGCAAGCACGGGTGATGGGTGAATGGAACTTGATGCGAGTTAGAATAAAGGCAGCAGAATTTTGGATGAACTCAATTTTGTATCGGCTGGCGAGGAGAGTAAAGGAATTGTCTAGTCTAGAGCTAACAAGGGCATGGCTGAGGGTTCCAGCAGCAGATGAGCTGAGGCGGTGTAAAGTTGGATGATGTTACAGAGGTGGAAGTAAATTGTTTTGGTGATGCAGCGGATATGTGGTTGGAAGCTCATCTCAAGGTTGAATATGGCACTGAGTTTGCAAAATTAATTGGCACTTTTCAACTTTTCAGAACAACTGATCTACATGTTTTATAATAATTCTCTGCCCCTCCATCTGTAAACATCTGAACAAAGAATTATTTTTGCCCTACAGCTGCATTGATCCTGACAATATCTAAAGTGAACAGTTTTGGTTCCTTTTAAGTTTATTTTTCATAAATGTTAATGTTCTATCTCACATGGTGATGTATATCAGTGCTGGGGATTGGGACATTTCCACTTCAGCCCAGTGTCAACATCAAACTGGTGTAGCACCCTTTTTGCTAACCTGATCTCAACTCTGGTATAACATGATCAATTTCAGATAGAGCTTCCTCTGCTCTGCCCAACAATACCCTTTAATTCAAACTCTAGAGCAGCATCCCAGCATTAGCTATCCGTATAACCCATCAATTTGCCAGTTTTTGTTGAATTGTAAACCATTTTCATTTGTTGTGTGCTGCATGAAATTATGCATATCTTGTGGGATACTTGGACTCAGCAGTGAGAGGGCTTTTTGTTCCAACAATCTTGGATAGGTTTTGAATTTTGTTGGTAGAGGTGATAAATAGCATGCGAATTTACCATAACATCCTGCACTCTTTGTTTTCCTTTTAAATGAATTGTGCTCCAAAAAGGGTATTGTATTTTAAATGTGAACTTTTAAAACAAATTGATTCCTAAACTTTATTAGAATTTTTAAAAAACTGTTTCTCTTTGTTATTTGCTTCCCCCAGAAACGTTTTCACTATCAGAAGATAAGCTAAAGGAAAAGTCATCAGGTATTTGCATTTTCTATGTTTTGCACCTTGTATTATCTGAGTACCAAAAGAAACCATCATATGACATTTGGTAATTCTACAGAAAATAAATTGCATCGCCCTTCAATAATTTGAAATATTTGACTCTAGTAAACTTCTTTAATTTGATGGGTAGCAAGCAAAACTATGTTTTTAAAAGTCTAAGCTAAACACCAAAGCTTCTCTACGAGCAGCAAATAATTTCTATAGTTTTCTATCATATGAACTTTACCCCTACTTTTAAAATTTTGAGCTACATTATTTAATTCAACATCACTTCATTGTACCACATTACTTCCCATTTAAGATGAAGATAATTCAGGTGAATTAATATCCTTGTAACTCAACTATTTTAATATACTTTCCTCTAAGAAAATAGAAAAGCATTAAGTGGAACACACAATAGACCAACAGAAGATCTGTCATTACAAGGTTCGAAGATAATAACTGTTTCGACAAGCCAGATTTGATTATCAGTATTTGATCTCAATTGTTTGTGTTTTCAAAGCCGTGTAATCATTTTTAAGCAAATACTTCTGACACAAAATATTTTGAGCTGGATTTTAAGCAGCCCTCGACGTCTGGATCCATGGCAGGGGGTGCCTGAAGATGGCTCCAGATGAGGCCTGCCACGGAACTCAACAACAGCAGGTTCCGGCCCAGTCCTCCCGGCAGCGGCGAGGCTCCATGGCAGCCCCCCGTCGCTGGGCGACGGGACCACAATTAATATATTCAAATTAATAAAATTAATGCATTTACATATGCTTAGCTGAGATCTTGAGGGCCCGCTGCGATCTTCGGTGCGACAGCCAGCGTGCCTTCAGATCCCTGTTAATGTAATTGTTATTGGTGGGGGTGGAAGAGGGGCAAAAGAAATGTAATTTAGTTTTATTGAATATAGCTTTAAATATTTAAATAGTCCAGCGGGGCTGACTGCCCTTTAAAAATGGCATCAGTGCCTGCACACAGGCAGCTGACGCCATTGCCGGGGCAGACAGCCCGCCCCTTCCACATGATGGGGGGTGGGCCGTCCCAGCAATTTAAATGAGCTGCCGCGCTTAAGATTGCGGCAGCTCTTTGGTGCTTGCCGCTACAATCCAGTCCTTTTGTGCTAGCTAACTTAGCTTTTGAGCATTGATAGCTTCTTGTTGCCTGTAACTATTTTAATTTGTAAATATTTCACTCTAACTTCATGCTTTGGACATTGTTCTACTTGATTGGAAATTAAATAATGCAATACCATTTTGTTATCAATCAGGCTTATAGAACTGAACAGTGATTACTGCTGGAGATGGAATTAAATTCTGCAGAATTCTTTTATCGTGCATTAATTTTTTAAATCAAATGATTAATGTATTATTTAGTGATGTGCACAAAATAATTAATAAATGCACAGCATTTAACCTAATTTAACAAAATAGACGATATTCAGTGACACATTACCAATTTGAGTCTTGCTGAAAATAGAGACATGTTGTCAAAGCTTTTCATTTTGCACGAGACAACATGTCTCTATTTTCAGCAATGTTGAAGTTCTGTACGGCCAAACGACATTACCAATTCATGTGACCGATAATAATGACCAGACAATGTTATGTGGCCATTTGTGGCAGCTTGCTGTGTTCAAATTGACTGACACATTTCCTATTACAGCAGTGACTATACTTCAGAAGAGCTTCATTAGCTGTAAGATGCTGTATAAATGCAAGTCTTTTTAAAAAAAAAAACAGCACTCCCTCCTGAAGTGTCAGACTAGATTATAAATTGAGACATTGAGTGCAAAAGCAGGGAAGTTATGCTGAACCTTTATAAAGCACTGGTTGGGCCCCAATTAGATTATTGCTTCCAGTTCTCATCGCCACACTTTAGGAAGGATGTGAGGGCCCTTGAGAGGCCAGAATGATTCCAGGGATGGGGGATTTTGATTACAAGGTTAGGTTGGAAAAACTGGGCATGTTCTCACTGGAGCAAAGGAGATTGAAAGGAAATTTGATAGAGGTGTATGAGATTATGACAGATTTAGCTGGGTAGACCAGGAAAAACTGTTTCCATTAGCTGATGGTACAGGGACTAGAGGACACAACTTGAAGGTTTTGGGCAAGAGATGCAGGAGGAAATGCGAGAGAGAACTTTTTCACGCAAAGAGTGAGTGGCAATGATGTGGAACTCACTGCGTAAGAGGGTGGTGGAAGGGAATAAACTTGGAGGGCTATGAGGATTGAGCAGGGGAGTGGGACTGACTGGATTGCTCCATAGAGAGCCAGCATGGACTTGATAGGCTGAATGGCCTCCTTCTACGTCATAGATTATGACTCTATGCATCAGAATTTGCCTTACTTTAAAACAGAGAGAGACCACAAAGTGCATAAGGACCAGTTGTAGCAACAAACTGCAATTTGATTATAGTTTGTCAGATATCTGTTACCTAAAGCTGTAGGGGACTGGTAGGTTCCAGATTATTTTTGCTTACCTCTTAAGTGTGATTTTTAAACTTAAATGTTTAAATATGTCCATCAGCAGCTCTATGTACCTCTTGGGTTATTGTGAATTACAGTAAGAAAATTGAAATAGATAATCTGGATGTTACCTTTTTTTACTTGAGATGTTTTATCTGTTTTGTTCTGCATTGCCATTAATGGTTACAGTACAACCTTCACCTGAGTGTGTGCTGGAATTCTTGTGAATATTTTAATGTAGCCTCGAGATAGATTTGAATTTTTGGTTTTAAGCACATGAATCATACTTGCAACAAATTAACAAAGTATAAGCCAGTTGGTATTCTTTTTCAACCCAGTTAATATTTAAACTGGTTGAGGCTTTCAATTTCCTTTGTTTTAGATACGTGTAATTTTTGTCTTTTTTTTTTGGTTAACTTTCAAATGACCAGAGACACAATATAACCTTCAAGAACGTTTTGGATTTTTAATTTGTGAAAGGAAGCACTCTGAGTACTGCTGGGAAGAACTGTTATCCATTACATTTACTCAACCTCCGCATCTCAGACATTTACCCCATTGAGTGTTAACACATACAGAGTAACTTAGACTGGAATATTTAAAGGTTTCTCATTTTCTGTTATTTATATCATGTAGGCAAAGCCATTTTCATAACAAACTTATTAAAAATTGATCAAGTATGGTCAAATTCTCTGCAACCTAAGAACCAGAAAGAAATGTGCACATATTGATACTCAGTGGTACAATTTTTAAGCTATTACATGGTAAACTACAGCTCAAAAAATGGCCAAACCAAATCCTGTTGCTGATTTAGCATTTTATTCTTTGAATTCTGTGGTTCAGCTACTTCAGGTCATGCTGTACTCCGCCCTCCTTGATGTTGGTCTGTTAAATTAAGAAGTTACACATCCTGCCAGTGGAACTTGCCAACAATGGTCTTGTTTTCTTAAATCACGTGACTTATTTCAGCACATAGTCCATTCAAAACTCTACCAAGACCCATGCGAACTCGTCACATGATCCTGAAAAAAGTTCCTTCCTGCATATATTTGGCAGTGGTATGGAGGACTGAGCAATCAAATGAGATTTAATTAGGATTTGAAGCACAAGTCTAGGTAACAATGCAAGATATAGGGCTAGAAATTCAATCAGGCAGGTTTTGGGCACCTAATGGGCAAAGGGAACGATTCCTGCATCCGAAACAGGAGGCCTGAGGCTCTCAAAAATGTAGTCTTTAGGCTTCACCTAAATATTGCAGGGAGCAGCTGGTGCCATTCATACCTGCAAAGTCAGCTTGACCGATTGAATAAGAAAAATGTGGGCCGCCTGCCTTGCTAGTAGCGGGAGGGGGAATGATCACAGCCTGCAGTGGCTATCAGAAGAGTCGTGGAGGCGGGAGGAGCCTGCGTCCTGCTGAGTCCATATCAGTATTAAAAGATAATCAAACGTACCTTTTTGTGGAAAACCTAAGCGGTGGAGATCCAATGCCCCAAAACAGGTGTTAGGCATCTGATTAGCACTTGAAACAGTCCTGATATCTACTGGGCGCCTGAAAAATGACCTGACACATTTGTGAGTGAAATATTTTTCAGGGAACCTTGAGACACAGCATATTGGTTATCCAAATTGGGCCTCATCGTGCCCATTTTGTTCAATGAAATTTAATTTCTACATGACATAAGAAATAGGAGCTGGAGTAGGCCATTTGATCCTTTGAGCCTGCTCTTCCACTGAACATGATCATGGCTCATCTTCCTCAACTGCACATTCTTGCACTATCCGCATATCCCTTAATTCCCTTAGTACCCGACAATCTATTGCCCTCTGTCTTGAATATACTCAAACGAGCATCTGCAGCTCTCTGGGTAGCGAATTCCAAAGTTTCGCAACCCCTTAAGTGAAGATATTTCTCCTCATCTCAGTCCTAAATGGCCTTGTTCTGAGGTGGTGACCCATGTTGTAGATTCTCCAGCTAGGGGAAACACGATTCCAGCATCTACCCTCTCAAATCCCTTAAGAATTTTATATGTTTCAATGGAATCACCTCTCATTCTTCTAAACTGTAAGGAATATAGTCCTAGTCTACTCAAACTCATCATATGTTCTACGCCATGAAATCCTTTCTGGCCCATACAGCCTCTAGTTCTTCCAAAAAAAATTGTTGAACAGTGTAGACCATTAACAGATTCAAATTGTGTTCAAAGAAAGCAGTTGTTACAGTTACATGAGTACATGAATACTGTGCTGGATAAGCAAGTAGAGAAGGACCTGGTTGCTTTTTGTATGTGGATACCATGCAGACCTAGCATGTTGTTGGCAGAACATTTGTTTTTAATGTCCTGAGGAGGGACAAAGTGAACTCCCCATCTTTTTTAATTCATTTTCAGGATGGGGGTGTCGCAGGCAAGAGCAGCATTTATTGCCTGTCCCTAATTGTCCTTGGTGGCAGTGAGTAGCTTGCTAGGCCTTTTCAGAGTGAACCACATTGCTCTGGAGTCGCACGCAAGCCAGGCTGGGTATGGATGGCAGATTTTCTTTCCAAAAGGACATTAGTGAACTGGATGGATTTTTACAACAATCTGTCATTTCATGCTCACCATTATTGATACTAGCTTTATTTTATTCCAGATTTGTATTCAGTTAACTGAATTTAAATTTCTCATTTGGTTTGAACTTGTGTCTCAATCATTAGCCCAAAACTCTGGATTACTGGCCCAACAACATAAACACTATGCTACCATACTCCCTTGAGACCATTCAAACATGATTTTTGACACAGGTGTTTTTTTAACTCATTCTCAGGATGTGTGCTGGCCAGACCAACATTTATTGCGCATCTGATTCCCGGGCAATGTACTGATCCTCGTCTTGAACCACTGCAGTCTGACTGGTGAAAGTTCAATAGGGAGTCCTGGAATTTAGCAATGTTTTTCCATGTTAAAAGCTCCCTTCCTTGTCCTTTATTTTCCCTAATCCACCGCTGAAGCACTTTGTTCATTTTTAATATATATTTACCTTCTGCTTTCCATGGACTCCTCTAAAAGAAATGGTATAAGTCCAGAGTAAGGCTTTGTATTCATTGTAGGTGAAAGGAGATCTTGTGGATTGCATATCTTCTGTGAGGATTAAAAAGTGAGAAGGGATAGTATTCTTTGATTTCTTGTATTTTGGGTGAATGCAGATCTTATGTGGAAGATGGACTGCATTCAGTGAGTGGTGGTGGGGGGGGGGGGGGGGGGGGGGTGGAAACATGCAAGAGATGGATAATTAATTCAAACCTTGAGCTCAGGTTTTCTCTTTCTACAGCTACTGGAAAGTACTGCTTATAATATGATACTGGTTTTTAAAGTGCTGAGTCACATGGCTGATGGTCACATGACAAAAACTGATAAAACAACTAAATAACTTTTCTATAGTTAAATGATCAGAGCCTGAATTTGCAATTGAAGCAGTGTGTGTCAAGTACTGATCAACATATTGGAATGAGGCTTCTGTCTGAAGCAGTTGGTGCCTGAGCCACCCATGTATGGGCCACAGGAAAATGGTAGTGGGCAAGAATTAAGTGAGAACGGGCCACTAAGTACATTGCAGATTGCATAGAACATACTTGTATCCCAATCTGCATTTGCAAATAAAAGTAGGTTTGCAAAGATTTTTTCATGAAGGTTCTGTTCCTTATGAAATTCTGCGGATCATTAATGTGAAGTTTTCTTTCTTCATTTGCTCATTTATTTTCATAAGTCGTGTGCTACATCCTTTTTTATTTTAGAGCAAATTGTCATCTTTGTACTGACCTGTGGTCTTTAGCATTATCCCTATTGTCAGATTTGACTTTTTTCATGTCAGAGATGTTTGACTAAAGTAGTTAATTGAAGAGCATTCTAACTCCCATAGGATGAGGGTGTGTACATGAGAAAATAATCTCTTTAGTTCGGCTATTTTTCTAGATTTTACACATTTAAGATCAAAAGAACATCATAAATAGGCAGAAGAGTAGATCATACGGCCCCTCGAGCCTGCTCTGCTAGTCAGTACGATCATGGCTGATCCACTCCCATTTTCCTGCCTGTTCCCCGTAACCCTTGATTCCCTGAGAGGCCGAAAATTTGTCTATCTCAATGATGGAGCATTCACAACCCTCAGGGTAGAGAATTCCAAAGATTTATTTTCATAAGTCATGTGCTACATCCTTTCTTTTTTATTTTCGAGCAAATTGTCATTTTTGTACTCACCTGTGGTCTTTAGCATTATCCCTACTGTCAGATTTGACTCCTTCGCATGAAGAAGTTTCTCATTTCAGTCCTAAATAATTGGCCCCTTATCCTGAGACTGTGCCCCCATGTTCTAGATTCCCCAGCCAGGGCAAACAGCCTCTGTGTCTATCCTGTCAACCCCTTCTGAATCTTTTGTTTCAATAAAATCACCTCTCATTCTTCTAAACGCCAGAGAGTATAAGCCCAATTTACTCAGCCTGTCACCCTAGGACAACCCTCTCATCCCAGGAGTCAATGTAATTAGCCTTTGCTGTACTGCTTCCAAAGCAAGTATATCCTTTCTTAGATATGGAGACCAAAATTGCACACAGGTATGGTCTTGCCAAAGCCCTGTATAGTTGTAGCAAGACTTCCTTATTCTTGTACTCCAATCCCCTTGCTATAAAGGCCAGCATGCCATTTGCCTTCCTAATTGTTTGCTGTACCTGCATGCTAATGTTCTGTATTCCTTGTACAAGTACACCTAAGTCCCTCTGAACATCAACATTTAGAAGTTCCATGCCTTTAAAAAAAAAAAAAATTCTGCTTTTCTATTCCTTGCCAAAGTGAATAACTTCACTTCCCCACATTATACTCCATCTGCCACCTTGTTGCCCACTCACATAACCTGTTTATATCTCTTTGTAGCGTCTTTGTGTCCTTCTCACTGCTTATATTCCCACCTAGCTTTGTATCATTGCCAAACTTGGATACGTTACTCTCGGTTTCTTCCTCTAAGTCATTAATATAGATTATTAACAGCTGAAGCTCCGCCACTGATCCTTGTAACACACTGCTAGCCATAGCCTGCAAACTGGAAAACATCCCGTTTATCCCTACTCTCTACTTCCTGTCCGTTAACCAATCCTCTATCCACGCTAATATATTGCCCCCCCCCCCCCCCCGCATCGCCGACTCCATGCACCCATATCTTGCGTATTAACCTTTAGTGTGGCACTGATTGAATGCCTTTTGGAAACCCAAGTATACTAACATCTACTCGTTCTCTTTCATCTACCCTACTGGTTACATCCTGAAAAAACTCAACATAAATTTGTCAAACATGATTTACACGCGTTGAAATTTTTTTTTTTGGGCTGGGGGATAGGTCATTTTTTTTTAATGGTAATATACCGTCCTCAACTCAGCTTCCATAATGTCAGCTGGTTCTTAAGCTCCTACCTTTATAATTTGTGTCTTGCACGGTTCTTTAATTTTAGTGCCTTTGCCCACACTGAATTTTGTAAATGGATACAGAGAGTTTGGAACACAAGTCATGATTTATGCCCAACAAATTTTACTTTGGCACGGCACATTAGCTCACAGCTCAATCCAACAGTGAATGCCACTCTTTTTTTTTTTTAGCAGTCCTCTTGCATTCAAACTGTGTTGTGCTTTATTTTACTGTTTAAATTGCAAAGCTTGCATGTTTAACTGCTGAAGATGTAGTATAAAAGCAAAATACTGTGGATGCTGGAAATCCGAAACAAAAACAGAAAATTCTGGAAATACTCAGCAGGTCAGGCAGAATCTGTGGAGAGAAAAACAGTTCATGTTTCAGGTCACAGAAATAGTATCCCTTGTTTTTATACATAAAAACAGTGCAGTGTGTCTTCCCTCCTACGAAGGGTATTGATTTCAATTTTAACTTTTAACATTCCTGCTCACTTCCCCCATTTCCCCCCCCAACTCCAATTTGGCAAGTATCAGATTGAAATTATCATTGTACCACCCACTGCCAAGCAAATAGGTTTAGTCTGCAGTTGAAATCTACTAGTTTCTATGTGGCTCCTTCTATCTGATAGATCTGGTATTATAGCAAGAGTGCTACTTTCTAATTAGGAATAGTTTAATTGAATCACTAATAGTGATTCTACCGGCATTGCCAATGAAAGTATACCACTGCTAAATCCTACAATTTTATTCCACCAGTCAGTCTTCTATACAAAAAGCATCTTTTGCAATAAAGTAAATTCAGGATCTTAATGCTTGACCATTAATGAAAGGCAAATGCATTTGTTATTGTAAAGTGTATGCAGAATCATATGAGAGTAATAACTGGCTCTAGTATTAAAGTTCATTTATACTGTGAAATTTGTATTTTTTTCTATCTCACTAAATTGAAATGTACTTCAGACATTTATAAAGTTGAATTTTAAGTGAAATTGAATGTGACATAACCATGGAACTTTTCATTAACATAGTTTTGGGAATCAGCTGTAAGCAAATGGAATTTGGAACCAATACTCTCCTAATCTATAGTGCTCAGGTCTGTCAGAGTAATTCCAATGAAAACATAGGTGCAGGGTTTCAGAGCTTCCTATAACAACTTCTTCATTTTTATTTTTTCATTCGCTTTGTATTTCTGTACCACAGCACCCAAAGTCTGAATTGAACTGGGTCATGGGTGCCCTTCAGGGAGGGGCACCCGCCACCCCTTCTTCCCCACTTAGTCTGATATATATATGACTCTTGTCCACGTCCTGTGGTTTACACTTCATAGCCTCTGAAGTGGCCTAGCAAGCCACAGAGTTGGGAAAATTAGGAGTGAGCATTAATGCAACCTTGCCAGCATCACCCACATCCGTGAGCAAAATTCTTTTAGAAAGCAAGAACAGAATGCAGCTGACTGTGCGATATCTTGGTAGCAGCCAGGATATTTTCATCTTGTCCACGATGCCAGAACTATTTCAAGGAATAGGCACATTGGTGGGATAACCTTCACCCTCCCTTTTCACCCTCCCTCTTGGCATCCATCCTAATGATTTGGAGGGGCAGCTCCTCAAGCATGTATGGTGATGCAGGTAAGCTGACTTTCTCTCCATGTAGGGATCCTTTCCTTTAATAGCTTTAGAATAGAACCAGATGGATGTGCCACTGACCAGCCTACATTCCACCTGATGTGGAAAGATGAGTATAGACCATGCAAGTAGTTTTAGGAGCCATATTAACTTGGTGACAAATTTGCAAAATTTGTATGAGGCAAAGAAAACCTTTCTCCTTGGTAGTCACCAAGTTGCAGCTGCAGCTTTACAGACATAAGATACAAGGGTTCAGGCAAGTGCTATCTTCACTGCAGTTCAAATGTGGTAACATATTGTGGGCTCAGTAATTTTGTGCATGCATTTTTTCATTTGTTCCAGGATGTGGGCAACTTTGACCAGGCCAGCATTTTTTGCCCATCCCTAATAGCCCTTTAACTGACTGGCTTCCAAGGCCATTTCAGAGGGCAGTCCAGAATCGACCACATTGCTGTGGGTCTGGCGTCACATATAGGCCGGACACGGTAAGGACAGCAGACATCTTTCCCAAAAGGACATCAGTAAACCAAATAGATTTTTACGAAAATCCAGTGCATAAGAAATGGGAGCAGAAGTAGGCCATTCGGCCCCTTAAGCCTGCCCAGTCATTCAATAAGGTCATGGCTGACCTGCCCAGACCTCAACTCCTCTTTCATGACAGCTCCTCATAGCCCTCAACTCCCCAATATTTCAAAAATCCATCTACCTCCTCTTTAAATACTTTCAGTGATCTAGCCTTCACAACTTTCTGGGGTAGAGAATTCCAGACATTCACTACCCTCTGAGAAGAAATTCCTTCGCATCTCAGTTTTAAATGAGTGTCCCCTTATTCTGTAACTATGTCCCCTAGTTCAAGATTCCCCCACTGTGGAAACCTCTTTTCAACATCTACCCTGTCAAGCCCCCTTAGAATCCTGTACGTTTCAATAAGATCATCCCTCATTCTTCTAAACTCTAATGAATAATGGCCTAACCTGTTTAGCTGTTCTTGATAAGTCAACCCCTTCATCCCAGGAATCAGCCTAGTGAATTTCTTTTGAACTGCCTCCAATGCCAGTATATCCTTTCTTAAATAAGGGGACCAAAACAGTACTCCAGGTGCTGCCTCACCAACACCCTGTACAATTGTAACAAGACTTCCCTATTTTTAAACTCCAACCCCTTAGCAATAAAGGCCAAACTTCCATTTGCCTTCTGAATCACTTGCTGCACCTGCATGCTAACATTTAGCAGTTCATGCACAAGAACACCCAATCCCTCTGTGCTGCACTTGTTTGAAGTCTCTCTCCATTTAAGTAATAGTCTGCCTTTTGATTCTTCCTCCCAAAGTGCATGACCTCACACTTCGCTACATTAAACTCCATCTGCCAAGTTTTTGCCCACTCACTCAACCTATCGATATCCCCTTGCAGATTTCTTATGTCCTCATCATAATATGCCGTCCTACCTATTTTTGTATCGTCAGCAAATTTGGATATATTGCACTCTGCCCCCTCCTCCAAGTCATTAATATAGATAGTAAATAATTGAGGCCCTAGGACTGATCCTTGTGGCACTCCACTAGTTATGTCTTTCCAACCTGAAAAAGACCCATTAATCCTGTCTCTCTGTCTTCTGTGAGTTAACCAATCCTCAATCCATGCTAATACATTACCCCCAATACTGTGAGCTGCTATCTTGTACAATAATCCTTTGTGTGGCACCTTATCGAATGCCTTCTGGAAATCCAAATACACTACATCTACTGGTTCCCCTTTATCATTTCTGCTTGTTATATCCTCAAAGAACTCTCGCAAATGTGTCAAACATGATTTCCCTTTCACAAAACCATGTTGGCTCTGTTTAATTGCATTAAGCTTTTCTAAATATCCTGCTAGTTCTTCCTTAATAATGGACTCTGGCATTTTCCCAATGATCAATATTAAGCTAATTGGCCTATAGTTTCCTGCTTTTTGTCTCCCTCCCTTCTTGAACGGGGGCATCACATTAGTGGTTTTCCAATCTGCTGGGACCCTCCTGGAATCCAATGAGTTCTGGAATATTTCGACCAATGCCTCCACTATCTCTGCAGCCACTTCCTTTAAAACCCTTGGATGTTGGCCACCAGGTCTTGGCGACTTCTCTGCCTTTATTCCCATTAGTTGGTCAAATACTTTGTCCCTCGTGATAGAGATTGTTAGATCTTTCCTGCCATTAGCTCCTTGCTTATCACATATCTGTGGGATGTTTATAGTGTCCTCCACCGTGAAGACCGATGCAAAATATTGGTTTAAATTATCTACCATTTCCCTGTTCCCTGTTATCTATTCTCCAGTTGCATCCTCCAATGGTCCCACACTCACTTTAGTTACTCTCTCTTTATATACCCGTAGAAGCTCCTGCTGTTTGTTTTTATACTACTTGCCAATTTACTTTCATAATCAATTTTCTCCCTCTTTATTAGCTTTTTAGTTATCCGCTGCTGGTTCCTAAAAAATTTCCCAAGCCTCTCTCCTACCACTAGTTTTCGCTGCTTTGTATGCCTTAGTTTTTGATTGGATACTCTCCTTGACCACCTTTGTTAACCACGGGTGGTTCATCCTTCTCATCAAGTCCTCCTTTTTGACTGGGATAAATTTTTGCTGAGCGTTATTAAATATCTGCTTAAATATCTGACGCTGACCTTCCCCTTAGTCTATTTTCCCAGCCCGCTTTAGACAACTGTTTCTTTATACCTCTGTAATTGCCCTTGTTTAAGTTGAGGACACTAGTTTGAAACCAGAGTTACTGGCCCTCAAACTGAATTTGATATTCTACCATGTTGTGGTTGCTACCCCCTAGAGGATCCTTAACTACAATATCTCTCATTAATCCTACCTCATTACACATTACTAGATCTAAAATAGCCTGTTCCTGGGTAGGTTCTGCGACGTATTGCTCTAAGTAACAATCTCTGCCCTATACAAATTTGTCTTCCTTGTTACCTCTGCCAATCTGATTTGTCCAGTCAATATGCAGATTAAAATCACCCATGACAATTATAGCGCCCTTCTTATACACCTCCATTATTTCCCGATTTATACTTTGTCCTACAGTGAGGAAACTGTTCGGGGGCCTATAGACTCCCACCTGTGACTTCTTCCCCTTGCTATTCCTTATTTCCACACAAACTGATTCCACATTGCAATCAATTGCATCTATATCACTACTCACCACTGCACTGATACCTTTCTTTATTAACAGAGCTACCCCACTTCCTTTTCCTTTTTGTCTATTTTTCCGGAACGTCGAATACCCTTGAATATTGAGGTCATCCTGCAACCACGTCTCTGTAACAGCTATCAAGTCATACTCATTCATTTCTA
This sequence comes from Heterodontus francisci, assembly GCF_036365525.1. Lineage (NCBI taxonomy): Eukaryota > Metazoa > Chordata > Chondrichthyes > Heterodontiformes > Heterodontidae > Heterodontus > Heterodontus francisci. The sequence goes on along the minus strand of NC_090375.1, from coordinate 109,954,863 downwards.
TTTGTGCCGTCAACTCATCTATCTTGTTACAAATGCTGCGTGCATTCAGATAAAGAGCCTTAAGCTTTGACTTTTTACCATTATTACTCATTCTGGTTCTGATTTCTGCTGCACTCTTCTTATATTTTCTGCCCCTTCCTGTCACACTTTGATTACCGTTTGCCTCTTCACTACCCTGCACCTCTGCTCTCGTTTCTTTTTGATTTTTTTAAACTTCCTTTCAATTGAATCCTCCACTGAACGAATTAGTTTAAAGTCCTATCTACAACCCTAGTTATACGATTTGCCAGGACATTGGTCCCAACATGGTTCAGATGAAGCCCATCTCAGCGGAACAGCTCTCTCCTTCCCCAGTACTGGTGCCAGTGCCCCATGAATCGGAACCCATTTCTCCCTCACCAATCTTTGAGCCACGCATTTACTTCTCTAGTCATATTTACCCTGCGTCCATTTGCACGTGGCTGAGGTAGTAATCTGGAGATTATTACCTTTGAGGTTCTGCTTTTGAATTTAGCCCCGAGCTGCTCATCGTCCCTCAGTAGAACCTCTTTCCTAGACTGACCCATGTTGTTGGTACCTACATGGACCACAACAACTGGATCCTTTCCCTCCCACTCCAAGTTCCTCTCCAGCCCAGAAGAGATGTCCTTAACCTTGGCACCAGGTCGGCAACACAGCCTTCGGGAATCTCTGTCTTTGTTGCAGAGAACTGTATCTATTCCCCTAACTCTGCTATCCCTGATTACTACTACATTTCTCTTTTCTCCCCCCACTCGAATGGCACTCTGAACCACGGTGCTGTGGTCAGTTCGCTCATCCTCTCTGCAGCCTGTGCCCTCATCCACACTGGGAGCAAGAACCTCGTACCTATTGGATAAGGGCACTGGCTGAGGCTCCTCCAGAGCTAAATTCTGGATCCCCATACCTGCCTCACTCACAGTGACACGTTCCTGTCCCTGACCACAGTCCAAATTTGATGTAATTAATCTTAGGAGTGTGACTGTCTCTTGAAACACAGTGTCCAGGTAACACTCTGCCTCCCTAATGTGTTGCAGCGTCCACAGCTCGGACCCCAGCTCATCAACTCTGAGCCGAAGTTCCTCGAGCAGCCAACACTTGCTGCAGATGTGGTCACCGTGGATCGCACCGGCATCCACCAACTCTCACATACTACAGCTGCAACACTTTGCCTGCCCAGCCATCTCTATTCTATTTAATTAGTTAATTTGGATGTTAAATATTTTAAAAGTGAATTTCTTAACTCTACTCTTCAGCTGTAAAAATGTCTCTTGATTTAAACCAGTTGGCCAAAAAGAGGCATGGAAGAGATACCCACCAATCAACCACCTGTTTTCCTGTGACGTCACATTTCGGCTCTGACAGGTAGAAACAGGTAGAAGGGGCTCTCTGCTGCTGGTTTTTATCTCCTTCCATCGCTGCCCTTCTAAGTACATGGACAATTACTTGCCAATCAGCTTCTTCCCCTGTGCCGTGGAGGCTGAAAAAGCAAAAAACAAAAGAAAGAGCACCTTCCCGTCATCAGTAAAATTCCTCACACACAACTCACAGCCTTACTCTCTGTCCAAATAGCACAATTCTTATTAATTATCTGTCTTTTCTAACATTAAAAATTTAAAAACAGTTCTGTGGACAATCCATTTTTATCCAAATTTAAAGTTTCAAAATTTGGATCGACAATGGTTGTAGTTCGATGGTACATTATGAAATTATGTCATGTTTAAATTAGTAAATTCAAGAGGGTACTGGATGTATATTTGGTATGAGAGTGAGAGATTGGTACCTAATGACACAGATATTACTTTTTGTGGTCAGTCATAAAAGACTGCCTGGGCGTAGCCAATTAAAGAAGCTCGAAAGAGTTGGATCAAATGCCCAGATTGAAACCAGCCAGATTTTCTCTGCGCCATGCCCAGTCAATCTTTTGCATTCAAGCACAGTAATGAGTAAAATCCTCTTTATTTTTTCAGAGGATCTGGCTATGACAGCATTTATTGCCCATCCTGAATTGCCACTGAGAAGGTGGTGGTGAGCTGCTTTCTTGAATCGCTGCAGTCCTTGGGGTGTAGGTACATAACAGTGCAGTTAAGAAGGGAGTTCCAGGATTTTCACCCCGTGACAGTGAAGGAATGGCGATAATAGTTACAAGTCAGGTTGGTATGTGGCTTGGAGGGGAACTTGCAGGTGGTGGTGTTCCTGTACATCTGCTGCCCTTGTCCTTCTAAGTGGTAGAGGTCGCGGGTTTGGAAGGTGCTGTCGAAGGAGCCTTGGTGAGTTGCTGCAATGCAACTTGTAGAAGGTACACACTACTGCCACTGTATGTCGGTGGTGGAGGGAGTGAATGTTGAAAGTGATGGATGGGGTGCCAATCAAGCAGGTTACAGAATCCTGGATGGTGTCGCACTTCTTGAGCGTTGTTAGAACAATGATCTGCAAAATGAGGGGTTCAACCAGTGCTCCTATCTGGTGCTACAGATGGAATCTTGTAAATACTGTAATACAAGTACAAGAAAAATTGGTCACTTGAGGATTTAAAACAGCAGAGCATCTTGCAAAATTCACGACACAATGAAGAATTATCTAAAGGTGCAGATCAGTTATAATTATCAGTCAATTCCACTATTGTCTGTCAGGACTTTTAATTAAAAATTTATATTGTTTTACAGATCTTTAAATCACCACAAAGACTTCAAAAACATTTGGACCAGGCCACTCTACATTCCACTATTAGTTTTTTTTAAATTTTATTTTTGTTCTTAACGCAGTCTCAATTATTGTGTGACTTCTGGGATCGAAGATAATGTGATGGCACACCCTAAGGAAATGTGGAATTTTTTTCCATCAATGCATAGTTTTTTTAAGTTGTGTGTGTATTTTTAAAATTTAATTTTCAATTTATGAATTCTGTAGGATACAGTGCAAAAGTTCTTGGTGTAAAAATCTAATCAATGTGACACTAATGACTGCCGTGGTGGATATTAGTGAGAAGCGTGTTACCAATCAGTTTACTGTGTTCTCATACAAAGTCTGCTCTCAAGTACTAATGAGTTAAGCTACACAAAGATAATATATACATCAAAATGAAAGACTAGTAATGTGTAAAATGATTTATTTTAATAAACCAGTATTAGAGTGGATTTCAATGAGTAGATGCAGTAAACTTAAAGATTCTATTTGAACAAAATGCAACCATTTTAACAGAAGAGATGCAGATTTAAACATATTAACTTAGTTTTTGTGCGGGGGTAGGGAAATGTTTGATTGAAAAGGTTGTTCTTAGTTCAAATTTAGCTTGAGTGCTACCTGTGTGAGAAGCAAAGTGAACCTTGCAGAACCTCAGTGTGAAGAGTGTTTAATCAGATCAGCATTGGTGTTTGTATAAAGCGGTTACAAATGGCAGGGAGATTTTAACTAATAACTTCAGTAAGAAGTGAGGTTTTTTTTTTAAGCTAAACTAAGTTTCCCATTAGAAATGTGATAAATGTTTCAGATTTAGCAATAAAACCTATCAACTGTGATATGCTGTCATCTATGTATATGCCTTGTAAATAGCCTTCTGGCTTAAAATGGACAAACTTAATGTATGGTACTCATTTTTATTAAAAGCAATGTATTAAGCTTGAAAAGCCATAAAGTTTGCGAGGGTTGGATATTTGGAAAGATGAATTAGCTACAAATCGGGAGAAGTTGCTAATCTACAATGTTAACAACAGTTGTTTTTAATAACCTATCATGTTTTTATTCTGGCCAAGGATCTCTGCTTATCCAGCTGACTTGACAGTCAAAAGTTTACATCTGCACTACTTGACTTTAAGCTAGCAATTCTAACTTGTCAAAAGCCATGCTGGCATCAAGGAATACCTTGCATTTGCAATTGATGTAATTTTATTCCGTTGCGTAAAGTGTTGGTCAAACCTGTCTAATGTAACATTGTGTTTTTGGATATGTCATTTGTCAGCAATAAAATTTCCTAGAATTACCTGCTTGAGTCTTTGTAGTTTTTTATGTAGGTACAGTGAACATAGTCATGCTCTGATTCAAATCTAACCATCAAACAGGGGATGTAAATGTTTTAGTATTTTACTGGTTGGAAAAATAATTAGAAATGCAAGTTCAGCCTCATTGCTACCTGCAGCTCTCGTGTACAAGACGTGAACCTTACAGAACCTAAGCTACTTACTCAGATTTCTACTCTGTACAGTTTTGTTTTGCTTTGACTACATATAACACTATTATGTATACTATGCTGTCATTTTATATTTTAAACCTCTGTAGGAAACATCATGTTTTAAATATTTTTTGAATCCTCTATCTCAAAATGAAGTTTAGGCCCAGTTCAGTAACTAGAGATATTTTACATGATGTGGTGGTTGATCTTCTGTTGTGCTGTTGGGGCCTGGTGATTTATACATATTCTAGCCATACACACACATTTCTCAACTTTAAAATGAAACACACATTCAAGTGACTTGCTTTTAAATATTTGCATAACTAATTACTTGCTATTTCCCAATCTCAGAGTAACCCCTAAGCTTTCAGTTCAAGTACTGCTCATGTATTGGGGGGTCTGTCGCAGTTAACAGAAAACTGGAATCACCCATGTTCCACCTCCAAACTATTGCTATCTTTTTTTGGGGGGGAGGGGCAAGGCAAGAAAAAAATCTGCCATAACCTCTATACCCCAAACTTCAGGACACTTGTCCCTCCTTGTCCTGGTTCTAACTGGTGAATAATTACAGTAAAATCTAGTGTTATAAGTTACAATGATGTGTGAGATGCTGCTGTTTTGCAAAAGCTATTTGTTTTAAATTATCAATATAGTTAGTTAGGTGTACGCCGCTCCCTTAGCTAAATGTATGGCCGTGACTTGCACATCAAATCTCTCAGTATGTTTTAGGCACTAAAAGATGGAACTAAAAATCCAATTTGCTGCATTGATTGCCATTTCAGATTTAAGCAAAAACACATTATACAACAATCTGCACTAGAAATGTATTTTCCTAAACCAATGAAATAATTTTTGTAATCTTCCAGACAAAAGATCTGACACTGAAGTGAAGAAGGAAGAGAAAGGTAAGCTTCATCTTATGTGCTAACTGCATAAGGCATCAATTATTTAGGGTGATTTAGCAATTGTTGTTAAGGGCATCGAAAATGTGTATCTTACTGGTACACAGAATGCAGTTGGTCAAAGTTACAGCCCTAGTCTTGTGAGATGAGCTCCCAACGACGTATTTGTGCCATCACTGAGACCGCCTATTTCTACCTCCGTAACACCCCCAACTTCTGCTGCTGAAACCCTCGTTCCTGCCTTCATTATCTCTAGACTTGGCTATCACAACGCAGTCCTGGCTGGTCTCCCACATTCTACTCTTCCTAAACTTAGTCATCAAAATTCTGCTGTCTGTGTCTTAACTCGCAAATCCCATTCATCTATCACCCCTGTGCTCACTGACCTACATTGGCTCCTGGTCAAGCAATATTTTGATTTTAAAATTCTCATCCTTGTTTTCAAATCCCTCCATGGCTTCACCCCTCCCCATCTCTCTAATCTCCTCCAGCCCCATAACCCTCCAAGATATCTGCACTCCTCTAATTCTGGCCTGTACTGCATCCCTGATTTTAATCGCTGCACCATTGGTGGCTGTGCCTTCGGTTGCCCAGGCCTTGAGCTCTGGAATATCCTCCCTATGCCTCACCACCTCGTTTTTCTCCTTTAAGACGCTTCTTAAAACCTATCTCTTTGACCAAGCTTTTGGTCATCTGACCTGATATCTCCTTTTGTGGCTCTGTGCCGTACTTTGTTTTATAATGTTTCTGTGAAACACCTTGGGACGTTTTATTATGTTAAAGGTGCTATATAAATATAAGTTGTGTGACCATTTTAGATTGATTTGATATGTTGTATTTATGCATTTAAAGTTACATGCCTGCTGCAATCACTATTCAACATTGGAAAAGGTTCTTAGACCACTTAAGGTCATTTGAAGTTTGCTATTTCAGAAAATAATTCTCATGTAGTTACTTAACTGCCTGGAGAATAATTTGCAAAATAAATATACTTAGTGAATTGAGTTGCAATTTAGTATTTTTTCATTAAAACTACACAGGTCACGGGGGATATAATAGAAGTGTTGAAAATTATGAAAGGATGGGGTAAAGTGGTTAAAAGCAGACTGTTTCCAGTAGTTCAGGGTCAAGAGTGAAGGGCTGTTAAATGATTAAATGCAAGAGATTTAGAGCAGGGCACAAGAAACTTCTTTATAGAGTTGTAAGGAAGTGGAATTCACATCCAGGGTTAGTGGTTGAGACGGATATAATGACAGTATTCAAGACTAGATTGAATAGGTGGATGAAGGGGTATGGGAACAGTTTGGATGTAGATGATTAGAACTGTTTGCTCATGTGGGAGGTATATGCCAACCTGGATGAATTGGAGTGAATGACCTGTTCCCTGTTGCAATTTCTGTGTGTATACATGCAAATATCAAATAGGTTGCCTTAAGCTAAACTGGGGGGGGGGGGAAAGTGGCCCTTTTTCACAATTATATTTGAGATTTTCACAGATGTGGGCATCTGTACTGTTAATATAATTACTGACTGCCAGTTTTGCAAACCTAGTTTGTGGTGAATAACTTGATTTGATTAAAAGGTAAATTTTGTAGGTACCTGGAATTGAGATGCAAAACTTGCAATCTTTTCACACTAGATGGCACTGTAAATTAATGAATGACTGCGCCCATTTTGTGCTTGATGTGTAAAATTGTATAGCCAATTTAAACATTTAAATCCAAGGTGTTTTTCATCTGTGCACTGCATATATGTAAGAGCATTACCATTGTTGTACAGTGCCATATCTACTTCTAGTGACACTTTTCTAGCAAACTAGCAGGGATGTGTACTTTAAAAGCTAAGTACACTTTGTTACACGCATTTATCTTTGGAGTTTAAAAAACAAACTCACATTTATCGTTGTGTGGATATCTCTTGAGTGGATGTCTGCATTGTCTATAGCATATGAACATTTCATAGTTTGAGTGAAAAGAGGACAAGCTGAAAATGTACAGGTCCATCAGCACGTGAAACATTCTCTGTGACTGACCATGGTGCATTATTCCTTCATTCTCCTCAAACTCTCTGCAAAGTTTGTCAGTTGATCACACTATCTACCTCCAATACCCCTCTCCTTTTGGCTGTGTGGAACTGCCGTAGTTTAGTTCCATCTTAATTCTCCAATTGTGGCAGAAGCATCTCCCCCTGTGGCTTCTTTTCCCATGCTGTACTGTTACTCCTGCAGTATCCCAATAATCTATCATCAGCCTCTTCCTCTTGCACATCCATATGCTTTCCCCTTGGGAATATCATCTGCAGCTTCCACATGTACTCCATTTTTCAATCCTTCCACTACCTCTGTGCTGTCAGACTACTTGTCCAAAATCTAGTTTAAAATGAGCATCAATTGCTCCAGCTTAACTTTGGGAGGACTGAAGCCATCATACTTTGCCCTGCCACAAACTCCACAACTTCACCATGGATTTCTTCTGTCTCCCCAGCCACTAGTCCAGGCTGAACCAAACTGTTACAACCTCAGCATCCGATTGAACTTGAGCTGAGCTTCCAATCAATATCCTACTTCCATCTCCCTGTAATGTCACACACCTTAACTCCTTCCTTAGCCCATTGGTTGCTGAAGCCCTCATTCATGCCTTTTTCACCTCCAGACTCTCTTGTCTTGATGTTCTGGCTGGCCTCCCATCCTCCACCCTTAATAACTTCAGCTCATCTATAATTTGAGCTTTGCATCCTATCCTGACACCAAGTTCAGCTTTTGAATCATCCTAGTCATCACTGGCTTATGTTGGTTCTCAGTTTTCCAACACCTCAGATTTAAAATTCTCGTCTTATTTATAAATACCTTAACAGCCCTACTGCTTCCTATCTCTGTATCCTCCTTCAGCCCTACACTTACCTCTCTTTCTTTCTTCTGATACCAGCCTCTTGTTTATTCCCCCACCCTCCCTTTACTACATCATTGACTGCTATTCCTTCAGCCATTTAGGTCCCACACTCTGGTGTTCCCTTCCTAAACCCAGCTCCTCCGCCTCCTCCTTTTTAGACACTCTTTATAATCAACCTCAATGATAAAGATTTCAGTCATCCCTCGTAATCTCTTTGGCACAGTGTAAGTTTTTCCTCATGCCTCAACATTTTTTTAAATGTTAAATCGTCTATATAAATGATTATTGTGTGACTGGTATCAACAATTTATAAACAAGTTGATCTCAGAAGTGTGTTTCCTTGCTGGTTACATACAGTAACCTTGCTGCCACCTTTTCTTTTAAATATAATTTTACATGAATATGTACTGTGCAAAGTGGACATAGAGTGGAGAGATTAGAGCAACATAAATGTAATAATGCTATGCATGGAAGACTACACATTGAATTTTACTGACTTTGTTCCTTTTGTTTTCTTTTAATTGTGAAGGTTATGCAACTGTATTGCTTTGGACCTTTACAGTTTGGAAATGGCGAACTAAGTGGCCTTTCTGGCTGTTGCACCTGATGTTATTATTTACCATACTGATCATCAGTTTAGTGCAATAAATTAGGTGGTGCTGCATGATGGTTACAGGTATCCTTGCAGCGGATGAAAGAGCTCAGCATTTTCCTCCTCTGATCCAGATTCTGAGAAGGGAGGTTAGCACAGTCATTCCCAGGTGGGTTTGCCAGGGTCTGCAGGAGTGGGCAGTATCTTGGATGGTGCAGCCAAATGGGGAATGTTAACACCTGATCTCCTTGACATGTGAGTACCATGTAAAGGATGGCATACTGTGATTGAAATGCTTCTGAAGCATTTCAGTTAGGCCAGTGTTCACATCTCGTGATGCCACTGGGGATCTTCTGGTACAGATCAACTTTGATCTGAATGTCACCTGATCTGAGCTTTTTCTAGGGGCTGGGGTGTCTCTCCAATTTCTGCTTGCCCAATTTTGATTTCCAGAATTGAAATCAGCTGTGAGGCGGGATGATATGTTGGAAGGTTCATCAAATGAGGCCATATGGATCGAGCCAAGGAACAAAAAAGGGGCAATCATGTTTCTATGCGTGTAAGATAGACTCCCAAACAGTCAGAGGGAGATAGAAGAGCAGATATGTAGGCAAATCTGAGAGGTGCAAAAACCATAGGGCCGTAATAGCAGGGGATTTTAACTACTCCAATGTTAACTGGGAAAGTTTTAGTGTGAAAGGAATTGAGGGAGCAGAATTCTTGAGGTGCATTCAGGAGAACATTTTAGCCCATGTAGCCAGTATGTAGCAAGTCTAACAAGAGAGGGCGCAGTTTTAGACTTTGTTTTGGGAAATGAAGATGGGCAGGTGGAAAGAGTGGCAGTGGGAGAGCATTTTGATAGTAGTGATCATAATTCAGTCAGTTGTAACATAATTATGGAAAAAGACGAGGATAGAACAGGAGTTAGAGTTCTCGATTGGGGCAAGGCCAATTATACTAAACTGAGGAGTGATTTAGTGACAGTGGACTGGAAACAGCTACTTGAAGGTAAATCAGTGTCAGAGCAGTGGAAAGCAATCAAAGGGGAGATTCAACGGATTCAGAGTAAACCTGTTCCCACAAAGGAAAAGGGTGGGACGGCCAACTCTAGATCCCCATGGATGTCAAGGAGCTTACAGGGTAAGATAAGGTGAAAAGGAAAGCTTATGTCCAACACTGAGAACTCAATACTACGGAAAGCTAAGGAAGTGGAAGGGTGAAATCAGAAAGGAAACTAAGAAAGCTGAGAGGGCATGAATGAATACTGGCAAGCAAAATCAAGGTGAAGCCAAAGATGTTTTATCAACACATTAAAAGTAAGAGGATAACTAAGGAGAGAGTAGGCCCTGTGAAAGACCAAAAAGGTAACCTATGCGTAGGGGCGGAAGACGCAGGTATGGTTCTTAATGAATACTTTGTGTCTGTCTTCACAAAAGAGGGGGACAATGCAGATATCGTAGTTAAGGAAGAGGGGTGTGAAGTATTGGATGTGATAAACATAGGGAGGGAGGAAGTATTAATGGGATTAGCATCCTTGAAATCACCAGGGCTGGATGAAATATACCCCAGGCTGTTAAAAGGAGCAAGAGAGGAAATAGCAGAAGGTCTGACCATTATTTTCCAGTCTTCACTGGATACAGGTGTGGTGCCAGAGGATTGGAGGACTGCTAACGTGTATCTCTGTTTAAAAAGGAGGCGAGGGATAGACCAAATAATTACAGGCCAGTCAGTCTAAGCTCAGTAGTGGGCACGTTATTGGAATCAATTCTGAGAGACAAGATAAACTGTCACTCAGAAAGGCACAGCTTATTCAAGGATAGTCAGCATGGATTTGTTAAGGGAAGATCTTGTCTGACCTACTTAATCAAATTTTTTGAAGAAGTAACAAGAAAAATTGATGAGGGTAATGCAGTTGATGTGGTCCACATGGATTTTAGCAAGACTTTTGACAAAGTCCCACATGGTAGACTGGGTTTAAAAAAAAAAGCCCATGGGATCCTGGGAAATGTAGCAAGGTGGATACAAAATTGGCTCAGTGGCAGGAAACAAAGAGTAATTGTTGACCGGTGTTTTAGCGACTGGAGGGCTGTTTCAAGTGGCATTCTGCAGGGCTCAGTTCTGGGTCCCCTACTTTTTCTGGTATATATTAACAATTTGACGTAAATGTAGGGGGCATGAATAAGAGGTTTACAGAGGACACAAAGCTTGGCTGTGCGGTAGATAGCGAGGAGGATAGCTGTAGGCTGCAGAAAGATATCGATGGACTGGTCAGATGGGCAGAAAAGTGGCAAATGGAATTTAGCCCAGAGAAGTGTGGCCACGGGTGAGGTACCGGAAGACTGGAGGATAGCTAATGTTGTGCCTTTATTTAAGAAGGACAGCAGGGATAAGCCAGGGAACTACAGGCCAGTGAGCCTTACGTCAGTGGTGGAAAAGTTATTGGAAGGGATTCTGAAAGACAGGATTTATATGCATCTGGAAAGGCATGGTCTGTTTAGGGATAGTCAGCATGGCTTTGTGCGTGGGAAATCATGTCTCACAAATTTGATTGAGTTTTTGGAGGAGGTGACCAAGAGGATTGACGAGGGCAGGGCGATGGACGTTGTCTACATGGACTTCAGCAAGGCCTTTGACAAGATCCTGCATGGTAGGCTGGTCCAGAAGGTTCAAACACATGGGATCCAGGGTGAGCTAGCAAATTGGATACAAAATTGGCTTGGTGATAGGAGGCAGAGGGTGGTAGTGGAGGGTTGCTTTTCAGATTGGAGGCCAGTGACCAGTGATGTGCCGCAGGGATCGGTGCTGGGCCCTCTGTTATTTGTCATATATATTAATGACTTGGATGTGAATGTAAGGGACATGATTAGTAAGTTTGCAGACGACACCAAAATTGGTGGTATAGTGGACAGTGAAGAAGGTTGTCTAAGGTTACAACAGGATATAGATCAACTGGGAAAGTGGGCAAGGGAGTGGCAAATGAAATTTAACACAGACAAGTGTGAAGTGATGCATTTTGGGAAGTTAAACCAGGGGAGGACATATGCAGTGAATGGCAGGGCCCTGGGGAGTGTTGTTGAGCAGAGACACCTGGGGGGGGGAGGAAAATAGTTCCCTGAACGTGGCAACACAGGTAGACAGGGTGGTGAAGAAGGCGTATGTCATGCTTGCCTTCATCAGCCGAGGCATTGAGTACAAGAGTTGAGACGTCATGTTACAGTTGTACATAACGTTGGTTAGGCCGCATTTGGAGTACTGTGTGCAGTTCTGGTCGCCGCACTACAAGAAAGATGTGATTAAGCTAGAGAGGATGCAAAAAAGATTCACCAGGATGTTGCCTGGTTTGGAGGGCTTGAGTTATAAAGAGAGATTGGATTGGCTGGGTCTGTTTTCCCTGGAGCGAAGGAGGTTGAGAGGGGACATGATAGAGGTATATAAAATTATGAGAGGCATAGATAGGATAGATAACCATAGTCTGTTTCCCATGGTAGGGGTGACTAAAACTAGAGGGCATAGATTTAAGGTGAGAGGGAGGAGGTTGAAAGGGGATCAAAGGGGTAAATTTTTCACACAAAGAATAGTGGGTATCTGGAATGAGCTGCCTGAGGAGGTGGTGGAGGCAGGAACAGTAGCGACATTTAAGAGGCATCTGGACAGGTACTTGAATGAGCAAGGCATAGAGGGATATGGAATTAATGCAGGCAGGAGGGATTAGTATAGATAGGCATTATGGTCGGCATGGACGCTATGGGCCGAAGGGCCTGTTCCTATGCTGTGCGACTGTATGACTCTGACTCTGATGCATTTGGGGAGGTCAAACAATGCTAAGGAATACACGATTAATGGGAAAATACTGAGAAGTGTAGAGGAAGTGAGGGACCATGGAGTGAATGTCCACAGATCCCTGAAGGTAGCAGGACAGTTCGATAAGGTGGTTAAGAAGGCATATGGAATCCTTCCCTTTATTACCAAAGGTATAGAATATAAGAGCAGGGAGGTTATGCTGGATCTGCAGAAATCATTGGTTCGGCCACAACTTGAGTACTGTGTGCTGTTCTGGTCACCTCATTACAGAAAGGATATAATTGCACTAGAGAAGGTACAGAGGAGATTTAAGAGGATGTTGCCAGGACTGGAGAATTGCAGTTATGAAGAAAGATTGGATAGGCTGGGGTTGTTCTCCTTGCAACAGAGAAGGCTGAGGGGCGATCTGATTGAAATGTACAATATCTTGAAGGACCTGGATAGAGTGGATGTGAATGGCCTATTTACCTTAGCAGAGAGGTCAGTGACTAGGGGCCATAGATTTAGAAAGTTTTAAGGCACAGAAAGAGGCCTCTTGGACCATTGTGTCTGTGCTGGCTGAAAAATGATCCACCTATCCTAATCCCACCTTCCAGCATTTGGTCCATAGCCCTGCAGATTACAGTACTTGAGGAGCATATCCAGACTCCTTTTGAATTAGTTGAGAGTTTCTGCCTCAACAAACCTTTCAGTCAGTGAGTTCCAGACACCCACCACCCTCTGGGTGAAAAGGTTTTTCCTCATCTCCCCTCTTAATTCTTTTTGCCAAACACTTTAAATCTGTGCCCCCTCGTCACTGACTTCTCTGCTGAGGTGAATAGGCCCTTCACCTCCACTCTATCCAGGCCCTTCAAAATTTTGTACATTTCAATCAGATCTCCTCTCAGCCTTCTCTGTTCCAAGGAGAACAACCCCAGCCTATCCAATCTTTCCTCATAGCTGAATTTTTCCGGTCCTGGCAAGATCCTGGTAAATCTCCTCTGTACCTTCTCTAGTGCAATTACATCCTTTCTGTAATGAGGTGACCAGAACTGCACACAGTACTCAAGTTGTGGCCAAACCAATGAGTTATACAGTTCCAGCATAAACTCCTGCTCTTGTATTCTATACCTCGGCTAATAAAAGAAAGGATTCCATATGCCTTCTTAACCACCTTATCGACCTGACCTGCTACCTTCAGGGATCTGTGGACATTCATTCCAAGGTCCCTCACTTCCTCTACACTTCTCAGTATTTTCCCATTAATCGTGTATTCCTTTGCCTTGTTTGACCTCCCCAAATGCATCAAATCTGGGGTCTGGAACTCACTGCCTGAAAGGATAATAGAGGCAGAAACCCTCAACTCATTTAAAAGGAGTCTGGATATCCACCTCAAGTGCCGTAACCCACAGGGCTACGGACTAAATGCTGGAAGGTGGGATTAGACTGGGTGGTTCGTTTTTTGGCCTGTACAGACACGATGGGCCAAGTGGCCTCATTCTGTGCGCTAAACCTTCTATGATTCTAATTGAATGGTTAGAGTTTTGCTGTAAAGACCACCCAAATCTCCAAACCTGTCTCGAGGGATATGTTGAAGAGTTGGGAAAAGGAGCCTTGACAATAACCTCCGAAGTGAGGTTTGCTACCTCTCTCTGCAGATGTTGGGGTGTGGCTGCGGGTGGGAGGATCCAGACCATCTCACAAGCACCCTAACCTATAACATGCTTCCACTGGTCCCCTTTTCCTCCAAGCAGGTCAGCTCTGGATTTTCTGGTGAAACTCATTTGCTAATCGTGGGCTCGAGACAAAATAGGTAATTCCATCTGACACACAGGCTCATAAAATCCTAAGGGCTATCAGGAAACTGAAGTAGCAGAAACACCTTTAAACAACCCAGTTGTATAGACCTTTTAAATTCCTTCAGTGCCTGTAAATCTGCCCAAGGCTTGACCCAGGCAAGTTTCAGTGGTATACTGGAGATAGTGTCCAGCATACATCTGGGCTGAAAAAGGCATTGGCGCCCTTCTAAACCCCCGACTGAATAGGCTTTGAAACCCCAGCCTGCTTCTAGTGGAATCTACAGATAACAGTCCCAGGCTCAACTAAAATATCGGGTATGGCTGGAACCAAGCAAGAATGCAGCAAAGCTTATTTGCACCGGATTTTTGTTTCCTCTTCCATTTTGCTACGTCCCAAGATCAAGGCAGTAATGAAATGAAAATCACTCCATCTTTGTGTCCAAATCCCTTCAGAGTCTCAACCATCTCCATCACGGTAACCTCCTCCAGCCTCTTTCCCCTGCCCCAACTTTCTCTTCCTCTGACTTCAGCACTTTGTACCTTCCTGTTTCCAACCCACCCCCTCACCCCACTCTATTTACCTCATGTTGACTTCTATACCTTCAGCCATCTAGGTTTCATATTTTAATTTTTCTCTCTAATTCTTTCCAGATCCTTCAGCTTCTTTAAGACCAAGCTTTTGGTTACCCCCCTCCCAGTGTTTCCTTTGGTTTGCCATCTGTTTCTCGTCACAACTCTGAAGCGTCTTTGGTTGCTTTCTGCATTAAGGGCACTATATAAAGGCAAACAGTTGTGTGGTGGCCCTTAGAGGTGTGTAGGTAAGAGATTTGCTGGGTGGTAGGAGATGGTGCTGATGGTGCAGGGGTGGTGAGTTGAAAAGGATGCTGGGATTGAGTTGAGCGACAGAGTGGATAGGGGAGGCAAAGAGAAAGCAAAATAGGTCAGTTAGGGGGACTACTGGGTCAGGATGTTCAGTAAGAACTATGGTAGGTGCAGTGAAGGATGCTTAGGTGAGGGAGAGGCAGGCAATAAGCCCGTTTGGAACGGACATGAAACCAGGATGGGCAGTGTGTTCACTGGGCCAGAAAGCAAGGTAGCATGGAGGTAATCAGTTGGGGAAGCATGCAAGGCAGAGATGGAGAGGAGGGATGTAGGGGTATGCAGAACAGATACAGGGGGGGTAGGGTGAGGAGTAGAAAGATGGCAGAGAGCAAGACAATGAGGATGGAGAGACGCAAGTGCTTGGATCTGTGAGTCAGCCATTTTGCATGCACAGTGGAGCCTGGAAAAACACAAATGAAGACATTAGAGATTAAGAACCTATTCTTGACAAGAGCACTGCTGACCCAATTTGAGCACTTAATTTTATTTGGCCTGAAATTCCTCACTGAAAACAATCATTATTCTTTCTACACTCACAGACTCACTGGGTTTTCTTCTAAGACTATACCTATTGCATTTGCTGAAATCTGTACTGAAAATGAATTGCTTTGTTTCTATCTAATTGCAGTGGTGAAAATTTAACTTTCTGTCAAATTCTTCAATTTAGTGGCACTTTCAGATAGTTCTGTGTGTGGCTTTTTGAATGATTTCCACAAATGACTTATTCACGGAAGCATTTTTGAGGGGTTTCTTCTTTCTCCCACCTTCCTTTTCACCCAGGTTCATGTGGGATGTTTGTTGGGTAAGGATATTGAGAGATATAGAGCAAAAGTAGGTAAAAGAACTGGAGATGCAGATCAGCCATGATCTAATTGAATGGTGGAATAGACTCAAGGGGCTGAATGACCAGCTCCTGGTCCTACATTCATGTATATACTAGGGGTCTTCCTGTTGGGTAGTATTGATATCCATATAAATCACCAGTAAATCAGGAAGCACTTTTTCATACAGTCTACATTTCTTGTGTGTGAGCCTAGGCAGTAATTATTAGCAAGTCATTTAACTACTGGGGCATCCGTTATTTGATTCTGTAGTGACTTGTGTATACATCGCGCATACTCTTCCTTTGCAGCAAGAGTCACTGCCTACAAATTTTCCCAGCTACAATCAACAAATTCACCCATTACCCAAGATGAACTTGGGTGTTCTGTGTGCTTCAGTACCATAGCAAGTGGTGGTTCACCCACTGGCCCATCAGGGCAGCAGTTCTTTTCCACATTTTTAATTTTAAGTTTCATTGCTTGTCTTTTGTCTGTGCAAATTTTCCTGAACGAAAATTGAATATTGGTTTAAATGACCTGGTAAATTGTACTTAAAAATATTTCTGTAGTTGCTTTGCTTAATTGGTTATCTTGAGAGTACTGCATTTTGAATTGTTGCATGTAGTTAATTTAAAAAAAAAATTACACTACCTCCTCAGATTTGTTTTAATAAATGCATATCTCAATTTTCATATTTTGTTCCCAAGAGGTTTAAGTAGTTAATTTAAAGCAAAATGTTTTCATGAAGTCATGAAATAATTCTAAGCTGTTATAGCTACTGCAAAGTTACCTTTTTAAACTGTTATTATTAAACTCCTGGTTGAAGATGGAGAATTTTTGGACTGAATTTTCTGGCAGGAGTCGGGACCCCGATGTCTGGACCATATGCAGGACTCGACCCTGATTGTGTCTGAGTCCCGCCAGCCTGTGCGATCTTCCCAGAGGCAGCCAATTAGCAGGTCATCTCTGGGAACCACATCCAATTAGGGATGGTGGGTGGACTGCACAGGTGGGAAGGTGGCCGGCCGCACCACCAGGAGAGATAGGAGCTGCAGATGTAAGTCGGGGGACCATAAGGGTGTCTCAAGATGGAGGTGCCCTCTGAAAACTTCTAAAATTGTTAAAAAATTAATGTGACCAGAGATGCCAGGCCATCATTGTGGAGGGGAATCACTTTCACTGGATGCGTTCGCGGCTGTGGACTGATGATCACCATGGCTCCAGGAAGGGGGGGCGGGTTGGGAGGATGGATTTAAAGGAGGCGTTGATGGTCCCGAACCTCCTGCTGGGAGGCTGTCCCTAGAGAGCCGGTGGGCTCTGCACACGGAGGGGTCACTCCAACAGTGGGAGAATCCCATCTCCATCAAAAAATGCTTCCTAATTGAGCCCTTAAGTGGCGAAATTGGCTGCCCGCCTCTGGAGCGGGCTCCTGACTCTACCCACCCATGGGAAGTTACCCTAGAAACAGGAATGCATTGAAGAGCAATCCTGATGTGGCTCCCCTTATTTTCCCGCGCTCCCACCTTGTCTCCACGGGGCTGGGAAAATTTAGCCCGTAGTTTCTGAACCAAATCTAATTTTGAGAAATTGTTTCTCATGCATTTTCCTATATTGAAAAATATTTTTTAGATAATCGTCTGTACAAAATCACAATTGGCTGGCTAAAGGTAGTCTGAATTGCCACTACCCAGTGTAGAGTGAGTCATGTAGACCAGCAATCTCCTGATCTGTTTGTGTTGAGTTGGTTGATCTTAGCTGGGTCGACCATAGGGCCACTAGGACTGCCCTCCGAGTACTGGACTAGATTTAAAAAGTCTGCTTGGGTTCCCACTACTGATTTATAGCCCTAGATTCTAGCTGAAGAATAGGATAAGGTTCAGTTGTAATGTGGCTGTTACATTACCTAGTCACATGCTGTCTAGATTTATACATGTAGAGTACTAATATGGGCAAGGTACCAGGAAGCTTTTCATTCTGTCATAGCCCTCCTGCTGTTCTATTACTGCTGCCTGGCTGCTGACAGCAAGGTCATAAATGATGTGTATCACAAATTGGAAAATACCAGTCATTTAAAACAATGGTCCTGGGATGTGGGTGACGTTGGCGACGCTGTATTTATTGCCCATTCTTGGTTGCCCTGAGGTGGTAATGGTTGGTTTTCTCCCAGAACCACTGCAGTCCCTTATGGTGATGGTGCTCCCATAGTGATATTTGATAGGAAATTCCATGATTTTGTTCCAGTGATGAAGAAACAGTGATATATGC
This sequence comes from Heterodontus francisci, assembly GCF_036365525.1. Lineage (NCBI taxonomy): Eukaryota > Metazoa > Chordata > Chondrichthyes > Heterodontiformes > Heterodontidae > Heterodontus > Heterodontus francisci. The sequence goes on along the minus strand of NC_090375.1, from coordinate 109,936,748 downwards.
CTAAGTTAGGCTAGTGTGACTTGGAATTGATTGTGCTCCTTGATGGTCAAGGTCACAGGGTTAGGAGCTTTTGTCAAAGTAAATTAGTGAATTGTTGCATATATACAGCATCGCAGTGTACCAGTGATGGAGAGAGTGGGTATTGAGTCTAGTGGCAGTGGTGCCAATCAAGTGGACTGCTTTGTCCTTGATGATGATGAGTTTCTTGAGTGTTGTCACAACCACACTCACACAGGCAAGGGGGAGTCTTCAGCACAATCCCATCTTGAGCTTTGTAGATGGTGGAGACGCATTGCAGAGTTAGGGGGTGAGCCACTTATCAAAGTACTCTGACTCTGCCCTGATCTTGTATCAGTGATATTGCTGGCCCTGTAAATTTCCTGTTTATTTCATATTTTTTGTAGTTTTTCAAACAGTTAATACTGAACAGGCCTTATAAACATCAGCTTGGTTCTCTCATTTCACGAGTCGGCCAAAGGTGGTGGCTGCTTTCCCTAAGCATGTATCAAGCTCTACATCGAGGGACAGATTGTCTGTCACCACGGACCCAAGGTAGCAGAATGTGCTAACCACTTCCAGTGGAGTGTTGTTTAGTGTGGCGGAGACGCAACACCTTGTCCCACGACCATGGTCTTCTTGACATTTATAGTGAAGGAAAACAAGTTACAGATATGCAAGAGACAGTCCATGAGTCTTTGTAGCTGAGTTTCCTTGTGTTCTCAGCACCTTGCTGTATGGCTGTGAAACATGGGCAGCTACAGCTACCAGGAAAAGAAGCTCAGTAATTTCCATCTTTGCTCTCTATGGCACATTATGGGTATATTCTGGCAGGGCAAAATCACAAATGCAGCAGTCACTCCCAAGTATGTTCTCACTAATCAAACAAAGGTGGCTTCAGTGGATTGGACACGTCTGCAGGATGGAAGACGGTTGCATACCCAAGGACCTTCTGTATGGTGAGGTGGGGCGCCCAAGCTCCTCTTCAAGGATGCTTGCAAGTGTGACATGAAGACCTTAAATGTCGACTGTTGCACCTGGGAGTCACTGGATGGCAAAAGATTGAAATGGCGACACATCCTGTGGACTGGTGTGCACTAACATGATGACCAGTTGCTACAGCAGCTTGACAACAGGCCCCAACGTCAAAAAGAACAATTCACAGCATCACTTGGTAGCTTCATGTGCGGCACCTGTGGCAGAACGTGCCTGTCAAGGATTGGCCTTCACAGCCATCAGCAAAAGTGCACCAAGAGAAGACACCCACCTAAATGGATTGTTTGCAGCATGTCCATCATCATTCGTAGATGGAAGGATGCCAGCCAACATTGAACACTGATTCAGGCCTTCTCTTCATTTTTTTTAATCAGTTAGAAGAATTAGGATTAACTTAATGCTTGTGTTTTTTGGCCAACTCGTACCTAAATATTGTGTTACGACCAGGTGAGAAAGGGGTCTAGGGTTCCCTCTCAGCCTTCACATGGTCTTACCGTAACAGGGTTAATTTTAAACAGACCATGTTTTTAGCTCCCCCTTGGTGAATCCTTGTTCACTGTTTTCCAATTATAAAGCAAAGAAACCAGCACAAGCAGATTTTCTTAGGTTTAAAGAAGAAAAGTTTAAATTTATTAAACTTAAACTCTAATTCGGTTGATGCCTATGGATACATGATGCACCCACGCTAGCATGCATACACAATACACACATGCAAATAGAGACAGAAAAGAGCAGAAGAAAAATAAAGTGGAAGAAGTTTGAGGCAATATTTGAAGACTTTTGTTACGGTTCTTTGAGCTCACTGTAGAGTCCTTGATTGTAGGTAGATATTGCTTTATGTTGGGGCCCAGTATTCTTCTTAAACCTTTTTCGCCGTAGGAGACTTTTCTCTCTTGGGGTTCATGTGTCTTCAGTGGATTCAGAGGCTAATGAGAAAGAGATGGGAGCAGACAGGAACAATCTTCAGTCCAGGAGCAAACATACTTTCTCAGTTCAAACTCTCTCTGGCTAGTTCAAAAGACCCTGGAACAGCCAGTTAGTCATGTGACCAGCTGGTCTAACCAATCCTGGATTGTATCACCTTAGCAGTCTCTGGAATGTTCCTCTTGCACACAATATCTGGTGATCAAGGTCCATTGTGGGTTGAATGTGTCAAGGAATGGTCCTTTGTCCTTCCAAGCACCAGCTGTTAATATTCAAATGTCTTTTCCAGCCACGGCTGATCTGTTTAACAAGTCATTTCCTCGCTCCAGCTACATTTTAAAATCCGTGTCCATGACAAAATTAATGTGCCTCATCTTGGCAGGTGGGGGCCTAGCATGACAGTTGAAAGTTTTTGTTTAAATGGTAAGACTTGATCGGGTCACTGGAATGCTGGCTTCTTCAGCGCAAGGGGCTGAATTAACACCAGTTGGTCTCATTGTTAACCCCGGGTGTTAGATTAAGTCAGTTACTTCATACTATCCAGTATTAAACTCCACAGATTCACAGAATTGTTACAGCACAGAAATAGGCCATTTGGCCCATCGTGTCTGCGCTGGCTCTCCGAAAGAGCAATTTACCTAGTGCCACTCCCTGGCTGCTGCCTCGTAGCCCTGCACATTCTTCCATTTCGGATAACAGTCCAATTCCTTTTTGAATGCCTTGATTGAACCTACCTCCACCAAACTCTCAAGCAGTGCATTCCAGATCTTAACCAGTCACTTGAAAAAGTTATTCCTCATGTCGCCATTGCTGCTTTTGCCAAATTACCTTAAATCTGTGCTCTCTTGTTCTCGAGCCTTCCACCAGTGTGATCAATATTTCCCTGTCCAGACCCCTCATAATTTTGAATACCTCTATCAAATCTCCTCGCAACTTTCTCTTCTCCAAGGAAAACAGTCCCAACTTCTCCAGTCTATTCACATAACTGAAGTTTCTGATCCCTGGAACCATTCTCATGAATCTTTTCTGCACTGTCCACAAAGTCTTCACATCTTTCCTAAAGTTTGGTGCACAGTACTGGACACTGGACACCAGTTTAGGCCAAACCAGTGTTCTATATAATTTTAATATAACTTCCCTGCTTTTGTACTTTATGTCCCAATTAGTGAAACTTAGGATACTGCATGCTCTATTAACCGTTCTCTCGACCTGTCCTGCCATCTTCAATGATTTATGCACATATACACTCAGGTCCCTCTGCTCCTTCACTCTCTTTAGAATTGCACCCTTTATTTTACATTGTTTTGCCGCATTCTTCCTGCCAAAATGAATCACTTCACACTTCTCTGCATTAAATTTCATCCGCCACTTATCTGCCATTCCACCAACTTGTCTACGTCCTTTTGAAGTTCTACGATATCCTCGCAGTTCACAATACTTCCAAGTTTTGTATCATCCACAAATTTTGAAATTGTGCCCTGTACACCAAGGTCTAGGTCATCAATATATATATAAGGAACAGCAAGAATCCTAACAACGACCCTTGGGCAACTCCACTAGAAACCTTCCTCCAGTCTGAAAAACATCCATTAACCACTACTCTCCGTTTCCTGTCACTTAGCTAATATCCAAGTTGCTTTTATTCCATGAGTTATAACTTTGCTGACAAGACCGTCGTGCAGGATTTTATCAAATGCTTTTTGGAAGTCCGTGTACACTACGTCATCAGCATTACCCTGATAAACTTTCTCTGTTACCTCATCAAAAAAACTCTAAGTTAGTTGAACATGATTTGCCCTTCACAAATCTGTGCTGGCTTTCCCTAATTAGCCCACATTTGCCCAAGTGATTATTTCAAGAAGCTTCCCCACCACCGAGGTTAAACTTACTGGCCTGTAGTTGCTGGGCTTATCTTTACACTCTTTCTTGAATAAGGGTGTAACATTTGCAATTCTCCAGTCCTCTAACACCAACCCCGAATCTAAGGAAGACTGGAAAATTATGGCCAGTGCCTCCGCAATTTCCATTTTCACTTCCCTCAGTATCCTTGGATATATCTTATCTGGTCCTGGTGCCTTATCAACTCTAAGTACAGCTAGCCTATTCAATACCTCCTCCTTATCAATTTTAAACCCTTCAAGAGTCTGAATCACCACCTCTTTCACCCTGACCTGTGCTGCAGCATCTTCCTTGGTAAAGACAGATGCAAAGTATTTATTTAATAACTCAGTCATGTCCTCTGCCTCCATATGTAAATCCCCTTTTTGGTCCATAATTGGCCCCACTTCTCCTTTCACCATCCTTTTACTATTGCCTGTTATATGCCTATAAGAAGACTTTTGGACTCCCTTTTATATTAGCTGCCAGTCTCTCTTCATACTCTCTCTTTGCTTCTCTTACTTGCTTTTTCACTTCACCTCTGAACCTTCCATATTCTACCTGGTTCTCAGTTGTATTATCCACCTGACGTCTATCATAAGCACATTTTTTCTTCATCTTAATCTCTATTTCTTTCATCCGCCAGGGAGCTCTGGATTTGTTTGGCTTACCTTTCCCCTTCGTGGGAATACTTCTCCAGTAAAGACGAGTGAGTAGTGATTATTACTCTAATGGGCCCTTTCACATTCGAGAACCACTTCCATTATAAGTAACATCTCTTTCTTTTTGGGCCTCCTTATCTCGAGAGACAATGGATACGCGCCTGGAGGTGGTCAGTGGTTTGTGAAGCAGCGCCTGGAGTGGCTATAAAGGCCAATTCTGGAGTGACAGGCTCTTCCACAGGTGCTGCAGAGAAATTTGTTTGTTGGGGCTGTTGCACAGTTGGCTCTCCCCTTGCGCCTCTGTCTTTTTTCCTGCCAACTACTAAGTCTCTTCGACTCGCCACAATTTAGCCCTGTCTTTATGGCTGCCCGCCAGCTCTGGCGAATGCTGGCAACTGACTCCCACGACTTGTGATCAATGTCACACGATTTCATGTCGCGTTTGCAGACGTCTTTATAACGGAGACATGGACGGCCGGTGGGTCTGATACCAGTGGCGAGCTCGCTGTACAATGTGTCTTTGGGGATCCTGCCATCTTCCATGCGGCTCACATGGCCAAGCCATCTCAAGCGCCGCTGACTCAGTAGTGTGTATAAGCTGGGGATGTTGGCCGCTTCAAGGACTTCTGTGTTGGAGATATAGTCCTGCCACCTGATGCCAAGTATTCTCCGAAGGCAGCGAAGATGGAATGAATTGAGACGTCGCTCTTGGCTGGCATACGTTGTCCAGGCCTCGCTGCCGTAGAGCAAGGTACTGAGGACACAGGCCTGATACACTCGGACTTTTGTGTTCCGTGTCAGTGCGCCATTTTCCCACACTCTCTTGGCCAGTCTGAACATAGCAGTGGAAGCCTTACCCATGCGCTTGTTGATTTCTGCATCTAGAGACAGGTTACTGGTGATAGTTGAGCCTAGGTAGGTGAACTCTTGAACCACTTCCAGAGCGTGGTCGCCAATATTGATGGATGGAGCATTTCTGACATCCTGCCCCATGATGTTCGTTTTCTTGAGGCTGATGGTTAGGCCAAATTCATTGCAGGCAGACGCAAACCTGTCGATGAGACTCTGCAGGCATTCTTCAGTGTGAGATGTTAAAGCAGCATCGTCAGCAAAGAGGAGTTCTCTGATGAGGACTTTCCGTACTTTGGACTTCGCTCTTAGACGGGCAAGGTTGAACAACCTGCCCCCTGATCTTGTGTGGAGGAAAATTCCTTCTTCAGAGGATTTGAACGCATGTGAAAGCAGCAGGGAGAAGAAAATCCCAAAAAGTGTGGGTGCGAGAACACAGCCCTGTTTCACACCACTCAGGATAGGAAAGGGCTCTGATGAGGAGCCACCATGTTGAATTGTGCCTTTCATATTGTCATGGAATGAGGTGATGATACTTAGTAGCTTTGGTGGACATCCGATCTTTTCTAGTAGTCTGAAGAGACCACGTCTGCTGACGAGGTCAAAGGCTTTGGTGAGATCAATGAAAGCAATGTAGAGGGGCATCTGTTGTTCACGGCATTTCTCCTGTATCTGACGAAGGGAGAACAGCATGTCAATAGTCGATCTCTCTGCACGAAAGCCACACTGTGCCTCAGGGTAGACGCGCTCGGCCAGCTGGCCAAGTAACATCTATGCCACACAAATACTAGGCAATGACCATCTCCAACAAGAGTCTAATTATCTCCCCTTGATATTTAACTGTATTACCATTGTTGAATCTCCAGCAATCAACTTCCTGAGAATCACCATTGACCAGAAACTTAACTGGACCACCCACATCAATACTGTGGCTTATAAGAGTAGGTCAGAGGCTGGGAATTATGCAGTGAGCGACTCACCTCTTAAGTCCCCAAAGCCCTTCCACCATCTACAAGGCACAAGTCTGTAATGTGATGGCATGCTCTCCACTTGCCTGGATGAGTGCGCTCCAACAACATTCAAGAAACTTGACACCATCTCAGACAAGGCAGCTCGGTTGATTGGCACTCTGTCCACAACCTTAAACATTCACTCCCTTCACCACCAGCGCACCGGCTACAGTGTGTACCGTATGCAAGATGCACTGCAGCAATTTCTCAAAACTTCTTCAACTGTACCTCCTAAATCCACAACCTCCCACATGGAAGAACAAAGGAAGCAGGTTCATGGGAACACCACCGTCTGGAAGTTCCCTCCAAGTCACGCATCATTCTGACTTGAAAATATATTGCCGTTCCTTCATCATCGCTGTGTTGAAATCCTGGAACTCCCTATCTAAGAGTACTATGGGAGTACCTTCACCACACGGACTTCAGCAGTTCAAGAAGGCAGCTCACTACACTTTCCCAAAGGAACTGGGGATGGCAATAAATGCTGGTCTTCACAAAGCCACCGAAGTCCCATGGATGAATAAAAAGAAGTGAATTTATAATAAGTTCTTATTGCTGCTGAATCACCATTTGTAACAACAGGGTAGAGTTGTTCAGAAGTTCAAAACTACACCTAACATTAGTTCAAAATTTTGTTTGTAACAATGGTAATACTGTATCTTTCTTGAAAGTTGGGGTCAAAGTCTTGTACAGTGTGCCTTTAGCTTTCCTTTAAGGGTAGAGTGACCCATCAACAATCAAGTCAAAGATGACAGATCTATAAGATATGATACTCACTAGAATCATTTAGCTTTGCTATCCACAGTACTGCTTGTCTGAGATACCTAATGAAGCTGCTGTTTGAAGGGGATTTTTACTCCAGAAGGATAAGATCACGATATATATTTTACAGGGTTTTCTGTCCCTATTTTGCCATTTGATGCAACGGTGTAGTATAAAGACATAACTAATTTTTATTTTGAGCTAGTTGGAGAGTAGTAATGAACAAAACACTCGTTCATTGTGTCTTTTCATTTATTACTGAGTTTTCTTATATTGAAATATCCAGTATTTCAATGCCTGTGCTATTGAAAACCATTTTTTTTTTACTGTGGCTAAGCTATGAATTTATAACCATAACTCTCATCTTTGCTATTCTGGAACAGCTGTTCCATTTAGCATGTATTCTTTCTTTTGGTTCTTGTTCCCAAACTTACAATTTTATACTTGTCCACGTTGAACTGTACCTGCTGCCTACTGTCCAGATTAGTTGCCCAGCTTCCTACCTTGATGTATGCAAACTTGGTGTTTTTGTTTGATTGTCTTGTTTCTGGATATATATAAAGGAGTAATGGCCCCAAGACTAACTTGAACTCTGTGCTTGTAGACTCTTACAGCCTCAAAAGTTTACATTTATTGCTACTTTCTGTTTCCTATGTTATCTCCACACCATGCTTGGCTTGAGTTTGCCGTTTCCTATATCATTCGTTTTCATGTCGACAGCACATTTTCCCTGCAGTACATTGATTTCTTGGTGTATGGCCACATGCATGATAGACCAGAGAGCAATGAAGCCATTGATATATGTTAGTCCAAGTTTGATGTAATTTGTAACCTTTTTTTTTGAATTACAAGTTTTCCACTTGTGGAACTGACATTTTACTCATTACATATATAGTCTCTCCCTCTGAATTCAAATTGAGCAATTTTTAGTTATTTATTGATTCAAATAGAGATGAATGGGTATGATTTAGTGGCGATTACGGAGACATGGTAGCAGGGAAACCAGGTTTGGGAATTGAATATCCAAGGGTACTCAGTATTTTGGAAGGATAGGCAGGAGGGAAAAGGAGGTGGTGTAACTTTGTTAGTGAAGGAAGAGATCAGTGCTGTAGTGAGAAATGATATAGGCACTGGAGATCAAGACGTAGAATCAGTCTGGGTAGAAATAAGAAATAGCAAGGGAAAGGTGGCCCTGGTGGGAGTAATCTATAGATCCCCAAACTGTATTTCCGCAGTGGGGCACAGTATAAACCAGGAAATACTGGGGGCTTGTAAGGAAGGTACGGCAATAATCATGGATGATTTTAATATGCATATTATTAATCAAGTTGGCAAGGGTAGCCTCGAGGGGGAGTTCATTGAATGTATTACAGATTGTTTTTTGGAGCAACCAGGGAGCAGGCTATTCTAGATTTGGTATTGTGTAATGAAGTGGGATTAAGTAATCTCATAGTTAAGGATCCTCTAGGGAAGAGTGATCATAGCATGCTAGAATTTCAAATTCAATTTGAGGGCGAGAAACTGGAGTCCCACACTAACGTTCTGGAGTTAAACAAAGGTAATTACATCGGCATGAGGACAGATTTGGCCCTAGTGGACTGGGTAGGAAGACTAAAAGGTAGGACATTTGATGAGCAGTGGCAGATGTTTAAGGAGATATTCAATTCTTCACAACTAAAGTATATTCCAGAGAGGAAGAAAGATTGTAAGAGGGGGAAAAAACATCCATGGCTAAGCAAGGAATTTAAGGATAACATAAAAACAAAAACTCAGGCATACCATATTGCGAAGGCCAGTGGCAGGCTGGAAGATTGGGAAACTTTTAAAGATCAACAAAGGGTTACTAAAAAAGTAATAAAAAGAGCAAAGGTAAATTATGAAAGAAAACTAGCGCAACATATAAAAATGGATAGCAAAAGCTTCTATAAGTAAATAAAAGGGAAGAGAGTCGCTAAAGTGAATGTTGGTCCCTTGGAGGATGTGACTGGGGAGTTAATAGAGGGGAACACAGAAATGGCGGCGACGCTAAATCAGAGTTTTGCCTCAGTTTTCATTGTGGAGGATACTAGCACCATCCCAATAGTAACAGGTAATGCAGAGGTTATAGAAAGGGAGGAACTTAGAACAATCATCATGACTAGGGAAAAAGTACTGAGCAAATTATTGGGATTGAAGGCAGACAAGTCCCCAGGGTTTGATGGCCTACATCCTAGGGTCTTTAAGGAAGTGGCAGCGGAGATAATGGATCCATTGGGTATAATATTCCAAAATTCCCTGGATGTGGGAAAGGTTCCAGTGGATTGGAAAAATGCAATATAACGGCCTTATTCAAAAAGGGACGGAGGCAGAAAGTAGGGAACTATAGACCAGTTAGTTTAACATCTGTCATTGGGAAATTGTTAGAATCCATTATTAAGGAAGTAATAACAGGACATTTAGAAAGTCAAAACGCAATCCATCAGAGTCAGCATGGTTTTTTGAAGGGTAAATTGTGTTTGACTAATTTGCTAGAGTTCTTCGAAGATGTAACAAGTAAAGTGGATAATGGGTATTCTCAAGATGTTGTATATCTGGACTTCCAGAAGGCATTTGATAAGGTACCGCACAAAAGATTAATACACAAGGTAAGATCACATGGGGTTAGGGGCAATTTATTAGCTTGGATAGAAGATTGGCTAACCAACAGAAAACAGAGAGTCGGGATAAATGGGTCTTATTCTGGTTGGCAAGATGTAACTAGTGGGGTGCCACAGGGTTCGGTCCTTGGGCCCCAACTATTTACAATCTATATTAATGACTTGGATGCAGGGATAGAAGGTACTCTCGCCAAATTTTCAGATGAAACTAAAATAGTTGGGATAGTAAGTTGCAATAAAGAAATAAGAAATTTACAAATGGATATGGATAGGTTAGGTGAATGGCCAAAATTTGGCAGATGGAGTTAAACGTGGATAAGTGTGAGGTTATCCATTTTTGTCGAAAGAATAGAAAGGCAAATTATTATCTAAATGGAGAGAAGCTTCAGAGTGCTTCGGTGCAGAGGGATCTGGGTGTCCTTGTGCATGAATCGCAGAAAACTAGTTTGCAGGTACAGCAGGTAAGAAGGAAGGCAAATGAAATTTTGGCATTTATTGCTAAAGGAATAGAATATAAAAGTAGGGAAGCGTTGCTCCAACTGTACAAGGCATTAGTGAGACCGCACCTGGTGTATTGCATACAGTTTTGGTCCCCTTACTTGAAGAGGCATGTAGTTGCATTGGAGGCAGTTCAGTGGAGGTTCACTAGATTGATTCCAGAGATGAGGGGTTTGTCTTATTAAGAGAGATTGAGCAGTTTTAGGCCTTTAGTCTCTAGAGTTTAGGAGAATGAGAGGAGATCTAATTGAGGTACGTAAGATGATTAAGGGGATTGACAAAGTAGACATAGAGAGGATGTTTCCTCTTGTCGTGCAATCTAGAACAAGAGGTCATAGTTTTAGAATAAATAGTAGCAGATTTAAAACAGATGAGGAGAAATTACTTCTCTCAAAGGGTTGAGAGTCTGTGGAATTCACTACCCCAGAGTGCGGTGGATGCGAGGACATTGAGTAAATTTGAGGAGGAGATAGATAGATTTTTAATTTGTAATGGGTTGAAGGATTATGGAGAACGGGCAGGAAAGTGCAGCACTCCAGGTGAGGCCGAGATGAGATCAGCCATGATCGTATTGAATGACGGAGCCGGCTCAAGGGGCTGAATTACCTACTCCTGCTCCTAGTTCTTGTTATGTTCTTATGTTCAAATTGGAATTGAATTCAAACTTACTGGTGAATTTAAATTCCCTTTGCAAGTGGATTCTGACCAGTGAAATCTGATACCTAATTCAAAATCAACTGGATATAATTGCATGGTGGTTTTTGAAATGGCTAATTCACAATGCAGAGAAAGGGTTGATTCCAAATTCATTCATATTTTTCCAGCAATACAAGATTGGTAAGTCCAGGAAGCTTAGCTGTTCTGGGCTGCTTAAACCCAGTTGAATTTGAATGTTAATGCTTTGTGGCAGATTACTACTACTACTAGAGAGGAGAAAGCCCACAGAGCTGAATGCAGTTGATAGCTGAACTGATAGAGAAACCAGCCTCCACTGTAGCCATACCATCCAATTATGTGCAGTTGAAGAAGTGGCTGGCAACTAAGCCAGATGTCCTGATGTAAGTTTTCTTTGAACTACATACTTTACTGACAGATGTGTTGTAGACAGGACGGCAAATGTGTTGTAGGCAATCACGAGTGTTTTACAAAATGATTGGCCTTTAAGTTTTGCAGCTTGTACTGTGCTCAGATTTCAGTTACATCACGCTCGATAGATGCTTTAATGTTTTACGGGTTTTTTGTGTTCCTGTATTGTTTTGTTGTGATATTTCACTAAAATTGCTTCGCTGTTTCACTAAAATTGCTGAATTTCAACTATGGGATAGTTCAAACTGTTATTTCAAGAAGATGACTTCAAATTAACAGGAGTATGCTGTGCATTTATAAAAAGTGCTGTGCATGACTAGTATCTGATTACTTAAAAGAAAGTCTCCAGATATTTGTACCTCTTAGGATTTGCAAGCTATCAGATAACAAATCAGTCAGTCTCAATGTAGCTTCTGATCTTAGCTCATGAGATCTCATCTGTGTCTGTGTTGTGTTGTAAAGCTCAGGATATGATATTTATTAAAATCAATTTTAGTAACTTTGTGTCTGCAGTATAGGAAAATGCTGGATGATAAAAATTTCAGTATTGCAAAAACATTGTGGAAGGACAGTAATGCAGAAGGACTGCTGCTGACATTTAATTTTGTCTGAGGAATATCCCCTGGTGTATCACTCTTGGGATGTGGACATTGCTGGCAAAGCCAGTATTTATTGCCCTTCCCTAATTACCCTGGGAAAGGTGTTTATGAGCCAGGTAGTTGACAAATGAGTGCTTGTGATACAGATGCTCTCACAGTGCAGTTAGGGTGGGATCTTGAACCAGTGATAATGAAGAAATGGCGATATAGTTCTAAGTCAGGATGGTGTGTGACCTGGAGGGGTACTTGCAGGTGGTGATCCCATGCATCTGCTGCCCTTGTCCTTCTAGGTGGTAGAGGTCACGGGTTTGGAAGGTGCTGTTGAAGGAGGCTTGGTGAGTTGCTGCACTGAATCTTGTAGATGGTACACACTGCTGCTACTGTGCATTGGTGGTGAAGAGACTGAATCTTAAAGGTGATGCATGGAGTGCCAATCAAGCAGGCTGCTTTGTCCTGGATGGTGCCTAACTTCTTGAGGCTTGTTGTAGCTGCACCCATCCAGGAAAGTGGAGAGTATTCCATCACACTCGTGACTTGTGCCTTGTAGATGGTGGACAGACTTTGGGGATTCGGGTGATGAGTAACACACCACAGAATTCCCAACCTTTGACCTGCTTTTGTAGTCCCAGTATTTATGTGGTTGATCCAGTTAAGGTTTGGTCAATTCTGACCCCCAGGATGTTGAATGCCAAGGGGACTATCTTGTCATTGCCAGGCACTTGCGTGGCACAAATGTCACTTGGCACTTATCAGCCCAAGCCAGACTGCTGTCCAGTCTTGCTGCATGTGTGCACAGACTGCTTCATTATCAGAGCAAGAAACTTGTTATAATAGCGCTTTCACGACCACCGACGTCTCAAAGCACTTTACAGCCAATGAAATATGTTTTGAAATGAAGACACTGTTGTAATGGAGTTGCAGATAGAACTGAACACTGCAATCATCAACAAACCTCCCCACTTCTGGTCGTATGAGAGGGAAGGTCTTTGATGAAGCAGCTGAAGATGGTTGTGCCTGGGGCCCTACCCCGAGAAACTCTTCAGTGATATCCTGTGGCTGAAATGATTAGCCTCCAACAACCACAAACATCGTTTGTGCTAGGTACGATTCCAGAAAGTGTTTCTTTGATTCCCATTGACTTCAATTTTACCACTACACCTTGATATCACATTTCATCAAATGCTCAACAATCTACCTGTCGCAGATGCATGACAATATTGGTAGCAGTGACCACCACACAGTCCTTGTGGAGATGTAGTCCCATTTGCACACTGAGGATATCGTCCATCGCACTAAATGGGATAGATTCAGAACAGATCTAGCTGTTCAAATCTGGGCATCCATGAGACACTGTGTGCCATCAGCAGCAGCAGCAGAATTGTATTCAACCATAATCTGTAACCTCATGGCCCGGCATATTAATGTGTACATTAATGATTTAGACATGAATATAGGAGGTATGATCAGTAAGTTCGCAGATGACACGAGAATTGGTGGTGTCCTAAATAGTGAGGAGGAAAGCCTTAGATTACAGGACGATATAGATGGGCTGGTAAAATGGGAGGAGATGTGGCAAATGGAATTTAATCCTGAGAAGTGTGTGATGATGCATTTTGCGAGGACTAACAAGCAAGGGAATATACAATGGATGGTAGGACCCTAGGAAGTACAGACGGTCAGAGGAACCTTGGTGTACTTGTCCATAGATCACTGAAGGCAGCAGCACAGGTAGATAAGGTGGTTAGGAAGGCATATGGGATACTTGCCTTTATTAGCCGAGGCATAGAGAATAAGAGCAGGGAGGTTATGATGGAGCTGTATAAAACACCAGTTAGGCCACAGCTGGAGTATTGTGTACAGTTCTGGGCACCACACTATAGGAAGGATGTGATTGCACTGGAGAGGGTGCAGAGGAGATTCACCAGGATGTTGCCTGGGCTGGAGCATTTCAGCTTTGAAGAGAGACTGAAAAGGCTGGGGTTTTCCTTGGAGCAGAGAAGGCTGAGGGGAGATATGATTGAGGTATACAAAATTGAGCAGCATTGATAGGTTAGATAGGAAGAAACTTTTTCCCTTAGCGGAGGGGTCAATAGCCAGGGGGCATAGATTTAAGGTAAGGTGCAGGAGATTTAGAGGGGATTTGAGGAAAAATATTTTCACCCAGAGGGTGATTGGAATCTGGAATACATTGCCTGAAGGGGTGGTAGAAGCAGGAACCATCACAACATTTAAGAAGTATTTACATGAGCACTTGAAATGCCATAGCATTCAAGGCTACAGGCCAAGTGCTGGAAAATGGGATTAGAATAGTTAGGTGCTTGATGGCTGGCACAGACACGATGGACCGAAGGGCCTGTTTCTGTGCTGTATAACTCTATGACTCTATCCCTCACTCCACTATTACCGTCAAGCCAGGGGATCAACCCTGGTTCAATGAAGAGTGCAGAATACTTACAACAATCTGATAGTTTCATGGTCGCCATGACTGATATATCTTTATATTCCAGATTTATTAATTAACTAAATTTAAACTCCCCCAGCTGCTATGGTGGGATTTGAACTCATGTCTTCAGATCATTGGTCCAGGCCTTTGGATTACTAGTCCAGTAACAGAGCTACTATGCTATCATCCTCCATTGAAGAGACCTATGCTTGTGCTATCAATGCTCAGATCTGATTTAGAAGTAGTCATTTATCATAGAATTATATTAATTAGGGCAGTTTCCTGTAGATAGCATGTCTCCAATTTTCTGCAATTACTTCAAACTCCTACTTTAGTTTAGTTTAGTTTAGAGATACAGCACTGAAACAGGCCCTTCGGCCCACCGAGTCAGTGCCGACCATCAACCACCCATGTTATACTAATCCTACACTAATTCCATATTCCTACCACATCCCCACCTGTCCCTATATTTCCCTACCACCTACCTATACTAGGGGCAATTTATAATGGCCAATTTACCTATCAACCTGCAAGTCTTTGGCATGTGGGAGGAAACCGGAGCACCCGGAGGAAACCCACGCGGTCACAGGGAGAACTTGCAAACTCCACACAGGCAGTTCTGTTTGGTTTCAGCAGGAGATTGCTACCTAATCTGTCAATCATTGTGATGCCACTATTCATATGTTATACTTGCCAGGCAGAGTGGATCCTCTGGCTTCCTCAAATTAGGAAACCATTGTGTATGTACAGATGTGTTATACTGCACCAACTCTGTTTTGCGGCCAGTGCTTTTGAGATTTGTATGAAACTGGAGTACCATTTGTGTGTAGCCTATACAGACTGGCCAGACATACTATACCAACTGCCGCAGATATACCCAAGTTGAGGTCCTGTAGGTACAACTGGCAGCACAGATGTGTATAATGTGATGCCACAATGCACAGTATCAATCCATTATGTGATGAATGTGAACACAACATACACAACTGTCCATAAATAAGTTGTCTCATTTGCAGTACATGGGCTGAATTTTATCCGACCAGCAGGAACAGGATTGGAGGCGTTGGGGGCCGAAAAATTGGGAGGAGACGTGGACGCCAGGAAATAGGACGGTGTGACGTCGATTCCGGATTTTGTCAGCAGGGCGAAAGCTCCAGGGCAGTGTTGCTGCAATGAACATGGCAGGACTGCAATTTGAATTGCTAAACAGCTAGTTAGAATGCATTTGCACTGAATTTTAGCCTATTTTTATGGGGGTTTCCAATTTAGTCAATGCCGCTCGGCAAGCACGTGCCTTCAGATCCACAACGGTTTAAAAGTGATGACGTTGCCATGGTGAACAGTGGACAGAGAAAGAAGGGGGAGCGGAGGCCATCGTCAGCCTGTGGTGCCTGGCTCTCTGCAAGGGTTGGGTGCAGTCTCGGGTGCCGGGCTCTCTACAAGTGTTGGGTGCAGTCTCGGGTGCCGGGCTCTCAACAAGGGTTGGGTGCAGTCTCGGGTGCCGGGCTCTCTACAAGGGTTGGGTGCAGTCTCGGGTGCCGGGCTCTCTACAAGTGTTGGGTGCTGTCTCTGATGCTGGGCTGTCTGCAAGGGTGGGCGCAGAAGAGCATTAGAGAGTCTTCAGAGGGAAGTAACAAGAGGAAGGTCCAAGGCAAGATCATCTCTCCAAGGAAAGTGCATGGGAGGGGCAGAGACCAGCTGATATGGTTCTCACACACCCAGTCTTTGTGGATCTTATGCTGCACAGAAGCAACTCAGTAAGGGAGGGCCAGGATCCGGTTGGGTACGCAGGTGAATCTTTAATAGGGAAGCCGGCCATGCCAGAGTGTGTACTAGACTCGCCTCAACCACCTGTAATTGTCTGAGCAGTAGTGTCAGCGAAGACTGCAGCTCTTGAGGGAGGCCATCATTGACTTATGCTCCACGCTACAGGGCGAGCTGCCACCAATGGGCTTCAGTGGACACCCAATGTCAGTGGCCCTGAAGTTCACCGTGGCACTCAACTTCTACACGACTGGCTCTTGCCAGGGATACAGTGGGCATATGTGTGGGGTCTCCGAGGCAGCAGCACGCTTCTGCAACAAGGTGGTGACCAGTGCCTTGTTCAAGTGGGCCAGTGACTATGTGCGCTACCGAACCAACTCTGGCAGTCAGGTGGAGAGGGCCATTGACTTCAATGCTATCGCTGCATTCCCACAGGTGCAAAGTGTCATGACTGCATGCATGTGGCCATCAAGGCTCCCATGGAGCAGCCAGCGGCCTTCATCAACAAGAAGGGCTTCCATACCATCAACGCTTAACTGGTCTGCCACCACCGAAAGCGTTTCCTGCAGGTGTGTGCCCGCCTTCTGGGAAGCAGCCACAATGCCAACGTACTTCGACAGCCCCAAGTGCCACAGCTTTTCCGGCCCCCTCTTTCCTTCAGGGATGGATTCTTAGGGACATGGGATACCTGTTGAAAACATGGCTACTTACCCCTGTGAGGAACCCTCTCAATAGCAGATCAGAGGTACAACATCTGCCACGGGTCCATCTGAGCACCCATCCAGCAGGCCATTGGGCTGTTGAAGATGATATTCTGGTGTCTCGATCGATCTGGTGGAACCATGCAGTATGCCCCTGCGAGGGTCTCGTATATTGTGGTGGTCAGGTGAGCTCTTCACAATCTAGCACAGCAGATGGGGTAGGCCTTGAATGAAGAGGACAGGATTGAGGCTACTGAACAGGCAGCACTGAATCGTAAACCCCTTGCATCAGAGGCCAGGCAGATTGAGAGATGCACAAGGGAGGCAAGAAACAATCTCATACATAGCCGGTTCCTGCCACCATGATGGCCTCTCAAAGTGAACTCAATAAGGACTCGCCTCACTGTATTCTGCCTGCTGCCTCCTTCCTATCTCACTCCAGTGTCTAGCGCCAAGGTTCACCACACGCTGACACATCTGAGAAACTGAGCGAATGCGGCCTGTGCCTCCATTGGCAGCCCATTGAAGGAGCAAGGCTGAGGGTTGCATCTGACGAGGCAGCAATGAAAGTATGAGCCTTTACAACAATAATTTTGGCCTCCATTTATTTACACATTTGGAGCAACCAAGGACAAGGTAAGTTAATGCACCTATGAAGCCCCAAGTATGTCTAGGTGCTCCTCTTAACGAGTTTTCATGTGCTTTTACACAGTGCAACCCTTGCATTGGCAGTGAGCTGGAGGCAGACTGCTGATCAGGCTGTCCCTTGGCCTGGGCTGACCTTGTTGGGCGTCCTCTGGCTGCCTGAAGCCTGGAGGGCACCAGCTGTCTAACGGGTTCCTGCGCACGTGCAGTATCCTTCTCAGTTGTCGCAGCTACTGGAACTGGGTCACTGGTGGAGGGGCTGAGGTGCCGCTGTCCACCCTCTGCGCACTCTGAGAATAGTCCCAAATGGGGAAGGCAGCCTCTCCTCCTCCCTTTAAGGCTCCCTTGAACCTCCCTGCTGACCAGAGAAGGGCAAGGACTGGTGGAGACTCCAGGTGCCGCTACCATCTCTCGCCTTGCCACTGCTGCATTGAACTCATGGCCAAGGCGATGGTGTGCAGGTCTGTGTGCATCTGCGGGATCTGGCTCTGCATCAGGGTTGCTAACCTCCTGCACTGTGGTCACTCCTTCCCCATATAGTGCTCCCTCCCACATAGCCATATGCAAGCCCTAAAGATGAGATGGAGGACTCACCTTGGCAGAGCAAAGCCATAGGCAGTATGTCTCCTTTTCTACCTCAAAAGTTAGAACTTTTCCACATTAGATATCTTTATAGCCTCTTGAGCTTTTATGTTTAAACACAGCCTCATCTAGGTTCAGGAGCCTGATATACAGGGGAAGTCTGCTCTGTAAGCAGGCTGGGCTCCCCTCTTTATTTTGGAAACTGAAGTATTTAAAAGTCCAGCACTGAAGTGGTTAAGCACTTATATAATTTTAGCCCTTAATTACACACCCTTGATACAAGCCCAAACTAATTTAGTGTGTCACCAAATTAAGCTTTTATTTGCATAAAGCTTTGAATTGCAGAGTTGGTTAATTTTCATGTCAAAATAAATGAAAGTTACAGCATATGCAGATGTGGTACGACACCACTGTGATTTAAGAAGTAACTCCAGCGTAAGTCCGTTTAATTACTGGAGAGAAATTAATGTGAATCAGCCATCCAGAGGGACTTGTGCTCATCATCTGGTAAATGATTCATATATCCAAGTGACACATGATGTGCAGGATTTGGTCTGCAAATCCTATCACTACCACCCAGGGCAGTGTGGACCGTAAGTGTCATTATTGTATGTAGGAACTTCATTTCTTCTAGGACCTGCTATTTCTGAATAAATCATTGCAAATATAAATGTTAATACTGACTGCTCTGTACCAATTAAACCAACTAAGAAATTTAGTGGTCTAATAAGTCTTTACATTCGATAGTTTTAAATTTGGTAGGTCTAGTTTTATTTCTGATAAGGTAGTAGTAGTCCAATAAATAGACGCTTGGCAGGGCACCTCAGTATTGTCACATGCACATCCTGTGCCACATGGGACCTCAAAAGACATTTCTCGTGTCCTTGACAACTACATGTGCGAGAAGTGTTGACAGCTGGAGGAGCTCAAGCTCCAGGTTTCGGAGCTTGAGCAGCAGCTTGAGCAACAACTGGTGTCACTACAGTGCATCTGCGAGTCTGAGAGCTATATGGATAGCATGTTTCAGGAGGTGGTCATCTCACAGCTTAAGAGTGTACAGGCAGAGAGGGAATGGGTGACTGCCAGTCAAGGAGGACCAGGCAAGTAGCTCAGGAATCCCCTGAGTACATCTCACTTTCTAACCAGTATTCAGCTCAAAACACTGAGGGCAATGGTTCCTCTGGGGGAATACAACCAGAGCCAAGGCCAAAGCGCCATGGGTGGCTCAGCTGTTGGCAGGGTGTTGGGGAGGTGCAGGGAAAGGAAGGTCAGGAAATCAATAGTGATACAGGATTCAATAGTTAGGGAAACAGACAGGCATTTCTGCAGTCACAGACACGACTCCAGGATGGTGTGTTGCTTCCCTGGTGCCAGGATCAAGAATGTCACTGAGCGGCTGCAGAACATTCTGATTGGGGCAGGGTGAACAGCCAGAGGTCATGGTCCATGACATAAGTAGAAAGAGAGATGAGGTCCTGCAGGCAGATTTCAGGGAGAGAGGAAAGAAGCTAAAAGATAAAGAAATCAAAGGTAGTAATCTCTGGATTATTCCTGGTGCTACGTGCAAGTGAGTACAAAAATAGGAGGATAATGTGACTGGAGAGATGATGCAGGAGGGAGGACTTTAGATTCTTGGGGGAAGTGGGACCTGGACAAGTCAGATAGGTTGCACCTTAATAGGGCCGAGGCCGTTACTGATGCGGCAGGTTTGCTAGTGCAGTTAGAGGAAGGTTTAAGTTAGCTTGATAGGGGGATGGGAACCTGAGCATAGATCCAGAAGGGAGAGAAGGAAAGCTGGAAATAGAAGGCAGAAAATTAGTAAGCGAGAATGAAAGGTTGAGGAAATGATGGCTAGAAAATAGACGACACAGGAGTTGTTCACTAATTAACGATATATTCTTCAATGCACGGAAGTCGAATAAATAAGACAGAGGAGATAAGGGCACAAATAGACGCCTGGACGTATGATATAGTTATTGTTGAAAAATGGCTTAAAGAAGGGCAGGAGTGGCAGCTCAACAAGGTTTTTGGAACATAGAAGCAGGAGTAGGCCAGTCAGTCCATCGTGCCTGCCCTGCCATTCAATACGGGGAGGCGATAGCATAGTGGTAATGTCACTGGACTGGTAGCCCAGAGGCCCAGGCTAATGCTTTGGGAATGTTTGTTTGAATCCCACCACAGCAGATGGTGAAATTTGACTTCAATTAATAAAATCTGGAATTAAAAAGCGAGTCTAGTATGACCATGAATCCATTGTCGATTTGTTGTAAAAACCCATTTGGTTGACTAATGTCCTTTAGGGAAGGAAATCTGCCGTCCTTACCTGGTCTGGCCTACATGTGACTCCAGATTCACAGCAATGTGGTTGACTCTTAAAATGCCCTCTGAAATGGCCACTCAGTTCAAGGGCAATTAGGGATGGGCAATAAGTTGCTGGCCTAGCCAGCGACGCCCACGTCCCATGAACGAATAAAAGAAAAAATGATCATGGCTGATCATCCACTTCAATGCCTTTTTCCCACACTATCCTCATATCCCCTTGTGTCATTTGTATTTGGAAATCTGTCAATCTCTGCTTTAAACATTCTTAATGACTGAGCTTCCACAGCCCTCTAGGGTAGAGAATTCCAAAGATTCACAACCCTCTGAGTAAAGAAATTTCTCCTCATCTCTGTCCTAAGTGGTTCCCCTCTTATTTTGAAATTGTGTCGCTTGGTTCCAGACTCCCCAACCAGGGGAAACATCTTAGCTGTATCTACCCTGTCTATCCCTTTAAGTATTTTGTAGGTTTCAATAAGATCACCTCTCATTCTTCGAAACTCTAGAGAGTACTTGCCCAGTTTCCCCAATCTCTCTCCATAGGACAGTCCCACAATCCCAGGAACAGGTCTGATGAACTTTCGTTGCACTCGCTCAATGGCAATAATATCCTCCTTAAGATAAGGGGACCGAAACTGCACACAGTACTCCAAGTGCAGTCTAACCAAGGTTCTATACAATTGAAGCAAGACTTCACTACTCCGGTACTCAAATCCTCTTGTGATAAAGGCTAACATACCATTAGCCTTCCTAATTGCTTGCTGCACCTGCATGTTAGCTTTCAATGTCTTATTGACAAGGACATAGATTAGGGCCAATCAAGGATAGTAGTGGGAAGTTGTGTGTGGAATCAGAGGAGATAGGGGAAGCGTTAAATGAATATTTTGCGTCAGTATTTACAGTAGAGAAAGAAAATGTTGTCGAGGAGAATACTGAGATTCAGGCTACTAGGCTAGATGGGATTGAGGTTCACAAGGAGGAGGTGTTATCAATTTTGGAAAGTGTGAAAATAGATAAGTCCCCTGGGCCAGATGGGATTTATCCTAGGATTCTCTGGGAAGCTAGGGAGGAGATTGCAGAGCCTTTGTCCTTGATCTTTATGTCGTCATTGTCGACAGGAATAGTGCCGGAAGACTGGAGGATAGCAAATGTTGTCCCCTTGTTCAAGAAGGGGAGTAGAGACAGCCCTGGTAATTATAGACCTGTGAGCCTTACTTCGGTTGTGGGTAAAATGTTGGAAAAGGTTATAAGAGACAGGATTTATAATCATCTTGAAAAGAATAAGTTTATTAGAGATAGTCAGCATGGTTTTGTGACGGGTAGGTCGTGCCTCACAAACCTTATTGAGTTTTTCGAGAAGGTGACCAAACAGGTGGATGAGGGTAAAGCAGTGGATGTGGTGTATATAGATTTCAGTAAGGCGTTTGATAAGGTTCCCCATGGTAGGCTATTGCAGAAAATACGGAAGTATGGGGTTGAAGGTGATTTAGAGCTTTGGATCAGAAATTGGCTAGCTGAAAGAAGACAGAGGGTGGTGGTTGATGGCAAATGTTCATCCTGGAGTTTAGTTACTAGTGGTGTACCGCAAGGATCTGTTTTGGGGCCACTGCTGTTTGTCGTTTTTATAAATGACCTGGAAGAGGGTGTAGAAGGGTGGGTTAGTAAATTTGCGGATGACACTAAGGCCGGTGGAGTTGTGGATAGTGCCGAAGGATGTTGTAGGGTACAGAGGGACGTAGATAGGCTGCAGAGCTGGGCTGAGAGATGGCAAATGGAGTTTAATGCGGAAAAGTGCGAGGTGATTCACTTTGGAGGGAGTAACAGGAATGCAGAGTACTGGGCTAATGGGAAGATTCTTGGTAGTGTAGATGAACAGAGAGATCTTGGTGTCCAGGTACATAAATCCCTGAAGGTTGCTACCCAGGTTAATAGGGCTGTTAAGAAGGCATATGGTGTGTTAGCTTTTATTAGTAGGGGGATCGAGTTTCGGAGCCACGAGGTCATGCTGCAGCTGTACAAAACTCTGGTGAGACCGCCCCTTGGGTATTGCGTGCAGTTCTGGTCACTGCATTATAGGAAGGATGTGGAAGCTTTGGAAAGGGTGCAGAGGAGATTTACTAGGATGTTGCCTAGTATGGAGGGAAGGTCTTACGAGGAAAGGCTGAGGGACTTGAGGTTGTTTTCGTTGTAGAGAAGGAGGAGGAGAGGTGACTTAATAGAGACATATAAGATAATCAGAGGGTTGGATAGGGTGGATAGTGAGAGTCTTTTTCCTCGGATGGTGACGGCAAACACGAGGGGACATAGCTTTAAGTTGAGGGGTGATAGATATAGGACAGATGTCAGAGGTAGTTTCTTTACTCAGAGAGTAGTAGGGGCGTGGAACGCCCTGCCTGCAGCAGTAGTAGACTCGCCAACTTTAAGGGCATTTAAGTGGTCATTGAATAGACATATGGATGAAAATGGAATAGTGTAGGTCAGATGGTTTCACAGGTCCTTGTAGGCAAATTGCTGAGCAGTGCAGAAACAATAGGGCAGTAATAGGGGATTTCAATTCCCCTAACATTAACTGGGATAAATTGTATAAAAGCCAAGAGGTCTCAGAGTTCTTAAAATGTATTCAGGAGAATTTATTTAGCCAGTACATAACAAGCCCAATAAGAGTTGCAGTTTTAAGAAACAAAGGTGAGTAGGTTGAAAGAGTATCAGTGCGAGAGCATTTTAGTGGCAGTGATCTTAATTCAGTTAGATTTAGACTAGTTTTGAAAAAGGAATAATGTTGCGACCTCAGTGAGACTGTTGATGTTAAAACATGATATAAACTTCCCAGATCAATTTAAAGAAGTACACGGCAAGATTTCACATTTTAAGACTTTTACTATAGCAACTAAACTTAAAAAAACAACCTTAACTAAACCGTGCTTTGTAAGTAGCTAATAAACTAAATTACAGAGAAAAGTTTTCCTCTTTAACTTATTAAAACACTCGAAAACCCCACACCACATTTCTATGTTACACAAATGTCCTCATTGAAGCAATGAAGTCCCAAACTCCTCCCAGACCTTTTCAAAGTCAATGTCCTCATTGCCCATTTCTTCCGAGCACTTTCAACCTGGACTTCCATGAATAAGGCGATCCCTGATGACCCTGTTGGTCTTTTTTCCCTCCCCAAACCTCAGCTTTCATATGGGTTCATGTTTTAGCAGCCTTTTGCTGTATCAGTGTACTGAGAGCAGATGGTTTCTCTCTCTCTGTCTCTCTCGCCCCCTCTCTCCCTCTATCTCTCCCTCTCTCCCTCCTGAGGCTGCCACTGATGATCTTTGTCTTCTGGTCTTCCTTACAGCCTCCTGACTTCTGAAACTCTCTTGAATTTATCCAGAATCAAAAGTCAATAGCTTTGTCTTGTGCAATATACTGAGTCCACAGCAGAACCACCTGGGCCTTCCTTTGTTTCCAGGTGTTAAAAATTTCAACTCTAGTTTGCACCTTCAGAGCCCCAGCTCCTAGTGTTTATGATCTGAGAATCTGGGAGAATGAAACCCATTGTTCTTCGGCTGTTATAACCTGGCATTCTGCTTTCAAAAGGGTCTTTGATCTGGGTTCCTTGTTCGCATGGTAACGAGCATCCTTGTTTTGTCTCTCGGTGGAATTGGTGAGAGGTCACATGTTTCCTCCAAATCCTTCCTACACTACATTAAAAAAAGTCACTTTTTAAAAACCTAATCATACTACAAAGTCTGGTGTTCACAACAAAGATTGACCATGAGTAAAAGTTTTAAATGGGGAACGGCCAATTTTACTAAGCTGAGATCTGATTTGACAAAAGTGGACTAGAAGTAGCTACTTGAAGTTAAATTAGTATCTGAGAAATGGGAAACATTCAAGGAGGAGATAAAGAGGGTTCAGTACAAATATGCTCCCACAAAGAAAATGTGTGGGAATCCCAAACCTAGACCTCCCCGAATGTCAAAGAGCATGTGGAGCAAGATAAGACAAAAAAAAAGAGAAAGCTTATGTCAGATGCTAAGAGCTCAATACTGCAAAAAGCCTAGAATATAGAAAGTGCAGGGGCGAAATTAAAAAGGAAATTGGGAAAGCCAAGAGAGGGCATAAAAGAATATTAGCAAGGAAAACCAAAGCTGCTTTATAATTACATAAAGAGCAAGAGGATAACTAAAGAAAGCGTAGGGCCAATTAGAGACCAAAAAGCTAACTTGTATGTGGAGGCACAAGATGTCTGCAACGGAAGAAATAGTGGAGGCTGTGACTATCATTTTCCAATTACCTCTGGCTGCAGGTGTCGTGCCAGAGGACTGGAGAACTGCTATTGTTGTACTGTTGTTGAGAGGGAGGAAGGGTTAGCCTATGTAATTATAGGCCAGTCATTCTAATCACGGTGGAGGGTAAATTATTGGAAAAAATTCTGACACAGTATATGTCATCACTTAGAAAGGCATGGATTATTCAAGGACGGTCAGCATAGATTTGTTAATGGAAGGTCATGTCTGACTAACTTGAGTAAATTTTTTGAGGAGGTAACAAGGAGAATTGATGAGAGTAGTGCATATCATCTATGTAGATTTTAGCAAGACCTTTGACAAGATGCCACATGGCATTCTGGTCAGAAAATTAAAAGCTCATGTGATTCTGGGATCCAAGGCAAAGTGGCAAGTTGGATCCAAAATTGGCTCAGTGGCAGGAAGCAAAGGGCAATGGTTGACTGTGTTTTTGTGACTGGAAGGCTGTTTCCAGTGGGTCTGCAGGGCTCAGTACTCGGTCCTTTGCTTTTTGTGGTATCTATATTAATGATTTGGACTAATGTAGGGGACATGATTAAGAAGTTTGCAGATGATACAGAAATTGGCCATGTGGTTGATAGTGAGGAAGAAAGCTGTAGACTGCAGGAAGATATCAATGGACTGGCCAGGTGGGCAGCAAAGTGGCATGGAATTCATTCGGAGAAGTGTGAGGTAATGCATTTGGGGGTGGGGAAGGGGGTGGAACAAGGCAAGGGAATAGACAATGAATGGTAAGATTCTGAGAAGTGTAGAGGAACAGAGGGACATTGGAGTGTATGTCCACAGGTCTCTGAAGGTAGCAGGACAAGTATATAAGGTGATTGAGAAGGATTACAGGATACTTGCCTTTATTGGCCGAGGCATAGAGTATAAGAGCAGGGAGGTTACTCTGGATCTGTATAGAGCACTAGTTAGACTATAACTAGAGTATAGTTCAGGTCACTGTATTACATGAAGGATGGGATTGCATTAAACTCCGAAAATACTGTTTCCACCAGCAGAGAGGTCAATAACAAGGGTTGTGTAGATTTAAAGTAATTGGTAGAAGAATTCAAGGGAAGTTGAAGAGTACATTTTTCATCCAAAGGGTGGTGGGGGTCAGGAACTCACTGTCTTAAAGAGACAGAAATCTTATTGCATTTAAAAAAAACACTTGGCTATGCACCTGAAGTGCCATAACCTACAGGGCAACCGGCCAAGAACTGGAAGGCAGGATTAGGCTGGATAACTTTCAGCTGGCATGGATATGATGGGCTGAATGGCCTCCTTCTGTGTAGTACATTTTTCTATGTTTCCATGTTTCTAATTGTGTTTTTTTTTCTACCTCTTGCTACTTTGTTCTTCTCCCACTGAGAGGGCAGATAGTCAGGGTCAAAGATGTGCAAACTATGTCCCAAGGTTTGGATTTGACAGAGTTTGGGTTATTATGCCTGCAAACATGGTCTACTCCTATCTCTCTCACCTCCACCCGCACCCCCCCCCCCCCCCCACCCCCCCAAAAAAAAACCCTGGCTCAGTGTCACTGCCAACAGTTGTTTCCTGCTGTTGCACCATGAAGTAGAATCCTGATCGCTTGGGAATTTCTGCCGCAATGCGTGGTGACATTAAATCACTTGCAGAATCAGTAGCAGGAGACAAGAGCCAGCAGCTGGGAGAAAGGGAAAGGGGTAAAGCTAGAAACCATGCTGTTTTCGGTTTGAGATCTGAAATGGTGCTGAAGTGGGAAAATTCAAGATCTGGAATGGGGCTGAGGACAGAGGTGAAGACTGTCTGCTTTAGCAGGCGGTGCAAGAAAGAATATAATCTGAATTGGGAGAGATGGAAAATGAGTATCAACATGAATGGAGGGGAGAGAGAGAGAGGAGTACTAGAAAGAAATTGGAGGAAAAATGCCACAATCAACTTTATTTGTGCTCATTTCATGTTAAAGCTCAGGGATGGTAAATGTGTTCTTAAATTTCATTACTTACAAAAATAATTCTTTTGCCTGCATCATAATGTAGCTTTGAGACTGGAAGAAAACATTCCATGTATGAATAAATTATAACAAACCAACAATTTTCTGCAAGAGCCTTGTAATAGAAATTGTACAAGCTTGAGATCTCAAAGGAGAGGATGCAAATCCAGATCATAGTCCAGCTGAGGGTTGTGGTTTACCAAAGCCATTGGAATCAACCATTTACAAATAGTGCAAATTACTCTATCAAGGAGAGCTTTATAGATAACATTTTATAGGTTAAATAAACTTTGCGGCAATCTACATTTGATACAAGGAGTGTGGTCCACTATCCAAGATATTGGCGATTTTAGATTTTCTGGTGAATCTTTAAAGAAAATTCTTAGAAGTTCGCAGCATTGCTCTTTGGAGGGCCTCAAAGGAATCCAACAATGGTTCCTATAATAACTTGCCACATTTGTATATAGAACCTACTATCTAGACAAATTAGTCAATATTTCAATCCAGAGATTACTGACTGCACTACGTTATTGTGTACTCATTCTTTTTTGAGATTTAAACTTGCATTTTGTTCCTGAAAAATTCAGTCCTTCTGTCTATGTAGTTTTCCGAACTGTACTTGTGTGCATTTCCTATCTGCCATAGTTAATTAGTCAAAATTATTCCAAATCTTAAGCAAATTTCTCTCATAACTGATTGGATCATATTCATAGGAAGAGGAGTAGGCCATTCAGTCCCTCAAGCCTGTTCCACCATTCAATTAGACCATGGCTGATCTGTATCTTAATTCCATCCACCCACCTTGCTTCTGTAAACCTTAAACCCTGTTTAACAAATATCTATCAATCTTGGTTTTAAAGTTTTCAATTGACCTAGCCTCAACAGCTTTTTAGGAGAGTGTTAGAATTTCCACTACACTGACCACTCCTGAACAGCCATGCCATAACTTTAAGGATATGCCCCTTATTCTGGACTCCTTCAGAAGAGGAAACAGTCTCTCTCCCTAACTTACCAAATCCTTTAATGACTTGAATCACCTGAATTATATCACCCCTTAATCTTCTGTACTGAAGGGAATACAAGCCTGTTCTTTGCAACCTGTCCTCATCATTTAACCCATTAGCCTGGTATATTAAACTGAGCTGCGCTGCACCCCCTCCAAGCCAGTGGGAAATCCACTAGTATATATAAATACTGCATCCAATGCATGTTTAGTTTATTGTGTTGTACTGGCGTGAGGTAGTACTCGGTAAGTCAGAGTCTGAGAATGGGGGCCATGGGAGTATTACAAAAATCTTGAAGGGATTTAAATACCAAAGTTAGGCTTCCCATACCCTATCATGCACCAAGTCCCATTCATCCATCATCTTTGTTTTTGCTAACCTACATTGGCTCCTGGTCCCCCATGGCTTCAAATTTACATTTCTCATCCTTGGGATTTCTCTCTCTCTGTCTTTCCCCACCCCCCACCACTCACTCACTCACTCACTCACTCACTCACTCACTCACTCACTCACTCACTCACTCACTCACTCACTCACACACACACACACACACACACACACACACACACACACACACACACACTCTCTCTCACTCGCTCTTGTCTCTTATGCAACCCCTCCCTTCACATCATTATTGGAAGCCACCCTTCAGCCACCTAGCCCTACTGTCTGGAATTCTTAAACTTTTCCACCTCCCTCTCCTCCATGACCCTCTTTAAAATCCACCTCTTTGACTCAGGTTTTGATCACCTTTCCTAACATATCCTTAATTGGTGTTCATTTTATTTTTCTTCCTTACACCACTGTAAAGCACCTTAGGGCATTTCTATAGTAATGGTGTTGTCATTGCAGGCCCCCACCTGCCATGAATGAACCATATTAATTTTGTCATATGAACATTGATTTTAAACTTGCTGGGAAGAAGAGAAGGCCTGTTATTAGGGCTGCCAGATACTTAGCTGATAAGCATTTGCATACTAACAGACAGTGCTTATGGAGACAAAAGGACCATTCCCTGACACACTCAACCCACAATGGATTTTGATCACCAGACATTGAAGGTGTAAGGAAGAGCATTCCAGAGACTACTAAGGTGAAACAATCCACAAAAGCCAGGACTGGTTAAAGCAGCTGGTCACATGAATAATTGGCTGGTCCAAGGTCTCCTGAACTAGTCACAGAGTTTTTGAACTCAAAGACTGCTCCTGGAATGAGAAGATCTCTCCTGTCTGTTCCCATCTCTTTCTCACAAGCCTCTGGACCCACTGAGGACACATGAACTTCAAAAGAGAAAAGTCTCCTACAGTGAACAAGGTTTAAGAAGAATACTGGGCCCCAACGAAAAGCAAGACCTACCTACAATCAAGGACTTTACAACGAGCTCAAAGAACCATAACCAAAACCATCTTCCGATAGTGCCTCAAACTTTTCCACTTTATTTCTTCTCTTTTCTGTCTCTCTGCATGTGTATCGCATATGCATGCTAGCCTGGGTGCGTGCTTATCCTTAGGCATTAACTGAATTAAAGTTTAAGTTTAATAAAGTTCAACCTTTTTTCTTTGAACCTAAGAAAACCCGTTTGGCTAGTTTTTTTGCCTTATAATTGGAGGTTAGTGAACAATGATTCACTAAGGTGGAGCTAAAAACAGTGTTTTAAAAAATTAAACCCTGTTACGGTAAGACCAGGTGAAGGATGAGAGGGAACCCTCGGTCCCTTTCTTACCTGGTCATAACAGGTGTTATGTAAATGACAGTTATGTTAGGCTTACTGGTCTGTGTGGCTCCATTAGCCCATTTGAGAGCCCAATATTCACTCTAACAATTTTTATTTCTGTTGATCATTTATTTTCTTCTGCAATCTGAATATTTCTGGCTTCCATTGCCTCCTTCAAGCTTTACTTCAGGGAGTTTTTTTTTTATTAATCATGGGATATGGTGTCACTGGCTAGGCCAGCATTTATTGCCCATCCCTAATTGTCCTTGAGAAGGTGGTGGTGAACTGCCTTCTTGAACCGCCGCAGTCCATGTGGGGTAGGTACACCAGCAGTGCTGTTAGGAAGGGAGTTCCAGGATTTTGACCCAACGACAGTGAAGGAACAGCGATATAGTTCCAAGTCAGGATATTGTGCGGCTTGGAAGGGAACTTGCAGGAGGTGGTGTTCCCATGCATCTGCTGCCCTGCCCTTCTAGGTGACAGAGGTCGTGGGTTTGGAAGGTGCTGTCGAAGGAGCATATGCATATCTCAAATAGAGTTGGCAAGTCACTGAAAACAAGGTTAAGTTTCATAGGAACATAGGACCAGGAGTAGGCCATTCAGCCCATCGAGCCTGCCCCACCAATCAATAAGATCATGGCTGATCATCCACTTCAGTGCCTTTTCCCACACAATCCTCATATCCCTTTATGTCATTGGTATTTAGAAATCTATCATTCTCTGCTTTAAACATACTCAATGACTGAGCTTCCACAGCCCGCTGGAGTAGAGAATTCCAAAGATTCACAACCCTCTGAGTAAAGAAATTTCTCCTCATCTCTGTCCTAAGTGGCTTCCCCCTTATTTTGAAATTGTGTCGCCTGGTTCTAGACTCCCCAGCCAGGGAAAACATCTTAGCTGTATCTACCCTGTCTGTCCCTTTAGATATTTTGTAGGTTTCAATGAAATCGCCTCTCATTCTTCGAAACTCTAGAGAATACAGGCCCAGTTTCCCCAATCTCTCTTCATAGGACAGTCCCGCCATCCTGGAAACAAGTCTGGCGAACTTTCGTTGCACTCTCTCTACGGCAATAATATCTTTCCTAAGATAAGGGGACCAAAGCTGCACACAGTTCTCCAGGTGAGATCTAACCAAGGTTCTATATAATTGAAGCAACACTTCATTACTCTGAAATAATCTGCGCATCTGTTCCTCCTACCACAGTGGATAATCTCACATTTTTCCACATTATATTCCATCTGCCACGTTCTTGCCCACTCACCAAGTCTGTCCAAATCTCCTTGAAACCGCTTTGCATCTTCCTCACAACACACATTCCCACCTAGTTTTGTGTCATCCACGAACTTGGAAATATTACATTTGATCCCCACATCCAAATCATTGATGTATATTGTGAACAGCTGGGGCCCAAGCACTGATCCCTGCAGTACCCCACTAGTCACATCCTGCCAATGCGAGAATGACCCGATTATTCCAACCCTCTGCTTTCTGCCTGTTAACCAATCCTTAATCCATGCCAGTTTATTACCTCCTATCCCATGTCTTTTAATTCTGCTGACCAACTTCCTGTGGGGGACTTTATCAAAAGCCTTCTGAAAATCCAAGAATACCACGTCCACCACGTTATCAATTCGGTTAGTAACATCCTCAAAAAAAACTCCAACAAGTTCGTCAAACATGATTTCCCATTCATAAATCCATGCTGACTTTGCCCAATCAGATCATTATTATCCAAGTGTCCATTTATCACATCCTTTAGAATAGATTCTAGCATTTCCCAATGACTGATGTAAGGCTAACAGGTCTGTAATTCCCTAGTTTCTCTTTTCCTTCCTTCTTGAATAGTGGGGTGACATTTGCTACCTTCCAATCTGCAGTAACAGTTCCAGAATCTATAAAATTTTGGAAGATGATCATAATACATCCTCGATCTCCATTGGTACCTCTTTCGACACTGGGATGTAGAATATCAGGTCCCAGGGACTTATCAACCTTCAGGCCCATCAATTTCTCCAATACAACCTTTTTACTAATACTAATTTCCTTCAATTCCTCATTCCCCCCAATCCCTTGGATCTCTAATTCTGGGAGATTTCTTGTATCTTCCTCAGTGAAGACAGACACAAATTAATCGTTTAGCTTCTCTGCCATTTCTCTATTCCCCATTATAAATTCTCCTGACTCTGCCTGTAATGGACCCACATTTGTCTTAGCCAAACATTTCCTTTTTAGGTATCTATAGAAGCCTTTACCGTCAGTTTTTATATTTTTTGCTAGCTTACATTCATATTCTGTTCTCCCTTTCTTTATCAGTTTCTTCGTCCTCCTTTACTGTTTCTAAAATCCTCCCAATCCTCAGGTTTTTGACTATTTCTGGCAACTTTATAGGCCTTTTCTATTAATCTTATACAATCCTTAATTTCCTTTGTTATCCATGGCTGACTGCCTTTATTTTTTGGGTTTTTTGCCTTGCAGGAATGTATAGTTGCTCTAAAACTATGTAATATTTCTTGGCAATCAGGAGACAAAGGTCAAATTTTGGTATTTTCTCGGGTATTTCCTGACTAGAGAAATTGTCAACTGTCCAGAGGAAAAAGTGTCAGGGAAAAAAAAGTTACTTAATGAGTGAATAGTTCATGCTTTATTTGACCTGAGGTACTGTTTTCCTCGATTCGTGAAAGTGGGAGTTCTTCAACTTGGGTGTCAGCCTTGGCTCAGTGCTACCACTCTCACCTTTGAGTCAGCAGATCAGAAGTTCAAGCCCTACTCCAGAGACTTGGGCAGATAATCTAGGCTGACACTTCTGACAGTGCTGCACTTTCTTAGTACTGCACTGAAGTCCTGTGTTCAAATAAGATGTTAAGCTGAGTGCCGCCGGTCTGTCCCCTCAGGTGTACATAAATGGCACTATTTTGAAGAGCAGGGGAGATCTTCAGTGTCCTGACCAACATCTAAAACAGATGATCTGGTCATTTATTTCATTGCTGCTTGTGAGACACTACTGTGCAGAAGTTGGCAGCTTACAGCAGTAATTATACTTCAGAAGTATTTAATTGGCTAGAGATTTCTTTGAGATGCCCTGAAGTACTTTCTTTGGAAAATATTTGAGTGCACAGTTTTTTTCCAAACTGGAGGCAAGTATGCAGTGGTGTCCTCCAGGAGTCAGTATTAGGGCCACTGCTCTTTTTAATATACATTAACAACCTGGATTTGGGAGTACAGAGCATAATTTCAAAATTTGCGGATGTCACAAAACTTGGCAATGTAGAAGCAGTGAAGAGGATAGTAATAGACTTCAGGAGGACATAGACCAATGAAATAGGCAGACACATGGCAGATGAAATTTAACGCAGAGAAGTGTGAAGTGATGTATTTTGGTTGGAAGAATGAGGAAAGGCAATATAAACAAAATGGTACAATCTTAAAGTGGGTGCAGGAATATCGAGGTCTGTGGGTTCACAGACAACTCTTTGAAGGCGCTCGGATAAGTTGAAGGCTGCTTTTTTTTTAAAGAAAAAAGCAAACGGGATCGTTGGCTTTATAAACAGAGGTAGAGAGTACAGCAGCAAGGAAGTTATGCTCAACCTTTATAAAACACTGGTTAGTCCCCAGCTGGTGGTGTGTGGCCAATTCTAGGCACCATACTTTAGGAAGGGCATCAAGACATTGGAGAGGGTGCAGAGGAGATTTAATAGAATGGTACCAGAGATGAGGGACTGCTGTTACATGAAGAGACTTGAGAAGCTGGAGATAATATTCTTATAGCAGAGAAGGTTAAGTGGGGGGGCGGGGATTTAATTGAGGTGTTCAAAATCATGAGAAACTGTTTCCAGTGACAGAAGGTTTGGTAACTAGCGGACATAGATTTAAGGTAATTGACAAAAGAATCAGAAGAGAGATGAGTATTTTTTGTATGTAGCAAGTTGTTATGATTTGGAATACATTGTCTAAAATGGTGGTGCAAATAGATTCAGTGATAACTTTCAAAACAGAATTGCATAAATACTTGAAGGGGAAAAAAATATAAGTCTGTGGGGAAATGATGCGGGAGTTGGACTAATTGACGAGCTCTTTCAAAGAGTTGGCACAGGTACGATGGCCAAATGTCCTCTTTCTATGTTGTATCATTCTGTGATTTAGCCTTTTCTTCTCAGAATATAGACCCTACGTTTCCATGGTGGTTGTTACATCATAATTTGGGTGAGAGATCAGTGGAAAATACCAAGGAAAAGCATAAACAGCCATTGATAAGATATCTCGGGGGTTCTATCAATGCCCTGCATAATTTTGACAGGAAATCAGGAAATTGCCCATGGAAATTGGGTGGGATGGTGGTGTAATGGTAATGTCGCTGGACTAGTAATCCAGAGGTCTGGGCTAATTCCCTGGGGACATGGTTCAAATCCCACCTTGGCAGCTGGTGGAATTTAAATTCAATTAATTAAAATCTGGAATTGAAAGCTAGTCTCAGTAATGGTGACGGGAAACTATCATTGATTGTCTTAAAAACCCATCTGATTCACTAGTATCCTTTAGGGAAGGAAATCTGCTGTTTTTACCTGGTCTGGCCTACATGTGACTCCAGACCCACATCAATGTGGTTGACTCTTAACTGCCATCTGAAATGGCCTAACAAGCCACACAGGTCAAGGGCAATTAGGGATGGGCAACAAATGCTGACCTTGCCAGCGATGCCCACATCCAAGAAACAATTAAAAAAAAAAATAGAAGCCCTCTTTTTGTCAAAGGAATCATAATTACTTTTGACAGGTATGACACTCATTTACTTTTGGAATATATGCATCATACAGATTTTGCTAACTTTTTTGGATTAGGTCCAGCTAAGAAAAAGAAACCAAAGCTCCTAAACAAGTTTGATAAGACTATTAAAACAGAACTGGATGCTGCTGAAAAACTGCGCAAAAAGGTGAGCTATAAATTCTGTATGTTATCTCCAGTCTACTAGATACTGTGACTGTACTTTGGCTGATGTACTGCTGAAATATTGACTATACCAGTTGATACACTGAAAAGTACAATAATTTAAAGTGCATGGTCCTATAGGAACTTTTTTACATGCGATAGTTTTATTAATGAAGGTGCAGTTGGGATCTTTGCTTCATTACTATTTGAATAACTAACAATTATATTTGGACATTTTTATTACCAACTTGGAAAGAATCAGAAACCACAGAAGTGATGCCTTAACATGGACAAATGTGAGTTAATTAAGGAAAGCCAGCATGAATTTCTTAAGGGAAAATCATGTTTAACTAACTTTCTGGAGTTTTTTGAGGAGGTAACAGAGAGGGTTGATGAGGGCAATGCTGTTGATGTGGTGTACATGGACTTTCAAAAGGCATTTGATACAATGCCACACAGCAAACGTGTGAACAAACTTGTAGTTCATGGAATAAAAGGGACAGTAGCAACATGGATATGAAATTGGCTGAGTGACAGGAAACAAAGAGTAGTGGTTAATGGATGTTTTTCGGGCTGGAGGAAGGTTTGTAGTGGAGTTCCCCAGGGATCAGTATTAGGACCCTTGCTTTTCCTGATATATATTAATGACCTAGACCTTGGTGTACAGGGCACAATTTCAAAGTCTGCAGATGATACGAAACTTGGAAGCATTGTGAACTATGAGGAGGATAGTATAGAACTTCAAAAGGACATAGACAAGTTGATGGAATGGGCAGACAGGTGGCAGATGAAGTTCAATGCAGAGAAATGTGAGGTGATTCATTTTGGTCGGAAGAACATGGAGAGACAATATAAAATAAAGGGTACAGTTCTAAATGGGGTGCAGGAGCAGAGGGACCTGGGTATAAAAGTGCATAAGTCATTGAAGATGGCAAGACATGTTGAGAGAGCAGTTAATAAAGCATACAGTATCCTGGGCTTTATTAATAGGGGCATAGAGTTCAAGAGCAAGGAAGTTATGTTGAATTTGTATAAAACACTAGTTCAGTCTCAGCTGGAGTATTGCGTCCAGTTCTGGGTGCCGCACTTGAGGAAACGTGAGGGCATTGGAGAGAGTACAGAAAAGATTCACGAGAATGGTTCCAGGGATGAGGAATTTCAGTTATGAAGATAGATTGGCGAAGTTACGACTGTTTTCCTTGAAGAAGAGAAGGCTGAGAGGTGATTTGATAGAGATATTCAAAATCATGAGAGGTCTAGACAGAGTAGAGAGAAACTGTTCCCACTCATGACAGGATCGAGAACGAGAGGGCACAGATTTAAAGTATTTGGTAAGAGAAGTAAAAGTGACACGAGGAAAAACTTATTCACGCAGTGAGTGGTTAAGGTCTGGAGTGTGCTGCTTGAGAACGTGATGGAGGCAGGTTCAATTGAAGCATTCAAAAGGGAATTAGATAGTTATATGAAAATGAAGAATGTGCAGGGTTGCGAGTAGAAGACAGGGGAATGGAACTGAGGGAGTTGCTCTTTCAGAGAGCCAGTGCGGACACGAGAGGCCAAAGGGCCGTCTCCTGCACTGTAACAATCCTGTCAACTCCTGCATTGAAATGATACCTGAGCTTTTGGACACAAATTATAACTACGGTTCTGGTGAAATTTCCAATGTTTCTTGTGGATTCTGCAAATTGCAGCAATACCTTAAACAGCACAAGTTTTCTCTGCTTTCACTGCTCTATGAAAGTAGATTTGTAAATTCTCACTGTTGCTCTACACTCTGAATCAGGACACAAGGCATTGCAGTTCCACTGTGTGTGATTGTAGCATTATGCGTGACATAGTACTATTTCTCCAGTACTAACTAGCACTCGATTTTAAAATCCATACCTGATGGGCCACCTAACACAAAGCCACAACATCAGGCGTAAAAGTGGATCACAGGCCTTTTATGTTATTCTAAAACTAAATGCACCTGGCACAATCAAAGCCATCTTATCTTGCCTTTCCTGTTATGAAACTAAGCTTGTGTTATCTCTGGACTGTTCCAGATCCAATCCAAAGTAAATCCATATTCCAAATGTAGGGGGCATCTTTTTGCTTATTCTGTTAGCACACAACAGATTATGTCTCAAAGTGTAATTTTGATGAGCATTGGTCCTGAAAATCCTGGCCACCGTTTGAGAAGTCAGAGATTTTCTTTCTGCATTCATTAACGTTAGCAATAAAGTGTTTTTCCCACTTCATAGCCATGTTGACGTTTTTGTTAACAACAATTGAAGGAAAGTGCCGCTTCGGTTGCCACATGACCTGACTAAAACAGAACCCGACAGTGGATATCCATTGGTGTTGTCTCTCTTCTCAACCAACTTCAGAGCTCACAATAAAAGTTGACTTCCCCAGAAAAGGAATACTAATTCTTTTATGAAAGAAAGTGTGCATTAACAGCTGGAAAATACTATTTGGGCTATTATTCCTGCTTCTTCCACATACAGTCCATATAGTATACTTTACCCACTAACTTAATCCTCTCAGCAACATTTCTGTATAAATAGTCCTTGATCTTGGAAAATAATGAAGTGAACTCAATTATCTCTCCAATCTTTCATCTTATTTCTTTTGAATCTTGAAGATCCTAAAACAGGTTATTTGAAAATGATACGGTGATGTGGTTAGCTATAATTTCAGTTCTGTTTGTGCTTGGGAGTTTCCTGCCATTTGTATCACTGAATGGACTTGAGGTAGACAAGGCATTATCGCCTCCCAAATTTCATTAGTCCTGGATGTTTAATTAAAGACCATTATTGGCTGAACCACAATGTAATACCTTGAGGATATTTTTGGAGATAGGTGCTTATTTCATTTTTATAAAACTACTAATTGTATCTAATTCATTATCTAAATGAGTTGAAGTATTCTAAGTCTCTCAACTGGGACCATTACTGCTTCTGCTCTACCTGGTCTCAAACTCAGTGAAAAGTTTACCAAACTGAATGGGGCAATCAGAGGAAGCAGCGTCAAAATTTCAGAATGGTTCAATAAAATGAACGTGGGCAGATCAATGGCAGATAAAATTTCAATGTGGAAGTGCAAGGTTGGGAAGGAAAAATAAGCAACACATGTACTTTGTGAATGATATTGAAATAACTACGGATGAAGGTGAAAGAGACCTAGCAGTCTTCATATAATCAATGCTAAGCATGCCCAACTAATGCAGAGCAGCATTTAAATAAACCAGTAGAATGTTGCACTATATAACCAAAGCAGTAGAAATGCTCTACAATCTTATCAAGGCTGAAAGAAAAGACAAAAACACATCATGTCCTGATCAGAGAAACTCCTCTATGCTGATGATACTGCACCAGTCGCTCATATGGAAACTCAGCTACAAAGACTCATGGACTGTCTCTTCTGTGCCTGTAACTTGCTCTCCTTGACTATAAGCATCAAGAAGCCTGTTGTCATGGGACAAGGTCTGTCTGAATCTAACCAAATCATTACAGCTAATATCAAAGGTGATAAATGTGTTATTAGGATAGCCTTTATAAGTCTGAACTGAAACTGTGCTGGATGAATGCACATCCCAACACTTCACTGTCCCATCACATGATGCAGAGAACAACAATTGGCTATTGGTTTGTGCAAACCATCTCTGCCCCTGATCACACTAACACCCCACTGGAAGTGGTTAGCAAATTCTGCTACCTTGGATCCACAGTGACAAACAATCTGTCTCTTGATGCAGAGCTCAATGCACACATAGGGAAAGCAACTGCTACCTTTGGCCAAATTGTGCAACACACATGGGATAACACCAAGCTGACCCTCAGGACCAAACTGATGGTTTATAAGGCCTGTGTTGTCAGCACCTTGCTGTATGACTGTGAAACATGGTGACTTACAGCTACCAGGAAAAGAAGCTCAATAATTTCCATCTTCGCTGTCTGTAGTGCATTATGGGTATATCCTGGCAGGACAAAATCACCAATGTGACAGTCCTCTCAAAGGCAGAGCTCCCAAGCGTGTTGGCACTAATCAAACCGAGGTGGCTTCGGTGGATCAGACTCGTCCGCAGGATGGAAGACAGTCGTATACCCAAGGGCCTTCTGTATGGTGAGGTAGCCGGGCCAGATGACCAGTGAGGCATCCAAAGCTCCGCTTCAAGGATGCTTGCAAGCGTGACATGAAGGCTCTAAATGCCGACTGTCGCACTTGGGAGTCACTAACTGGCAAAAGAAGGAAATGACAACACATCCTGTGGACTGGTGTGCACTACCACAATGACAAGTTGCTACAGCAGCTTGGCAACAAGCACCAACGTCAAAAACAACAACTCTCAGTATCACTTGGCAGCTTCAAATGCAGCATTTGCGGCAGAACCTGCCTCTCAAGGTCATCAGCATCGGTGCACCAAGAGAAGAAGCCCCACCTAAATGGATTCTTTGCTGCAAAACCAACATCTTTCATAGATGGAAGGATGCTAATTCAGAATATACATCGGAGTAGATAATGCCCAAGCAATGCAATCTCTGATCAGACCACACCTGAAGTACTGCACCAATTTCTGATTGACGAGACAAAAAGAAGACATTCAAAATCAAGAGGCAGTGCAGACGAGAGCAATTAGGTTGATTGATGATGAAAACAGCAACAAGTTGTATAGAAACTTTAATGTAGAAAAGCTGGACGATGGGAGGTTTGCCAGGAGAGCATAAAAATAATTGCACCTGGAGGGTTGCAGCAATAGATGGGCTGAGGAAATGGCAGAGGTGGAAGTAA
Source organism: Heterodontus francisci (assembly GCF_036365525.1). Classification (NCBI taxonomy): domain Eukaryota; kingdom Metazoa; phylum Chordata; class Chondrichthyes; order Heterodontiformes; family Heterodontidae; genus Heterodontus; species Heterodontus francisci. The sequence continues at coordinate 109,897,727 of NC_090375.1, read as the reverse complement.
GCATTTTTTTTGCCGGTGAATATGGGGCCAGGAGCTCAACTCAGTCAAATAGAACAACAAAGTTCTGAAGCGTCTGATTCAGTCTGACAAGGTGACTGAGGGGAGTGTGGGAGGGTATGTTGTTTCTGATGATGGCTTTGGGTCTTCTCAATGATTAGCTGGAAAAAATTGTGGTTCTTCCAAGACAATGCTGGGTAAGCAGATTGACAGTATAGAGGAAGTGAAGGGTCGAGAGAGGTGGTTAGAGAAGTAAAACTGTGTGTTATTAGCATACATGTGGAAGCTGACCCCGTGTTTATGGATGATGTCAAAAGGCAGCTCGTAGACAAGAAAGAAGGGCCAAGGATAGACCGGTAATGCTATGGTGGTGGGAAGCAAAGCTATTGCTGGAGATGCTCTTGTCAAAGGTGGATAGGTAAAGAGTGTAAGCAAGTCAGGGTTGTCCACTGAGCTGGACAATGAAGAAAAATGTGTCCATTAATGTGCTTATTTTGGCTATTGCTTGACCTTGGTTTTCTGTCTACACAGATGCTGCCAGACCTGCTGAGTATTTCCGACACTTTCTGTTTTCATTTCAGAGTTCCAGCATCCACAGTATTTTGCTCTTATTTAAGTTTCTGTCTTCCTTGCTGTGTTTTTCTCGCCCTCACCCACCACCCCCCCCCCCCCCCCCTCCCCCAAGAGCTCTTCTCTCATATCTCCACTCCTTTCTGTCACCTAGTCATGTTGCTTTGTATTTTTTTCCTTCTCCGGTACTATGCCTCCTCGAGAACAGTGAGGGATCTATTTACAAAGTCAACTAATGTGGGAAACCATGAAGGGCAGTTAACAGTTTAGTGTGAATTGAGTCATGAGCCATGGAAGAAAGAGGTTGGTCCCATGGACAAGTTGAGCTCAGAGGGTGTGTATAGCGAGATGAGAGGAATGACAGAGACAGGTTGAGAGCTAGGGTAGGAGCCTTGGAGGGAGGAAGTGAGGGAGAAATTTCAGAGACTCCTTGCGCTTGTTGAAGTTGGAAAGGACTGCAGAGAGAGTCAGTGGAGAAGAGAGGCCTGAGATTATCCTTTAGATGATCATGGAGAAGTGAACTGTTTTGGAAGAAGGGGCTTGAGTCCTGGTGCAGCTTTGTGTAGTCAAGCCAGATTTGGTGATGGACATTAAAGCTATTTGTGCCAGTGTTACAGCAGTATGTTAGGAGTAACGTAAATTTGTGCTGTTCGGTCTGGAGAGGTGATGTCATAGAAGTGATCTCGTAGAATACACACAATAGCCAATGATATAGAAAAGGTAAATTCAGCATATTTCTTTAATGTATCTTGCAAAAGTGGGACAAAGGGACCCAGGTTAAAACCAGTTTAAAAAGTCAAGTTAGGCCTGATATCAGGCAATTGTTCAGTGATCAACATATGAAATGGATTCAAAATCATTTATGATCCAGTTGGATACTACAGTGGGGACTGTAAGATGATTCGAGATAAAAGGCTGAATGGCCTTCCTCATCTGTAATTATCTTGAGAGAATAAGGTTTAGCAGCTCAAGTTTGAGTTATGAGATTTTATTTAAACTTGTTCTGAAATAACAGTAGATTTTGTTATAGAATTTACGAACATTTCCAATGCATTAACACAAAATTTCCTTTCCCTTTCCCCTTTAGGGCAAATCTGAAGAAGCTGTCAAGGCATTTAATGAACTTCTGAGTAGCTATCCCCAGAGTCCTCGAGCTAAATATGGAAAAGCCCAGGCAAGTAAAATTTATGCTGCAAGCCTAGTCATACAAGGGCTTTTCTTTTTTACTTGAGTTTTAATGTTGAAAAATAGATAAGGAGAAAGCATGATGTTATTTTTAATGTTTTATCCTCCATGCCACAGAAGATTTTTTTCCAGTTTTTCTCCTCCCCTCTTAAGCTGACTATGATGTATGATTCTGTGAACACACGTCTTCCTGTGATACCTCTCTCAAGTAGTTTATTCGTCATGCGGGCCTAGGTGATGAGTACTGGCAAGCAAGTAGATATGAGGCGGTGCCTTTTCATAAGTATATAAGTTGATACGGTGTGGTCATTGATGAAAAGTCTTCTAAGAAGGAACTTTGCAGTCAGTACAGTTACAAAGAGCTATGATTATGTTCAACATCTTTTAATTATTTGTGTGTAATTTTGTCAATTATCTGAAGCCATGCGGGGAGCTGGAGAAGGCTGCAAGTTGGTGAGCAACCTGCAATAGTAGCAATCAATGGAGAGGGTTATCTTTTTAAAGAAAATCATATTTGAAAATGGAACAGGAGAAACTTGCTTCTATGTACTTGGCATTTAATTCACACCTAATAGGAAATGAAAATCACAATAATCTGTCGAAAGTATTTTCAGATGAAGATTTTATTCATCGGAAATTATTCTCTCTCACGTGTTGCTATCCAGCTGCAGAGAATTAGTCACATAAAAGCATTTTGAAACATTGCTATTTAGTAGAAGAGTTTATATTAAACTGAACACTGTATTGTGTAGATATTAATATTTTATGGTTTCATCTAGTCAGAGGATGATTTGGCAGAGAAGATGCGAAGCAATGAGATACTACAGAGAGCAATCAATACTTATGGAGAAGTGGCTGACATGCCAAATCCGACTGCAGATTTGGTGAAGCTAGCAATGAAACGACAGGCAAACAGACAGCAGTTTTTAGGTGAGGAATCTATTTGTGTAGCTTATTGCAAGTTATAATAACTGATTTGTGTCAGTAGCTTAAATCATGAAGTTCAACCTTTTGACTTTCAAATTAAAAAGAAAACCATTACTGACTTGATATCCATCTCCCCCTAGGTCAGAGCAGTTGGTCAAAAAAAGACCCAAAACAAGAAATGGGATGTTGGGAGGCTGGGAGAGTAACAAAGGAACAATACAAACAGATGAATTAGGAGCAGGAGTAGACCACTCGGCCCCTCAAGTCTGCTCCGCCATTCAACAAGATCATGACTGATCTTATTGTCACCTTAACTCCACATTCCCGCCTACCCTAATAACGCATTCACCCCTTGCTTATCAAGAATCTATCTACCTCTGCTTTAAAAATGCTTCCACCATCTTTTGAGGAAGAGAGTTCCAAAGACTCACTACCCTCAGAGAAAATTTTTTTCTCACCTCTGCCTTAAATGGCCGACCACTTATTTTTAAACAGTGACCCCTAGTTCTAGATTCTCCCATAAGAGGAAATATTCTTTCCACATCCACCCTGTCAAAATCCCTCAGGATCTTATATATTTCAATCAAGTCACCTCTTACTCTTCTAAACTCCAGCGGATACAAGCCTAGCCTGTCCAACCTTTCCGCTTAAGACAAGCCCCCCATTCCAGGTATTAGCCTAGTAAACCTTCTCTGAACTGCTTCCAATACATTTAGATCCTTCCTTAAATAAGGACACCAATACTGTACACAGTACTCCAGATGTGGTCTCAGCAATGCCCTGTATAACTGAAGCATAACGTCCCTACTTTTGTATTCAATTCCTCTTGCAATAAACGATAACATTCTATTAGCTTTCCTAATTACTTGCTGATCCTGCATACTAACCTTTTACAATTCATGCAGTAGGACACCCAAATCCCTCTGCATCTCAGAGCTCTGCAATCTCTCACCATTTAGGTAATATGCTTCTTTTTTATTCTTCCTGCCAAAATGGACAATTTCACATTTTCCCACATTATACTCCATTTGCCAGATCTTTGCCAATTCACTTAACCACCCTTTGTGGCCTCCCTATATCCTCTTCACAACTTATTTTCCTACCTATCTTTGTGGCATCAGCAAATTTAGCAACCATACCTTCTGTCCCTTCATCCAAGTTATTTATATAAATTGTAAAAAGCTGAGGCACCAGTACTGAACCCTGTGGCATACTACTCATTACATCTTGCCAACCAGAAAATGACCCATTTATGCCTACTCGCTGTTTCCTGTTAGCTTGCCAATCTTCTATCCATGCCAATTTGTTTCCCCCTGCACCATGAGCTTATATTTTCCACAATAACCTTTGATGTGGCAACTTATCAAATGCCTTCTGGAAATCTAAGTACAGTACATCCACTGGTTCCCCTTTATCCACAGCACATGTTACTTCTTCAAAGAACTCCAATAAATTGGTTAAACATGATTTCACTTTCACAAAATCATGTTGACTTTGCCTGATTACCTTGAATTTTTCTAAATGCCTTGCTATAACATCTTTAATAATAGCTTCTAACATTTTCCCTATGACAGATGTTAAGCTAACTAGCCTATAGTTTCTTGCTTTCTGTCTTTTTTCCTTTCTGAATAAAGGAGTTACATTGACTATTTTCAATCTAATGGAACCTTCCCTGAATCTAGGGAATTTTGGAAAATCAAAACCAACACATCAATTATCTCACTAGCCACTTCTTTTAGGACCCTAGGATGAAGTCCATCAGGACCCGGGGACTTGTCAGCCCACAGCTCCAACAATTTGCTCAGCACCACTTCCTGATTATTGTAATTGTCTTGAGTTCCTCCCTCCCTTCCATTTCCTAATTTACAGCTATTTCTGGGATGTTACTTGTATCCTCTATGGTGAAGACCGATGGAAAATACATGTTCAATTCATCTGCCATCTCATTAATTCCCCAGACTCACTTTCTATAGGACCAACGTTCACTTCGTTAACTCTTTTATATATCTATAGAAACTCTTACTATCTGTTTTAATATTTCGAGCACGCTTTATCTCATATTCTAATTTTTCCCTTCTTACTAATCTTTTAGTCATTCTTTGCTGTGTTTTATATTCTGTCCAGTTTTCTGTCCTGCCACCCATCTTGCACAATTATATGCTTTTTCTTTAAGTTTGATACTATTTTTAACTTTTTTAGTTAACCATGGTCCTCCCCTTGGAATTTTTCTTTGTTGTTCTATTCTGTGTATTCTGAAATATCACCTTAAATGTCTGCCACTGCATCTCTATTGACCTATCCCTTAACCTAATTTTCCAGTTCACTTTAGTTAGCTCTGCCTTCATGCCCTCATAATTGCTCTTATTTAAGTTTAAATTACTAGTCTTAGACCCACTCTTCTCTTCCTCAAACTGAAAGTAAAATTCAATCATATTATGATCGCTGCTGCCTAGGGGCACCTTCACTATGAGGTCGTTAATTAATCCTATCTCATTGCACAATGTCAGGTTTAGTACAGCCTGCTCTCTGGCTCCAGTACATGCTGTTCTAAGAAACTATCCCGAAAATATTCTATGAACTCCTGATCTAGGTTACCTTTGCCAATCTGATTTTTCCAGTCTATATGTAGATTAAAATCCCTCATGATTATCACCGTACCTTTCTTTTTATACCCTGTTGTACAGTGTGGTTACTGTTAGGGGGCCTGTACACCACTCCCACAAGTGACTTCTTGCCTTTATCATTTCTCATCTCTACTCAAACCGCTCCTACATCCTGGTTTCCTGAACTTAGGTCATCCCTCTCTATTGTGCTAATACCATCATTAATTAAATGAAGCACCCCTCCACCTTTTCCTAGCTTCGTGTCCTTCCTAAATGTCATGTACCCTTCAATATTCAAGTCCCAATCTATGTCATCCTGCAGCCATATCTCTGTTGTGGCCATTAGATCATATTTATTTCTATTTACGCTATCAGTTCATCTGTTTTGTTTCAAATGCTAAGTGTATTCAGATACAGAGCCTTTAGTTTTGTCCTTTTATTATTTTTGTAACCTCTAGCCTTGCCTGCTGATTTACTCTTAGATTTGTACACATTGTCCCTTCGTGTCACAGTCTGTTTATCTTTTCCCATATTAATACCTTTCTCTCTTGCCTTGTCTCTACTCTTTGATTTACCACATCTTCCCAAATTTGATCCCTTGCCCCCAATATTTAGTTCAATACCCTCTCCACTTCCTAGTATGCGGCTCGCTCAATCACTGGTTCCAGCACAGTTCAGGTGTAGACCGTCCTAAAGATACAGCCCCCACTTTCCTCAGTAGTGGTGCCAGTGCCCCACAAAACTGAATCCACTTCTACCGCACCAGTCTTTGAGCTACGCATTTATTTCTCTATTTTTATCTGCCCTATGCTAATTTGCACATGGCTCAGGTAATAATCCAGAGATTATTACCTTTAAGGATCTGCTCCTCACACTGACTACGCAGAACCTCTTTCTTTGTCCTGTCTATTGTCATTGGTACCTACATGGACCATATCGACTGGACCCTCCCCCTCCCACTGTAAGTTCCTCTCCAGTCCTGAGCAGATGTCCCAAACCCTAGTACTGGGCAGGCAACACAGCCTTCTGGACTCTCGCTCTTTGCTGCACAGAACAGTGTCAATTTCCCCCAACTATACTGTCCCCTACTACCATTACTTTCCTTTTTGCTCCCCCTGCTTGAACTGCTTCTTGTACCATGGTCAGTCTGCTCATCCACACTACAACCCTCACTCTTGTCCATACAAGCTGCAAGAACTTCAAACTTGTTGCTCAATTGCAAGGGTTGAGGCTGCTCCACTCCCACCTGTCGGACTCGCAGTCACATCCTCCTGTCCCTGACCACTGACTAAAACAGATGACCCTGTCCTAAAGGCGTGACTGCCTTCTGGAACAGTGTGTCCAGGTAACTATCCCCCTCCCTGATGCATTGCGATGTTTGCAGCTCGGCCTCCAGCTCATCTACTCTGAGCCGAAGCTCCTCAAGCCACAGCCACCTACTGCAGACATGGTTGCCATGGATAGCCATGGCATCCAGGAGCTCCCACATACTGCAGCCACGACACATCACCTGTCCTGCCATCTATATTGTGTTAATTAAATTAAATTTATTTTTCTTAATTAATTTATAGTATCCCTCCTTACTGAACTCCCTCACTTACCAAACTCATCACATGCTGTGCACACCAGCAGCACTCAGTACAGACTAAATGGAATTGCATTCAGAACAAGCTCGTAAAATTTCTACGGTAATTATGGAGTTGTGCAAATGGAGCGGGATCAGATCTGTTGATGTATCGGAATAAGTAGAAATGAAGATGTAGTGCCTGCTACTGTCACTGGTCAATGATATTTGCACTGGAGCAGTAAAATTAGCCTAACTCGTATCAGTAGCATATAATATATATATATATATAATATAAACATGAAAAAAGTGGACAGCTCAGGCTGATCAAATGGCTAATTGATGGCAGGGGCATCATAGCCAAGCTAAGTCCTTCAACATATTGAGGACACAGGGACATGAAAGAATAAGTGGGATGATGTATTTTGCCATTAGGAAGGGAGCAAGGAAGAACAGTTCACAGCAGAAATGATAATACAATACTTTTTTTTAAAAATGCAGCAGAGAAATAGAGGCAAGAAACTTTAACAGTGAGGTCAAGACCACAACTTTCAAGTTGTTGAACTATTGGGATGGAAGGGATGGATAGGCCCAACCATCTTCAGCTGCTTCATCAATGGCCTTCCCTCCATCCTAAGGTCAGAAGTGGGGATGTTCGCTGATGATTGCATAATATTCAGCACCATTCACGACTCCTCAGATACTGAAGCAGCCCACGTCCATATGCTGCAAGACCTGGACAACATCCAGGCTTGGGCTGATAAGTGACAAGTAACATTCGTGCCACACAAGTGCCAAGCAACGACATCTCTAAAAAGAGAGAATCTAACCATTCCCCTTGATGTTCAATGGCATTACCATTGCTGAATCCCCCGCTAGCAACATCCTGGGGGTCACCATTGACCAGAAACTGAAGTGGACCAGCCACATAAATGCTGAGGTGACAAGAGCAGGCTGGGAATTCTATGGTAACTCACCTCCTGTCTCGCCAATGCCTGTCCATGATCTACAAGGCACAAGTCAGGTGTGTGATGGAATACTCTCCACTTGCCGGTTGGGTGCAGCTCCAACAACACTCAAGAAGGTCGACACCATTCAGGACAAAGCAGCCTGCTCATCCCATTCACCACTTTCAACACTCACTGCCTCCTCGCACAGTGGCAAGAGTATGTACCATCTACAAGATGTACTGCAGCAACTCACCAAGGCTCCTTAGACAGCATCTTCCAACCCCGCAACCTCTACCACCCGTAAGGCCAAGGGCAGCAGATACCACCACCTGCAAGTTCCCCTCCAAGCCACATACCTCTTGCCTTGGAACTATATCGCCATTCCTTCACTGTCACGGGGTCAAAATTCTGGAACACCCTTCCAAACAGCTCTGGTTGGTGTACCTACACCCCAAGGACTGCAGCAGTTCAAGAAGACAGCTTACCACTACCTTCTCATGGGCAATTAGGGATGGGCAAAATGCTGGCCTAGCCAGTGACACCCACATCCCCAAGCAAATTTAAAAAAAACAATTAGACAAATAACGGACGAGGCTCCACGACCCCCCAATCCTCAATGGCGGAGGGGCCAAGCACATCCATGGAAATGACAAGGCTGAAGCATTTGTAACTATCTTCAGCCAGAAGTGCTGAGTGGATGATCCATCTCTGCCTCCTCCTGAGGTCCCCAGCATCATAGATCAGCGAATATTCCCACTTCTGGACTTTATGATTGAAAGAAGGTAATTGATGAAGCAGCTGAAGATGGTTGGGCCTTACTTGGTCAATTAGAAATCACTGAACTGATGAGTACTTGCCCTTTTATGTTATTAGTCTCACTGTAAAAACCCTTGAAAAAGTTACACCTTGTTAAATGAGATGTAACTGTTTTTAACGGCGTACTAAATTCATAATTACTGCCAAAAAATCCCCTCACCCTAAAAAAAAAATTTGTGGGATGTCAAATTGATCCATTATTTTAAAAATCCACAATTTTAAAGGTTTTTAAATTTTGATATTTCAGTTTATACATTAATCTCATGTGTATGTCACAATCATTTATGTTGCTCTCTGTAAGATATTAAAAAAAAAAGTGAAGGATACCGCATTGCGATTGACCGCTTACTGTGCTTGATGACATCATTTGTTGATGCCTGGAGATCCCCTTGACTTGGCAGAGATTCAAACTAATGTCAGGAAAGGGGAAATCTACACCGCAGAGATCACTAGATCTTTGTGGGCAGCTTTCTTCAAGGTAAGCGGTGAGCGCAGTCACTTTGCTGCTGACCACAAAAGGGATAATAGGGCGATGTAGTTGACAGCACAGAAACAAGCCATTGGTCCAACTTGTCTATACCTGTGTTTATGCTGTACACAAACCTCCTCCCACTCCTCTTCATCTAACTCTATCAGCATATCCTTATCCATTTCTTCCTTTTTCTCTCATGCTTATTTAGCTCCCCCTTAAATGCATCTATGCTATTGACCTTAATTACTACTTGTGGTAACCCATTCCACTTTCCTACCACTCTTTGGACAAAGAAGTTTTTCCAGAAATCCCTATTGGATTTATTAGTGGCTATCTTCCATATTTATGTCCTTAGTTTGGACACCCCTACAAGTGGAAACATTTTCTTTATCTTCCTTTTCAAATCCTTTCATTAGCTTAAAAAGCTCTATTAGGTCACCCCTCCGCTTTCTTTTTTCTAGAGAAACGAGCCGCTGTCAATTCAGCCTTTCCTAATGAGTATATTCTCTCAGTTCATGTATCATCCTTGGAATCTTTTTTGTACCTTCCCCAGTGCCTCTGTATCCTTTTTATAATATGGAGACTAGAACTATTCACAGTATTCCGTGTGGTCAAACTAAGGTTCTATAGAAGTTTAACATAACATCTGTTTTTTAATTCTCTCTCTCCAGAAATGAAAGTCCAGATATTAGTTTGCTTTTTTTTTTACTGCCCTTATTAACCTGTGTCTCTTCTTTTAATGATTAGTGTGTCTGTGCAACTAGATCCCATATCTCCTCTACCCCATTTAGATTTTCATTATCCAAGTGGTATGTGGCCTCCTCGTTCTTTCTACCAAAATGTACCGTCTCACACCTACCCATATTGAATATTGAAATTCATTTGCCAATTGCATGCCCATTCTGCAAGTTTATTAATGTCTTCCTGCATTTTTTTGCAAACTTCTTTTTATATTAACTACACCTCCCTATTTGGTGTCGTTTGCAAATTTTGAAATTGTATTTCCGGTTCCCAATTCCAAATCATTAATGTAAATTGTTAACCCAGCTCCAATCTCTAACACCACTTCCCAACTTTTGCCAGTCTGAGTAGCTACGCTTAGCCCCAACTCTGTTTTATAGCCAGCTTGCTATGTGGATTCCCTTGACTCCACATGCTCTGACTTTAGTCATAAGTTTACTTATCAAAGATCTTTTGAAAATCCAAATATATTATATCTACTGCATTCGCCTTGTCTACTCTGTTACTTCAAAGAATTCAGTAAACATGGAATGTTGGCTTCCTGGTGCTAGGGTAAGGAACATCTCAAACCAGTTTGAAATCACATTGGAGAGGGAGGGGAAGGATCCAGTCATTGAGATTCTTGTTTGGACCAACAACATAAGGAAGAGTAGGCAAGAATCCTCTTTGGAGAATACCAGGAAGTAGGAGCTAAATCAAAGAGCAAGACCTTGAGCGTTATAATCTCTGGATTGTTACCCAATTGCCAGTTTTGTACAAATTGGCATAAGGATAAACAGATTAGGATTGTGAACACGTGGCTGAATTAGTGATATGGGAAAGAGGTTCCATTTCATGAAGCACTGGCACTAGTACTGAGACAGGAGGAACTGTATCTTTGGGATATGCTCCATCTGAACCAGACTGTGACCAGGGTCCTAGAGGAGAGGATAAATATGGCAGTCATAAGGATTTTAAACTAGTAAGTAGATGGGAAGACTCCAGTAGAAAAGATAGTAAATAGTTTAAAAGCAAATGAAAGGGAAGAGAGTAGAGTAACAATCAGAAATTGTGCATCTAGGCAATAAACTAAAGGGAAAACTAAAAGATGTGAAGTAACGAAACCAGAACAAAGAAATAAGAAAGGTACAAATAAAACATAAAAGCAGAAGCACAGGTAGGGTGTGTGGCCCAAATAAACATACTTTATAGAATCGCACAGAGTATAAGGCACAAATTTAATGAATTGCAAGTACAGATTCAGTTTGGAGGGTATGACATGGCTGCAAGATGGTCAGGACTGGAAATTAAATGTACCAGGTTGTAAAATCTACAGGAAAGATAGGGAAAATAGTAGAGAGGAAGGAATAACCTTAGTGACTAAGAATGAAAGCACCTCAATGATAGAGGTTACAATGAGAGGTAAGCAGGCAGAATTAAGATTTAGAGAAGGATTTAAGTAGTGGGAGTTGTGTATAGGCCCCCTGGTAGAAGCTGTGAAGTGAAAGATTATATAAATGCAGAGATTAGACAAGCATGGAGCAAAGGCAGAGTGGTTTTAATGGATTTGAACATTCACATGGATTGGGATAAGCATGTCAGAAGGTAGTGAATTTCTTGAGTGTATCTGGGATAGTTTTCTGCAGCAATATGTCCTAAAGCCAACAAGTAGGACAGGCCATATTAGATTCAACGATGAGTAATGAGCCAGATTTAATTAGCAGCCTATTGGTGTGTGAGCATTTATCTAATAGCAATCATAATATGATTGAGTTCAATGTAGTATTTGAAAGGGAGAAACACAAAACGATTATTAAGATTCTAGATTTAGGTAAAGCTGACTTCAGTGGGATGAGGCAGAGACTATCCATGGTAAACGGGGCAAAATAGTTAATGGGTAAAATGACAGAGATCAGTGGGAGGTGTTCAAATAAGAATTGGCTGCATTTGCTGACAACGCTACCGCTAGGTGGCGCTGCTGTGGCACATGCGCAAATGCAGCATGTGCTACTAAAACGTCACAGACTGCGACTTTAGGCAGCTGCCAGGACTAAAGATGGCACTGCTCAAATAATCACACGGAGGCAACCTAACCTAAACACGTCAGCACACAATGGCGGAGTGAAAGAGCAAACGAGCGGGCCGGGGAGGTGGGGGGAAGCGGAGTGGGCCTGGTAGGAGCGGAGCAGCCGGCGAGTGGGTGAGCGAACGGGCCGGTGACGGAGGGAAGCGGAGCGGCCGGAGACAGCAGTGTGAGGGGGGGTGGGGGGTGGTGGTGGAGGAGGGAAGAGGAGTGCGTTTTTCTGCGCATGCGCTATAAACTTGCAACAGCAAAAGACGTCCGGGTCGGTCCCCGAACCTGGCGACACCAAGGTCTTCGGCCGCTCGCTCCGCGCAGCCCTCTCCGCGCAGCCCTCTCCATCCAGCCGTTCCCTCCATGTACAGATCCCCCATCCAGCCGCTTTCTCCACTACTTCTCAACTGTACTTCAGGCATTACAGCTGTCTGGTCCCTGCCTTTTGTATCCCCCTCTTCAGGAACTTCTGCATTTAACTCCCTCCCACTACACTCCCACCTCCCCCTCTCGCCCACCTGCCCCCCACCTCCCCCTCACAACCCCATCCTCCCTCTCCCCCACCCCCAAGGACCACACCACAGTTGAATATCTGAAGTGCAGTTGCAAAGTCGGGAAAATAGCATCAAAAACCTCAACAATTCCAGGTTTAATTATTGAGAAATTTTATTAAGTACATGAAGCATTCGAGGCACTGCTGTGCATGGATGCATGAGTGTTCTGTCGCCAGCATTCCCGTGAGACAGACAGGCCGAGTCTCTGCTATGCAGAACTAAAGATATTGTTCCTGGAGAGCCTTGTGCTGAATGAATGTTTGGCTCTCTATTTCACTAACTGTATTGTCCATGTGAAGAAGGCAAAGTCACAAGAGTCTGAGCTCAGTCTATTTTTGGTGAATGTTGCCCAAGCGCATCTCAATGTGCGCTCCCACTTCATCCATAAATGCAAGGTTCCTTTCCACATCGTGACGAGCTCCGCATCATGATCCAGTTGCCTTCGTTGCTTGAATGCTGACCTTAAGTCTCAAGGATTGTTTTCTTGACGGCATGTTTTACATGAAAAGAAATAAGGAAAGAACATCAGTGTCAGAGCTTCCCCCCCCCCGCCTCCAATGAAATTACTGTTGAGCATGCTTTATGTTCTGCAGTAAAGGCATGTACTGATAACACTGCCAATGAATCACTTAGTACCCACCTCAGCTGTAGGAGTCAGGATGATGTTACTGCCCCTATCTCGTGATGGTTCAATGCTGCTCTCAGGGAAAACATGAATGATGTGAGGGTGCTGGAAAACGAAGCACATTTCTTTTGGACTATGAACATAAAGCAGGCCATTTAGCCCAGCTGTTCCCTGCTAGTGGTTATGCTACTCCTGCACCTTCCCATCCGCTCCTATTTAATCCTGCCTACTAGTATCAGCATCACCTTCCATTTCTTTCGCTCTTATCTACCTTTGCCTTAAAGCAACAATGAAGATGGAGAACGGTGTGGCTGCACTCCCACCTCACCAATTGTGTACACAGCAAGAGCATTCACATTCGTGCTACCACTGGACATGGCATGCTTGTTTCTTTTAGTGTTCAGTCTCTTCTTGCTGAATGTTCCCCAAGTGCTTGACCGCTTTGGACGCCCTCTCTGCTTGACATGCAGCAGCTGGCAATTGAGGAGTCTCACAAGGCTCTGCATGGTTGTTTCAAGGGCGGATGGGGAAACAGGTGGCTGTGTGTCCATGTGCACGGCTCTGATGAGTGCGGGAACAGAGCAACTTACAACAGGGACTGGAGCACATGTGCTGCCTGCACACAGCCCCAGACAATGGAAAGGATTTTAGTGCAGTGCAGTGGACTGGAGCACATGTAGTGCCCCAGACAATGGAAATGTTTTCAGAGCCAATTACAACAGGGACTGGAGCACATTTACTGCCTGCACACATCCCCAGACAATGGAAAGGGTTTTAGTGCAGTGCAGTGGACTGGAGCACATACAGGGCCCCAGACAATGGAAATGTTTTCAGAACAACTTACCTTGGAGCAATCTGCTCTTTCTGATAAAAATGAAGCAGACTAAAATCTTCAAAACGACTAAATAATTGCGATAAAATGCGAGAAAATACCCGACAAAATCTCTCCACCTTCCACTTTCAGAAACTCGCGCCGAAGCTTGAGGCATGCGTGAATACCTGTTGGCGTTGCATATAGCGCATGCGCAGAGGCTGACCAGGCGCGGTGCCCGAAGATGCACACGTCACGCGATGACATCATCGGCGCATGCGCAAATCAGTCCTGGCAAGCCGGAATGCAGCGCATGCGCAGAAAGCAGGAGACCGTCTGCGCACCGCGGCGCAGCCTGATGACGTCAGTGGCGGCCAGCGTTGTCAGGAATCACTTTGATAAGAATTTAATATGATGCAGAACCAGTTACTACCCCTAAGTGGTAAGAGCTCCACTTGCCAGAAAATATATCCATGAATAGCTAAAGAGGTAAGAAACAACATAAAACTAAAAGAAAAAGTGTACAAAAGTGCAAAAAAAACACTGATCCTGGTGAATGGGAAAGATACAAAGAACAGCAGAGGGTGACAAAGCAAATAGTAAGAGCTACAAAAAGGGAGTATGAAAAGAAACTTGCAAGGAATATCAAAATCAAAGTTTTTACAACTATGTTAGGAAAAAGAGAGTGGTCAGAAGCAATGTGGGCCTCTTGAAAACTGATAATGGTGATATTGTCAATGAAAATAAGGAAATGGCAGACATGCTGAATAGTAATTGAGTTAGCATTTACCATAGAGGAAGAGGTCAGTATGCCAGACATCCCAACGAAACTAATATTGAATCAGAGTCAGGGACTCACCAGAATGAAAGTAAGCTATTGTTCTGCCATTCAGTGAGATCATGGCTGATCTGTGACCTAACTCCATCCACCCGCCTTGGCTCCATATGCTTTGGTTAACAAAATCTACTAATCTCTGATTTAAAATTAACAATTAATTTAGCATCAATTGCCGTTTGCAAAAGGGAGTTCCAAACTTCTACCGCCCTTGGTGTGTAGAAGTGTTTCCTAAATTTCACTCCTAAAAGTTCTGGCTCTAATTTTTAGACTATGCTCCCTAGTCCTAGACTGTCCAACCTATGTCTAACCTATCTGTTCCCCAAAATATCTTGAAAACTTTGATCAAGTCACCCTTCACCTTCTAAATTCCAGGGAATACAACTCTAGTTTGTGTAATCTCTCCTAATTTAACCCTTGGAGTCAGGGTATCATTCTGGTAAATCTATGCTGCACTCCAAGGTCAATATATGCTTCCTAAGGTGTGGCACCAGAACTGAACAGTACTCAGGCGTGGTCTAACCAGGGCTTTGCATAGCTGTAGTGTGACTTCTGCCGTGCCTCTCCCAACCACCAAAATTCCAATTCTCTAGAAATAGGGGCGGCGCAGTGGTTAGCACCGCAGCCTCACAGCTCCAGCAACCCGGGTTCAATTCTGGGTACTGCCTGTGTGGAGTTTGCAAGTTCTCCCTGTGTCTGCGTGGGTTTCCTCTGGGTGCTCCGGTTTCCTCCCACAACTAAAGACTTGCAGGTTGACAGGTTAATTGGCCATTATAAATTGCCCCTAGTATAGGTAGGTGGTAGGGGAATATAGGGACAGGTGAGGATGTGGTAGGAATATGGAATTAGTGTAGGATTAGTATAAATGGGTGGTTAATGGTCGGCACAGACTTGGTGGGCCGAAGGGCCTGTTTCAGTGCTGTATATCTAAATCTAAAATCTAAAGGCCTGCATTCCATTCGCCTTTGATTATTTTCTTTACCCGTTCTTGACATTTTATTGATCTGTGTACTTGGGACCCCAATTCTCTATGGATCAACATAGCTTTTCACCATTTAGAGAACAGAGAATTGAGACAGAGGCAAATAGAGACCAGTGAGAACAAAATTGTTTTGCAAATTTATGTCGGCTGTTTATAGCACACAACCCACAAGTGCTGCCTCTGCTAACTACTTCCTTTTGGGTTGCTGCCACGACTGGAGGAACCTGAGAAAACCACTTTATTTGGTAGGTGTCGGATGGTCAGAACTTTTCTTTTGCTTTCGTGTGCTGCCAGTACTGCCATTGGCAGAGCAGAAAAGTAAATGTGGCATGCAAACATTCAAGTAAAGACAAATAGTTGAAGGGTTTGAAAATGAAAAGTGCCATATCACCCAAGAAATGATCAGGAAAATAAGGATAGTAGTTTAGTAAATTAGTCAGTTCACAAGTTCCTGAACACTTGTCTATAATATGACATATATTGCACACTATGATGTGATCTTTCTACCACTTGTATTTGATTATCTGTGTATGTACAGGCCACATCAAACGTTCTGTGGTGACCCTTCAGAAGCTGGTGGATCGTTACCCAGATGATGTCTCAATTAAGAATGAGCTCGGAGTAGGTTATCTCTTATTGGGAGACAACAATAATGCCAAGAATGTCTATGAAGAGGTACATTGTAAAGAATTAATACAGAAATATGTCAGATATCTTTGTATGATTTTTATTCTAGAAGGGAATATTTGTTCCCCATGCTTGCATTTCACATTTAAAGAGAGCATATTCTTGAGAATATGTAGTCCCTAATGCTTCATTTGGTACATGAATTATCTATCGTGGAATTAAGCCACACAGACTATGAAGATACCAAGTTTCATCCTCAATCTATGCTAAATTAGCTGATTTCAGCTGGGTTATTGCTAAGAACACCTCAGCAACCCTGGACTAAAAAGGGGGATAAAATTAGTCTGGCGCCCTACTCTGGGTTGCTTTTCAGTCACCTCTCCTGGTAAGTGCGCATATGTGGACAGTGGCAAAGGTAGGATCAAGTTCAGCTGATTTCTCTGCTAGCAATCACTATTTATGCTCACACATTTAGGCAAGATACTAGTGGTTGACTGTTACTGTGGAAGTGTATCCTAGCATGAATCAGCACCTTCAGGAAAGGAGGAGAGTAAATTGGAAGGAAAAGGAAAAAAATACTCATCCTATTCCACATAGTACTCATCAATGCAACCAACCCCATTCTAAACGCCCCCTCCTCCCAGTGTAGAAGCACAAAAGTGCTGACATTAACTATAAAAATTGAAAGATCCATAGAACACTCCAATATCCCTCCAATCATGTGTGTTTCAGGTTATGTAAATGTGTGCATGTCCTCCCTGCCATGTTTGGATAGGGTATTGGATAGTGTTGAGAGACATAAGTACTTTATTGAGAGGCATAGAAATCAAATTATCAGTCAGTACAATCCAGGCTACATGACACATTACAAATAACCTGGACACCACTTCAACAATGCACATAATCAGGCTGTTAAATTGAGCTTCACTTTGTGTATGCTTTGTTGGAGAAAGTACACATTATTAAACTTGGTAAAAATACAGACACTGAATCAAAACTACATACGCAGCCTCACGGCCATTGCATACATCTAAGGTATTTGGCAAATCCTATTCAGTTTGTTTATGAACAAATAATGCAATGATGTGAATGATGTTGGAATGTGTTACTACATTACTTGCATTTGACAAAATTGTTAGATCTCCTGGCTCTCTCCCCTTCCCAAACAAAGAAAATGTTTACCAGATGCTTCTTCGGCAAAATAATGCCTTTATATTACCTGGTATCGGGCACAAAGCCAGAAAACTAAGAATGAATGGAGTAAGAAAAGAGAGTGCAGACCAGACTCGAGAGAGAAAAGAAATTGGGTCCATTTCCATTCTCTCAAATTCTTTCAGATAGTGTTGCTTGGAAACAAAGGCAGCTTCTCTGTCTAGACTGTCAATCAAACTGTGCCAGATCAGCCTCATAAACACATTTTCAGCTGTTTGTTATCAAAAATTCCATTGCCATGGTTCTCATCAAGAGCAGAACCTTTGCTGTCATTGACCCTATCCTCACACAGTTCATTAACATAATTGCATGGTGTCCCCAAGTACACAGGTCAATCTAGAATAAGAATTAACCCATGGCTTTCTGCAGCCTTGTTTTTTAACCTTGTGGAAACTCAGCAGTTTTTTTAGTATCAAAATCCATGATTAGCAGTGCAATGGTTAATATGAATATTCCACCCTCATTGACCTCGCATCTCTGCACAACATTTGTATTTACATTTGGTGCATTTCAATTCCAGAAAAGTAAGACACCGTTTTCAAAATAAAATTTTCCAAATGATCGTCTGCTTTATTATTAAATAATTAAATACATTTCTTCCACAAATCAGCTAATTACATCTCCTAATGTAACAATACTGATGCCACTATTTCTCAATGCTTGACTTGTATTGTTTGTATCTTTATTTTTAGAAATCTTCATAAATAACGAGAAACATGTTCAATAGTTTGGCTTTCACGGAGAAACTTATTTTCTTGATCCCCACATGTCCTTTAATAAAGTGATTTCAATGAACATGACCATTATGACTAAAGGGACCTCCCATAACAGCACAATCTTTTCCCCAAAAATATACTTTATTCATAAAAAAAATCTGTTTTAAAAAAAAATACATTACAACATAGTTCAAAACAGCACCAAGTTGACATTCTAAAAAGTGCAAAGGAAATCAGTTTTCTTCAATACAGGAAGTTGCCTCACAATCCTTCCATTCCATTTTACATGCCATATATATTTTACAGCAAACCTATATTTGGTATATACAACCCGAGGGGTTTCCCATGGGTCCAGCTCCTCAGACCACTATGGCGGGAGGACCTTACACAGTGGTCTTTCCCCATTGAGCCTTTGCAGCGGCTGCCCCAAGCTTTAGTGCGTCCAGCACAATGTGGTCATTTGAGTATAGGAGACAGAAAAGCAGTAAGGGTTGTGTGACAATGTATTCCCAAGTTATGGTTCTGATGATTCCCTTTTCAGTGATCTGCCTATTACTGATTCATTGTCAGCCAGTGATTGGTGTCCAGTCCAGCAACCCTTCTTCAGAACTAGCAAATAGTAGAAATGTAAAAGGTTATAAGCAAGTAAAGTGGGGGTGGGGCAAGAGATAACAAAGGAGAAGGTGTAGATAGGACAAGGTCACAGAAAGCTGACCAGAAGGTCATAGAGCAAAGGCAAACAATATGTTAACGGTGTGTTGAAAGACAAAGCATTAGTACAGATAGGGTGTTAACAGACTGAAAATTGAACAGCCGCAAGTAGAAACATGAAAAAAAATGTGGGTAAGCAAACTGAACAAACTAAGATGAAATAAAATAAAATAAACACAAAAAAAAAGTTTTAAAAAAGGAAGAAGGGTCACTGACCTGAAACGTTTAACTCTGCTTCTCTCTCCACAGATGCTGCCAGACCTGCTGAGTATTTCCAGCATTTCTTGTTTTTATTTCAGATTTCCAGCATCTACAGTATTTTGCTTTGATAATGATGTGTTGTTGCAGGTTCTGGCCCTTGCTCCAAATGATGGATTTGCTAAAGTTCATTATGGATTCATCCTCAAAGCTAGCAATCAGATAGCTGAGAGCATTCCATATCTTAAGGTAAGCACTGTACTAGTCAGGTTAATTAATTCAGAGTTGGATGTTGCATCATGTTTGAATACCAGAACCAGGTTAATAGAATACAAGTTACCTTTCCAGTATGACGGTTAATGCTGCCAACTAAAGTGGATATGATCAGCCTACGGCTGAAAGCCAGCAGCAATTCAGCAGTTCCACCAAACCCTGCACTACATTGTCCAGTTGAATACCAGATTGCATCAATTTTTGATGCCATATCTGAGCTGATTTTGTTTATGTTACCTTTGTAGCAACTCAGTGCCTTATAACTATCAGTGTGCTTGGTAAATTTGTGTTGTGACATACCAACTCTGTTGGCCTTTTTCACAGGAATGCATTGTATATTAGCAAAATGTTGTAGACTGTTCAAACCAGTTTCATGTTATTCATTGCAATAAAATAGAGAGAGTCAAGTGTATATCTCCTTGTGAGTGTGTGGTGGCTTTGTGGTATAAACAGATTCTTTAAAAATCCCATCTCTGCAGGAAGGATTAATATCTGGGGACCCAGGGACTGATGATGGTCGCTTTTACTTCCACTTAGGAGATGCATTACAGCGAATGGGTGATCAAGAGGTGAGTAAACCTGCAAGTTCCCATTTTATACAAATGGGTCAATAGAATCTATTCATGAAAAACTCAGTTAAGATCACAGATGTATTTCTGCCAAAAACAACATCTATACATATAAGAATCATTTAGAGTCATTTTATTTATGGTGTAGAAGGAGGCCATTCGGCCCATCATGTCCATGCTGGCTCTCTGCAGAGCAATCCAGTCAGTCCCACTTCCCCCTGGCCCTGCAAATTTATTTCCTTTAAATGCCCATCCAATTTCCTTTTGAAATCATTGATTGTCTCCGCTTCCACCACACTCGTGGGCAGCAAGTTCCAGGTCATTACCACATGCTGTGTAAAAAATGTTCTTCCACATATTCCCCCTGCATCATTTGCCCAAAACCTTCAATCTGTGTCCCTTAGTTCTTGCACCATCAGTCAATGGAAACAGTTTTCCTTGTCCAACTTATCTAAGCCTCTCATAATCTTGTACTATTCAATCAAATGTCCCCTCAATCTCCTTTCCACCAAGGAGAACAACCCAAGCTTTTCCAACCTAACCCTGTAACTAAAATTTCCCATCCCTGGAACCATTCTAGTAAATCTCCTCACCCTCACAACTTTCCTAAAGTGTAGTGACCAGAATTGGACCTAATGGGGCCTAACCAGAGCTTTATAAAGGTTCAGCATAACTTCCCTGCTTTTGTACTCAATACCTCTACTTATGAAGCCCAAGATCCATTTGCGTTGCTAACCACTCTCTCAATGACCCTGTCA
The DNA here is from genome assembly GCF_036365525.1 of Heterodontus francisci. Classification (NCBI taxonomy): domain Eukaryota; kingdom Metazoa; phylum Chordata; class Chondrichthyes; order Heterodontiformes; family Heterodontidae; genus Heterodontus; species Heterodontus francisci. Next base: position 109,876,978 of record NC_090375.1, on the reverse strand, counting down.
CCATCAAAGATTAATGCACATGCATGCCCAGTTCCCTCTGTTCCTGCACGCTCTTTAGAACTGTGCCATTAGGTCTATTTTGCCTCACCCTATCCCATCTGCCAAAATGCATCACCTCACACTTGTCTGTATTAAATTCCATCTGCCACCTGTCTGCCCGCCTGTCTATGTCCTGTTCTAGGTGGATCTAATCATCCTCACTGTTTGCCACTCCTCCAAGTTTGGTATCATCAAATTTTGAAACTCTACTCTGTATTCCAAGATACAAGTTATTTATATATAGCAAAAAAAGCACTGGTCCAAGCACTGATGCTTGGGGAACACCACTGTCTATCATCCTCCAGTCTGAAAAACAACCATTTACCAGGACTCGCTGTTTTCTGTCCTTGAGTCAATTTTTTATCCAATTGGACACTGACCCTCCTATTTCATGAGCCTCAATTTTGTTAACCAGCCTTTTGTGGTATTTTCTCAAACAGTTTCTTACAATCCATATCGACTGCATTCCCTTCATTAACCTTCTCTGTTACTTCATCAAAAAATTCAATTAGTTTAGTCAAGTATGATGTGCCTTTCACAAATCCGTGCTGCCTATCCTTAATTAACTCAAACCTCCCCAAGTGCCTGTTGATTTTTTTCCCCGATTATTGTTTCTAAAACCTTACCCACCACTGATGTTAAACTAACTGGCCTCTATTTGCTAGGACTGTCCTTACACCCTTTGCCTGTCTCCAATACTCTGACACCTCCCTCATATCCAGGGAAGATTGTAAGATTATGCCAAGCCCTTCTGTTATCTCCACCTCCACTTCCTTTAGCAACCTGAGATGCAAGCCATCCAGATCAGTGACTTATCTACCCTAAGCATCGCCAGCCTTTTGAGTACAACCTCTCTCTCTGTTTTACCCTATCCATTGCCTCTACTTTCTCTGCTTCTACCGATATTTTGTCAGATTCCTCTCCTTAGTAAACACCGCTACAAAATACTTATTAAGTATTCTAGCCTTGCCCTGTTCCTCTAAGCATATATTACCCTCTTTGTCCCTAATAGGCCTCACTCCATCTCTTACTGCCCAATAGATGATTTCTGGGTTCCCTTTTTAAATTGACTGCCATTCTATTCTCATATTCTCTCTTTGTGAGTCTTATTTTCCTGTTCACTTCACCTCTCAACTAATTATATTTGGCCTGGTTCTTATTTGAAGAATTCACCTGATGAGCATTATACACCCTGATTTTTTTTGTTTCATCATAATCTCTATTCCCCTTGTCATCCAAGGAGCCCTGTTTTTGGTTCCCTTACCTTTCACCCATGTTGGAATGTACCTAGCCTGTACCAAAAGCATCTCTTCCTTAAAGATAACCTATTGTTCCATTATAGTTTTTCCTGACAGTCTTTGGTTCCATGTTATCCTGGCTAGATCCCTTCTCTTCGCATTGAAATTAGCCCGCTTCCAATCTAGTCATTCTACCTTATATCATTCCTCGTTTTTCTGCATTACAATTCTAAACCTCATGATACAATGATCACACTTACCCAATGCTCCCCGACAGACACTTGGTCCACCTTATTTCCCAGTATCAGATCCAGCAATGCATCCTTTCTAGTTGGGCCGAGAACATACTGATCAAGGAAGTTTTCCTGAACGCAATCCAGAAATTCCTCCCCCTCCTTTCCCCTTACTCTAAAATTATCCCAATAGCTATTTGAGTAATTAAAGTTCTCCCATATCACCACTCTGTAGTTCTTGCACATTTCTGTGATAAGATAATAAAATTAGTTTAATAAAGTACATGGAAATTCTGCTTAATGAAGGATTGAAAATTCTGCTTTCAATATTTTGCTGTATTAGGCTTTTAGTAAAAATAATTGTCTGGCTCTAAATTAGGATGGGCTAACCTTCCAAGTAAAGTTAAAGCTAGATGAAATGTATCTCTAAATTTGATTTTTGTTTATATATCAGCACTTTTTTATCTCACCCTTTGATAAGCTTTCACATATTGCTTTTGCTTGCCCCTTTCTTTCTTCCATATCCAGTTAAACCTCAAATATTGCAATCAGTTAAAATCCATGCAGTGTACTCAAACCAGTTTCAGCTAAGTTCTATTTTTAATCAAAGTTACAAATGCCAGTTAATAATCTAGCTCCAGATAAATGACACCAGTTTAATCATGTTTAGTACAGCAATGGGAAAGCTTATTTTCATGTTGCTTTTGACATAACAAATGAATTTAAATGCTCAAGTTGTGAATGGTTAATTTCTCTGGGGAAGTAATCCAATCTGTAATTGGTGAAATTTCATGTAATTTTGAGTGTTTTGGCATTTTTCTGTAGCATTATATTTAATGCTGTCTATACAATTAACAGTGGAGGGGTTGGTGGTCCATGGGATCAACAGACATGCTGACAAGATTTCTTAGTATGATATATGATGGTTTTACTTGTTCATTTGATCCATAGGCATACAAGTGGTATGAGCTGGGACACAAAAAGGGTCACTTTGCATCAGTGTGGCAGCGTTCACTCTACAATGTGAATGGACTTAAGGCTCAGCCCTGGTGGACGACTAAAGAAACAGGTTATACTGAACTGGTGAAGGTATGTTCATTTTTAATGGAGCCCTGTGTTCAGTGTAATTCAATAACAGCAGCTTGCATTTGTGTAGTACCTTTAACATAGGAAAACTTAAATCGTTTCCCAGAAGCATAATCAGACAAATTGGCACTGAGCCAAAGAAGAAGATATTAGAAGGGGTGACTAAAAGCTTGGTCAAACAGGTAGGTTGGAAGGAGAGTTTAAAGAAGAGGAAAGTGGATATGTTTAGTTAGAGAATTCCAAAGCTTAGAGCATAGATAATTGGAGGCATATCTGCCAATAGTGGGGTGAAGGGGATGCAAAGAGGGCCAGAGTTAGGGGAAGCAGAGTTCTTGGAGTGTTGTAGGGCTGGAGAAGGTACAGACATGGCAAGGGATTCTTAGATAGTTGATTAGTTGATCACATGGCTATAATTGAGCTGTAGGGTGGCATCAGATAGGCAGAGACTGTGACCCCTTATCTAAATTTATTCACGAGGTAGTTGACGGACCTCAAATATAAGAGTTATTTGTCTTATAAAGGTATATTGTTTCACCCTACCCATTCTTCTACTGCTTAAAATAATTTTTGTCTTCCTTTTTCATGATGCACCATTTCCTAAGTAATGTGCCAACTCTTTGGCAGGGCAATCCAAAACTAATTCTACTGCCCTGTACTGTCTCTTCTATTTTCCTCTGCTTCAAATATTTATCCAATTTTTCCTTAAAAGATACACTAGTCTTTGCACCAACCACTTCCTGTGGCAAAGTATTTCATATTCCCATACTGTCTGTAAAGAAACTTCTTCCCTCACTCTTAGTGACAATTTTAAATTGATATCCTTAATCACAGGCACCCCAACCAGAGGAAATTGCCTTTCACCATTCGCCCTATCAATGTAGTTTAAATTTTTAAACCCCTCTATTAGATATTCTCTTTGCCTCCTGTGCGCCAATGGAAATAGTCTTAGTATCTTGCATCTCCTGTCATAACTACAGTGCCAAACCCTGCCATTATCCTGATGAATCTGTGCTGTGCCCTCTTGGTGACTTTAATGTCCTTTCTGTACCTCTGGTCTATTCAACACCTTGTACAATTTATCACTGCTTTTTTAAATCTTGTTTTCTGTATCTGTATTTATAAAACCTAAAATGCTGTTGGCCTTATTTGTGGCTTTATCTACCTGCACCTGCACTTTCAGGAAGTTGTTTGGAATGACACTAAAGAATGTGAACAAACAGATATAGGCATTCAATGAACGTATACTCACTTTTCTTGTTTTTCCTCCCAAAGTGTATTGCCTCACACTTAACCACATTAAGTTGCATCTGTTACCTCTCTGCCCATTCCACCAGATCACTCATTATTTGCCAATACCCCGACATTTGTGTCATCTGCAAATTACTTATATTTGCACAGAACAAAAGTGAACTGATTGCTGGTTCTTTTGGTAAAAAATTCCAACCTTTCTGCAGTCCAGCTCCAATTTATTTTGACTCTTGACTTGCTGTCAGCAACATTCTATCCATTTAGCTACAGTTCCTGATATACCATGGGCCTGAACTTTTCTAACAAACATATAGTGGGGCATTTTAGCATATGCTTTCTGGAGAACTGTAGACACTACGTAGAAATTCACTCCAACTGGTTTGCATTGACGTTTACCCTCTCTGCATTCCTGCTATCTATTCAATTAGTCAGTTCTTCAAAAAGCTCTTACTAATTTTGTTAAATATGACATCCTTTAACAAATCCATGCTGAAAGTCCTTGATTTACAACAGTGACTACACTTCAAAAGTAATTAATTGGCTGTATAGTATTTTGAAAGCCCTGAGGGTTATAAAAGGTGCTACATAAATGCAAGTTTGTTTTTCTTCTTTCGATTTACCTTTCTCCTTGATCCATGGCGTTGGCTTGGCTGCAGTCCCAGCAGTGGCCACTGCTCCCGTTGGCGCTGCTGGGACTAAGAGCTGCCGGCCCGCTGATTGGCCGGCAGCTCACTGAGGCAGGACCTCCTCCCTCAAGTGGGTGGAAGTCCCACCTTGGGACAATTAAAGCCTGGGGATCCGCAAAATATGGGACGGATCCCCAGGCTAGGCGGAAGCGGGTTCGCCACCAACTTTCACATCGGAGTCCGGCTCCCACCCATCCACTGTAAAATTCCGACCAATAGTTCTTTGAGATACTGACCAGACTTGGGTAACTCTGCTTCATTAGATTTTCATTTTGCTCTTGAGAAAGAAATATTCCTGATAATTACCTTACCTCTTGAAGGAGAGTTGTTCGGTTGTGAGATCCTAAATCCAATATCTAAATTTTGGTAATTTTTTTTTTCTTTGTAGACTCTTGAGAGGAATTGGAAGTTAATCCGTGATGAGGGTCTGGCTGTTATGGATAAAGAAAAGGGTTTTTTCTTGCCTGAAGATGAAAACTTGAGAGAGAAAGGAGACTGGAGCCAGTTTACACTTTGGCAGCAAGGTAATACATAGTTGTGAGGAAATCACTGCTAAAGATGTATGATGTTGCCATATATTGATTATCTATATCAGTATATTGTGATGTGTAAAACCCATGATGAATGTGTTCACTTTTTCTCTGATTGGAAGTAAACCACGATAACCCTGGTAAATTAGTGCAACAAATGGTAACGCTGCTGTAGCAAAACCTTTGTCGACCTAGACATGAAAAATTGTATTACACATTAAATGACATTATGGCAAGAAAGTGATATGCAAGCCACTGAATTAATATCTTTTGGTGTGGAGCTATCGAGATGCTAAGCAATGCACCATAGCAACAATACATATCTGACACCATCTGAATTTATCAGTAGCCATGCTGTTTAAGCAAAATAGTATTTTCATTCATTAATTTACTTAAAGTGCTCTAGCATCTGAATGCTATTGTAGCATTAATGGAATATGTAGACAATATCCATGAGATTGGTAAATATTCCATGTGTCACATATCTCTCTGTCTCCTATGATTTATATGCTTGTACAGTGCAGGAAATACTTAATCAGTATTACTTGCATAATTTTTTTTTAACTTGTACCATCAGGCAGCAATATTGTGATATCTCAGCGCACAGATACTGAGTGATTAATGTGGGCCGTTCCTAGTCCATTAGAGCAGTTGATTTTGCATGTAGTTGTTCCATCAGGCATGATATTTCGCCACAAGTGCCTAACAAAAAAATACCCATTGCTTTTTGAAATGATACAGCTTTGAGTGAATGAAATTTGGACTAATATATGCTCACATTTCATTTTATTAATCCCTGGACACACATCACTTGTAATGTCTGTTATTACCTTGCTTTCTATCATCAATTGCTTTTTTCATATAAGCTGTATGTAAAGATCTGGATAAATTCTCAAACAATACAGCAAAAGGTGAACATTTTCAGTTTAATCCAGTAGTTTGCTCACTCCATGCCCTCAAAGCATTAACTCCACACTGGAGGTACAGTTCCATGGATGTTAATGCCATCCTATACCTTACCTAAGTAACTATATTCACTTGTGTGCTTTGTCAGTGACTGTCAGCAGCCCATCTGACTCATAGAATGATACAGCACAGAAGACGACCATTCAGCCCATGTTGCCATTTTGGTAGAGTTATCCAATTAGTCCCACTCCCTTGCTCATTCCCCATAACCTGTAGGTGGGGGCATCATGTCTGAACCCCAGTCACGACCACACTGCACATGTTTCCAGCAGGATCCACTGGAATAGTGATCAGGAGCAGGACCTCTGGTTGATTCATCCCTCCTTAACCTAGTGAACCTGAGGCCTGTTATAGTGCCCTTGTTGCACCAGCTAAATTAACGCAGACCTAGAATTGAACGTGTGACCTTCTTAGTCTATATAATTCTGCTATTTACGTGTCTGAGCTTGCTGAATTGTCACTTACCCTTCAAAACCATGTATCTGGCTGGGGAAGCTTTAACTCATTGTGCTTTGTGTAGGACTTGCCATGCATTTCCTTTAGTTAGGTAAGCAAGGAATTTCTGTCATTTAAAAAAATGTAAATGAGGCAAAATTATCTTCAGTGATTTTGTTTGATGAAAATTTAAGGTGATTTAATTTGCAATTGCCATGTTGATTCTCTAACATTATAATTTGGATGATCAATGCAAGAAAACTGGAGCAATATTAGGAGGCATTAATTGTTTTTTTTCCCCCAAAAGTTCAGAATTGATTAATTCTCAAGAGAAAGGGGTTATAATACTCCATGTGCTTGCTTACATAAATAGTTTCCTCATTTTTTATAGTGGTTGATCTCCCGTGGAATTGCACATGGGGAGTCAACTAGGGTTAGAGGGCAAAGGATAATTAAACTGGGTAAAAGGTGGCAGGGGCAGAGGAGGAGAGAAATGAAGGAAGGAAAGGAAGAGGATGAAAGAGTTCACTGAGTTCAAGATTGGGAGAGGATGTTACATCGCAAAGTTGTGATTAGAAAGGAGTGCTTGCTGTGTTTTGGAATGAAAGTCTTTGGGGGAAGAGGTGGCTGAGTGGGAAGAGGAGATAACATCAGGAATGTATTCCGTTGTCCGAGAGGATTGAGTTACTGGTCGGGGGAGGTGGGATTGATATTGGGGGTTATTTGAATTACATTAACAATAGTAAGGAACTTATAAATTGTTGTTATTTTCAAGACTGAAAGCCTCAGTAAAGTGTCTGAAAACAGAGGAGTTCAGAATCTAAACAAGTGCAATGCCAGTTGCTAACCATTGTTAGGCTGCAGCAGACTCTTAGTCATAGAGAGAGATACAGCACTGAAACAGGCCCTTCGGCCCACCGAGTATGTGCCGACCAACAACCACCCATTTATACTAATCCTACATTAAAATCCCATATTCCCTACCTCATCCCCACCTCTCTCCTACCACCTACCTACACTAGGGGCAATTTACAATGGTAAATTTACCTATCAACCTGCAAGTCTTTGGCTGTGGGAGGAAACCCACCCGATCACAGGGAGAACTTGCAAACTCCGCACAGGCAGTACCCAGAACCGAACCCGGGTTGCTGGAGCTGTGAGGCTGCGGTGCTAACCACTGCGCCACTGTGCCGCCCCAAACAGAACTCTCTAATAAGGAATTGAATATAGTTACAGGCTGTTGTGATTGAAAAATGTGACCAAGGCCTGAGTGCTCTAAAATACAATACCTCCGGGATATCTCAAATTTAACAGACGCGAACACAATTTATGTGGAAATTGCTCTAAGGAATGTTGACAGGTCCTATCAATTTTAGTGATAGTTTTTTGAGAGAAATAAGTTTCTTATAAAAAGATCATAGAATAACTTAAAGCAGAGGAGGAGGAGATAATTCAGCCCATCGTGCCTATCTTTGAAGGAGTTGCAAGTTTAGGCCTACATCCCCACTTTTTGTCTGTAACCCTGCAAGTTCTTTATCCCCAATTACCTAACTTCCTTTTAAAATTATTTACAAACTCAGCTTCCATCATCTTTTTAGGGAGAACAGACTAGATTATGTCAGCTCTGAAAAAAATTTCTTCTCAATTCCCCTCAACCTTTTGCCAATGATTTTGAATCACTTGGCAAAAGAATAGTTTTTCTCTATCTACTCTATCAAAACCTCTCATCATTTTGAAAACCTCTATCAGGTTGCTTCTTAACCTTCTGTATTCCAAGGAGAACAGTCTGAACTTTTTTTAATCTCTCCTCATAACTGAAGTCCGTCATCCCTGGTACCACCCTGGTAAACCACCTCTATGCCCTTTCTAAGGCCTTTGCATTTTTCCTGAAGTGTGGTGCCCAGAATCATCCACAATACTCCAGCTGAGGCCTAACCAGTCATTTATAAAGTTCTAGCATGATCTCTTCACTTTTACATTGTATTCCTCTATTTATACCCCCCAAGTAACCCATATGCATTATTAGTTACCTTAATGACCACCAATAATGTTTATGAATGGCTGTTAAATATGATCTATCTTTATAATTGCATTGTACATTGGGAGAAAAGAATAGAGTGCAAGTATCTCGTGGAAAAGAAAACAATCCTGGATTATCCCTTATTTATTTTAGAAGCTATTGGATAACGTCTTGCAGCACACTGTCAACTGTAATAACTCAAGCCACAGGATAATTTGTAATCAACTAGTATTTGGAGGTGGAGCAAACGTCTAGGCTTACACTGCGAATGTCCTGGGGAAATGCACAGCAGGAAAACCAAGCAAAATCTCATTAATTGCAGTTCATTTGTACAGCTATATCTTGTGTAAATGCTGTTCTTTCAAATTAATTCAAATTGTTAATTTTCTGATTGCACTGATTTTATCATGCAACAGGTTTTAGCTTGAGTCCGGTTACGGTGGAGATTGTCTAAAATCCTCTGATTCTTTACCACTTCCTTTCCTTAAGGTATGGAATGGTTTCACAGGTATCTGCAGCCCTTTTAATCTTCACTCAGTCTTAGCTGTGAGTGACACAGCTAAGCATTATCCAGTCTTTATCTGATGTCCACAGATGGCCCACTTCCAGCAGGAACTCTTGTTGATTCTCTTTGTCCCTCTGATTACCCACTGAGTTGCCCTCCAACACCTCCCACTGGCCAAGATCAGGTAATTCTGCATAGAACAGATATTAAAGCTGAGGCCTCCACATCTTGAATGGCCTAGTACTACATTAATGCATTTATCTGTTAGGTAATCAGGAGAGCCTGATGGGCACAGTCATTAAAAACCGAAACCTTAATCATCCATCATAAAGTTTCTCTGTCACCCTGGGTAACAATGTAGCAAATTTAATTCTATACTGGCCCTTATGTCATGAATTTCAACTCTGTTTTGCTTAAAAGAAATGCTTACTTATTGGTGTATATTGAACTATTATTAAATTCTATTATATTTAGAATTTGTGTCCTAACATGTGACTTATCCTAAGTCCTTGAGGTAGGTGCACATTCCTGAGATTTTCCTAATGTTTCAATAGGGCTGTGTGCTGCCTAAACCACTGTACAAGTTTTGCCAGGCGCCAGAGTGAAGATTGATTTTACTTCTACCAGGTGGTATTTTACTGATTCCTCTCTGCAATATCCCGTCATTGGTTTGCACTAGTAGCGGAAATTTTGTTCTAATGGCAGTATGGGACCATGGGAAGCACTCCTCATGATATTATTGGAGCAGAATTGCACATCACATTGGTAGGGGGAAGGGTTAGTTCTACACAACTAGCCTGCTTTATAGGTTTTATAATTTTTATAACAGACCTGTAGAATATACCTCTTTAATCATGAGTATAACAGCATGGATCATTTTTGTTGCTGCGCAAGATTTTCAAATGAAACAAAGTGATTGAGAGATGTAAACCTAAATTAGTATCTGTTTTTTTCCAGCATCTTTGTGCTTCTAACTATTGCGACATCATGATTTGAAACAGATTTTATGGTTAAATTAACTGAATTGGTATTAGAATTGTGATGCACCGATCAAATAGTTACCAGTTTAAAAATGTGTAAGAAACAGATTCTGAATTATTTGGAGCAGCTGCCTCCTATTCTCTGGTCTACCATTCAGAATGTGGGCAGGCTGAGCAAATTGTCTCTGCGCTTGTTGTCCACTTGTACTCTGACTCAATTTTCCAGATGTTTTAGCACTGATTGACGTTTGTCATTCCAGGTGAGAAGGGGACTGGCTAAGTTAGAGGTGGGAAGTGTAGCTCTGTATGCTGACCGCAACCCCCACTACCACCCCAGTCTCTAGGCAAAACAAAATAGTAAAGTATAGAAATTAAGGTACAAATGTTGCTATATCTAACGAAAAGCACAGCTTAGTGCTTAAACTTTGTTCTGGACACAATTGCTAAAATTCTGTAATGTAGTACTGTGTTTATACATTGTAAGAAATGTTCTTCTGTCATGATTGGGTGAGTAGCTAAATTTATTAATTCTATATAGAAAATGATATGACAAGAAGGGTTGGAGTTATCATGAAGCTGTCGGTGGATATTGGGCAATTAATAGTTGATGTCAGATTTCTTCTTAAGCACTTAAAAATATTTAGTATAGAGAACCGTAAAAGGTGTCATATGTTTAATAAAACTGAGTTATATCTGACCACAAATCATTTTTAAGCTATCAGTCCATTAAAATATATTCTGGCTATTGGATGGTAGTGCTTTAGACTTGGATTTCTAAATCAGTTTGAATTAACATTTGGGCGAGTTTCACTTGAGACAGACAACTAATACTGTGGGACAGTAAAAGGCATCACATGACTAACAGAACAAGAAATAGCACACCCCACACACATACAAAGGCACTATACTTAATTGGTATATCACAGCATCATTAATTGCAAATAATTATGGATGAATAAAGCATTTTGGCCCATTTTAGTTTAATCCAGAAAAACCCTAAAGTTTCCTGTTGCAGCATCTGATTGTTTCTTAAAGGAGTTCAGGGCTTTTAACTTCACCATCCAACTAGTTGTCCAGTCCATGGGCTGAATTTTGTTCTGGTCCCGACGGTGGGCTCCGTGGTGGGAGTGCCAGAAGATCGGAGGGGCAGAGGCCTGCCATGGAGCCCTACGCCAGGATTACCGGGCACAATACTCCCGACGGTGGCGAGGCTCCATGATGGCCCATCCACTGCTCAACAATGGGACCCAGCTTTAAATATTTATATAAGGTGTTTGCATGCATTAAAACCTAACCCGCAGCGATCTTACCTTCAGTTCCGGATCTTCAGTGGCAACAGGTGGCACTTACGTCTTCACTTTCCTGTCCAAGGGATAGCTGGTTCCTATTCTCTGATGGGGAAGGGGGAAACTCAGGATTTGTAGTGGCGGGGAGGAACGGGGTCAACTCTGCATTTTTAGTGTTGCAGGGGAAGGGGGTGAACTCTGCAATTTCAGTGTAGTGGGAGCGGATAGGCCAAATGTTTATTTTCAGTGTATTAGGGGGAGGGAACGGGGGCAACTCTGCATTCTCCTAGCAGGGCTGGCAGCTCTTTAAAAATGTCACCAGTGCCTGCGCAGAGACAGCTAACACCATTCACGATGTCACCGAGGCCACCCCCGCCATGTGAGTGGAGGGGAAGGTGGCTGTCCTGCATACTTTAATGAGCCACCAGGCTCAAGATCATGGTGATGTGCATGCCGGCTGCCATTTTTTCTGCCTGTCTCTGCTTTCGGCGGTGGGAAAACATTCAGCCCCATGTGTTAATCACTTTGTAGAAGAAAATCTGACATCAGCCTTTTACTAGTTTGATCTTGTGATTTCCCTTCACCCATTCATACAATTTAGTTTAAACTAAATTTCCAGATTTACCTTCTACCAAATTATGTAATACTGGTTTAAGATCTCCACTCATACTTCCATTCGTGGTTAAGCCAAGTTTTTCCCATCGTTCCTCATAATTCAGAAAGTTGACACTAGAGATTGGGCTGTTTCCTACACTACCTCCAACGCTGGACTCTCATGCTTGTGACCAGAGCCTGGGCACAGTACATAGAACGTAGGAGCAGGAGTAGGCTATTCGGCCCTTCAAGTCTGCTCTGCAATTTGATCAGATCTAGTTGTGGTCTCAACTCCATTTTCCTATCTTGCCCCCATAACCCTTTACTGCCTTGTATATCAAAAATCTATCTAACTCAGCCTTGAATAAATTCAAAGACCCAGCCTCCCCTGCTTTCTGAAGAAGAGAATGCCACAGACCAACGACCCTCAGAGAAAAAAATATCCTCATCTCCGTCTTAAAAGGGAGACCTCTTATTCTTAAAGTCTGTCCCCCAGTTCTAGTCTCCCCCACAAGAGGAAGCATCCTCCTGGTATCCACCCTATCAAGTCCCCTCAGGATCTTATGTTTCAATAAGATCACCTCTCATTCTTCTAAACTTCAATGGGCATAGGCCCAATGTATGAGCTGACCAGAACTTGTTGTATGAACATGGCTTCCTCTGACTACTGTTCTACCATTTTGGCTATGTAGTTTGTTACAACCGAGGTGGGAGGAGCGCACTGTCTTTTCTAGTTCCACATCTCCACAGGTCACAACATATATTTAAATGTTTAACCAATTACCGATACGGTCAATCATATACTCTGCTCTTTATCCCAGAAAAAATACACCAACCAGGTTTCTTTAATAAACAAAACTATCAGTTCATTTTAAAACAAGACTTATCTAGTAACAAAGCAAAGCATTAGCACACAGATTGAAATATGAAAGTTCCCTTTTTCTCTTAGCCCAAACACACACACATACTGGTTAAAGAAAAATAAAGAAATTTTGTCTGCAGAGCTCTTTTACAAAAAAAAACTTGTCAGATACTTGTAGAAAACGGTTGAGATATGTTGTGTCCCATAATGGCATACAGTCTGGCATCCGGGAACATGTAGACAGGTCACTGGAATCTTTTCTGGAGCAGTTCTTTTCAGGTGGCATCAAGAATTAATCTGGCAGGTTTTTCCCAGCTTCTCAGGAGAAATGCAGCATCAGGAGTGTTAGCTCTCACACACACTAAACTCTCTGGGCTTTTCAGAGAAGTGAAGAAAGCGATGAGCTGGGCGTTCCTCTCTTGGCAGGCTGACCTTCAACTAACTCAAAACAGCCCACACCCCAACCAGAAAATCAAAGCAATATCCCAAAAGCAAAACTTCCTGAACATCCTAAATCTTGACACGTCACTTCTCTGTAAACATCTTCCCCAAGTCACCAAGGTTGCTTATTGAGTTTAAGGCATGTGACTTGCAGTAAATGTTGTTTTCAACAAAAAAAACCTCTGTGACCCTTGTAAAAATAAAATTCACAGCCATGGAATCTTTTCAATTTTAAGACACCAGTCCACAAAAAAAAATTAAAAATTGGAAGCACTTTCATAAGTTCAACATTCTATTGACTTTGTCCACTGCTGCTTCGTGGTCAGACATGTTGAACTTGAGTCTAGTGATTCCCAAGTCCCTTTCAACTTTATATATAACATCAGTGGTAGGGAAACTATTGGAAAAACTTCTGAGGGACACGATTAACCTCCAGTTGGAGAGGCAGGATTAATCAAGGATAGTCAGCATGGCTTTGTCAGGGGGCGATCATGTTGAACAAACTTGATTGATTTTTTGAGAAGGTGACTAGGTGTGTAGATGAGGGTAAAGCAGTTGATATAGTCTACATGGACCTCAGTAAGGCTTTTGATAAGGTCCTGCATGGGAGATTGGTCAGGAAGGCAAGAGCCCATGGGATCCAGGGCAATTTGGCAAATTGGATCCAAAATTGGCTTAGTGGCAGGAGGCAGAGGGTGATGGTTGAGGGTTATTTTTGCGATTGGAAGCCTGTGACCAGTCGTGTGCTGCAGGGATCAATGCTGGGACCCTTGATGTTTGTAGTGTACATTAATGATTTGGACGTGAATATAGGAGGTGTGATCAGTAAGTTCGCAGATGACACGAAAATTGGTGGTGTTGTAAATAGTGAGGAGGAAAGCCTTAGATTACAGAACGATATAGATGGGCTGGTACGATGGGCGGAGCAGTGGCAAATTGAATTTAATCCTGAAATGTGTGAGGTGATGCATTTTGGGAGGACTAACAAGACAAGGGAATATACAATGGGTGGTAGGACCATAGGAAGAACCTTTGTGTACTTGTCCATAGATCACTGAAGGTAGCAGCAAAGGTAGATAAGGTGGTTAGGAAGGCATATGGTGTCATGGTCCTGTAGTTTTTTTTTCTGAAATATGCAGTTTGCCTTTAAGGCTTGCGAGGGATAAGTATTGCTTTAAGAACTAGCAAGCCTCAGGAGTTATAGGAAGGTGCATTTTTGTTGCCTTAGAAACAGCCATTTGGAGACTGCAATCCAAAGGGTGCTTTCTCGTTACCATAGACACAGCCACTGGGAGTGAGTCTCATGCCATACATTTGTTACAACTCAGCTTGAACTGGCTTTTAGTTGAAGACAGTTTGTTCTAACACACAGACAGAGGACACAGCTGTGATTTTTGGCACATCTGAAAAAGAGCTCTCAGCTATTTAAACTGAAGGAATAGGATTTTAGTCTATTTAATTATTATCTCAAAATTATAAAACAGCAAGCCAGAACACAGATCTCTGGTAATTTAAACTGAAGGGAGGAAAGTCAGACTGTGACAATCTTTTATCCCTCAAAAACTCTAAAGTCAGATTGATTCTGTTGAAAGTGCTGGAAAGTCGTTAATTGTTGAAATTCGCTGGAGAAGGAAAGCAACATTCTGTGAGGACTTTAGGCAACATTGGACTGTTAATTTACAAGGACTCTAATTTTTCTATTTTAAATGTTGTTTACATCTTCATAGTGTTTAAGAATTTAGTTCTTCTAATTAAAGAGTTAATTTGTTGATTTAAAGACACCTGGTTTGGTTAGCCTCATTTGGGGGTTAATAGATGGTACAATTTGGCTGGGTCTTTCTTTAATTTGGAAAGTTTTAAATGATATGTTAGCCGATCTGTGGAGCAATGGGATTGAATTAACAGTGTGTTGGTCCCACCAAAATCAGAATCGTATATTTTGGTTGGGGGCTTTGACTGGAGCGGTGGGTCGTAACAATGGGATACTTGCCTTTACTAGCCAAGGCATAGAGTACAAGAGCAGGGAGGTTATGATGGAGCTGTATAAAACGCTAGTTCGGTCACAGCTGGAGTACTGTGTACAGATCTGGACGCCACACAGGAGGAAGGATGTGATTGCACTGGAGAGGGTGTAGAGGAGATTCACCAGGATGTTGCCTGGCTGGAGCATTTCAGCTATGAAGACAGACTGGATAGGCTAGGGTTGTTTTCCTTAGAGCAGAGAAGGCTGAGGGGGGGGGACCTGATTGAGGTATACAAAATTATAAGGGGCATAGATAGGAAGAAGCTTTTTCTCTTAACAGAGGGGTCAATAACCAGGGGGCGTAGATTTAAGGTAAGGGGCAGGAGGTTTAGAGGGGATTTGAGGAAAAGTTTTTCACCCAGAGGGTGATTGGAATCTGGAACACTGCCTAAAAGGGTGGTAGAGGCAGGAGCCCTCACAATAGATGAGCACTTGAAACGCCATAACATACAAGGCTACGGGCCAAGTGCTGGAAAATGGGATTAGAATAGATAGACTTGATGGCCGGCGTGGACACGGTGGGCCAAAGGGTCTGTTTCTGTGCTGTATAACTGACTATTATTCATGGCTATTTCAATGCTAATCAAGGAGAACATCTTTCCTACCTGTGCTCAATATTTTACACTTGCCTGTATTAAATTTCATCTGCTATTGTTCTGTCATATATTTTGTCCAAATCATTTTGATTCTTTATGACTCCACTCCCCATTATATTTCAATAGTCATTTGCTGGGAAAAATTAAAGGTAGCAGTGGGAATTGAGAGAATTATTCCAAAAAAAATTAGATTCTTGCTTAGTGCTCAGCATGGGTATTCATTTGGGTCTTGTAATGGTTGTTAGGGAGTTGGAGGAGGATGATGAGTTTAAGCAGTAGTTTCCCTTAGTGCTTGTCTCCATTTCAGGATAACCCCACTCCAGGTTCTCCAGCTTTCATGCTTGACAATTTTCTCTTACGCTCTAATACTCATTCAGCTGTTTTACTGACCTGTGATCTTTCATTTAATATTGTATTATACTTTCATACAGAATTATCCACTCACCCTTAATAATTCTCTCATTTCTATCTGTTCTTCAAAGTTTTTGTACCTAACTCACTAAAGCCATACCCTTTCTTGTAATAAAGGCCAACATACCATTTTCCTTCTTAATTGCTTGTTGTACCTACAAATTAGCTTTCAGGTCACCCAAGTCCCTTTGAAGTTCAACACTTCCCAGCCTCTCACCATTTAAGAAATACTCTGTATCTCTGTTTTTCCTACCAAAGTGAACCACCTCACATTTCCCCACGTATTCCATCTGCCAAATTTTCGCCCACTCACTTAGCCTCTTCAAATCCCCTTGAAGTGTCTTTGCATCCTCCTCACTACTCATACATCCACCTAGTTTTGTGTTGTCTGCAAACTTGGAATTATTATATTTAACCCCACATCCAAATCATTGATATAAATTGTAACTAGCTGGGGCCCAAGCATTGATCCTTGCTGTACCCCACTAGTCACAGCCTGCCTACCTGAAAATTACCCATTTATTCCTACACTGTTTTCTGTCCATTAACCAGTTCTCAATCTATGCCAGTATATTCCCCCCCCAATCCTGTGTGCTCGAATTTTGTTTACTAACCTCTTGTGTGGGACCTTATCAAAAGATTTCTGAATCTAAATGTACCACATCCACCAGTTCCCCCTTATCTATTGTGCTAGTTACATCCTCAAAAAAACTCCCAACACTTTCGTTAAACATGATTTTCCTTTCATAAATCCATGTTGACTCTGCCCAATCCGACCATTATTTCTAAGTGTCCTGTTATCACTAACTTTATTATAGATTCTAGCATTTTCCCTACGACTGATGTTAGACAAACAGGTCTGTTGTTCCCCTTTTTCTCCCCCCCCCCAATGACCACCAATGCATTTACTGTCTCTACAGCCACCTCTTTCAACACTGGGATGTAGATCATCAGGTCCAAGGGATTTATCTATTTTACATCCCATTAATTCCTGTAGTACTTTTTTTTTAAACTACTATTTATATTAATATCTTGCTGTTCCTCATTTACACTAGTCCCTTGATTCTCCATTATTTCTGGAGAGTTTTTGGTATTTTCCTTCATGAAGACAGATACGAAGTATTTGTTTAGTTTCTCTGCCATTTCCTTATTCCCCAATTTAAATTCTCCTGATTTTGCTTGTAATGGAACATTTGTTTTTGCTAATATTTTCCTTTTTATATACCTATAAGCTTTTACAATCCATTTTTATGTTTCTCGCGAGTTTACTCTCATTCTGTTTTCCATTTCTTAATCTTTTTCTTGGTCCTCCTTATCTGAATTCTGAAATGCTCCCACTCCTCAGGCTTAGCCTTTTTTTGGCAACTTTATATGCCTCTATGATCTAAAACAATCCTTGATTTATTTTGTTAGCCACAGTTGGAACACTTTCCTTGCTGGGATTTTAAGCATTAGAGGAATGTATTTTTGTAGTAATTTATGTATTAGTTCTTTAAATGTTAGTCACTGCCTGTCTACCATCATATCTTTTAACGTAGTTTCCCAATCCACCATAGCCAATTTGCCCCTCATAACTTCATAGTTTCCTTTGCTTTGATTTAAGACCCTAGTTTCTGATCAAACTACATCACTTTCAAACATAATGTATAATTCTGTCATATTACAGTCACTCTTTCCTAAAGGCTCCTTTACAACAAGATTATTAATTAGCATTTTTTCATTGCACAATACTCGACCTAAAATAACCCATTCCCTCGTTGGTTCCTCAACATACTACTCTAGAAAGCCATCTCGCATACATGACAAGAATTTGTCCTCCACAGTATTAATACTAATTAGGTATACCCAGTCTATATATGTAGATTGAAATCTCCCACGACTACTGTATTACATTACACACAACTCTAATTTCCTGATTTATACTGTGATTTACATTACCACTGCTGTTTGCTGGCCTATGAACAACTCCCACCAATATTTCTGCCCCTTGCTCTTTATTAGTTCCATCCAAACGGATTCTACATCTTGATATTTAGAACTAAGGTCATCTCTCACTGCAGTACTAACGCCCTCTTTAATTAGCAGAGCCACCCCACCACATTTTCCCAGCTTCCTGTCCTTCCTGAATGTCACATATCCATGGATATTCAAGTCCCAGCTTTGGTTTCCCCACATCTCTAATGGCTATCAGGTAATACATATGAATTTCTATTTGAGCTGACAATTCAGCTGTTTCATTGTGAATGCTGCAGGCATTCAGATACAGGACCCTTAATTGTTTTATATTTACTGTTTTTGTAAACTCTGGCCCTATCTGCTGGCATATTCTTAAGTTCGCAATCACTGCCCCTTCCTGCCATTCTCGGTGATTATCATTATCTTTATTGCTACGTTGATCTATTGCCTTGTCATTTCTTTTTAATTTATTCAATCTCCCCTTATATGGTCCCTTCCCCCCTCTATTTAGTTTAAAACCCTCTACTTCCCTGGTTATACAACTCACTAGAACACTGGACCCAGCACAGTTCAGGTTAAGTCTGTCCCAATGGTACAGCCTCCACTTTCCCAGTACTGATGCCAGTGCCCCATGAACTGAAACCCACTTCTCCCACACCAGTCTTTGAGCTATGCATTCATCTCTAATTTTATTTACCTTATGCCAATTTGCACGTGGCTCAGGTAATAATCCAGAGATTATTACCTTTTAGATACTGCTTATTAATTTAGTGCCTAGCTCCTCATACAGAACCTCTTTCCTAGTCCTGTGTATGTCATTGGTACCTACATGGACCACAACAACTGGATCCTCCCCCTCCCACTGCAAGTTTCTCTCCAGCCCTGAGCAGATGTCCCAAACCCTGGCACCAGGCAGGCAACACAGCCTTCTGGATTCTCATTCTCAGCTGCAGATAACAGTGTCTATCCCCCTCGACTGTACTGTCCTCTACTAGCACTACATTCATTTTAACTCCCCCCACTTGAATGGCTTCCTGTTCATCCACACTACAGCCCTTGCTCTTGTCCATATAAGCTGGAAGAACCGCGAATTTGTTTTTCAATTACAAGGGCTGAGGATGGCCTTTGCTGCCTGACTCAGTCACATATTCCTGTCCCTGATCATTAATACTTGTCTAACACTGATAAGAAACATCAGGTTTTGTTAAGGGGATACGATAATGTCCTAAAACTGCAGATCCACTGACTTTCCAAAAATAAATTGCCTTATCATGCTCCATGTCAAGTCTTACTTGTGCCTTTTCATAGAAGATTTACTCAACAGCGATAGGTATCTCACTAGAGACATCAGTCCCAATAAAGTGGCTTAGTCCAGCTATTTTACATTAAATTACAACACTCTTTAGTTGCCTCAATGTTTTGTCATTACCAAACCTAAAGCAAGTAGTACTTTTATACTCCTGAGCCTTGCGTCAATCCTCACTAGTTGTTGTGGGACAAAACCCTATTCAGAGTCAAGTGAGCTGAACTTAGAAAATCTTTATAACAAGCAAGGGAGTGCCTTCAGCATGCTAAAGTCTCTCGAAAAAATCATGCTTACAGCAGAGATAATTATCCAATAATGTTATGCAAAATTAATACAGTTGGTTACTCATGACATTTTGATGATCTTACTATTGCTTATACACTTCTTTTCAATACTCATTCTTCTTTGCAATTTCGCCCTCCCCAATTTTGTCTCTTGCAACAGATAAATAGACCAAGGCCTCATGATAGAAAAAGTTCAGCAAAAGAAAAACTTCAGCTGTGTGAACCTTAGTAACCCTATTAACCCTTCATTTTACACATCACTAGTGAATCTAGATAACATTTTAACCAAACTGTTCTACATACTATCGAAGTGCAAGCACTATCTAGCACAACACAGGTTGAATAAGTCTGCAACTAACACATTTATCACAGGACTAATTGTGACTAGTACAATTTGTTTGGATTCTTCATTGTTTTCTGCCTCAATTCTCCATGTCATGTGCCATTCCAAGGACCTTGTCTGTCCGCTTTGGGTCAGTTCATCACATAATGATACTTTGAGTCACACCTGAAACACCTATTAACAGTTAATTGAGCATTTGTGAGATTCATTTGCATATTATTGCTGTTCCAATTCTGTCTTCTGCTGTAATCACCAGATCTGCTAAAGGTGCTTTCATCCTCATTCTGCCTATCTGCAGCCCTTCCATTGTACTGATGCCTGCATCCAGTATCTAGACCATTTCTAAATCCAGCAATCATTGAGTCCTCCATTCTGTGGATCTGTGGAATGTCCCAGATGTTCCACCAAGGCTGCAGAAAATGACCATTTCCCCTGGAATTTTTAAGCTAACGGACATCTGATCTGACAGGAGTCTGTCTCCTAGAAACTGAATATCATTAGAACCAGTAGCATATCCATATGCAACACCCTAGCACAATCCAGCAATTTAAATGCTAACATAGTCAGCCATATGTACCTCCATTGAATAACCATTGTTTTCCAAAATCTACTAAAGTCTGATCATGCCTATTAAGCATCATCTTTCTTATAAGTTTCATCAAAGAACTCTAATGGAAAACCCAAACCATCATCAGGCAGGCATCCAGCTCACAAGATACTTTATTTGATTTTATTTCTGGTAGGAAGCAATAGTGCCAAGGCCAGACCTTGTTTCCTCTTTGGCGGGGACATAACCAGTGTCCACAAATCAACTTCATTCTTCCACTGGTCATATGGTTCAGACTCTGAGAATAACAGGATAATTATACCCCAACAATTTACTCTTGCTTTCTGCTATTTCTTACAATGGCTACTAGATTTCTGTCTTTTTTTTTCTCCTTAGTTTCCAACCTTCACCTTTAGGCAACCACTCTGCTACCATGTTATACTCAAGAAAGCCAATTGGTGAAGGATAGAACCAGCGCTAATCTTTACTCAGTCTAACATTTATTTAGAGAGTAAACCATTACAAACATACATCTCCTAACTCAGCTCCACAGCAGTTTCAGGAACATGATGAAATACTCTCCATCTGCCTAGACAGTGCAGCTCCAACAACACTTAAGAAGCTCGACAGCATCCAGGACAAACCAGCCCGCTTGATTGGTACCCCATTTACCACCTTGAACATTCACTCCCTCCACCACCAACACAGTGGCAGTAGTGTGTACCATATACAAGATGCACTGCACCAACTCACCAAGACTCCTTCAACAGCACCATCCAAACCGGTGACCTCTACCACCGAGTAGGACAAGGGCAGCAGATGCATGGGAACACCACCACCTGCAAGTTTCTCTCCAAGCCACACACCATCCTGTCTTGGAACCATATTGCCTTTCCTTCACTGTCACTGAAATCCTAGAGCTCCCATCCTAACAGCAATGTTGGTGTACCTACACCCCAAGGACTGCAGCAGTTCAAGAACCACCACCTTCTCTAGGGCAATTCAGGATGGGCAATAAATGCTGCCATAGCCAACAACACCCACACATCCCTCAAACAAATAATGAAAAAGTGTCTCTTTATATCTGCTCAAGGGAAACCCCAATTGATGCTCTCCACCTGCATATAATTAGACACAATTGATATACAATTAACAATTGACTTCAGCACCCAGGATTAGAGAAGGAAGAAAAATAGGTACAAGTTTCTGCTCCTGATTTTCTAATCTGAGACCTTTGCTAGAAACTGCACTTTTGAATGTCTGGTGAGGATAATATTAAGCTTAGATGTGATTCCCCTCCTCCTCCATACTAATAACCTATTGGTACCTTACTGAACACTGTTCAGTTGTCAAAAACCCAACAGGAATTAATGGCAATTGAAATAGCTAAACTGAAATGTAATGTTAAAATGGTTTACCCTGGTGCACTGTAAAAATGTTTTGTAATTTATAAACAGATTTTTTTAGAGGTGAAGCAGTTTTCAATTCATTTTGTTGGTAAAATAATGTGAAAAATTAGAGTATCAGAACAACCTGTTTTATACATGACAGAGTAGCAAATTGTAAAGTAGCCTCAGTGGGAGATACTGCATTGTCGTCTCCCAGTGGAGGCATGTATTAGAGCTTTCAGAGCACTTGAATACACAGTCACTGAACGCTCAATTACAGTCCTTGGATAGAATTGGACTCCTACATGCAGAAAGTTGAGCTAGTATGCATAGCTGTCAGTGAATCTGTGTTACTTACACTGTAAAGTCTCTATTATTACTAAGGTAAAATTGTACCTGTGGAGAAGTTCATTTTTCCCCACTTGGTATAGGTTGGTTGAATGAATTAGACATAAAAGCTTTGTAAATAAAAGATGAATTGGCAAGAAAATGCTATTATATTAGGAAATCTAACAATTCATACTAAAGATGTGCTTAATTGTGATATGTTAGGGACACATGACCATGTCCCATCTGAACAAATGTCGATATGTAAGCAAAATGTCATACGAATTGAGAATGATTTTGGAATTGGTGGGGATGATGGACAGGAGTACAGTATATGTAAATTGGATTGTTCAAATTGATGAAGTTTCTTAAACTTTTTCATTTGTTACTAAGTGGGATTCTTTTGGGTGTTACATCAGAGTAATTTTACCCCAGTTTAATCCTAAACAGATTTACTCCTTCTAACCCCTCCTTGTAATGTTTTCAAGCCAAGATGAAAGAATTCAAAATGCCTGAGAATTAAAAAACATTCTTCTATTCTGGTATGTTTGTATATTTTGTACAACAGCAAGGGAAATGTGATGCGTGAGGAAATCATAATATGTGAGCTCTGACTAGATGTGTAAAAGAAGTACATCAATTAGGATTTAATTGAATGTAAAGTTTGTAGTATGGCTGGGAATGGTTGTTAAATTAACAATTCATTGACTGTGCATCTAATTATGACAGTCTGAAATTATGGTCATGCAGCTGCTGATTTGTATATATTTTTCTATTTCCCAATAGGTCGTAGGACTGAGAATTCCTGTAAACAAGTCCCAAAAACATGTGCCTTATTTGAAAAGTTTCCTGAGTCAACAGGCTGCAAACGTGGACAGGTGTTTTCACTTTTTCATAATCTTTTATTGTAGAAATAATTTATTGATTCAGCGCTGAATGCTGTATGAAGATTTCAAGATATTTTATAGGTTTCTATTATAAAATTAGTGAAATATGGCCTATGAATTTTGAACAGAGGAAGACATGAAACGCATCCTTTATCAGTTCAGAATAAATCTAAATTCTACTTTGAGTCAAATATAACTTTTTAGTTGAAAATCCTCACAGCATACAGGCCTATAAGACCAGCCACAGTTTTTCAGAAAAAATCTGTTAAATGCATTGTTCTTTCACACCAATTAAAATGTCATCACTTTATGAAACAATTCATTAAGATCTTGACTGTGTCTTGACACATATGGCATTAGTAATTAGCTTGACATCCAGAGTCGTGGCATCTGCACATGCGCAGTTAAACATGGAAATCAGGAAGTTGCTGTCCGAGTTGCCGTACTCCTCCACAAGTTTCGCTACACCAGTACCTCGCCAGGAGACTTGGCATTAAAACACATGAAAGGCGTGAATTTGCAGCACCTGCCCACTAGATATCCACTAAACATGCCAGCAAAAGTTAGGACTTATCCGTTAAAGTGTAAGTGAATGTTTTATTTCGCAATAGTTCTTAATTACTACCAGACAATCTGTCAGGCACTGAAAATTTACTTTTACAAGTGCTGAATTTCATTCCTTCCTATATTAATTGTTGTTGGAGTTTCTATAAAAATTAAAACAATTTTTTGTTTAATTTTCCATCGATCCATCTTCTCAATCCCATCTTTCTTTATCTATCTTTATTTTGCTTTCTGTACATAATTTTACATTGAATCAAATATTGTAATTTACACTTCCTAGTTTAAACTCTGTGTGGCTCAGTAAGGATTCTTCAATCTGATTGGTTCAAGAGACACATTGTTGCTTACTCCGTTCACACATGCCACAGATCTCAAATGCACACCTTACCAAATTCTTAATGCATATAGGTCTACAGTACAAAACTACACTGACCATTTCTATCTAGGGGCCTCAAGAATGGTTAATACGCACAATGGAGATATCACATCATTACCATAGGGAGTGCAGTGAAGCCTAAAAGTCCACTTGAGAGTCTTACATTTGATACTAATTTTCTTTTCTCCTAAAGTTCTTTGTTAAGGCTGAAGGGTACCAGCAGCCTTCTTTTCCAACTGCCCATTCATGTCTAAGTCAAAATATTGAGTTTTGGAAAACTATTCAAATGTAGCCAAATCACAGCCAAGGCCATTCTTATCTCAGCCAACATCAACACAAAGGTACTTTCTAGCATGCCTGCAGTGGAAAACCTTTTTACTGCTCCTCATTGACCCTATGATCAATGCCTCTGCTGCCATGCTGGCTGAGATCAGCTGATTGAGCAGACAACAGGGATTGAGTCTGTTCTGTACTGCTCTGCTGGGAACTACTGATTGTTATATATTTAATATTCCTCCTGGGTTTGGGTTTCTGCTGGAGATCAAAATTGTTGTCATGATTATTGAAGAGAAAATGCCCTTCTCCTATGGATGGTGCTGCACATCAATCACCAACACTTCTCATTAGTTGGAATTAGTGAAACGAGCTCTAACTGTTAAAACCTTTGAAAAGTCTTATGCTCTACACAACAAAAATTGATGTATCATTGGTCTGGTGTTGCTGCTTTATTTAATGGATGCCATAGAGCATTTCAAAAGTACAGTGACTACATTTCCATTTCCCATGCAAGCCTTTTTTTGTAATTCAGATGTGAGTATAAAGGTGACAGTGGTGAATAGAAAACTTCAATATAATTATGGCTTCCAAATCAAAGATATTTTTGTTGCATTTTTATACGTGAAGCTGCTATATGTCAAATGGTTTCTTTTCCTCAGCAATGAATCATTCTGTTAGTTCATTGATACCACAACGTACAGTCACCTTTGATCTCTTTACATAGAAGTACTTAGTAATTTATTAATATCTCCTTTCCCTTCTGTGTTTTTTCCCAGCAATCCACATAGCTTCCATCTGCTGCCTTACTGCCTCTTTGTAAGGAGGGAAAGCTGTTTGGGTAATTGCTCTTTAGCATTTCTTTGTTAATGTTGGTTATCTAAATTGATTCTGTCAGTATTTCTTCCCTTTGAGGTTGGTTGGTTGGTCCAACTCAAAACAAATGAGGATAGATTTGGAAACTAGCACATTTGTATTTTAAACTCCTGCCCTCTCGTTTAGAGCCCAAAGGTGGATGTAACAGATCCATGGCACGTTTGAAGGAAGAGCGAATTAGTTCTATCCTATGTCCTGGCTATTATTTATCCCTCAACCACCACCATTAATAAACAGATTATCTTGGTCATTATCTTATTTGTGTTTTTGGGACCTTGCTGTGCACGAATTGGCTGCCACATTTTCCAACCATGAATACATTTCAAAAGGTACTTTATTAGCTGTAAACGCTTTGGGACGTCCTGCAGTAGTGAAAGGCACTACATAAATGGAAGCTCTTTCATATCACGGCTGTCTAATGTAAATTTGCAAGTGGGAGCTTTGGGAAGAATTCAACTATGGCTGGAATATATGTTTTTTAAAACTTTCTTGTGGGCACATATTAGACTGTTTTGGGAGCCTGTTAAAAAAATAATCCAGTTTTAATTGGCATTCAGACTTCACTCCAGAGAAACAAGTTTGCCAGTTTTAGCCAAGTCTATGGTCAGAGACCTACAACTGTCCCAAAACAGAGGAGCCAACAAGTAGTTTTTGACATTGTTATAGAGAGATCCCTATCTTGCAGGGGACAGCAGCCTTCCCTTCTGGGGTAGTGTGCGTAGGGGGGGGTGAGCACAGAATTGAATACAAAACATATACAAATTTTGATAGAAATGTATTTGTTTTGTATATTTTCACACTGTTTTGATTGCTTGCTAAACTAATGGAACATGGGCAGGTGAGGCCAGTGTCCATGTAGCAACCTCTCTTTGGAACAGAGGAAGAATTTGATTGGTGAATAACTGGTACGTTATTTTACTTCTCATTGTAATAATAAGTTTTTAAAGTTACGTTATGGCAGGTCAGCTTGGCCAAGTGGAATGTACTTTCTGCGGTATGTGGGAAGTTATGGACCCACCACGTGTCCTAGTCGAGCACATCTGCAGGAAGTGTCACTGGCTGCAGAAGCTTGAGCTCCGGGTTTCAGAACTCGAGCGGCGTTTGGAGTTACTGTTGTGCATCTGTGAGGCGGAGGAATAGGGTTTTCCCTGATCCTATCCGCCAATAACTTCTCGTGTCCTCTCCTTGCTCTTCTTAGCTCTCCCTTTAGATCCTTCCTGGCTAGCTTGTAACTCTCAAGCGCCCTAACTGAGCCTTCACGTCTCATCCTAACATAAGCCGCCTTCTTCCTCTTGACAAGCGCTTCAACTTCTTTAGTAAACCACGGCTCTCTCGCTCGACAACTTCCTCCCTGCCTCACAGGTACATACTTATCAAGGACACGCAGTAGCTGCTCCTTGAATAAGCTCCACATTTCGATTGTTCCCATCCCCTGCAGTTCCCTTCCCCATCCTACGCATCCTAAATCTTGCCTAATCGCATCATAATTTCCTTTCCCCCAGCTATAATTTTTGCCCTGCGGTATATACCTGTCCCTGCCCATCGCTAAGGTAAACCTAACCGAATTGTGATCACTATCACCAAAGTGCTCACCTACATCTAAATCTAACACCTGGCCGGGTTCATTACCCAGTACCAAATCCAATGTGGCATCACCCCTGGTTGGCCTGTCTACGTACTGTGTCAGAAAACCCTCCTGCACTGGACCTTTGTTGCGCCTTTGCTGTTTGTAGTATATGTAAATGATTTGGAGGAACATGTAGCTGGTCTGATTAGTAAGTTTGCGAACGACACAAAGGTTGGTGGAGTTGCGGATAATGATGAGGATTGTCAGAGGATACAGCAGGAGATAGATCGGTTGGAGACTTGGGCAGAGAAATGGCAGATGGAGTTTAATCCGGACAAATGTGAGGTTATGCATTTTGGAAGGTCTAATGCAGGTGGGAGGTATACAGTAAATGGCAGAACCCTTCGGAGTATTGACAGGCAGTGAGATCTGGGCGTACAGGTCCACAGGTCACTGAAAGTGGCAACGCAGGTGGATAAGGTAGTCAAGAAGGCATACGGCATGCTTGCCTTCATCGGTCAGGGCATAGAGTATAAAAATTGGTAAGTCATGTTGCAGCTGTGCAGAACCTTAGTTAGGCCACACTTAGAATATTGTTTGCAATTCTGGTTGCCACACTACCAGAAGGACGTGGAGGCTTTGGAGAGGGTACAGAGGAGGTTTACCAGGATGTTACCTGGTCTGGAGGGCATTAGCTATGAGGAGAGGTTGGAAAAACTCGGATTGTTTTAACTGGAACGACTGAGGTGGAGGGGCGACATGATAGAGGTTGACAAAGTTATGAGCGGCATGGACAGAGTGGATAGTCAGAAGCTTTTTCCCAGGGTGGAAGAGTCAGTTACTAGGGGACATAGGTTGAAGGTGCAAGGGGCAAAGTTTAGAGGGGATGTGCGAGGCAAGTTTTTTGCACAGAGGGTGGTGAGTGCCTGGAACTTGCTGCCAGGGGAGGTGGTGGAAGCAGATACGATAGCGACGTTTAAGAGACATCTTGACAAATATATGAATAGGAAGGGAATAGAGGGATATGGGCCCCGGAAGTGCAGAAGGTGTTAGTTTTGGCAGGCATCAAGATTGGCGCAGGCTTGGAGGGCCGAATGGCCTGTTCCTGTGCTGTACTGTTCTTTGTTCTTTGTAATTGGTTTTCCATTTTGGATACTGGTGAGAGCGATGGTTCCTCTGAGGAGTGCAGTCTGAGCAAAGTCTGTGGCATCACAAGTGGCTCAGCTGGACAGGCAGGGAGGAAGAAGGGTGGAAGAGCAATAGTGACAAGGGATGCAATATTCAGGGGATCAGACAGGCGTTTCTGCGGCAGTAAATGTGACTCCAGGATGGTGTGTTGCCTCCCTGGTGCCAGGGTCAAGGATGACACGGAGCCCCTGTGCGACATCCTTCTGGGGGAGGGTGAACAGCCAGGGGTCATGGTCCACACTGGTACCAATGATGTAGGTAGGAAGAGAGATGAGGTCCTGAAAGCAGATTTTAGGGAGTTAGGAAAGAAATTAAAAAGCAGGCCCTCCAAAGCAGTAATCTCAGGATTACTCCCAGTGCCACGTGCTAGTGAGCGTAGGAATAGGAGGATTGATCGATTGAACATGTGGCTGGAGAATTGGTGTAGTAGGGTGGGCATCAGATTTCTGAGGCATTGGGACTAGTTCTGGGGCAGGTGGAACCTGTACAAGATGGATGGACTACACCTTAGCAGGACCAGAATTAATATCCTCGCAGGGAGATTTGCTAGTGCTGTTGGGGAAGGTTTAAACTAGCTTGTCGGGGGTGGAAACCTGAGGGCTGGCTCAAATTGGAAGGAAGTAAAGCTGGCAACAGGAGGTAGAAAAATAGCAAGTGACATTAGAAGGCAGGCGAAACAAAGACGAGCATCAACTAGGCTTAGAATGCAGAATAAAGTCAAGACGACAAGGTTAAGGGCATTCTACCTGAATGCATGCAGCATTCGCAACAAGGTAGCTGATTTAAAGGCTCAAATAGAAGTAAATGGGTATGATCTAATTGCCATAATGGAAATGTGGCTACAGGGTGACCAAGACTGTGAACTGAATATTCAAGCATATTCGACATTTAGGAAGGGCAGGCAAAAAGGAAAAGGAGGTGGTGTTGTGCTGATCATAAGGGATGGGATCAGTATGTTAGTAAGGGAGGATCTCAGATCGAAAGAACAAAATTTGGAATTTGTTTTGGTGGAGCTAACAAACAGCAAGGGGCAGCAAACATTGGTAGGAGTTGTTTATAGGCCACCAAACAGTAGTGGTAGTGTGGGGAGTGGTATTAATTAGAGTAGAGAAGCATATGGCGTGGGTAATACAGTAATCATGGTTGAGTTCAATCTGCATATAGACTGGGTAAACATAATGAGCACTAATGCTGTGGAGGACGAGTTTCTGGAGTGTGTTAGGGATAGTTTTCTGGAGCAGTATGTTGAACTGACTAGAGAACAGGCTATTTTAAATCTAGTATTATATAATGAGAAAGGGCAAATTAATAATCTTGTTGTAAAAGAACCTTTAGGTTTACAATGGGTAGGCGGTGGCGTAGTGGTACTACCACTGGACTAGTAACCCAGAGACCCAGGGTATTTCTCTGGGGACATGGGTTCGAATCCCACCACAGCAGAAGGTGGAATTTGAATTTAATTAATAAATCTGGAATTAAAAGCTAGTCTAATGATGGCCATGAAACCATTGTCGATTGTTGTAAAAACCCATCTGGTTCACTAATGTCCTTCAGGGAAGGAAATCTGCTGTCCTTACCTGGTCTGGCCTACATGTGACTCCAGACCCTCAGCAATGTGATTAACTCTTACATGCCCTCTGAAATGGCCTAGCAAGCCACTCAGTTGTACCTAACCGCTATGACGTTAATAAAAAGGAATGAATCCGGACGGACCACCCGGCATCGACCCAGGCAACAGAAACGACAATGGCAAACCCAGCCCTGTCGACCCTGCAAAGTCCTCCTTACTAACATCTGGGGGCTTGTGCCAAAGTTGGGAGAGCTGTCCCACACACTAGTCAAGCAACAACCTGACATAGTCATACTCACAGAATCATACCTTACAGACAACGTCCCAGACCCTGCCATTACCATCCCCGGGTATGTCCTGTCCCACCGGCAGGACCGACCGACCAGAGGTGGTGGCACAGTGGTATACAGTAGGGAGGGAGTTGCCCTGGGGGTCCTCAACATCGACTCCGGACCCCATGAAGTCTCATGGCATCAGGTCAAACATGAGCAAGGTAACCTCCTACTGATTACCACCTACCGCCCTCCCTCAGCTGATGCCTCAGTGCTCCTCCATGTTGAACACCACTTGGAGGAAGCACTGAGGGTGGCAAGGGCACAAAATGTACTCTGGGTGGGGGACTTCAATGTCCATCACCAAGAGTGGCTCGATAGCACCACTACTGATCGAGCTGGTCGAGTCCTCAAGGACATAGCTGCTAGACTGGGTCTGCGGCAGGTGGTGGGGGAACCAACAAGAGGGAAAAACATACTTGACCTCGTCCTCACCAGTCTGCCTGCCGCAGATGCTTCTATCCATGACAGTATTGGTAGGAGTGACCACCGCACAGTCCTTGTGGAGACGAAGTCCCGCCTTCACATTTAGGATACCGTCTATCGTGTTGTGTGGCACTATCGCCGTGCTAATTGGGATAGATTTCGAACAGATCTAGCAATGCAAAACTGGGCATCCATGAGGTGCTGTGGGCCATCAGCAGCAGCAGAATTGTACTCAACCACAATCTGTAACCTCATGGCCCGGCATATCCCCCACTCTACCATTAACATCAATCCAGGAGACCAACCCTGGTTCAATGAAGAGTGCAGGAGGACTTGCCAGGAGCAGCACAAGGCATACCTCAAAATGAGGTGTCAGCCTGGTGAAGCTACAACCCAGGACTACTTGCATGCCAAACTGCGTAAGCCGCATGCTATAGACAGAGCTAAGCGATCCCATAACCAACGGATCAGATCTAAGCTCTGCAGTCCTGCCACATCCAGTCGTGAATAGTGGTGGACAATTGAACAACTAACTGGAGGAGGTGGCTCCACAAATATCCCCATCCTCAATGATGGGGGAGCCCAGCACATCAGTGCGAAAGATAAGGCTGAAGCATTTGCAACAATCTTCAGCCAGAAGTGCCGAGTTGATGATCCATCTCGGCCTCCTCCTGAAGTCCCCAGCATCACAGATGCCAGACTTCAGCCAATTCGATTCACTCCGCGTGATATCAAGAAACGACTGAAGGCACTGGACACTGCAAAAGCTATGGGCCCTGACAATATTCCAGCAATAGTACTGAAGACCTGTGCTCCAGAAATTGCCGCGCCCCTAGCCAAGCTGTTCCAGTACAGCTGCAACACTGGCGTCTACCCTGCAATGTGGAAAGTTGCCCAGGTATGTCCTGTACACAAAAAGCAGGACAAATCCAACCTGGCAAATTACCACCCCATCAGCCTACTCTCAATCATCAGTCAAGTGATGGAAGGTGTCATCAACAGTGCCATCAAGCAGCACTTGCTTAGCAATACCTGCTCAGTGACACTCAGTTTGGGTTCCGCCAGGGCCACTCAGCTCCTGACCTCATTACAGCCTTGGTTCAAACATGGTCAAAAGGGCTGAACTCAAGAGGTGAGGTGAGAGTGACTGCCCTTGACATCAAGACAGCATTTGACCGAGTATGGCATCAGGAGCCCTAGCAAAACTGAGGTCAATGGGAATCAGGGGGAAAACCCTCCACTGGCTGGAGTCATACCTAGCGCAAAGGAAGATGGTTGTGGTTGTTGGAGGTCAATCATCTGAGCTCCAGGACATCACTGCAGGAGTTACTCAGGGTAGTGTCCTAGGCCCAACCATCTTCAGCTGCTTCATCAATGACCTTCCTTCAATCATAAGGTCAGAAGTGGGGATGTTCACTGATGATTGCACAATGTTCAGCACCATTCGTGACTCCTCAGATACTGAAGCAGTCCGTGTAGAAATGCAGCAAGACCTGGACAACATCCAGGCTTGGGCTGATAAGTGGCAAGTAACATTCGCGCCACACAAGTGCCAGGCAATGACCATCTCCAACAAGAGAGAATCAAACCATCTCCCCTTGACATTCAACGGCATTACCATTGCTGAATCCCCCACTATCAACATCCTAGGGGCTACCATTGACCAGAAACTGAACTGGAGTAGCCATATAAATATCGTGGCTACAAGAGCAGGTCAGAAGCTAGGAATTCTGAGGCAAGTAACTCACCTCCTGACTCGCCAAAGCCTGTCCACCATCTACAAGGCACAAGTCAGGAGTGTGATGGAATACTCTCCACTTGCCTGGATGGGTGCAGCTCCAACAACACTCATGAAGCTCAACACCATCCAGGACAAAGCAGCCAGCTTGATTGGCACCCCATCTACAAACATTCACTTTCTCCACCACCGACGCACAGTTGCATCAGTGTGTACCATCTACAAGATGCACTGCAGCACCTTAGACAGCACCTTCCAAACCTGTGACCTCTACCAACTAGAAGGACAAGGGCAGCAAATACATGGGAACACCACCACCTGAAAGTTCCCCTCCAAGTCTCACACCATCCTGACTTGGAACTATATCGCCGTTCCTTCACTGTCGCTGGATCAAAATCCTGGAACTCCCTTCCTAACAGCACTGTGGGGGTACCTACCCCAAATGGACTGCAGCGGTTCAAGAAGGCAGCTCACTACCACCTTCTCAAGGGCAATTAGGGATGGGCAATCAATGCTGGCCTGGCCAGTGATGCCTGCATCCCATGAATGAATTAAAAAAAAAAAAGGATGAGTGACCATAATATGATGGAATTTTACATTATGTTTGAAAGTGAGATAGTTCAATCTGAAGCCAGGGTGTTCAATTTGAACAAAGGAAATTATGAAGGTATGAGGGGCAAATTGGCTGAGCTGGATTGGGAAAATACATTTAAAGGTATGACAGTATATAGGCAATAGATAGTCTTTAAAGAAATATTACATAGTTTACAGCAACTATACATTCCTTCAAGGCACAAAAACCCCAAAAAGTAAAGGTAGTCAATCGTGGCTAACAAAGGAAGTTAAGGATCGTATAAGATTAAAAGAAAAGGCCTATAAAGTTGCCAGAAATAGTAGTAAACCTGAGGATTGGGAGATTTTAGAATACAGCAAAGGAGGACGAAGAAACTGGTAAAGAAAGGGAGAATAGAATATGAATATAAGCTAGCAAAAAATATAAAAGCATCTACAGGTACGTAAAAAGGAAACGTTTGGCTAAGTCAAATGTGGGTCCATTACAGGCAGAGTCTGGGAGAATTTATAATGGAGAATAGAGAAATGGCAGAGAAGCTAAATGATTACTTTGTGTCTGTCTTCACTGTGGAAGATACAATAAATCTCCCAAGCGATTGGGGGAACGAGGAATTGAAGGAAATTAGTATTAGTAAGAAGGTTGTATTGGAGAAATTAATGGGGCTGAAGGTTGATAACTCCCCAAAACCAGAGTGTTGAAAGAGGTAGCTGTGGCAATAGTTGATGCATTGGTGATCATCTTCCAAAATTCTATACATTCTGGAGCAGTTTCTGCAGATTGGAAGGTTGCAAATGTTACCTCACTATTTAAGAAGGGAGGGAGAGAGAAAACAGGGAATTACAGATCTTGTTAGCCTTACATCAGTCATTGGAAAAATGCAAGAATCTATTCTAAAGAATGTGATAAATGGACACTTGCATAATAATGATCTGATTGGGCATAGTCAACAAGGATTTATGAATGGAAATCATGTTTGACGAACCTGTTGGGGTTTTTTGAAAATGTTAACAGAATTGATAAAAGGAAGTCGGTGGACATGGTGTACTTGGATTTTCAGAAGGCTTTTGATATAGTCCCCCACAGGAGATTGGTTAGCAAAATTAAAGCACATGGGATAGGAGGTAATATAGTGGCATGGATTAAGGATTGGTTAACAGGCAGAAAGCAGAGAGTAGGAATAGACGGGTCATTCTCGCGTTGGCAGGCTCTGACTAGTGGGGTACCGCTGAGATCAGGCTTGGGCCCCAGCTGTTCACAATATATATCAATGATTTGGATGTGGGGACCAAATGTAATATTTCCAAGTTTTCAGATTACACAAAACTAGGTGGGAATGTGTGTTGGAAGCAAGATGCAAAGTGGCTTCAAGGGGATTTGGACAGACTTAGTGAGTGGGCAAGAACGTAGCAGATGAAGTATAATATAGAAAAATGTGAGGTTATCCACTTTGGTAGGAGGACAGATGTGCAGAGTATTTCTTAAATGGTAAGAGATTAGAAAGTGTAGATGTACAAAGGGACCTGGGTGTCCTTGTCAATAAGTCACTGAAAGCTAACATGCAGGTGCAGCAAGCAATTAGGAAGGCTAATGGTATATTAGCCTTTATTGCAAGAGGATTTGAGTACAGGAGTAGTGAAGTCTTGCTTCAGTTGTATAGAACCTTGGTTAGACCCACTTGGAGTACTGTGTGCAATTTTGGTCCCCTTACTTAGGAAGGATATTATTGCCGTAGAGGGAGTGCAACAAAGGTTCACCAGACCTTTTCCCGAGATGGCGGGATTGTCCTATTAAGAGAAATTGGGGAAACTGGGCCTGTATTCTCTCGAGTTTCGAAGAATGAGAGGTGATCTCATTGAAACCTACAAAATACTTAAAGGGTTAGACAGGGTAGATGCAGCTAAGATGTTTGCCCTGGTTGGAGAGTCTTGAACCAGGGGACACAATTTCAAAATAATGAGGAAGCCACTTCGGACAGAGATGAGGAGAAATTTCTTTACTCAGAGGATTGTGAATCTTTTAAATTCTCTATCCCAGAGGGCTTTGGAAGCTCAATCATTGAGTATGTTTAAAGCAGAGATTGACAGATTTCTAAATACCAGTGAAATAAAGGGATATGAGGATAGTGTGGGGAAAGGCATTGAAGTGGATCAGTCATGATCATATAGAATGGTGGGGCAGGCTCGATGGGCTGAATGGCCTACTCCTACTCCTATGTTCCCATATTCAGCCATTCCAGAACAATGGCAGGAAATGAACTCTGATCTTTCTGGATTTTTTAAGGAGGCCAGTAGTCCCACTACTGGAAACCTAAAGCAGGTCCTCAGCCTGTGTGAACAGACAGCAAAACCCTGGGTGGGATTTTACCAGCATCAGCCAATTAAGAAGCCCTCCTCTCAGAACTACTGGCTCAGTCAGAGGCTCAGTAGCCTCGACAGTGCCACCGATAGAGATGGTTGCTGCTGA
Organism: Heterodontus francisci; assembly: GCF_036365525.1. Taxonomy (NCBI): domain Eukaryota; kingdom Metazoa; phylum Chordata; class Chondrichthyes; order Heterodontiformes; family Heterodontidae; genus Heterodontus; species Heterodontus francisci. Next base: position 109,841,814 of record NC_090375.1, on the reverse strand, counting down.
GGCTGCAGGGAAAGGAAGAGGGAACCTCCATGTTGAGGTGCCCTCAAAGGCCAAGCAAGTTTTTATTTTTACTGGACCAGGCAGGCAGGTCCCTGCAGTTGGAGGGGTGAACCCTCCAGCAGCAGCATCGGACCCATAGAGGGTGGCCATTTCTGCCTGGGGGCCCCTTGTGGGCCATGTAACGATCATTAGGGAAGGTACCCCTCCTCCTCCCACCCCACCCGGTTTCTCCCCCCCCAAACGCAGGAACCTGCTGGGGCTGCCATGGTTTACCTGGCATCTTTCCCACGTGGCGGAGGCCTGCCCCAATACTGGCGGGAGAAGGAAGTGGCTGTTAATTGGTTGATTCATCGGTTCAATTAACCAGAGGCGGGCAGCCGCACCGCATCCGTTGCCGTTGCCGCCATTGACAGTATCCAGTGGTGGTGGGAAGATGCTAGGCTCCCCTCTTGACACCTTCCAGCACCATTTTACCAGCCCTCCTGCCTCCCAGCGCTGATGAAATTCCGGCCTAAGATTCTAATTGTGTGTCTTTGTGTTATACCTCTCTGCCTCCTATCTGCCAGCCTCTGTGCCTGGCTGCCTGCCTGCCTTTGTGCTTGCCTCTGTGCCTGCCTGTCTGCCTCTTTGCCTGCCTGCCTGCCTCTGTTTCACTGCACATGAAAGGATTTGGCTGTGTACCAACTAACAGGAAACACTGCACAGAAACCACTGGGAGGAGTGAATTGTGAACATCAGCCTTCTATGACAGCTGGGGAACCCAGCCAGTTTGTACCGGTTCTTTACAAGCTGAATAGCAGTGCATTTCTTTTGTCTGAGTCCATTTTATTTGTGGGCCTATTTGGTCAGTGAAGGGTCACATAGTCAACTTATTTTATAAAAAAAAAGCTATTCATGAGAGTCCTATTTAGATTGCCCTACCTAGCATGGCGTACAGAACAGCTGCACAGGGATGAGTTAATGTATTCTTTTCTTAGTAGTGCTAACTCAAAAGACAGATTATATAATGTTTGGTACATTGAAAAGAATAGCAACAGAAGTAGGCTATGTCAGAGGATCTTCAAACCCTGTATAGTAGGTCTTGCAGTGAGCAATTATCATTCGTAAGCAGTAAAACTGCTATTCCTTAGTAGCTTCTGGGTTGACAGCATGCTTTTGACCTTTAACCCTGCCTTACCCACCCCCATTTTGTTCTTCGCCTATGAATCAATAGGATGCACTTAGTGGCTTATTTGAAAAGCAGATGAATCAATAACATGTCTAGGTCAGCTTAATTTTCAAGAATTTTGAACAAGGTTATTGTGTTCGAGAAAGGTTATTGAGAATGGGTGTTGTGAAAAAAGACTTCATAGTTGAGCCTTTACCCTACTGGATGCATACATTTCTTCTGAAAAGGATGTTTTTTCTCTAACAGCAAATAGGTTGGTAAGGGCAAAAGGACACAAGCATTGTTCAGTACAGGAAAAAAGTCATTAAGCTAAACAAGCCCATGCCTTTTTCAGAGATCGACCACACCCTATTCTCCACCATTTCCCTCAAATCCATTTTTGCTTAAGAAATGCATCCAATTTGTAACGTTTGCTTCAATGATCTTTCCTCGTAACGTATTACATAATTCTGTCCCCCTTTGGCTGTAAAGGTCCTGCCTGACTTTCCTTCTCATGCCTAACTTCCTCATTTTTGACTATAATTTTAATCCTTCAATATTCTGGACATATTTTTGGTCAATTTTGTCAATTCTCCTTCAAAATTTCAATTAGATTAACTTGAAGTCTCTGCTTCTCCACCCCAACCTCCCCCAAAAAAGCTCAACTTCCTTGACCTCTCATCAAAAACTTAAATGTCTGATACTGAAACCATATTTGTTAGCACCTCTCAAAGCCCTGAGAATGTCACATAATACTGCTGCTGTATCCTCTTGCTAATGGCCCCAGATTGCCTCTTTTACAGCAAATTTAGCCACTAAAATCTCTAAATCAGTGGTCAGCAAAATTGTTCCATTTATCATTTACTCCATCTTTCAGTTCTTTACACATCTAATTATTTTATAATTTTCTGCATTGAGCTACAACAGCTACCTATTGGCTCGGTTACCTAAAAGATCTAGATCCTTCTGATTCTGGTTGCACTGTTCCTTATTATTTGCCCTTCCTCTTGCTTTGGTATCATCTCAAACTTGGTGATATGCTTACTATATGCTAATCAAACCACTAATACAATACAAACCATTTATAATGGGCTAATTGTTGCAGCACTGTTGTCTACTTATAACTGGCTACTTGTGACAGATCCCAAATGTGTTGCTCAGAAAGTTAGGACAGACAAGAATTGAGAGGGCTGGGAAACTGAAAATAAGGAAGGCCTGTTGTCTTGCGAGGAGAAAAGTAATGCACATGTTGATGCGTCCACGCAAATTTACTCCATGCCCGTTACTTTCAGTACATTGGATACAGAAGCCACAATTTGTACAATTTACCTGATTGCTAGGCAGACTGCATCTGCTATAAATGGAGCTCACTGCACATATTAAAAATATCTGTGGCTCCAAGATTGGTGTCACGCATCCCCCACTTGTGAGTTCTTTCCATCCTAAAACTTTACCATTTATGGCTAGCCTAAGTCTCCTGATGTATAGCAGTTTCCTACTCAGAGCCATACCTCATCTCTTAATCTGTGAATCAATCCTAGGCATTATTTGACAAAGTAGATCTTAAAAATCCAGGTATTAGCTGCATTTTCCCATCCATTATGTCCATAAAATCTTTGGAAAAAAATTCCATCAAGTTATTTAAACATGACCTTCCATTCTTGAATCTGTGCAGATTGTTCATTAGCAATCTTATTCTCCAAATGATCACCCTCAATCTCTCAAGATCATTTCAAAGACCTTCCCTACAACAGATGCTAAATATATGTGGTCTGTGCTTTCCAGATGGCATCCACTTTCCAAACCTCGCGAATCTGTCATGAATCTAATGAACTTACAAACATAGCAGTTAAAGCTACAGTAGTTTCAGTTCCTGTATCCTTTTGTATTTTGGACAAAAGATATCTGTATTTGAAATTTTTGGCTGTTAGTATTTTATGTTTTTATTAAGCTATCCTTTGTTATTTGCATAGAATCTGGCTTCTCTTCATAGGAATCGTCATTCCAGGGCACCTTTACTAAAGTTAAGGAACGTAAATAATATTTTTAGCAAAGGTTTTGTCAACAGTCACGTCCTTAACGCAAGTTGGCCCATACTCTCTTGATGTAAGAATTGTTATCCTAAGGTATTCGTCAAAATCAGTAGTAGGTTGTTAATGTGGGAAAATAATATTTAATTTACTATTGTGCATCTTTTTTTAGATTAAGTATTCTGTGATGCATCCAGGGACTCATGTATGGCCTCACACCGGACCCACAAACTGCCGCCTAAGAATGCATCTTGGCCTGGTCATTCCTAAACAAGGATGTAGAATACGCTGTGCTAATGGCACCAAGTAAGATATTTCTTTTTGAACATGTTGAGAACGAAACCTAAAAATTACAGGAACTTTTTTTACACTTGGATGAGGCAACATTTTAATCAGTTTGCTACAATGGCAAAAGAAAAGCTGGCTTCTGATTACTACTGCTGTATACGTGCCTCGATATTTCACAGAATTCTCCCAATCTATCACCATAGCTCCTTAGTAATTGCCAAAGTTACAGCATGATCTTGGGAGAACACCTGTGAAAATTCTACCCCAGAGTTTATAAAACTATTCAATCCAATTATTTATAAATTGAATGTAAACATTTGATTGTCCCTACTGCAATATAGCTTAATTAGCCTTAAACTAATTTCTGCACTTGATATTGTTACGTTAAACATGTTGTGCTTGAAGTCTTGCATGTATCACATTCAAAAAGATATGTAGGTTTATATTGGTAAAGGCTTAATTTAAAAGCATATAGGGAATCTTGGTGACATCCCATTCCAACCCAGATAATTGAACATCTAAATCTTAAACTTTACCTTTTCTTAACCATAGGCAGATCCATATTGATCAGGTACTGATTTTGTCTTTGTGCCTGTCTGTACAGTATGGAGTATTAATGACTGCAGGTGGTGGTCCCATGTCAGACCTGTGCCCAAATATCCAATTTATGTTTCAATTGCAGTGGTACTTTTTCATTTATTTAAATTGGTAAGCCCTATTGGTTTGAAAAGCAGAAAATTTCTCATGCTAGCATAGGGGGCGCTCATAAGAAGTTGGAGTACAGGTGCATTATTGCAGTTTGCTGTCTCACCAGACCCGGGAATAGGAAAAAGTATTCATTTCCTACCACCAACATCCCTCACCCTAATAAGCAAAACAAAATCATAACCAATACTCCTATAATAGAGCAGTGCAGTAAAACTGTTTTAAATAATTTTCAAGCATTCAGTGGTAATGAAGCATGCAACCAGAATGTGAAAAACACCCCAAAATATAAAATGACAATAACTACTTCATCCAGAGTCAATCTACGATTATTGCAAACATACGAATTAGGAGCAGGAGTAGGCCCCTGGGCCCCTCGAGCCTGCTCCACCATTCAACAAGATCATAGCTGATATGATTATAATTTCAACTCCACATTCCAGCCTCTCCCCGATAACCTTTCACCCCCTTGCTTATCAAGAATCTATCTACCTCTGCCTTAAAGATATTCAAAGACTCTCCTTCAGTCGCCTTTTGAGGATGAGTTACAAAGACTCACAACCCTCAGAAAAAATTTCTCCTCATCTCTGTCTTAAATGGGCAACACCTTATTTTTAAACAGTGACCCCTAGTTCTAGATTCTCCCACAAGAGGAAACATCCTTTCACATCCACCCTGTCAAGACCCCTCAGGATCTTGTATGTTTCAATCAAGTCGCCTCTTATTCTCCTAAAATCCAGAGGATACAAGCCCAGCCTGTCCAACTTTTCCTGAGAAGACAACACGCCCATTCCAGGAAATACTCTAATAAACCTTCTCTGAACTGCTTCCAACGCATTTACATCCATCCTTAAGTAAGGAGACCAATATTGTACACAGTACTCCAGATGTGATCTCACCAATGCCCTGTATAACTGAAGCATAACCTCCCTACTTTTGTATTCAATCCCCCTTGTAATAAATGATAACATTCTATTAGCTTTCCTAATTACTTGCTGATCCTGCATACTAACCTTTTGCGATTCATCCAGATTCCTCTGCATCTCAGAGCTCTACAATCTCTCACATTTAGATAATATGCTTTTTTATTCTTCCTGCCAAAATGGACAATTTCACATTTTCCCACATTATACTCCATTTGCCAGATCTTTGCCCATTCACTTACCTATCTATATCCCATTGTAGCTTCCTTAAATCCTCTTTACAACTTACTTTTCTACCTATCTTTGTGTCATCGGTAAATTTAGCAACCGTACCTTCAGTCCTTTCATCTAAGTCATTTATATAAGTTGAGGTCCCAGCACTGATCCCTGTGGCAGACCACTATCATAGGCTTCCCTCTTGCATAATCTATTGATGCCCTAGGAAACAATTTCCTTATCCAAATTCCCTTTTTCAAAAAAAATGTTAAATTTATCCATAAACGTCAGGCCTGCTTTTTAACAGATATTCAATGTTGCTTTGTTTCTGCAGAGAATGGAAGGAGGGGAAGGTGATCATCTTTGATGATTCTTTTGAGCATGAAGTTTGGCAGGATGCTAACAGCTATAGGCTTATCTTCATAGTGGATGTGTGGCACCCAGAGTTGTCGTCCCACCAGCGAAGAACCCTTTCCCCAATCTAATGGCAGATTTGGGACACAAACTGGAGACGGAAGTTTGGGAGTTGAACAAACATGAAGAAATTGTCTTTTGTTATGAAGTATAACCAGTTCCATTGATTTTGTTCTTTTTTCTCAAATTCTTGGTGCAGGAGAGTTTTCCAGGGGTGAGGGGTAATGTATTTTGAAAAAAAATCAGTTCATTAAACAAAAAGGTCTCCTGGAATATTTTTAAGAGGGCATATTTTATGTAGAGGTTGGGTAATGCAAACTTGAGCTGTATCCTCTTCCAAAACAGACCACTAAGACCAAAGCTAAATAAGATCTACTGAGGAAAATCGAACATGGCATTTTCCCAATTCTGATTTGGAATAGTTACAAAGATACAAAATAGTTCACTTCAAGCTATTGAAGAATCCTTTCATTGTGAATATCAGTGGACAATATGGCTTTCCACCGTAATGAATTTGAATTGGGTCTGACTGGTTTCTATAAGCTAAACAAGTTGTCACATTCACTTAACTGGTGTTTTATATTTCCATATGGAATCATTCTGTATATATTTTGATTATTTTAAATGTACAGATATTCATGAGTTCCTTAATCAGAGATATTGACCAGTTACATAAAGATGATTTGTACCTCTCCTTATTGCATTTAGTCAGTATGTTTACACACTACACAGATTTAGCTGAAGTCAGTATTTCTTCTTGGATAACATTAATAAATTATAGTGTTTCACGCAACTGTACCTTTTTAATAATCAATTACTAAGAAATATTAACTTAAAATGCATTTTGGTCTATTTCTGTCAATTTTTGAATTTTTTTTGTTTACACAGCGAGTGCTGATGCCCTCAATGGGGGAGCTGCCTTTGAGAAGTTATTAAGCCTGACAGTATGAGCGAGATTGATTAATACACAGAATTAAAATGACATGATCACTGAAGCATCCTGAGTTAACAGATGTATCTGTGCTTATACTTAGCTCCCCCCCACCCCCGCTCCGACACTGTGCTTAGTAACTCGTCCAAAGTCATTTCCCCAGCTGTATCAGTAGTGCTCATTGTCCAAATAAAAACAGTTGAAATTAACAAATAGTATAAGTCATTATAGAGTAAGTTTCTGACCATTAGTGTTGCTTACTAAGCATAAAAATAAACCCTCCTTTGAGTGTAGCGTTGTATGTATTAATTCTGTGGAAAGGACCCGAAATGCATTCCCGTAAGATGCTAACTGCTGCAAATGCCAATGTTGAACTTTTTTTAGTGTGACAAAAATGAACAAATGCCAATGTGAGGCACAGTGATCCAATAGACAGCTGATACATCTGCACAAAATGCCAAGTAACAGATGGCTTGTGACAGCCGTAATACATCTACAGTAAAGTGACCATATGTTTTTATGTTCAAATTTATTATGCCAAGTATAAATGACAGACTTTACTTTGCAGTGGTAAGGCAAGGAAGGCTGAGTTCACCACATAATCAAGATACTTTTGTCTCAGAGCAGTCACAGGAGCAGTCAGATCCCTGCAGAGAGATGAGGATTGCGACTTAGATCAGAATGTGGGAAAATGCAGTCTCCATTCATATATTGATATGTTTTGGTGCCAAAGCATCAGTATGTTGGGAACAGGAAGAGCATGGGAAACTATATTTTGGTCTAACAAAAATGTATAGAGATACTGTGATTTAAATATCTTGATTTTTATAGTGAATAAGGTACAATTCTGTTAGATTAATGCTGCAGATGCTGGTTTTGATGGATTTACTGATTCCAAACTACCCAAAGGAATTGAATTAGCTACACAGAGGGGAGGAGCCTTGTACTTCTATTAATCTGGTTTATTCCTGCCTATTACATACTAGTGTTCTTTTTAATGCAAATGTAATTGAATATTCCTCAACTTATATTGCAATGGTATCTGTGTATTGCAGCTTTGTGTTTTGCTCACCTCTTTTCTGATGCACTGAATTCAGTATATTTGTAGTGATGGCTAAAGCTGCATGTTGCCAAGCATTCCAGTGTTTTGATACTGAACTCATGGACTTCTGTTTATTAAGTCAGGGCAAAGTCAAAAAAAGCATCAAAATACCAGGGAGTAATCTTCAGTAGGATTTAAAGTTATTTCCCCTTTCCTTGTCTATCTACCTGTTAGAAAAATAAAATACCAAAGCCTTTGTGTAGCCATAAATAAAAACATGGTGACTGGCTTGAAAGAATATGCAACATTTTGTAAATTGTTATTTTAATGATATTCAAAACTGTCTTATTATTTTGCCCCCCTCATTTCTCCATTTTGAAACATTGAACATACATGTTTAAAGAGACACAAATGCTGGTGGTGATCATTACAGTCATCATATGATGCTGCATTTTTAGTGAGTGCTGTTATTGAGAATACGTTTACTTTCATTTTCTGCTATCCCCAGCCTTCAAATAAATTCAATCTACTGTATCCAGAAAAAAGATTAGAGATCTAACTCAATTTTGGAAAGAATTTCATACTGGCTTACGCTAGTTTTTAAAAGAAGTTCAGCTTCAATCCATTTCTAGTTCAAATGACTACTTGCAATAGGGGTTTTAAAAACCCATTCTCTCAGATAAGGACTGTATTCTATTCTACTGGCAGAAAATAAATAGATTGCATTTTATTTTATTTTGATATTTTTTTAAATAGTTTATTTTCTTTTTGATATCAGATTCCTCTTGCTAAAGTGAGTGGATTCAGTCTACCAGTTAAGGCACTGCAATTCTTTTTATATCCTGTCATTGACTTGATGAGATTTTAACACTATTATATATCATTGAATAAAATGAATTTGCTCTGAGTGTTGTGGGTATGTGTTCTGGTACTGGTATCATGTCGATTGATACTTTGCTGCAGTGGTTTTCTAGAGAATAGGAAAAAGATTTTTAGCTGCAAGTACTTCTGCTTTTATGGAAACTTGTAATCCTTGAAGTTGTGTTTTTTTTATATATATAGGTGAGTGAGTCATGTCATGTCTTTCACAGACACCCTTACTGTGTTATACAAAGCTCATCCTGATTTTGGTTGTGTCTTCTAAATCCTTTAGTCTTGCTTTAAATGGAATAATATGCCTTTTTTAAAAAAAGAATATAAACCTGACATTCTTTGAAAAAAATGGGACTACCACTGATTTCAGTACCGTATTTACAACTGTAAATAGTTATTTTTGAAATTAAAGTTTTTATGCTCTTCACAAATTATGCTATAGGATTTTATACAGCTCTTCGATCAAGCACCATCATTATATCAGTAAACATTTATCTACAGTGAAATATGTTGGGATGGAATATCTAAGTCATTAATGAACACACTTTGTAAAATGCTGTATGTCACGAACCCTGATTTTTCTCAAAATAAAACACAAAAAAACTTGAGTAATTCTTCTTTATTTGCCCAATCAAATAAACAGCTTTGTGGTTGGCAATGTTAGCTTCACTTACTGAATTTAAATAAAATGCATTGATGAATTTTGACCATTCATCCAGCAAATAAATTTAGGAATGGCTCTATGGATCTTTGGCACTTTAATAAATGGTTTTTCATCCTGCCTTCTATTCATAACGTATTTGTTTTTGAGTTTTCCATTCTGATATTAAAGTGTAAAAACATTCTATCTCTGGTACCACTCAAAGGCACAAATATATCTGAATATTACATGCCTGTTATTAAGACCAAAACACTTCTGCATTAATGGAAATTTACCTTCTCTCTTCCTTAGGCAAAATACTAATATCTGATACCAAGGTTACTGTCAGGTCACCTACAGCAGATACAAAATCCTTTTGGTATGCCATTTAAAATTATTTCTTATTCTTTAATCAAGTTCTTATAGCTCTGACAAGATAGCTAACGATATCTGAATTTTGTCTTTATAAGAAAAATGAAAATAAGAACTTCACTTGGCTGAATGTGACTTGATTTAAGCAAGTGTTCCATTAGTGTTTGTACTACTGAGATGCAGCCATGGAGTGACCATTGTTTGTGTGGCCTCTGAGATGTCTTTAGTTCAGTCCAGAGCCAGTAGTGGCTGAGTGTTATCATCATCCCTGTCTTGGTGCTTCAGCGCACCTGGTTCCACCACGGACTGTGACCTGCAAGATGGACAAATCAGAATATTGTTAAACAGGGCCTAAATCAATGTAAGATACCTGTAAATTCTTCTACTGTTTCAGAGCGACAAAACAAAACGGGTGTTTTACTGTTGCAACTTTAGTTCTGCTGCAAAGTAAATGCTACAATATAGAAATTAATTTTGGAAATGTTCAGTATTAGTTGGAGTACTGTAGAACGGTCTGTCTTAGTAATCCATTTATCAGTCCAACTACTGGAAAACTATTTAAGATGTCAAAAATGTTACAAAATCCTGGTTATATTCATTTTTATTGGCTGTTAACCAGGTGTATTGTCATTCCAAAACTTGTTTTAGCTGTAATTTAAATCCTGCTTCACATTTGTATTTCACGTGCTTAGTGTATGGTGTCCACATTAGCTGTTTATAAATTCATTCTCCAATAGGCAGAGAAAAAGGCATAGAAATAGGAGCAGTAACAACATTTTAAAAATGGGCTTTAAGACTTCTAAGCAAATAACTCTTTCTTGATTCAAAAGTCTTGCTTCTTGTAGCCCAGCAAAATCCATGAGCCCAGCAATTCTTATGTGAACAGTGTTTGAAAATAGCAAAAGGCAGCTCCCCCGACAGCCTAGTGGGTAAAGACACCAGCTGGTGTAGCAGTAAGTTACACAGACCAAAAAGCCACAGATTTGATTCCTGGTTTCTGCTGAGTGAGCTAATGTCAGCTAGGGCAGCTGTTGAGACTTGGCTTCAGTATGCCTGGTGGGGGTGGAGGGGTTGGGGGTGGAAAAGGGAATCAACCTGGTTTCTCATTGATGACCATAACCCAGCCACGGGTGCTGCATGTGTTTGGACACAGTGAGGACAGTTTATGAACTTAAATAAGAATTAGCATTCCTCGATGCCCATGTTACATAATAATTGCAATATATTGAACTTGTAGATCTAATTAAAATAGTCACCCTTGTCCCAAATAACATAATTAATATTATCCACATTTTGTAACAATGGGTCATAATATATCTTGCGTATAGTAAAATCTGGTTTTGGATGACATGAATTGTCCTTAATCTCATATTTTATCCTTTTTGTATCTAATATTGCACCTGACTTTCCTAGGACACGAGAGTTAAAATGTGAAAATGGTTAATTGCTGCCAAGATGAATGAAAGCTTAACCTTCCTATGAATTACTTTACCAGTGGAACTTAGTGAAATTCTTTTACATTTCCGCTGATCAGTGCAAACTTTTTCACATTTTATTAACTCTTAAGTCGTATGAAGCACGCGCCTGAAAACAGGCCTGAGACTCGCTCAAATTGGACCTTGGCAGACACTTCTATAATACCAGCGAGATGCAGACACCAGTTGGGTGTTGAGATGCAGTTCATGGGTTGGGGGTTTCCCAAACTTGGTTTGCAGGTAAGTCCTGGGAGGAGGAAGGTTATTTGACTGAGAGCGATTATGGGCTGACATTGATCTACAGCTATGCAGACAGAAGAAGCACTTCTGCCCCTCCTGGCTCCACACTGAAGTAAATGAAAAAAATCAAAAACTTTGATGTTCCTTGATGGCCTCCAGTGGTCCCTTTAGGTTGCAGTACACACAGAAAAACTGAGCAGGCACTCAGAAATTATCTGCTTCCAATTTGCAGATGTATGCAAAAGATACCGTATTTGTCATTAAATGGCAGGCCACTTAATTTAAAAACAAATTTTGCCCATGAATCATATAGTACTAACATATTACGAATGGTGGATAATATATTCATTATTCTACTTGGATTGTGGTTATTTTAATTTTGATTAGATCTACTTGTACAATTTAAATATTACAAAGTAGGCATTCCTCTAACTCAAACTGTAAATGCAGATTATTCTAGCATCTAGTACTTCAAATTGTACACAAAAATACTCAAACTGAAATACTTTCCATAACGGGCTTTATTTCCTTAAGACTCACCCCTATTCAAATATTTTATCTGATATTAAATCCCGATGCACTCCCTTTACCACTTATTACTAATGCCTGAAAAAAAACTTCCATTTCCCATCAATGAAACACATTTAATTTCCCCTTAAAAAAAAAAGCCAACAGTGCAAGGAATGTCCTGATGCATAGCCTTCAGGGTTACCTGTGAACTCGATGTTGCTTAATTTTCTGCTGGCTACAGTATTCATCTCTATCTCTGTGATATCATGTTTCGGGACTCTGGACAATGATTGTGACTGCTACCCTAACAAACAGCAGCTGGCTGCTTATGCACAAATGATCAATGGCCAGTGCTACACCCTCAACATGGGTGAGACCATGCACATGCACACAGAGCAAAAAGGCTTGATTTCTGAAATTTGTACCAGCACAAATTTGGTGCATCTTGAAAGTTGATGGGAAACATGAAATATTGCAAGATCTTGAGATTTATTCTGAGTACATGTCATCCACTTGAAGCAGATATGTGAAAACTGGGCACCATTTTTCTAGACCAGCTGCGATATGGACGTCCAAAGGAAATGATTAAATCCGACACATGCAGCAAACTTTAAAGATTCAGAAATAACTGTAGAGATAACTGAATTGGAGTTTCCTGTTAGCTATATTCCAGATCCTGACATTAGGTGCACTTTGGAAAATCATGCTGTTTTGAATTGTGCACACCAAACAGGAAAAAGTTGTGTTGTCCTAACATACTATTACACCAGTGCTCTCTCCTCCTCAGCCCCTCCTATATGCTGATTCTTTGCTGTGATCTGGTTCCATGGATGCCAGTTGCTCTTTGATAGTAGTGACGATCTGCCCAAGGGCAGGTCCTCTGCTTATTTCTCACCTCAGAGCCCTGCACTTGCTTTTACAGTTACTCGTAAGAGCTTCCCATTTTCTAACTTCCATGAGAAAAGAGAAATATAACTAGGTAAAAAGTACATGAAGTGGTTTCTTGTTGCCATCCTCATACTTCCTTTTAAAGCACAAACAAGTCCTCTTTCCTTAGGATCCTCCACCTGTAAGCAGCCGTTGTCCCTCGACATTCTAGCTGTTCCACCATCAGCACCGAAAATCTGCTGGTTCTGCCATTGGCTATGGCTTGTAACTCGGAGCAAGGGACCCTTACCTGGGCCTGGGGTGACTCACAAAAGGATTTGGCTGACCACCCTGAAATCTCAAATGACCCTGCTCCATTACTTTTTGATATCTCTGCAAATGGTTATGATTCTTACGTGTCTTGACAGTCTATTTAACCACAATAGGTGATGCATCATGGATGACCCCAATCCTTTCCAACATTGCATGCTTTCAGCAGGAATGCAAAGTGAGCAGAATTAGTATGTTCACGGATTTTCCTCTTCCTAATCCAGGACAATTGTAGTCTTCCTCCTGTGCCCTTAATGAGGTTAGCTAAATTATCACAGACCAGGATCCTGGGAACTTAAAGGTGAATATTGTTCATTTACTCACTGAGAGACATTTGTATTTTGTTTTTCAATAGGAATCTCATTTTAATTCAAATTAGGTCAAATGTTATATTTTTGCAGACAGATTGGATTTAGTTCTCCATTCATCCTCCTCCTCCACTGCCTCCTACATTAAACAATTATATGTTTAAACCTACCATTTGCCAATTTTCTTCTCCATCACCCGTACTCTCCTGCAACACTGGCTTTTGCTAGAGTACGATTCTATTTGGGATCAACATCACATTTCTATCTCTCTCAATAGCCATTCTTCATGTGCAAGTTTGGCAATGTTTGTTTGCAAGCTATTCATCTATGGCAGGTGTCACAGCTAGACCTGACCATGATTTTTTTTATTCTTTCATGGGATATGGGTGTCACTGGCAAGATTGTACCCAATATCCAGATGTGTATATTTTGCAGTTGGAGTCACAAAGTGAGAGGCCTGGGTGATTCAATTTGCCTCAAGTTGATGCTAATTATCGCAGTCCAAATAATCTCAGTGCTTCTGTGCTCGGGATCTCAGCACAGGCCATAAATCAAATTTGGGGATGCAATAATAATTTAATCACTTCAATATTTGTTTGCATTTTCATTAAATCAATGCATAATTGGAAATGTTGTACCCAAGTAACCTTTTGTTACTTCCCAAGAGCCTTTTTATGGCTGAAGTATTATGAGTGATCTGAGCATCCGATACAATTATTTATTTTCAGTACAGATTTGATAGAGGCATATTAAGCATTTATTAGATTGCCCTGATTCCATTCCGTCCTTCCAACAAGTGTTACTTAGGAGCAAAGAATTTTTATAATTGCCTGATGAATTAAGGAGACATTGCCCTTTTTCTCATATAGCTGTCTATTAATAACCAGTCACCTACAATCAAGCATGCTGTCTAATGATGGGAGGATAAACAGATGCATCATTTTCTATATGGTTATAGACAAGAGAACTTTCTAATCAAATGGCAAGCTTTCAGCTGTCTTAGTGAAGAATTATTTTAAGAAGAATGCTTTCACCATGCACTATGGATATTTTCAAAGCATTGCATCTATATAGTGCCTTTCATGGCCAAAGGACTTCCCAAAGCACTTTACAGCCAATTAAGTACTTTTGAACTGTCGTCACTATTGTGATGCAGGAAATGTGGCAGCCACTTTGTGCACAGCAAGCTCCCACAAGCAGCAATGTGATAACGACCAGAATTTGTGATGTTGATTAAAGGTTAAATATTGGCCGGGACAGCAGGGATAACTCCTCTGCTCTTCTTCAAATTAGTACCATGGGATCTTTTACATCCACCTGAGAGGTCAGGCCGTTTAAAGTCACAGCTGAAAGATGGCACCTCCGACAGTGCAACACTCCTTCAGTACTGCACTGGATTTTTATGCTCAAGTCCTGAGCCGGGATTTTTCCCTCAGTGGACAGGAGCCGTCCACCAACAGAAAAGTCGGTGGCAAACCTGCTTCCGCATGGCCTGAGGATTCAACCCACGTTTTGTGGTTCCCTAGTCTTTAATTGTTCGAAGGCGGACTTCCACTGGCTTGAAGCAGGATGTCCTGCCTAATAAAGCTGCCAGCCAATCAGCGGGCCAGCAGCTCTTAGTCCCAGCAGCGCCACCAGGAGTGGTGGTGACTGCTGGGACTGCAGCCCAACTTCTTGAACATGATGTCACAGAACCCCGGAACAAAGGTAGGTTTTTATTGCCTCACCCGGGGGTGATCGGTCGGGCCCCAGCGAGGCAAGGGTGGTTAATTGGGGTGTCGGCGTGTTAGCAGTGGTTGGGGCAGCAGGGGTGGCCCTCTGTCAGGCACAGGGTGCCCTATCATGAGGGTCCCCCTCCCCCCGCATCCCCCCAGGCCATCAGAGAGCCGCCTGCTTTTGTCAGGTGGCTTCTCTCGGGCCTGGGCCGCCCACCTGCCAATGGTAAAATCTCAGTGGCGGTGGGCAGAGGCCTGTAAGTGGCCACTTAAGGGCCTTGATTGGCCTGCGGCGGGCGGGCCGTTTTTTGCCACACTGCCCTGCGTAAAGTGGCAACGGAGGTGGGAGCGGGTCGGGAAGGGCCCCCTGAGCCTCCCACTCCATTCTCCATAAACTGGAAATATGAAATTTAGAATCAGCAGATCAGGTAGCATCTGAGGAGAGAGTGAGGTCTATGACCCTTTGGCCTTTATTGCAAGAGGATTTGAGTACAGGAGTAAAGTCTTGATGCAATTGTATAGAGCATTGGTGAGACCGTACCTGGAGTATTGTGTACAGTTTTGGTCTCCTTACCTTAGGAATGATAAACTTGCCATAGTGGGAGTGCAGCGAAGGTTCACCAGACTGATTCCTGGGATGGCGGGATTGTCTTATAAGTAGAGATTGAGGAGACTGGGCCTATATTCTCTAGCATTTAGAAGAATGAGAGGTGATCTCATTGAAGCATACAACATTCTTACAGGGCTCGACAGGGTGGATGCAGGAAGGATGCTTCGTCCGGACACAGTCTCAGAGTCAGGGATAGGTCATTAGAACTGAGATGAGGAGGAATTTCTTCACACAAAGGGTGGTACATCTTTGGAATTCTTTATCCCAGAGGGCTGTGGAGGCTCAGTCATATTGAGCATATTCAAGACAGAGATCATAGGAGCAGGAGGTATTTCTAGATATTAAAGATATCGAGGGATATGGGGGATAGTGCGGAAAAATGGCGAGGTGGAAGATCAGCCATGATCTAGTTGAATAGCGGAGTGGGCTCGAAGGGCTGAATGGCCTACCTGTGCTCCTATTTCCTATGTTCCTAGAAATGGAACATGTTATACACATTGGTGTAATATAGAAGATATGGGTATTGCAGTAGATTTTATACTGGCTTTTCTCTGGCACCATTGTTTGTTACCAGACTCTCACAGTTGGTATGGAAATCTCTTCCTTTTGCTGAAACTGTAAAAGTCCTATGTAAAATGAGTTTTGTCAGTCTCAATCCAGTTTCTGTAAAATGCACTGTATAGCTTGCACCTCTGTACATATCTCAGTTACAAATTCATGAATCACAGCCTTGCATTTGAACCTATTGTTGCTTGTTTCTATGGTGTAATCTAATTTATATTATTCTGAACCTTCAGATTCTGGTGATTCCTCCCTTCCCACATCCCCAGAAATTTGTATGGCCCCCCGAGGCGAGGTCGGTGGAGGGGGTCATTGTGAATCGCGACAGAGGCGCGGAGGGCCCCTCGCCAAGCGATTGTTCCTGGGGGCAGGATAGGCTGGCACAGAGGCCTATTGAGGCCATTAAGTGGCCAATCAAAGGCCAATTATGGACCTCTTCCCACCGCCGCTGGGATATTACCAGCATGGGAGGGGGTTACTCTGCCAAATGGGGAGGGAGCCATGTAACAGGAGCCGCCCTCCCTGGGGCTTGGTGGGGGGGGGGGGTCCCTTCTTCATGGGAAATTTGTGGCCGTCAGAGGACCCCCACCGGGAACCGGGATCCCCTTCCCCTGGACTGCACGACCAACCCCGCCTCACCTGTCTCTGGTCGGGGGTTCCAGCACTGGGCCTGGGTCTGAGGCCTATGCAGTACTAACAGTGGCCACTGCTCACGGTGGCACTACTGATACTGCTGAGCTGCCGGCCCTCTGATTGGCCAGCAGTTCCTGGAGGCAGGATCCTTGTCTTTAAAGGGATGGGGATCTTGACTTGTGAAAGTCCGATTGAAAAAGACCGGAGGATCGCTCCGGTGGGGCTCAAAATGTTCAAGGCGGGGCTCCCCCCGCCTTTTCGGCCGGCGTTGGGAGCTCCGGCTCCAGCATAAAATCCAGCCCCAAGTCTTCCCTCCCATTCCCACTTGATCCCATTCTGTACTAGCTTCCTATTTTTTACAAACATGGAATGTTTGTTAAATATCAATGCATGTGTATGCACAGAGCATGCATATACAGTTGTACAGAGATTTGTGAGGTTTTTAAATTACTTTTCTCATTTATAATAAGGTACCATAGAGTCATAGAGTTATACAGCACCGAAACAGGCCCTTCGGCCCATTGTGTCTGTGCCGGCCATACAGCACCCAACTATTCTAATCCCATATTCCTGCACTTGGCCCATAGCCCTGTATGCTATGGCGTTTCAAGTGGTCATCTAAATACTTCTTAAATGTTGTGAGGGCTCCTGCCTCCACCACCTCTTCAGGCAGTGCTTTCCAGATTCCAACCACCCTCTGGGTGAAAAGATGTTTCCCCAATCCGCTCCTAAACCTCCTGCCCCTTACCCTAGATCTATGCTCCCTGGTTCTTGACCCCTCTGCTAAGGGAAAAAGTTTCTTCCTATCTAACCTATCCATGCCCCTCATAATCTTGTGCACCTCAATCATGTCCCCCCTCAGCCTTCTCTGCTCCAAGGAAAACAACCCTAGTCTTTTCAGTCTCTCTTCATAGCTGAAATGCTCCAGCCCAGGCAACATCCTGGTGAATCTCCTCTGCACTCTCCAGTGCAATCACATCCTTCCTATAGTGTGGTGACCAGAACTGTACACAGTACTCCAGCTGTGTCCTAACTAGCGTTTTATATAGCTCCATCATAACCTCTCTGCTCTTATATTCTATGCCTCGGCTAATAAAGGCAAGTATTCCATATGCCTTCCTAACCACCTTATCTACCTGTGCTGCTGCCTTCAGTGATCTATGGACTAGTACACCAAGGTCCCTCTGACCAGCAAAGGAAAAATATCTGAATGTGAGCAGCATACATACACCTAATTAGTATAGTTTTTTTTTCTCTTAAATACTGACAGGTGTCAATTTATCTGAATTATCCTGTCTCCTGAAGTACAGCTCACTGATTTAGAGCCAAGGCCACTCATTTACAGTTTTCAAAGAAAAATGGACAAAATCTTGAATTTAATGATCAAAATACTAGGAAGCATCTCAGACCCCAGGCAGAACCTGCCTTGTTCAGTCATTGTAAATTAGTTGCCCTGCTCGGAGCCTATTCATTAGTAGCATGTAACATGTATGTGGTAACAAAAAAAGTGTCAATTTTGAGTCAATTCTTGCCACAGATTAGATAAAAGGGTTTCTACTCTATTAGCATCAGGCTATCCTTGGGTCTTATTTTCATATACAGTACTGAAGAGTCTATTCTCATCATCTCAAAAGAATTATACTGAGGTAACACCTTCAGTGGCCTAGCCCTTCTTTTGTTGAAATCACTAGTGGACGTTTTTCAGGCAATATTGAAGGAGAGCTAAGTAGGTTTTTGTCCTGCTGGAGAATCTGTGGGTGTGTCATGCTAAGAAATTTATCTTGTGTTTGTGGCTTCTCAATCCATTTGTTCTTTTTCTTTTTGTGTCGTCTTTTTCTTCCACTTTCATCTCCAGTCTTCAGTTTGTCATTCTCACTTACAAAGCTTTCAGTTCTAATTGTGTTTTTTTCTATTTCTTTGTGTGGAGACAATGGGAAGAGAGAAAAAAACATAACTGTTGGGTAAAGTATTGAAAGTGTTAGGAGGAGCTGATAAATGCCTGGTGACGAGTCCATAACAATGATCAGGGCTCCCGGGGGAAGGTAGAAAGTGCTCCAATAAAAATTGGAACTACTGGGTGCAATGGATTAAAGGTCAGAGATCAGAACTACCAGGAGGATGAAAGAACAAACTCGAGGGATCAGAGCTGTTGGGGGTGGAGTTGAATGAAAAAAGAGCCGCAGAGTGTGTTGGACAAAGTGATTTATTTTTCTTCAATTTGCGAAAGACCATTGAAACTTCAGTGAATGTCCTGAAACTTTCGAGATGAAATAATTTTTTAAAATTTGGAATAGGTTTGTAGGTCTCTGTTTTACACAGTCCAAAGGAGTCCTGCTGTAATTAAATCTGCTTTGTCACAGCAATATTTCCAGGATTAAGAGCCAATTACTTGATAGGCTTGCATGAGAGAGTGAGAGACATTAATATTGTTAGAACTTGATCAATTTTCGAAAGGCAACTGAACAGAAAAGCAAATTATAATATGTTTGTATTACAGAAATGTTGTGAGTAGAGACAGTTCTAACATGCACAAGCTCCAATGCTGCAGAATCTGTCCCATTGACATTGGATGATGGATTCCACAGGTCTTACAGAAGCACAAAAATTGCTTATATGTAGTTACTTCACAATGTCTAATAACCAGAAGTGAAAAATTGCCATTATTACTTTAGTAACCACATACATGCAGTTCTTGCATTTCTGTCAGTGCTGTGGAATGCATCGTACATCTTCAAAAAACCAATCCTTGACTCCACCGTCCTTGCAAAGTACTGTCCCATCTCCAAAGTCCTTCAGCATTATGTCACCTCCCAAATCCATTCCTAACTTTCCTGGAACTCCATGTTTGAATGCCTCCAATCAGATTTCCAGCCACAGTACTGAAACAGCTCTTCTTAAAGTCACAAATGACATCCTATGTGACTGTGACACAGTTAAACTATCCTTCCTCGTCCTTCTCAACCAATCTGCAGCCTTTGACATGGTTGACCATCTTTCCATTATTGTCTTGCTGAGTGGGATTGCTCTCACCTGGTTCCATTCTTACCTATCTAATTAAAACCAGATTATCATTTGCAATGGCTTTTCTTCCTGCTCCTGCACCATTATTTCTGGTGTCCCCCAAGGATCTATCCATGGCCCCCTCCATTTTCTCAACTACATATTGCCCCTTGGCAACATCATCTGAAAGCACAGCGTTAGTTTTCACACAAACACTGATGACACCCAGCTCTACCTCATCAACACCTCTCTTGGTTCCCATGCCTTTGCTAAATTATCAGACTGCTTATCCAACATCCAGTACTGGATGAGGAGAAATTTCCTCCAATTAAATATCGGGAAGACTGAAACCATTGTTTTCTTCCCCACTCCAAACTTCATTCCCTGGCTACCAACTCCATCCCTCTCCCTGGCAATTGTGAGATTAAACCCTTCTGTTTGCAACTTTGGTGTCACATTTGACCCTGAGATAAGCTTCTGACCTTATATTCACGTCTTCACTAAGATCCCCTATTTCCACCCCTGCAACATCGCCCGACTTCGCCACTGTCTCAGCTCATCTGCTGATGAAAGCCTCATTCATGCCTTCGTTACCTATAGACTTGATTATTCAAATGCACTCCTGGCTGGTCTCCCACATTCTACCGTCCATAAACTTGAAGTCATCCAAAACACTGCTGCCCATCTTTTAACTCGTACCAAGTTCCATTCACCTATCACCCCTGTGCTCGCTGACCTACATTGGTGCCCTGTCAAGCAAAGCCTTGATTTTAAAATTTTCATCCTTGTTTTCAAATCCCTCCATAGCCTCACCTCTCCCTATCTCTGTAATCTCCTTCAGCCCCACAATGCTCCAAGATAGCTGCGCTCCTCCAACTCTGGTCTCTTGAGCATCCCCGATTTTAATCGCTCCACCATTGCTGGCCAAGCCTTCAGTTGCCTAGGCTCTAAGCTCTGGAATACCCTCCCTACACCCCTCCGCCCCTCTACCTCGCTTTCTTCCTTTAAGGGAACTCCTTAAAACTTACTTTTTTGACCAAGCTTTTGGTCATAACAGCCCTAATATGTCTTTATGTGGCTTCGTGTCATATTTTGTTTTATAATGCTCCTGCGAAGCACCTTGGTATGTTTGATTATGTTAAAGGTGCTATATAAATATAAGTTGTTATTGCACAAGCCAGAAAGTGGAAAACTACATTGTTGTTCTGTACAGATTGGCTGAGTGCTGAACCTGCTTTTAACCAGAAAAACAAAATGATAGTAATGGAGCCTCTGACAGTTTTTTGCATTGTTGCCGTGCCTGTTTCCGCCAATGGTGTGCAGACAACCATCTAGAGATAGTTCTCTGCTGCTCCAAAGGCAGTAGCGCTGCATCATTTATGACTGGTAGCAGCATGCAAAGTAAGCATAAGATTATACACTGCAGAAAATTAAGTTAGTTTTTTATGCTGCAAAGGAGGCTGACTTTCTGGAATTATTTTTCCAAGTTTGGTGGGTGTCCGTGACCACAAACAGCATAGACTTCTGAAATGCTGATCAATGGTCACAAAGTTCTGGTTAAGTTCTCAAAATGTGAATCTGCCGAATGCCACTTCCTTGCAATTTTCCAGGACACTATAACATAGATAAAGAACTTACTGGAGTTCTTGCCCAGCTTTCGTTTGGTAGTAGCAAAACAAAATGAATAACACAAGTCTGTCTGCCTTAAAGGTGCCACTTTGGTTGGACATATTCCTGGAGGTGTCATCACATGATTTGCTGCCACCAACCTCCCCACACTCCTCCCATTGATCACGCAACCTGTCCATCCTCACAGTCCACCGCCTTCCCATGGCACTCAGAAAGTGAACAGACTCTTCATTACCTGATTAGATGATTCTTGGTTGTTTTTCACCCCATCCATCCCCCATTGTCTAATATTTTTATAAGTAATAAACAAAAGCATTCAAAGACTATTTACAAAAAAATGCCCCTGTAATTTTTTTCTCCCAGGTTGTCGCAGCAGTGTCCTGGAGATTAGTCTTTAATTCTTGGAGACTCCAGGGAAATCCGGGAGGGTTGACACCCACAGTTTGCTTCCAAACTTCCCATTCTGTCCAAGCAGTTTTCATTATATTTTCCTATGACTTGGATTGCCTTGTTATAGTAGTTAAGGAAAGTGTACAAAACAGATACTTAAACAATGGTTTGAGCACCAATATGCCATAAATTTATCATCATTTTACTCAAATTTATTGAGTGGTAATTACACGTATGCTCCTAACTTCCAACATTTTTTATCCTATCCCTTCTCCGAACTTCTTTCCAAATCCCTTTACTGCCTCGCTATATTATTATCTGGTCATGCTCAAGGCAAGAATATGTAATGTATGGGAGTGGATTTTTCTTTAAAATTTAAATGGCAAAGAAATTTTAAATGTCAGTTCTTTAAAAAGGAAAATGAATACATTTGAACTAGAAATGGGTTCCACAATTACTCCCTCTAGGGGATTTAGCTTCATGAAAAACGTGTTTGGCATATGTATTGTTTTGTTTGAGAATGATGAGCCATAAAATTTGCCCTTGTGCTGTTTGTGACTGGTCGAAATAATATGTAGTAATGTAGTGCAATAAATGACTTCTCAGGTTCTGACTTTTAAGCATAACCCTGCACTAGATTTTAGCGAAGTAAACTCTATTAATTGGTTATTGCGCATAGGAAAAACATAGAAAGGGGTTGGCGTACATTATACCTAAAGAAAACAATTAATAGAGCACAGTGGAGATTGGAGTCAAGATGCGAATCTGCACATTACCACTCTATGTGCAGTGTGTTGGTGCTTCAAGGTACCGTGCTGACCACTACAGATGTTCTTGATAAAGACTTCCAAATGAATGTTCGCAATTTGCAATTGTAATATTACAATTATATTTGCAAAAGGTTTGCTAATTAATGAGCAAAAATGCACTCCAACCAATTTAAACCAAGAAAGAATTGGGCTACTGCTCATGCTGCTCGTATTTATCTCAACTATTATCTGAAACTCAGAAAAAGAGAAGCATTTTGTAACTTAAAAACTACAATAAATGTTACCAGCATGCTTGAGAACAAAGCACAGTGTTTCTGACTTAATTGGCAGTCACTCATTTAGAGAAGCTGGATTAATGGATTTGTGGCAGACTGCACATGTATTATTCCTGCAGAGTAAATGGATCAAATCTGATGCACTTTTAAAAGAATAATTAGCAGAGCACCCTCAGACTCAACTTGCAATACGCTACAGTGATTTGTGAAAGATCTCTCAGTTCCATTGTCTTTATCCTGGAATTACCTCTGGAGGAACAGCTTGTGTGGGAGAGATTTTGACCTTTATTTTTTCTGTGCTCGTTTTTACTAATCCATTTTAACCTTTTAGATTAATTGGAGGATAAAACATTTGCTATAATTTGGTCAGAGTAAGATGCAGGTGGAATATGTAGAAAATGACGACACACAGTAGAAAAAGAATCATTTATTATGCAGAAAATCTGTATTATTTATTGCTGTCGATAGACGGCAGGCCGCACAGGGTGACAGATTAGTAGAAACCAGCAAAAGAACCTTAACCCTTTGAGGATAAGGCAGGGGCAACATCAAACCGGTTTTTGTGTGTGAGCCTAAATGATTTGGCTACTAAGATGCTAAAACCTGGGAAGTGCGGCTAATACATGGCGTCAAAGAACTGAGTTATAAGGAAAGAGAGAAACTTGGCCTATCAGGCTTGAAAGGATGCCTCATAGGGGAAAATAAAAGATTTAGAAGTTTAGAAATATAAATTTGGAACATTACTTCAAGCTGAGCTGTGAAAGGTGAAAGAGGTACCAATTCAGTGAAAAGCAGATTTGGGACCAAGATTAAGAAGGTCTTGACAAAAAACATGATCAATACACGGAATGAACTCCTGAGTCAGCCAGAGAAGCAACTATTATTAAGGTTCATTTAAGAAACAGCAGAATGCTGTCATGGGCGACTGCAATTTTCTTTCTGGATGAGTTGAAAGACTTTCTTCATTGGTTTCAAGCTTGTGATAGACTGAATGACATTGTTTCATGCACATCTTCTGGTACTGCATCTGCCTGCTCAGGTGGATGCAAAAGATCCCATGGCACTATTTCGAAGAAGAGCAGGGGAGTTATCCCCGGTGTCCTGACCAATATTTATCCTTCAATCAACATCACAAAAACATTATCTGGTCATTATCACATTACTGTTTGTGGGAGTTTGCTGTGTGCAAATTGGCTGTCGCGTTTCCTACATTAAAACAGTGACTACACTTCAAAAGTACGTCCGGTGGTCGTGAAAAGTGCTCTATAAATGCAAGTCTTTCTTTTACTCTTACTACTGATAGCAGTTTCCTTTCCTGCAGTACAATAAAGAGAGAAACTACTGCCCATGGAACTCAGCAAGAGAGCCAGCACCTTCAGGGGAGCAGAATGTGGGAGAAGATAAAATTGGAGAATAAAAAGAAAAGAATCACCCTTGCTGAAAATCTGAAATTAAAAAAAGACACAGCACACAGCAGAAGTCAGTCAGCATATGAAGGAAAAAAGTTACAGTTTCAGGTGAAATTCTCCAGCACATTTCTCTTTCAAATGATTACTAACCTGTCATAGATCTCCAGCAATTTCTGAATAGATATTTATGGTGGTGTAGCTGGTGCACAGGAGAGTGAGGCTGGACGGAGGGAAATTAGTGCTTTAATGAGTTCAAAGAGCGTGTCGCCCGCTGTAATATAAAGCTTCTGCACTATCCTATTAGAATATGGTACCTTAAATCTTTTTCCTTTGTTGCTTTATCTGCCAATCAAGCAATGATTTTTTTTCCCTCATGCAATTGATGTATGGGGTGCCCTTTAACTGAACCATGAATAATCACTTGAAAATGGTAATAATTACTGATGGTAACCAAGGGATTATTCATGGTTGTTAGAAGGAATTCCAGCAGCAATCAGACTGGGTAGGAAAGAATTCAACACCAATCTGCTGAGCCACATCAGAGAGCATTAGTGGTTGGTTCTCTACATTCTGCTAATTTTGCACTGTTTAAAAAAAAATGTAGGTTTTTTGGGAGGGAAATTTACTATTAGATTTTGGGTTCATATTATCAACATTGCAAAGGATATTCAGTGCTTTAAATGTTATTTCCCAATTTTCTTCCCTTAATAGGCACTGACTTTGTAGGGTACAGTTTCATAAGTCCCAGCTTTCCTCTTACAGTAAGGTGGTCATTCTGGATATGTGAGGCTCTGCAGCAGTTTTAGCTAGCTTGTTAACCAAGGGGGGAGGACATCGCAACCAAGCTTAATGCTGGCCTTGCCCCAAACCCCCTCCATGTGCCTATCTACACTGAACACACATGCACACAGTTAGAAGCATCCCATGCCTTCTTTTTCTTCTCCCAGCTGAGAGGGGCTGAGGCCAACTGTAATGCCCATATTACTGCCCTGATTGAGATCAGATAACTCAACACAGGTCAGGCATCAAATATGGGGCCTTCCTTCTTTGTATAACTCTATACCAAACTAAGTGTATATACGTCCAATCCAAGAACTAGGTAACTCTAAGAAACTTCATTGAGGAACTCCCATAACTGCAGAGATCACAATGATTACTGGAATCATAATTTGTTTGGAACTTTAGTTGCTGGCATTGAAATTGTTAATTGTTTGGAAATTATAGCTTAAAACTGAAGGAAGCTTTATTTTGAATATCAATGTAGAACCTAGGATATAATATGGTGCATTAAAAGCTTCATGCAAGGTTGGTTTGTAAAATAAATTTGTACTATATGTTCATTCTTAAAACAGTGAAGCAAGACTATAGTTTGAAACATCTGATTGTGATGTTTCCTACTTTTTTACATTCGGATGTTTTCTACATTAGAGACTCTGTATAAATGCAAGTCGATTTTGTGCTGAAACATGCATCTTGATAAAGTGGCTTAAATGATCCATTTGCTCTGCATGCAAAATGAGAATACAGTGGGCCACATGCAATACAGTTTGCGTTTGTATGAAGTGGATCTGCTAAAATGATTGCACTTTACATTGGGTGGAATTTTATGCTGTCCCCCGTGGTGGGTTTGGAGGCGTGGAGAGCATAAAATGTGACGGGAGGGTTCCCGCCTCTGCCAAAATTTAGTCCAGGGTAAGAAGGCCTGTGAATGGCCTTCCCGCCCCGCCGCCAATTGAGGCCCTTAACTGGGTAATTAATCCCCAATTAAGTGCCTCTTCCCACCGCAACCACAATTAGCCCTACAGCGGGTGGCACTGTCGCTTCACGGGAAGCATGCCATGGAAAACTATGCAGGCTGCATCCCAGCTCTGGGGGGGGTGGGGGTGGGGGGGGCACAGTTGGGGGTGAGATGGTCCCTCGTTCACTTGGTGCCTGAACAACGGACCCGGCATCAGGAAGGTGGGGGTGCCTGCTGAGGGCCACCCCTCTGCTCTTGCTGCTGACCTCTCCTCCCCCGCGACTCCCACCCTGAGAGGCCCCTCCCACCCTGACCTGCATGAGGTCTGGCTCCAGCGAAGCTCCTTGGCCTCCAGGACAGTCATCTCCAGCAGCAGCCACCACCTCCATGGTGGTGCTGCAGCTGCCAGCCGCTGATTGGCTGGCAGCTCTCCAAGGGCGGGATTTCCATTGACGGGGTCCTAGATCCTATAGACGAGCTGACGCTGTCCACTTAAGGGCCTGATTGGCACTAAATTCCGCGGACCTTCCAGAAAAGAGGTGATGCGGGGATCTCAGCATCGGTTTCTCCCAATGTCGAGACCCTTGCTGCCAGGATAAAACTCCCCCCATTGTTTTCTAAAATGTGAAGGTGGTCAACTGACACTGCCTCCATTTCAGATTGGCTAAGAGAACTGCCTAGAACTTTTTAAACTTAATTTTTAACCTCTTAAGGTTGGCTCTTAGCTAACATTAAAATTTAACCAGCATTTGAAACGCTGTGAGCGTGGGGATATACTCAAAGTTCCACCTTCCCTGACTACAGTGTGACATGGAGTCAGCAGTAGAACAATCTACCAGCATCACATTGCAGTCAGCAGGAACCAGTTTCAAATTGTACTTGTAGTATTGCTTTCACTTATGTTCATTTGCATTTATTGTGACTTGTTCTAACATCCCAACTCTTTTTTGGATAACTTTCTGTTCACTATTAATTGGATAACATCTCTTCATTGTAACCTTTCTCCACACAACAGCTGTACCATTACCAAAAAAATGTACAATTTCATGATTTTAAATGTTTGCTGCTAAAATTACATCCATTTTAAAAACTGGCAAAACTTTGAACAGCGATTCTGTATTGATAAAATGGCCTATACACCATCTTCTAAGAGGCTTTTTCAGATGTTTCCCACTTTCATTTAACTTTTTTGCTTGACTGGATTTTGAATATGTAAGTGGTAAGAATCTACTGTGTAATAAGTTTAAAGGTGAGCTAAGTGAAATCAGCATCTCACTAGGCAATAATCCTGCACCATCCATATCACTCACATGAGTCTGTAATAATATTTTTGCCAATATCTCAGTTTTTACTAAAGAAGATAAGAAAATAGACTCTTCATTAGAAGATGAACTTAAAAATAATATTACAGTTGGGATAGAAAAGGAAAAAAAAATTAGCAAAGCAGCAAAACTAATAGAGGATGAAGTCCCACGCCCAGGTGATATGTTCTCTTGCATACTTAAGTAAACTAAGGAGGCACTAGTTTATGTATAAAAAAAAGTCTCAGAGAAGAGGGGATGTACCAGAGGGCTGGTTGACAGCTAATGTTGCTCCTATATGCAATAAGGGAGTTAGAACAAAACCTGAGAACTATAGAGTCAGTTTAATGTTAGTGATAAAGATACTGGAATCTATACTAAAAGAAGTGACAGAAGAGTATCTAGAGACACAAAATATCATAAAATAGAACATGTATTCCGAAAGGCTAAGTCCTGCTTAACTAACCTGATAGAATTCTTTAAAGAGGTAACAGAAAGAGTAGGCAAGGGTAATGTAGTAGATGTCGTATACTTGGATTTTCAAAAGGCATTTGATAAGGTAGCACATGGTGGGTTCATAACAAAGGTTAGGGCATGTGGAGTCAGAAGCAAACAGCTGAATGGCTAGTATGTTAGCTAATAATTAGAAAACAGAGAGTAGGTAGTTATTCAGATTGGAGGAAGGTTGAAGTGTTCCACAAGGATCAGTGCTGGAACATTAGTGATTTGAATTTAGGAATAAGTAACTCAATATCAAAATCTGCAGATGATACCAAACTCAGGGTATAGGTAACATGCAGCATAATACAAGAAGGCATTAGAAAACTTGATTTTCTCACTTTGGCAGTTACAAGAGAAGTGCCACGAACAGCGCAGACTACTCTACATTGCCTTCATAGACCTCACCAAGGCCTTCAACCTTGTCAGCAGAGATGAACTCTTCAAATAGGCTGCGCTCCTAGACTCTTGGGTGTCTTCTCTTCTTTCCACGAGAACATGCGCAGTTCCATCAGTTAAAATGGAGTAACTTTTGACGCTTTCAAGAGCAGCAGCAGGGTAAAGCAGGTCTGTGTCCTGGCGCCAACTCTCTTTGGTATATTCTTCTCCATGCTGCTATTGTATGCTTTTGGTAATTCAAATGGGGGTGTCCACCTGCATACCAGAAAAACTGACGCCAAGCTGTTCAACTTGGCAAGACTGCGCACCAAGATCAAAGTTCCTATAGTCCTAGACCGTGAGTTGATGGGACCAGTGTTCTGGTGAGTCATATAACTTGGGCAGTAGAGAGGGCTTTAAACTAAATAGTGGGGGTGAGGAATTAAATGAGAGAAGATTTAATAATTTAAAGAGAGAGCAGAAGGCTAGACAGCAAGGTAGCAGTAAGGGAATTGATAATCTGAGTATGGCAAGAAAGGACAGAGCATACAAACCTAAAAGTGCACCAGCTGATGAGGCTAGAGGTTGTGAAAATAACAAAAAGACAGAATTAAAAGCATTCTATCTGAACACACACATCATTCATAATAAGGTAAATGAATTGACAGTACAGATAGAAGTAAACAGGTATGATCAAATTGCCATTATGGAGACGTGGCTGCAGGGTGACCAAGGCTGAGAACTGAACGTTCAAGGGTATTCGACATTTAGGAAGGATAAGCAAAAAGGAAAAGGAGGTGGGGTAGCACTCTTAATAAAGTATCAAAATGTAGAATCAGTTTGGGTAGAGCTAAGAAACAGCAAGGCGCAGCAAATATTGGTCGAAGTTGTTTATAGGCCACCAAGCAATAGTGGTAATGTAGGGCATGGTTTAAATCAGGAATTAGAGGTGCATGAGATAAGGGTGATACAGTAATCATGGGGAATTAAATCTACATATAGACTGGGTAAACCTAATTAGCACTAATGCTGTGGAGGACAAATTCCTGGAATGTATCGGAGATGGTTTTCTGGAACAATATGTTGAGGAACCAACTAGAGAACTGGCTATTTTAGATCTGGTATTATGCAAAGAGAAAGAGCTAATTAGTAATGTCATTGTAAAGGAGCCATAATATAGCAGAATTTTACTTTACGTTTGGATGTGATGCAGTTCAATCTGAAACTAGGATCTTCAATCTAAACAAAGGAAACTATGAAGATATGAGAGGCAAGCTGGCTATGTTAGATTGGGAAACTACATTAAAAGGTATGATGATAGATAGGCAATGGCTAGCATTTAAAGAATCAATACATGGCTTGCAACAAATTTACATTCCTTTGAGGCACAAAAACCCAGCAGGAAAGGTGATCCAACCATGGCTACCAATGGAAGGTAAAGATTGTATTAGAACAAAGGAAGAGGCTTATAAAGTTGCATAAAAAAGTAGTACACCTGAAGATTGGCAGCATTTTAGAATTCAGCAAAAAAGACCAAGAAACTGATGAAGAAAAAAAAAATAGAGTATCAAAGTAAACTGGCAAGAAACATAAAAATGGACTGTAAAAGCTTGTATAAGTATGTAAAAAGAAAAAGATTAGCAAAGACAAACGTGGGCCCATTACAGGCAGAGACAGGGAATAAGGAACTGACAGAGAAACGAAACAAATACTTTGTGTCTGTCTTCATGGAGAAAGATACAAAAAACCTCCCAGTAATACTAAAGAAACAAGGAACTAGCAAGAATGAGGATCTGAAAGAAATGAGTATTAGTAAAAAAGTAGTACTGGACAAATTAATAGGACTGAAAGTTGATAAATCCCCTGGACCTGATGAGCTACATCAGATAGTGGATGTGTTGGTGATCATCTTCCAAAATTCTATAGAATCTGCAATGGTTCATGAAGATTGGAAGGTAGTAAATGTAACCCTACTATTTAAGAAAGGAGGGAGAGAGAAAACCGAACTACAGATCTGTTAGCCTGACATCAGTAGTAGGGAAAATGCTAGAATCTATTATAAAGTATGTTATAACTGGACACTTAGAAAATAATGGTAAAATTGGCAGAGTCAACATGGATTTATGAAAGGGAAATAATGTTTGACAAACCTGTTAGAGTTTTTGAGGATGTAACTAGCAGAATAGATAAGGGGAAACCAGTGGATTTGGTGTATTTGGATTTTCAGAAGGCTTTCGCTAAGGTCTCACATAGGAGTTTAGTAAGCAAAATTAGAACACGTGGTTTGGGGGTAACATACAGGCATGGATTGAGAATTGGTTAATAGACAGAAAACAGAGAGTCGGAATAAATGAGTCATTCTCAGGTTGGCAGGCTGTGACGAGTGGGGTACTGCAAGGATCAGTGCTTGGGCCCCAGCTATTCACAATCTATATCAATGATTTGGATGTGGGGATCAAATGTAATATTTCCAAATTTGCTGATGACACAAAACGAGGTGGGAATGCAAGTTGTGAAGAGCATGCAAAGAGGCTTCAAGGGGATTTAGACATGTTATGTGAGTGGGCAAGAACATGGCAGATGGAATATAATGTGGAAAAATGTGAAATTATCCACTTTGGTAGAAAAAACAGAAATGCAGAGTATTTCTTAAATGGTGCGATTGGGAAGTGTTGACGTCCAAAGGAACCTGAGTGTCCTTGTTCATAAGTCACTGAAAGCTAACATGCAGGTGCAGCAAACAATTTGGAAGGCAAATGGTATGTTGGCCTTTATTGCAAGAGGATTTGAGTAAAGGAGTAAAGAAGTCTTTCTGCAATTGTAAAGAGTCTTGGTGAGACTGCACCTGGAGTATTGTGTACAGTTTTGGTCTCCTTATCTAAGGAAGGATATACTTGCCATAGAGGGAGTGCAATGAAGTTTCACCAGACTGATTCCTGGGATGGTGGCATTGTCCTATGAGGAGAGATTGAGGAGATTGGGCCTGTATTCTCTAGAGTTTAGAAGAATGAAAGGTGATCTCATTGAAGCCTACAAAATTCTTGCACAGCTCAACAACGTTGATGCAGGAAGGATGTTTCCCCTGGCTGGGGGGCGGGGGGGGTGCGGTGTTAGTTGATGTCTAGAACCAGGTGACACAGTCTCAGAATAAGTGGTCGGCCATTTTGGACTGAGATGAGGAGGAATTTCTTCACTCAGAGGGTGGTGAATCTGTGGAATTGTCTATCCCAGAGGGCTGTGGCAGCTCAGTCATTGAGTATGTTCAAAAGATCGATAGATTTCTAGATATTAAAGATATCAAGGGATATGGGGATAGTGCGGGAAAATGGCGTTGAGGTAGAAAATCAGCCATGATCCAGTTGAATGGTGGAGCAGGCTCAAGGGACCAAATGGCCTACTCCTGCTCCTATTTCCTATGTCCCTATAATAATGCTGTGCTGACATCCCATAATGAAGTTTACTTGCAACAGCTTGTGGATCAGTTCTCCTGGGCCTGCAAAGAATTTGGACTGACAATCAGTGTCAGGAAGACCAAAGTTATGGCCAGGAGGTAGAGACTCCAACATCTATGAACATCGACAACCTCACTTTGGAGGTAGTCAATAGCTTCCCATACCTTGGATCAACAATCACCAGCAATCTGTCCCTTGATGCCAAAATCAGCACCAGGGTTGCCAAGGCCGCAGCTGTCATGTCAAAGTTGCGAAGGCGAGTGTGGACCAACAGCAAACTAACCAAAAATACAAAGGTCCACGTGTACCAGGCTTGTGTTCTCAGCACCCTCCTTTATAGTAGCAAAGCATAGACAACTTATACCAGCCAAGAAAAGCAGCTGAACAGCTTCCACCTCCACTGCCTCAGCCATATATTGGCCATTGCCTGGCAGGAGAGAGTGCCGAATACAGAGGTGCACCAGCGTGCAGGCATCCCCAGCATATTTGCCCTCTTAAGTCAGTGGCGAATCCATTGGCTGTGTTACGTATGCCGAATGGCTGATGGCCACATCCCCAAAGACATGCTCTATGGCGAGCTTGCCATTGGCACAAGACAACAGGTCACTCACAATACAATACAAGGATGTCTGCAAATGAAACCTCAAGTTGACTCAGATCAGTGTTGATGCATGGGATATCCTTCCTGCTGACTGGAGTTCCTGGAGAATGGCAGTCAGGAAGGCGTGGAAAAGGCAGAGGACAAAAGAAATGACCTGATTGTGGAAAAGAGAGTCCGTCGGAAGGAAAAAAAGATCAGTCGACCTCAGGCCAACTATATTCATCTTTGCCAGCTGTGGAAGGGATTGGCACTCACGAGTCAGCCTCTATAGCCACAACAGGCAATGTTCAACTCAGAAGTGACATACACCCCGGGCCCAGTCCATCATCTTCTGAGACAGACAGATGCCTACTGCTACTAATAATACTATTAGAAAACTTGTATGCGGGGCAGTTAAGTGGCAAATGAGCTTTAACATAGATAAATGTGAGGTGATGCACTTTGATAGAAAAAAGAGAAACATCACCTACACCTTAGAAGATAAGAAACTGAATGGGATGGAAGAGCAAAGGGATCTAGTGATACAGGTAAACAAATCATTAAAAGCAGCATCTCAGGTCAGCAAAGCAATTAAAAATGTTAACAAAGCACTGGGATTTATTTCTAGGGGTATAGAATTCAAAAGTAGTTTAGTCCTGTTCAACTTCAGTAGGACCCTGGTCAGGCTGCACTTAAAATACTGTGCGTAGCTCTGGTCTCCATACTATTAAAACGACATAGAAGCACTGGAGAAAGTGCATTAATTATTTACAAGGAGGGTACCAGAACTGAGAGGTTATAGCAATCAGGAAAGACTGAACAGGTTGGAGATTTTTTCTTTAGAAAGAAGATACTTAGAGGTGATCTGCTGGAGGTCTTCAAAATTATGAGTAGGTTGGACAGAGTAGATGTGGACAGAATGTATCTATGGGAGAATCAAAAACTAGGAACCACAAATACAAGACAGTTATTAATAAATATAAAATAGGGAATTAAGAAGAAATTCCTTTACTCAGAGAATGGTTAGAATGTGGAACTCACTGCCACAGGAAGTGGATGAGGCAAATAGCTTAGATGCTTTCAAAAGGAAACTATATAGTACATGAGAAAAAAGGGAATAGAAAGATATGCTGAAAGGCTGAGATGAGGTAGATGGAATGAAAAGTGATGCATGTGGAATATAAACACCCGCATAGACTAGTAGGACAGAATGAGCTGTTTCTGTGCGAAACATTTTATGTAGTATCACAATACTATTTCACATTTAAATTAAAGCTTTGTTATCATGAACTTGTTAGGAATATGAAATATGATTGTCTTAATAAAGTACTTATTTTACTGCATCTTGACCATATTTAAATACAAGGCTGGGATTCACTCAATATTTGGCCATGGCAAGTATACTTGGTAAGAACAGTCTTTGAACATGCACCCACACTGTAATCTTGACATCAGTATGAAACTGAGTGAATTCTTCAAGCACATCACCTTGCTTCATGCAAACATACAAACGTACGGATTAAGAGCAGGAGTAGGCCACTCAGCCCCTCGAGCCTGCTGTTCCATTCAACAAGATCGTGGCTGATCTAATTGTAACCTCAACTTCACATTCCTGCCTATCCCCGATAACCATTCACCCCCTTGCTTATCAAGAATCTATCTACTTCTGCCTTAAAAATATTCAAAGGCTCTGCTTCCACTGCTGTTTGAGGAAGAGAGTTACAAAGACTCACAACCCTCAGAGAAAAAATTCTCCTCATCTCTGTCTTTCATGGGTGACCCCTTATTTTTAAACAGTGACCACTAGTTCTAAATTCTCCCACAAGGGGGAGAATTTCCACATCCACCCTGTCAAGACCCCTCAGGATCTTATATGTTTCAATCAAGTTGTCTCTTACTCTCCTAAACTCCAATGGATACAATCCTAGCCTGTCCAACCGATCCTCATAAGACAACACGCCCATTCCAGGTATTAGTCTAGTAAACCTTCTCTGAACTGCTTCCAACGCATTTACATCCTACCATAAATAAGGGGACCAATATTGTACACAGTACTCCAGATGTGGTCTCACCAATGCCCTGTATAACTGAAGTAAAACCTCCCTACTTTTGTAATCAATTCCCCTTGCAATAAATGATAACATTCTATTAGCTTTCATAATTACTTACTGTACCTGCATACTAGCCCTGTGCAATTCAGGCACTAGGACACCCAGATCCCTCTACATCTCAGAGCTCTGCAATCTCTCACCATTCAGATTATTCTTCCTGCCAAAATGGACAATTTCACATTTTCCCACATTATACTCCATTTGCCAGATCTTTGCTCACTCACTTAACATATCTATATCCCCTTGTAGCCTCCTTACATCCTCTTCACAACTTATTTTCCTACCTATCTTTGTGTCATCAGCAAATTTAGCAACCATACCTTTGGCCCCTTCATCCAAGTCATTTACATAAATTGTAAAATGTTGAGGCCCCAGCACTGATCCCTGTGGCACACTACTCATTACATCTTGCCAACCAGAAAATGACCCATTTATTCCTACTCTCTGTTTCCGGTTAGTTAGCCAAACTTCTATCCATACCAGTATGTTACCGCCTACACCATGTGCTTTTATTTTCCACAATAACCTTTGGTGTGGCACCTTATCAAATGCCTTCTGGAAACCTAAGTACAGTACATCCACCGGTTCCCCTTTATCCATTGCATATGTTACTTCTTCAAAGAACTCTAATAAGTTGGTTAAATGTGATTTCCCTTTCACAAAACCATGTTGACTCTGCTGATTACCTTTAATTTTTCTAAGTGCCCTGCTATAATGTCTTTAATAATAGCTTCCAACATTTTCCCTGTGGCAGATGTTAAGCTAACTGGCATGTAGTTTCCTGCTTTCTGTCTCCCTCTCGTCTTGAATAAAGGAGTTACATTTGTTTATTTCCAATCTAATGGAACCTTCCCTGAATCTAGGGAAGTTTGGAAAATTAAAACCAACACATCAACTATCTCACTTGCCACTTCTTTTAAGACCCTAGGATGAAGTCCATCAGGACCTGGGAACTTGTCAGCCTGCAGCTCCAACAATTTGCTCACCTCTCCTTTAAAAGTTTTGTTCTCTATCTGCCCCCAACTATCAACATCCTGGGGGTTATCATTGACCAGAAGCTGAACTGGAGCAGCTACATAAATACTGTGGCTACAAGAGCAGGTTAAAGACTGGGAATTCTGCAGCGAGTAACCGACCTCTTAACACCCCAAAGCTTGTCCATCATCTACAAGGCACAAGTCAGGAGTGTGATGGAATACTCTCCACTTGCCTGGATGAGTGCAGCTCCAACAACACTCAGGAAGCTCAACACCATCCAGGACAAAGCAGCATGCTTGATTGGCACCCTATTCACCACCTTCAACATTCACTCCTTCCACGACTGACTCACAGTGGCAGCAGTGTGTACAAGATGCACTGCAGCAACTCACCAAGGCTCCTTTGACAGTACCTTCCAAACCTGTGACCTCTACCGCCTAGAAGGACAAAGGACAGCAGATGCATGGGAACACCACCACCTGGAAGTGCCCCTCCAAGGCACACACCATCCTGATTTGGAACTACATCGCCATTCCTTCACTTTTGCTGGGTCAGTATCTTGGAACTCCCTCTCTAACAGCACTGTAGACGTACCCGCACCAGATGGACTACAGTAGTTCAAGAGGCAGCTCACCACCACCTTCTCAAGGGCAATTAGGGATGGGCAACAAAAGCTGGGCCTACCAGTGACGTCCACATTCCATGAAAGAATTTTTAAAAATTATGTGGAGAGGAACAATAGCCTCTGTATTCTTTTCTGCACTACCATCTCCTCAAACCCTTCTCCCCTGCCCTCTTGGCCTCATCTCCTACATGTGTGAAGAGCTCATAGACGTCTTTGTCACCAAAAGTGAGACTATCTATTCAGTACCTGTCCTGCTATCCTCCAGCTTCCCATTGCCCATCAAACCAAACCTCCTCCAAGATTTTCCTTTCCCCTCGCCCTGATCCCAAGTCTTTCTCTGATTTCGCTCTTGTCTCTCTTCATGCCCTTTCCGAGTTCATCTTGTCAATGTTGCCCACCTCCTGCTCCCTGAATCTGATTTCCACTAAACTACAAACTCTCCAACTTCTCTTCCTGACCCTCATGCTAGTTGACTAAGTAGGTAAAATTTTCCCCTCGGATACTGCCCCCAATGTTTTAAAAGATTGCCATCATCAACCCCCTCAAACCAAAATCTACCTTTGAACTCTCTGTCCTTGCAAACTAGCATTCCATCTAGGAACATAGGAACACAGAACGGGCTCAAGGGGATGAATGGCCCTTTTTATCACTCAATTCGATCATGGCTGATCTGTATCTTAATTCCATTTACTTGCCTTGCCTTCATATCCCTTAATACCCTTGTTTAATAAAAATATCAATCTCAGTTTTCAATTGAACTATCCTCAATAGCATTTTAGAGAGTTACAACATGCTACCAACCTGTGCATGAAAAAGTGCATCCTGTCTTCCCTCCTGAATGGCCTTGCCCTAATTTTAAATTCATGCCCCCTTATTCTGGACTACCCCACCAGAAGAAATTGTTTCTTTCTATTTACCCTATCAAATCTTTTAACTATTTTAAACACTTCAATTATATCACTACTTAGTTTTCCACACTCAAGGGAATACAAGCCTAGTCTACACAACCTGTCCTCATAATTCAACCCTTTTAGCCCCGATATCATACTGGTGAATCTGTGCTGCAACCCTCCAAGGGCAATATATCCTTGCCGAGGACTTCTACCCCTTTGTATTCCAGCCCCTTGAGATAAAGGCTAACATTCCAGTAGCCTTTTTGATTAATTTTCGTACCTGTCCACTAGTTGTTTTAGTGATTTCTATGCTTGGACCCAGAATCTTTCTGCTCCTCCATAGTTCCTAGCTTCTCACTGTAAAGGATATAGAGGCACTGGAGAGAGTGCAGATAAGATTTACGATGATGATACCAGTAATGCGTGAGTATACATATCAGGAAAGGGTGAACAGGCTGAGCCTCTTTTTTTTCTTGAGAAAAGGCTGAGGGGCGACCTAACAGAAGTCTTCAAAATAATGAATGGTTTTGATAGGGAGAATACAGAGAGAATGTTTTCACTTGTGGGGAAGAGCATAACTAGAGGCTATCAATATAAGATAGTCACCAAGAAATCCAATAGGGAATTCAGAAGAAACCTCTTTACCCAGAGAGTAGTGAGAATGTGGAACTCACTACCACAGGGAGCAGTTGAAGTGAAAAGTATAGATGCATTTAAGAGGAAGCTAGAAAAGCATATGAGGGGGAAGGGACTAGAGGGCTACAACAATAGATTTGGATGAGGAAAGATGGGAGGAGGCGCGAGTGGAGCATAAACACCGGCATGGACTGGTTGGGCTGAATGGCCTGTTTCTGAGTCGTATATCTATGTAATATCTATGTATGTAATTCTGATCCATCTGGATGACCTCACACTTCCCCACACTGAGCTCTATCTGGTACAGTTTTGTCCACTTAATTTATCAGTGTCCCTTTGCAACGTTTTGCTCCGATTTACATCACCTTAGTTAGGGTTGTCAGCAAACTTAGATATATGGCTCACAGTATTCCCTCTAATTATTTTATATTGTGCACAGCCTGCTTCATGCATTGTGTGGAGATTTCCAGATTCCAGCCACACCCACATGCATCTTGGAGGGAATATTGGTTGTGCGCGAGCTGTATATTACACTGCATGGTACATTCCAGATTGTTGTGTGGCTACACACCCAGACAGCTTACAGGGAATATTGATGGCTCTCTATTCCTTCGTCTAGTGTATTCATATTGATTCATATAGTGAATAGCTGAGGCACAGGGAACACATCTAGTCACATCCTGTCAATTGGAGATTTACCCATTCCTACATCCCTACTCTGTTTCCTACCTCCTAATCATGTTCCTACACATGTTAATAATTTACATCCAATTCTATGCACTTTTATGTTTATTAACTGCCTGTTGTGTGGAAACTTGTTGAATGCCTTCTAGAAGTACCTATAAGTAACATACATAGACACTCACTTATCTACCATTTTAGTGACCTCTTCAAAAAAATTCAACTGATTTAGTTAGACATGACTTACCCATTACAAATCCATAAGGTTTTCTCTGATCAGCTCACATTTGTCCAGGTGCTCAGTCACACTGTGCCTAATAACAGATTCTAGTAACTTCCCCACAACAGACGATAGATTAATTGGTCACCAATTTCCTGGTTTCTCTGTCCTGCCTCTGTTAAATAATGGAATCACATTTGCAATTTTCCAATCCAAAGGGACAATTCCTGATTCATGAGAGCTTTTATCATAACTAAAGCATCTGCAATTTTCTCACCTACTTCTTTTAATACCCGAGGATGGAAACCATCAGATCCCTGAGATTTGTCAATCTTCAGCCTCATTTTCTTCAATCTCTAACCTCTTTCTTCTATAAAGGATCTGACCACTAAATCCAAGCCCAACTTTCACACAGCTTCCAGTTTGAATCTTTCTAATCAGGTTTCTGTCCCTGACACAACACTGAAACAGTCCTAATCAAAGTCACATGATTTGTGTGGTGTATAACCCTCCTCAAGCTCCTTTACTCTCTGTAGCGTTTGGCACATGACCACACCATCCTCCTCCAGCTTCTCTGCTGTTCCACTGTTGCCCATCCAATCATAGTCAGAATGTCTCCAGAAATAGCACCTCATCACATCCCCATACCGTCAGCTTTATGGATCGATCCTTGGCCCCATCCTCTTTCCATCTGTTTGCTGCCCCTGGGTGAAATCATCTGAAGACAAGTTCAGCTTACACATTTACAATGCAGACACTTACTCTATCTTTCCTCCACCTATGACAGTATTACTCTACCTCTTGGGATCCCTCCACTATATAAATGCAAGTTATTGATGTAATGTGTGTGTATATGCATGCTGTTGATATGGATACACACACACTCAACCATATTTTTTAAGGAAAACTAGCTATTGCTTCTGAATAGGATATTTTGTTTCATCTGCTAAATGTAGAAAATCTCCATGTAATCGGTCAAACACAATAAGGTCACAAGAAATAGGAGCAGGAGTAGGCCATTTGGCCCCTCAAGCCTGCTCCGCCATTCAATATGATCATGGCTGATCTGGTTGTGGCCTTAACTCCACTTTCCTGCCTGCCCCCATAACCCTTGACTTAGCAAAGCAACTTAATAGGATTATCTTCACTGGGGAGATATTATACAGATGTCTACATAAATAGGATTGCTGATCAAATTTGCATCTTCTCCTAAATGTCATATGATATCCAAGTATTCTGTTAGACCCGTTCATCCATCACCCCTGTGCTCGCTGACTTACACTGGTTCCTGGTTAAGCAACAAAATGATTTTAAAATTCTCATCTTTGTTTTCAAGACCCTCCATGGCCTATCCCCTCCCTATCTCTGTAATCTCTTCCAGCTCCACAACCCTCCAAAGTATCTGTGCTCCTCCAATTCTGACCTCTCAAGCATCCCCAATTTTAATCTCTCCACTATTGGTGGTCATGTCTTTAGCTGCTAGGTCCTAAGCTCTGGGATTTCCTCCCTAAACCTCTCTGCCTCTCTACCTCACTTTCCTCCTTTAAGACGCTGCTTAAATTTGCAAGGAAATGATAGGGAGGTGCAAGAACTATAAAGTAGTTATCATGGGAAATTTTAATTCTCTGAATATAGATTGTAGTAGTGTAAAGGACAGTAAGGGGCAAGAGTTCCTAGACTGTGTTCAGGAAAATTTTCCACAGCAGTATGTTTCCAGTCCAATGTGAAAGGAGGCATTGCTGGTTCTTGGGATTGGCTGGGCCAAGTGGATCAAGTGTCAGTAGGGGAAGATTTAGGGGACAGTGGGCTGTATTTTGTGCTGGAGGTGGGGCAGATAAATTGGAATCAAAGGTTGGTAGGCAAAACAGTAACTGAAAAATGGGTTGCCTTTAAAGAAGAGATAGTTTGAGCACAGTCAATGTATATTCCTACAGAAAGGGAAAGGTAGGGCAAACAATCCAGAGCTCCCTGGATGATGAAAGAGATAGAGATTAAGATGAAGAAGAATAAGTGTGTTAATGACAGATGTCAGGTGGATAATACAACTTAGAATGAGGAAGAATATAGAAGGTTCAGACAGGAGGTGATGAAGCAAATAAGAGAAGCGATGCGAGGGTATGAAAACAGACTGGCAATTAACATAAAAGGGAATCCAAATGCCTTCTATAGGCATATAAATAGTAAAAGGGTGGTAAAAGGAGGAGTGGAGCCAATTAGGGACCAGAAAGGGGATTTACACATGGAGGCAGAGGGCATAGCTGAGGTAACAAATGGATACTTTGCATTTGTCTTTACCAAGGAAGAAGATGCTGTGCAGGTAATGTTTAGTTTAGTTTAGAGATACAGCACTGAAACAGGCCCTTCGGCCCACTGAGTCTGTGCCGACCATCAACCACCCATTTATACTAATCCTACACTAATTCCATATTCCTACCACATCCCCACCTGTCCCTATATTTCCCTACCATCTACCTATGCTTCCCTACCATCTACCTATACTAGGGGCAATTTATAATGGCCAATTTACCTATCAACCTGCAAGTCTTTGGCATGTGGGAGGAAACCGGAGCACCCGGAGGAAACCCACGCAGGCACAGGGAGAACTTGCAAACTCCACACAGGCAGTACCCAGAATTGAACCCGGGTCGTTGGAGCTGTGAGGCTGCGGTGCTAACCACTGCGCCACTGTGAAAGAGGAGGTAATTCAGACACTTGCAAGATTTAAAATTGATAAGGAGTAGGTATTGAATAGGCTAGCTGTTCTTAAAGTTGCTAAAGCACCAATACCAGATGAGATGCATCTAATGATACTGAGGGAAGTGAGACTGGAGATTGCAGAGGCACTGGCCATAATTGTCCAGTCTTCCTTAGACTCCGGGTGGTGCCAGAGGACTGGAGAATTGCAAATGTTACACCCTTTTTCAAAGAAGGGTGTAAAGATAAGCCCAGCAACTACAGGCCAGTCAGTTTAACCTCAGTGGTGGGGAAGCTTCTTGAAATGATAATTTGGGATAAAATTAATAGTCGCTTAGATGAATACGGGTTAATTAAGAAAAGGCAGCATGGGAAGGGAAAATCATGTTTAACTAACTTGCTGGTGTTTTTTGATGAGGTAACAGAGAGGGTTGCTGAGGGTAATGCTGTTGATGTGGTGTACATGGACTTCCAGAAGGCATTTGATAAAGTGCCATAAAAGAGACTTGTGAGCAAAGTTATAGCTCATGGAATAAAAGGGGCAGTAGCAACATGGAAATGGTAATTGGCTGAGTGACAGGAAAAAGAGTACAGGTTAATGGATGCTTTTCGGACTGGAGGAAGGTTTGTAGTGGAGTTTCCCAGCGCTCAGTGTTGGGACCCTTTCTCTTCCTGATATATATTAATGACCTAGACCTTGGTGTACAGGGCACAATTTCAAAGTTTGCAGATGATACGAAACTTGAAAGTATTGTGAACAGTGAGGAGGATAGTGTAGAACTTTAAAAGGACATAGACAGTTTGGTGGAATGGGCAGACAAGTGGCAGAAGAAATTTAATGCAGAGAAGTGTGAAGTAATTCATTTTAGTAAGAAAACGCAGAGAGACAATATAAAATAGAGAGAACTATTCTAAAGTGGATGTAGGAGCAGAGGGACCTGGGGATATATGAGCATAAGCCATTAAACTGAGAGCACAGTTAATAAAGCATGCAGCATCCTCAGCTTTATTAATAGGGGCACAGAGTACAAAAGCAAGAAAGTTATGTTAAACTTGTATAAAACACTGGTTCGGCCTCAACTGCAATATTGTGTCCAGGTC
This sequence comes from Heterodontus francisci, assembly GCF_036365525.1. Classification (NCBI taxonomy): domain Eukaryota; kingdom Metazoa; phylum Chordata; class Chondrichthyes; order Heterodontiformes; family Heterodontidae; genus Heterodontus; species Heterodontus francisci. Next base: position 109,799,625 of record NC_090375.1, on the reverse strand, counting down.
TGGGTGCCACACTTTAGGCAAGATGTGAGGCATTAGAGAGAGTGCAGAAAAGATTCATGAGAATGGTTCCAGGGATGAGGAACTTCAGTTACATGGATAGATTAGAGAAATTGGATCTGTTTTCCTTACAAAACAGAAGATTGAGAGGCGATTTGATAGAGGTCTTCAAAATCATGAGGGGTCTGGACAGGGTAGATAGGTAAATATTGTTCACACTGCTGGAAGGATCAAGAAACCGAGAGCACAGATTTAGGGTATTGGCAAAAGAAGCAATGGAGACATAAGGAAAAACTTTTTCACGCAATGAGTGCTTAAGGTCTGGAATGCACTGTCTGAGAGTGTGGTGGAGGCAGGTTCAATCGAAGCATTCAAAAGAGAATTGGATTATTATCTGGAAAGGAAGAAATGTGCAGGGCCATGGGGAGAAGGCAGGGGAGTGGCACTCGGTAAATTGCTCCTTCGGACAGTCAGTGCAGACACGATGGGCCAAATGACCTCCTTCTGTGTTGTAACAATTCTGTGATTCAAATCTACCTATGAACAAGTTTTTGGCCATCGTACCTAATATCTCTTTATGTGGCTCAGAGTCAAGTTTTGTTTGATAATGCTCCTGCAAAACACCTTGGGACGTTATATTGTGTTAAAGGTGCTATATCAATACAACTTGTATTGACTGTGAGAGATGTAATCACAATCAAAGTAGTAGCCACATGAGACAAAGGAATTGCTAGACAAGAAGAACCAAGATCCATCTAGTTCACCTTCTACCATCAGGGTGGTCACACGTCACAACAATAATGGAGTTGTTGATTAATCATGGCAATCAATCCCTATCAATTAGTCTATACCAGACCCAGATTGAAGTGAAAAAACACCCAGTGATGGAAAACTTTGAGAACCATAGGTCCAAAGGTACCTGTTCCTCCTAAACATGCTATACTTACCATATGTCATGTCTCAAATTTTGGACAGAGCTGTTCATTATTCTGCCATTAACACTCTCTCTGGACTAATGCTTTGTCTTTTAATACAACTATTAGCACTCCCTTTGGCTTTGTTATGTGACATCCTTGTCATTTAATCTCTCTTGCCCTCTACCTTAGCACACACCTTCCCTTTTATTCTTCTTCCCCCTCCCCCTTTTCACTTGCTCAAAGTCTATTACATTTCTAACCTTTGCCAGTTCTGATGAAAGACCACAGACCTGAAACATTAACTCTGTTTCTCTCTTCACAGATGCTGCCAGACCTGCTGGGTATTTCCAGTACTTTCTATTTTTATCCCAATTTACATAATTGATCTTCACAATGCAATCCCTCCCTCCTCTCAATCATTCTAGTTGCCCTTTTCTGTGACCTTTTAATTGTTGCAATAATCTTTTTTGTACTCCGGTGGCCAGAACTGTGCACAGTATTCTAAGTGTGATTTATAAAGTGGCAGGATCAAGTCACTATTTCAGCTCACTATTGACTTATTAATACATCCCAACAGCTGATTTGCTTTACTCACTGCTGCCAAGTATTGTTGTGATAACTTCAATGTATTGTCAATCATGGCTTCCAGATCGCATTCATTTTCCAACACATTATATTTTATCCATTTAAGTAATAGACACTTCCCGGATTTTTTGTCCCCATCTGAAGCACTTTTTTACATTGAATTTCATTTGCCACCTGTCTGCCCAATTCCCAAGTATATCCAAATCCTTTTGTTGTTTATCCTCTTCAGCTTTGGAGTCTACCATCTTCATTAGCTTTGTACTGTCTGCAGATTTAACCAGTGAGCTTGTGTCTCTTAGCCCCACATTATTTATGAAGGTATTAAACAAAACAGATCCAAAAACAGACCTCTGTGGGACCCTACTGAAAGCATTCCTTCAGGCTGATGACAATTCCTGTACAATTACCCTCTTAGTTCTATCAGCCAACCGATTACGTATCCAATTCAAAATATTACCACAGATTCCAGCTTTGTTTCAATAACAGCCTTTTCAGAGGAACTGTATCAAAGGGCTGAATTTTCCTGGCCCATTAGGATTGGGCTGGAAGATGGGAGGGGTGACATTATGGCCGCGGAGGGGAGCCTGAGATTTTCCTGTTTCCATGGCATATTGCCAGTGGCATGGAGCATGGTGGCTCAGCCTCCCACTGGGCAGCCACTTACATAGCCAATTAATGGCCACTTCCCGCCCCCGCTCGCACTTTGCCCATGTCAGGAGGGCCCACTACATTGTGGGGAGATGGCCAGGTAGACCCTGGCAGCCTCCCAACAGGTTCCCAGGGGTGGGGGTGCAGCCTGGTCCTCCTTTATGGATACTTCATGACCCATGGAGGGGCTCACTGGCAGCAATGGGTGCCACACCCCAGCAATGGTGCTACTGCTGCACCATGACTACCCGCCTCCCCAACCCTCTGCCTGCCTGGCATTGGCTTCCTCAAAAAAAACTCACCTTCTCTTCAACTATGCCTCAATTGAATCAGCAGCTCTTGGGGGCAGGCTGCCATCCTCAACTGGACACAGCCCTGCCGATGATCTGTTAATTGGCCACCACCAGTAAAATGTTGCCCCAGGGTTCCAACACTCGCTGGAGCAGGATTGCATTCTGCTTTCAGTCCCAGTGGCAAGACTTCAATTTCCCCCATAAAATTCAGCCCAAAGACCTCTCTAAAATCCAATTTCACCATATTGTCAAGAAAATGAGGATATTTTAATTCATCGGTTGGAAACTGACAGTAAACTTTTAAAAAGGAGCTGCAATCCTATAGTTAACTTTTAAAAACCTGGCAGCCAAGATGGCCACCACAATTTGCATCTGAAATACCTCACATTCCAGGATATTGAATTGGAGACCCATGTCTAACAAGAATCCCATCAAGGACAATGCATTGGCTAACTGTGTAGATTATCCATATCACCCTTGTTAGCGGGATATTCAAAGCCATCTTGAGGCTTTGAGACATCCCTCCTGGGGTAAACACTGACAATACCATCTGAGAGACGTTTGGGTTTTAGACTCTGGACCTCATTAAAAACAAAGAGGATTGAGAGCACCATGTGACAGTCTCCCCAGGCTGTATAAAACTGAGAGTTTTGTTACACACTGCAGACAGGCTCCTGAGACTTTGAAGCAGACAGGCGTCGAGTGCTAACTAGGCAGATCCCTAGTGCGGCTGTGTGTGTGTCTCTCTTTCTCCTCTCTGTCTCTCCAGATAACATCACAAGTTTGAAAACCGACTGCGACTGTGGACCAACCAAGCCTACAGATTTCTACAGAGACCCCAGGGGAAGAAAGACACCTACAATTCTGTCTCCAAGAAAACCCTGAGCCATGTGGGCCAGCCACAAAGTGGACTTCTACCAGGCAAAGACTTTAAGATCACAACTTCAGCCAGAAGACAACGGAATAACCCAACCTCACAGACTGTATATTAATTTTTACTTGTTCTGGACTCTAATCCACTCAATTATCCCTTATCACTCTGTAACCTGTTAGTGTGTGTAATTCTTGTGTGTGTGTGTGTGAGTGAAAATGTAGAGTAGTTTTATTATTTTATCTAGATCGGGTTTAGTTTTTCTAAGTACAATAAACTCACCTCTTGTTTAAACTCAAGAAAACCTGTCTAATTGGTTCTTTATGATCACAACAAAGGTAAAAGGTACAACACTCACTGAAGTAAAAGAATAAACCCTGTTGCAGGCAAACAAGGAGGAGGACAAGAGGGGAGCCTTGTGACCCCTCTTCACCTGATCGTAACAAATCCACTGTCTTATCAAGCTCTTTTGTCACACCCTCAAAGAAAAGCAGTATGTTAGATTGACAAAAATTCCCCTTCATGAATTAATATTAGCTGTCTTTTACAATTTTATTTCAATCCTAATGCTCCATGCACGATGTTCTTAGAAATGAAGTGAGGTATAGCCAAGTTTAGTTTAGGATATGAGGCAAAGACTGCAGCAGCTGAACATAAAGGCTTTTCCTTAAATCTGCCCTGGTTTAATTTTCTCTTTGCTAGCATGTATGTTTTACAGCAATCTCTAGAATGCACAATGCAATTTCAATATCAAGACACTACAACACTACATCATGATAGTCATAGAGAGTCATTGAGTCGTACAGCATAGAAACAGGCCCTTCAGCCCACCGCGTCCATGCCGACCATAATGCCTGTCTATACAAATCCCACCTGCCTGTGTTAATTCCAAATCCCTCTATGCCTTGCTCATTCAGGTGCCTGTCCAGATGCCTCTTAAATGTTGCTACTGTTCCTGCCTCCACCACCTCCTCAGGCAGCTCATTCCAGATACCCACTATTCTTTGCGTGAAAAATTTACCCCTTTTTTAAACCTCCTCCCTCTCACCTTAAATCTATGTCCTCTAGTTTTAGTCACCCCTACCATGGAAAACAGACTCTGGCTATCTACCCGATCTATGCCTCTCATAATTTTATATACCTCTACCATGTCCCCTCTCAGCCTCCTTCACTCCAGGGAAAACAGACCCAGCCTATCCAATCTCTCTTTATAACTCAAGCCCTCCAAACCAGGCAACATCCTGGTGAATCTTTTCTGCATCCTCTCGAGCTTAATCACATCTTTCCTGTAGTGCAGCGACCAGAACTGCATACAGTACTCCAAGTGCAGCCTAACCAACGTTATGTACAACTGTAACATGACGTCCCAACTCCTGTACTCAATGCCTCGGCCGATGAACGAAAGCATGCCATACGCCGCCTTCACCACCCTGTCTACCTGTGTTGCCACTTTCAGGGAACTATGTACTTGCACCCCAAGGTCTCGCTGCTCAACAACACTCCCCAGGGCCCTGCCATTCACTGTATATGTCCTGCCCTGGTTTAACATCCCAAAATGCATCACTTCGCACTTGTCTGCATTAAATTCCATTTGCCACTCCCTTGCCCACTTTCCCAGTTGATCTATATCCTGTTGTAACCTTAGACAACCTTCTTCACTGTCCACTATACCACCAATTTTGGTGTCATCTTCAAACTTACTAATCATGCCCCTTACATTCACATCCAAGTCATTAATATATATGACAAACAACAGAGGACCCAGCACCAATCCCTGCGGCACACTGCTGGTCACCGGCCTCCAATCTGAAAAACAATCCTCCACTACCACCCTCTGCCTCCTATCACCAAGCTAATTTTGTATCCAATTGGCTAGCTCACCCTGGATCCCATGTGTTCGAACCTTCCGGACAAGCCTACCATGCGGGACCTTGTCAAAGGCCTTGCTAAAGTCCATGTGGACAACATCCATCGCCGTGCCCTCGTCAATCCTCTTGGTCACCTCCTCAAAAAACTCAAGCAAATTCATGAGACATGATTTCCCATGCACAAAGCCATGCTGACTATCCCTAACCAGACCTTGCCTTTCCAAATGCACATAAATCCTGTCTCTCAAAATCCCTTCCAATAACTTTCCCACCACTGATATAAGGCTCACTGGCCTGTAGTTCCCTGGCTTATCCCTGCTGCCCTTCTTAAATAAAGGCATAACATTAGCTATCCTCCAGTCTTCCGGTAACTCACCTGAGGCTAACGATGATACAAAATTCTCTGCCAGGGCCCCAGCAATCTCCTCCTTTGCTTCCCATAGCATCCTAGGATACACCTGGTCAGGCCCTGGGGATTTATCCGTCTTAATCTTTCTGCTCCTCCATAGTTCCTAGCTTCTCACTGTAAAGGATATAGAGGCACTGGAGAGAGTGCAGATAAGATTTACGATGATGATACCAGTAATGCGTGAGTATACATATCAGGAAAGGGTGAACAGGCTGAGCCTCTTTTTTTTCTTGAGAAAAGGCTGAGGGGCGACCTAACAGAAGTCTTCAAAATAATGAATGGTTTTGATAGGGAGAATACAGAGAGAATGTTTTCACTTGTGGGGAAGAGCATAACTAGAGGCTATCAATATAAGATAGTCACCAAGAAATCCAATAGGGAATTCAGAAGAAACCTCTTTACCCAGAGAGTAGTGAGAATGTGGAACTCACTACCACAGGGAGCAGTTGAAGTGAAAAGTATAGATGCATTTAAGAGGAAGCTAGAAAAGCATATGAGGGGGAAGGGACTAGAGGGCTACAACAATAGATTTGGATGAGGAAAGATGGGAGGAGGCGCGAGTGGAGCATAAACACCGGCATGGACTGGTTGGGCTGAATGGCCTGTTTCTGAGTCGTATATCTATGTAATATCTATGTATGTAATTCTGATCCATCTGGATGACCTCACACTTCCCCACACTGAGCTCTATCTGGTACAGTTTTGTCCACTTAATTTATCAGTGTCCCTTTGCAACGTTTTGCTCCGATTTACATCACCTTAGTTAGGGTTGTCAGCAAACTTAGATATATGGCTCACAGTATTCCCTCTAATTATTTTATATTGTGCACAGCCTGCTTCATGCATTGTGTGGAGATTTCCAGATTCCAGCCACACCCACATGCATCTTGGAGGGAATATTGGTTGTGCGCGAGCTGTATATTACACTGCATGGTACATTCCAGATTGTTGTGTGGCTACACACCCAGACAGCTTACAGGGAATATTGATGGCTCTCTATTCCTTCGTCTAGTGTATTCATATTGATTCATATAGTGAATAGCTGAGGCACAGGGAACACATCTAGTCACATCCTGTCAATTGGAGATTTACCCATTCCTACATCCCTACTCTGTTTCCTACCTCCTAATCATGTTCCTACACATGTTAATAATTTACATCCAATTCTATGCACTTTTATGTTTATTAACTGCCTGTTGTGTGGAAACTTGTTGAATGCCTTCTAGAAGTACCTATAAGTAACATACATAGACACTCACTTATCTACCATTTTAGTGACCTCTTCAAAAAAATTCAACTGATTTAGTTAGACATGACTTACCCATTACAAATCCATAAGGTTTTCTCTGATCAGCTCACATTTGTCCAGGTGCTCAGTCACACTGTGCCTAATAACAGATTCTAGTAACTTCCCCACAACAGACGATAGATTAATTGGTCACCAATTTCCTGGTTTCTCTGTCCTGCCTCTGTTAAATAATGGAATCACATTTGCAATTTTCCAATCCAAAGGGACAATTCCTGATTCATGAGAGCTTTTATCATAACTAAAGCATCTGCAATTTTCTCACCTACTTCTTTTAATACCCGAGGATGGAAACCATCAGATCCCTGAGATTTGTCAATCTTCAGCCTCATTTTCTTCAATCTCTAACCTCTTTCTTCTATAAAGGATCTGACCACTAAATCCAAGCCCAACTTTCACACAGCTTCCAGTTTGAATCTTTCTAATCAGGTTTCTGTCCCTGACACAACACTGAAACAGTCCTAATCAAAGTCACATGATTTGTGTGGTGTATAACCCTCCTCAAGCTCCTTTACTCTCTGTAGCGTTTGGCACATGACCACACCATCCTCCTCCAGCTTCTCTGCTGTTCCACTGTTGCCCATCCAATCATAGTCAGAATGTCTCCAGAAATAGCACCTCATCACATCCCCATACCGTCAGCTTTATGGATCGATCCTTGGCCCCATCCTCTTTCCATCTGTTTGCTGCCCCTGGGTGAAATCATCTGAAGACAAGTTCAGCTTACACATTTACAATGCAGACACTTACTCTATCTTTCCTCCACCTATGACAGTATTACTCTACCTCTTGGGATCCCTCCACTATATAAATGCAAGTTATTGATGTAATGTGTGTGTATATGCATGCTGTTGATATGGATACACACACACTCAACCATATTTTTTAAGGAAAACTAGCTATTGCTTCTGAATAGGATATTTTGTTTCATCTGCTAAATGTAGAAAATCTCCATGTAATCGGTCAAACACAATAAGGTCACAAGAAATAGGAGCAGGAGTAGGCCATTTGGCCCCTCAAGCCTGCTCCGCCATTCAATATGATCATGGCTGATCTGGTTGTGGCCTTAACTCCACTTTCCTGCCTGCCCCCATAACCCTTGACTTAGCAAAGCAACTTAATAGGATTATCTTCACTGGGGAGATATTATACAGATGTCTACATAAATAGGATTGCTGATCAAATTTGCATCTTCTCCTAAATGTCATATGATATCCAAGTATTCTGTTAGACCCGTTCATCCATCACCCCTGTGCTCGCTGACTTACACTGGTTCCTGGTTAAGCAACAAAATGATTTTAAAATTCTCATCTTTGTTTTCAAGACCCTCCATGGCCTATCCCCTCCCTATCTCTGTAATCTCTTCCAGCTCCACAACCCTCCAAAGTATCTGTGCTCCTCCAATTCTGACCTCTCAAGCATCCCCAATTTTAATCTCTCCACTATTGGTGGTCATGTCTTTAGCTGCTAGGTCCTAAGCTCTGGGATTTCCTCCCTAAACCTCTCTGCCTCTCTACCTCACTTTCCTCCTTTAAGACGCTGCTTAAATTTGCAAGGAAATGATAGGGAGGTGCAAGAACTATAAAGTAGTTATCATGGGAAATTTTAATTCTCTGAATATAGATTGTAGTAGTGTAAAGGACAGTAAGGGGCAAGAGTTCCTAGACTGTGTTCAGGAAAATTTTCCACAGCAGTATGTTTCCAGTCCAATGTGAAAGGAGGCATTGCTGGTTCTTGGGATTGGCTGGGCCAAGTGGATCAAGTGTCAGTAGGGGAAGATTTAGGGGACAGTGGGCTGTATTTTGTGCTGGAGGTGGGGCAGATAAATTGGAATCAAAGGTTGGTAGGCAAAACAGTAACTGAAAAATGGGTTGCCTTTAAAGAAGAGATAGTTTGAGCACAGTCAATGTATATTCCTACAGAAAGGGAAAGGTAGGGCAAACAATCCAGAGCTCCCTGGATGATGAAAGAGATAGAGATTAAGATGAAGAAGAATAAGTGTGTTAATGACAGATGTCAGGTGGATAATACAACTTAGAATGAGGAAGAATATAGAAGGTTCAGACAGGAGGTGATGAAGCAAATAAGAGAAGCGATGCGAGGGTATGAAAACAGACTGGCAATTAACATAAAAGGGAATCCAAATGCCTTCTATAGGCATATAAATAGTAAAAGGGTGGTAAAAGGAGGAGTGGAGCCAATTAGGGACCAGAAAGGGGATTTACACATGGAGGCAGAGGGCATAGCTGAGGTAACAAATGGATACTTTGCATTTGTCTTTACCAAGGAAGAAGATGCTGTGCAGGTAATGTTTAGTTTAGTTTAGAGATACAGCACTGAAACAGGCCCTTCGGCCCACTGAGTCTGTGCCGACCATCAACCACCCATTTATACTAATCCTACACTAATTCCATATTCCTACCACATCCCCACCTGTCCCTATATTTCCCTACCATCTACCTATGCTTCCCTACCATCTACCTATACTAGGGGCAATTTATAATGGCCAATTTACCTATCAACCTGCAAGTCTTTGGCATGTGGGAGGAAACCGGAGCACCCGGAGGAAACCCACGCAGGCACAGGGAGAACTTGCAAACTCCACACAGGCAGTACCCAGAATTGAACCCGGGTCGTTGGAGCTGTGAGGCTGCGGTGCTAACCACTGCGCCACTGTGAAAGAGGAGGTAATTCAGACACTTGCAAGATTTAAAATTGATAAGGAGTAGGTATTGAATAGGCTAGCTGTTCTTAAAGTTGCTAAAGCACCAATACCAGATGAGATGCATCTAATGATACTGAGGGAAGTGAGACTGGAGATTGCAGAGGCACTGGCCATAATTGTCCAGTCTTCCTTAGACTCCGGGTGGTGCCAGAGGACTGGAGAATTGCAAATGTTACACCCTTTTTCAAAGAAGGGTGTAAAGATAAGCCCAGCAACTACAGGCCAGTCAGTTTAACCTCAGTGGTGGGGAAGCTTCTTGAAATGATAATTTGGGATAAAATTAATAGTCGCTTAGATGAATACGGGTTAATTAAGAAAAGGCAGCATGGGAAGGGAAAATCATGTTTAACTAACTTGCTGGTGTTTTTTGATGAGGTAACAGAGAGGGTTGCTGAGGGTAATGCTGTTGATGTGGTGTACATGGACTTCCAGAAGGCATTTGATAAAGTGCCATAAAAGAGACTTGTGAGCAAAGTTATAGCTCATGGAATAAAAGGGGCAGTAGCAACATGGAAATGGTAATTGGCTGAGTGACAGGAAAAAGAGTACAGGTTAATGGATGCTTTTCGGACTGGAGGAAGGTTTGTAGTGGAGTTTCCCAGCGCTCAGTGTTGGGACCCTTTCTCTTCCTGATATATATTAATGACCTAGACCTTGGTGTACAGGGCACAATTTCAAAGTTTGCAGATGATACGAAACTTGAAAGTATTGTGAACAGTGAGGAGGATAGTGTAGAACTTTAAAAGGACATAGACAGTTTGGTGGAATGGGCAGACAAGTGGCAGAAGAAATTTAATGCAGAGAAGTGTGAAGTAATTCATTTTAGTAAGAAAACGCAGAGAGACAATATAAAATAGAGAGAACTATTCTAAAGTGGATGTAGGAGCAGAGGGACCTGGGGATATATGAGCATAAGCCATTAAACTGAGAGCACAGTTAATAAAGCATGCAGCATCCTCAGCTTTATTAATAGGGGCACAGAGTACAAAAGCAAGAAAGTTATGTTAAACTTGTATAAAACACTGGTTCGGCCTCAACTGCAATATTGTGTCCAGGTCTGGGTGCCACACTTTAGGCAAGATGTGAGGCATTAGAGAGAGTGCAGAAAAGATTCATGAGAATGGTTCCAGGGATGAGGAACTTCAGTTACATGGATAGATTAGAGAAATTGGATCTGTTTTCCTTACAAAACAGAAGATTGAGAGGCGATTTGATAGAGGTCTTCAAAATCATGAGGGGTCTGGACAGGGTAGATAGGTAAATATTGTTCACACTGCTGGAAGGATCAAGAAACCGAGAGCACAGATTTAGGGTATTGGCAAAAGAAGCAATGGAGACATAAGGAAAAACTTTTTCACGCAATGAGTGCTTAAGGTCTGGAATGCACTGTCTGAGAGTGTGGTGGAGGCAGGTTCAATCGAAGCATTCAAAAGAGAATTGGATTATTATCTGGAAAGGAAGAAATGTGCAGGGCCATGGGGAGAAGGCAGGGGAGTGGCACTCGGTAAATTGCTCCTTCGGACAGTCAGTGCAGACACGATGGGCCAAATGACCTCCTTCTGTGTTGTAACAATTCTGTGATTCAAATCTACCTATGAACAAGTTTTTGGCCATCGTACCTAATATCTCTTTATGTGGCTCAGAGTCAAGTTTTGTTTGATAATGCTCCTGCAAAACACCTTGGGACGTTATATTGTGTTAAAGGTGCTATATCAATACAACTTGTATTGACTGTGAGAGATGTAATCACAATCAAAGTAGTAGCCACATGAGACAAAGGAATTGCTAGACAAGAAGAACCAAGATCCATCTAGTTCACCTTCTACCATCAGGGTGGTCACACGTCACAACAATAATGGAGTTGTTGATTAATCATGGCAATCAATCCCTATCAATTAGTTTATACCAGACCCAGATTGAAGTGAAAAAACACCCAGTGATGGAAAACTTTGAGAACCATAGGTCCAAAGGTACCTGTTCCTCCTAAACATGCTATACTTACCATATGTCATGTCTCAAATTTTGGACAGAGCTGTTCATTATTCTGCCATTAACACTCTCTCTGGACTAATGCTTTGTCTTTTAATACAACTATTAGCACTCCCTTTGGCTTTGTTATGTGACATCCTTGTCATTTAATCTCTCTTGCCCTCTACCTTAGCACACACCTTCCCTTTTATTCTTCTTCCCCCTCCCCCTTTTCACTTGCTCAAAGTCTATTACATTTCTAACCTTTGCCAGTTCTGATGAAAGACCACAGACCTGAAACATTAACTCTGTTTCTCTCTTCACAGATGCTGCCAGACCTGCTGGGTATTTCCAGTACTTTCTATTTTTATCCCAATTTACATAATTGATCTTCACAATGCAATCCCTCCCTCCTCTCAATCATTCTAGTTGCCCTTTTCTGTGACCTTTTAATTGTTGCAATAATCTTTTTTGTACTCCGGTGGCCAGAACTGTGCACAGTATTCTAAGTGTGATTTATAAAGTGGCAGGATCAAGTCACTATTTCAGCTCACTATTGACTTATTAATACATCCCAACAGCTGATTTGCTTTACTCACTGCTGCCAAGTATTGTTGTGATAACTTCAATGTATTGTCAATCATGGCTTCCAGATCGCATTCATTTTCCAACACATTATATTTTATCCATTTAAGTAATAGACACTTCCCGGATTTTTTGTCCCCATCTGAAGCACTTTTTTACATTGAATTTCATTTGCCACCTGTCTGCCCAATTCCCAAGTATATCCAAATCCTTTTGTTGTTTATCCTCTTCAGCTTTGGAGTCTACCATCTTCATTAGCTTTGTACTGTCTGCAGATTTAACCAGTGAGCTTGTGTCTCTTAGCCCCACATTATTTATGAAGGTATTAAACAAAACAGATCCAAAAACAGACCTCTGTGGGACCCTACTGAAAGCATTCCTTCAGGCTGATGACAATTCCTGTACAATTACCCTCTTAGTTCTATCAGCCAACCGATTACGTATCCAATTCAAAATATTACCACAGATTCCAGCTTTGTTTCAATAACAGCCTTTTCAGAGGAACTGTATCAAAGGGCTGAATTTTCCTGGCCCATTAGGATTGGGCTGGAAGATGGGAGGGGTGACATTATGGCCGCGGAGGGGAGCCTGAGATTTTCCTGTTTCCATGGCATATTGCCAGTGGCATGGAGCATGGTGGCTCAGCCTCCCACTGGGCAGCCACTTACATAGCCAATTAATGGCCACTTCCCGCCCCCGCTCGCACTTTGCCCATGTCAGGAGGGCCCACTACATTGTGGGGAGATGGCCAGGTAGACCCTGGCAGCCTCCCAACAGGTTCCCAGGGGTGGGGGTGCAGCCTGGTCCTCCTTTATGGATACTTCATGACCCATGGAGGGGCTCACTGGCAGCAATGGGTGCCACACCCCAGCAATGGTGCTACTGCTGCACCATGACTACCCGCCTCCCCAACCCTCTGCCTGCCTGGCATTGGCTTCCTCAAAAAAAACTCACCTTCTCTTCAACTATGCCTCAATTGAATCAGCAGCTCTTGGGGGCAGGCTGCCATCCTCAACTGGACACAGCCCTGCCGATGATCTGTTAATTGGCCACCACCAGTAAAATGTTGCCCCAGGGTTCCAACACTCGCTGGAGCAGGATTGCATTCTGCTTTCAGTCCCAGTGGCAAGACTTCAATTTCCCCCATAAAATTCAGCCCAAAGACCTCTCTAAAATCCAATTTCACCATATTGTCAAGAAAATGAGGATATTTTAATTCATCGGTTGGAAACTGACAGTAAACTTTTAAAAAGGAGCTGCAATCCTATAGTTAACTTTTAAAAACCTGGCAGCCAAGATGGCCACCACAATTTGCATCTGAAATACCTCACATTCCAGGATATTGAATTGGAGACCCATGTCTAACAAGAATCCCATCAAGGACAATGCATTGGCTAACTGTGTAGATTATCCATATCACCCTTGTTAGCGGGATATTCAAAGCCATCTTGAGGCTTTGAGACATCCCTCCTGGGGTAAACACTGACAATACCATCTGAGAGACGTTTGGGTTTTAGACTCTGGACCTCATTAAAAACAAAGAGGATTGAGAGCACCATGTGACAGTCTCCCCAGGCTGTATAAAACTGAGAGTTTTGTTACACACTGCAGACAGGCTCCTGAGACTTTGAAGCAGACAGGCGTCGAGTGCTAACTAGGCAGATCCCTAGTGCGGCTGTGTGTGTGTCTCTCTTTCTCCTCTCTGTCTCTCCAGATAACATCACAAGTTTGAAAACCGACTGCGACTGTGGACCAACCAAGCCTACAGATTTCTACAGAGACCCCAGGGGAAGAAAGACACCTACAATTCTGTCTCCAAGAAAACCCTGAGCCATGTGGGCCAGCCACAAAGTGGACTTCTACCAGGCAAAGACTTTAAGATCACAACTTCAGCCAGAAGACAACGGAATAACCCAACCTCACAGACTGTATATTAATTTTTACTTGTTCTGGACTCTAATCCACTCAATTATCCCTTATCACTCTGTAACCTGTTAGTGTGTGTAATTCTTGTGTGTGTGTGTGTGAGTGAAAATGTAGAGTAGTTTTATTATTTTATCTAGATCGGGTTTAGTTTTTCTAAGTACAATAAACTCACCTCTTGTTTAAACTCAAGAAAACCTGTCTAATTGGTTCTTTATGATCACAACAAAGGTAAAAGGTACAACACTCACTGAAGTAAAAGAATAAACCCTGTTGCAGGCAAACAAGGAGGAGGACAAGAGGGGAGCCTTGTGACCCCTCTTCACCTGATCGTAACAAATCCACTGTCTTATCAAGCTCTTTTGTCACACCCTCAAAGAAAAGCAGTATGTTAGATTGACAAAAATTCCCCTTCATGAATTAATATTAGCTGTCTTTTACAATTTTATTTCAATCCTAATGCTCCATGCACGATGTTCTTAGAAATGAAGTGAGGTATAGCCAAGTTTAGTTTAGGATATGAGGCAAAGACTGCAGCAGCTGAACATAAAGGCTTTTCCTTAAATCTGCCCTGGTTTAATTTTCTCTTTGCTAGCATGTATGTTTTACAGCAATCTCTAGAATGCACAATGCAATTTCAATATCAAGACACTACAACACTACATCATGATAGTCATAGAGAGTCATTGAGTCGTACAGCATAGAAACAGGCCCTCCAGCCCACCGCGTCCATGCCGACCATAATGCCTGTCTATACAAATCCCACCTGCCTGTGTTAATTCCAAATCCCTCTATGCCTTGCTCATTCAGGTGCCTGTCCAGATGCCTCTTAAATGTTGCTACTGTTCCTGCCTCCACCACCTCCTCAGGCAGCTCATTCCAGATACCCACTATTCTTTGCGTGAAAAATTTACCCCTTTTTTAAACCTCCTCCCTCTCACCTTAAATCTATGTCCTCTAGTTTTAGTCACCCCTACCATGGAAAACAGACTCTGGCTATCTACCCGATCTATGCCTCTCATAATTTTATATACCTCTACCATGTCCCCTCTCAGCCTCCTTCACTCCAGGGAAAACAGACCCAGCCTATCCAATCTCTCTTTATAACTCAAGCCCTCCAAACCAGGCAACATCCTGGTGAATCTTTTCTGCATCCTCTCGAGCTTAATCACATCTTTCCTGTAGTGCAGCGACCAGAACTGCATACAGTACTCCAAGTGCAGCCTAACCAACGTTATGTACAACTGTAACATGACGTCCCAACTCCTGTACTCAATGCCTCGGCCGATGAACGAAAGCATGCCATACGCCGCCTTCACCACCCTGTCTACCTGTGTTGCCACTTTCAGGGAACTATGTACTTGCACCCCAAGGTCTCGCTGCTCAACAACACTCCCCAGGGCCCTGCCATTCACTGTATATGTCCTGCCCTGGTTTAACATCCCAAAATGCATCACTTCGCACTTGTCTGCATTAAATTCCATTTGCCACTCCCTTGCCCACTTTCCCAGTTGATCTATATCCTGTTGTAACCTTAGACAACCTTCTTCACTGTCCACTATACCACCAATTTTGGTGTCATCTTCAAACTTACTAATCATGCCCCTTACATTCACATCCAAGTCATTAATATATATGACAAACAACAGAGGACCCAGCACCAATCCCTGCGGCACACTGCTGGTCACCGGCCTCCAATCTGAAAAACAATCCTCCACTACCACCCTCTGCCTCCTATCACCAAGCTAATTTTGTATCCAATTGGCTAGCTCACCCTGGATCCCATGTGTTCGAACCTTCCGGACAAGCCTACCATGCGGGACCTTGTCAAAGGCCTTGCTAAAGTCCATGTGGACAACATCCATCGCCGTGCCCTCGTCAATCCTCTTGGTCACCTCCTCAAAAAACTCAAGCAAATTCATGAGACATGATTTCCCATGCACAAAGCCATGCTGACTATCCCTAACCAGACCTTGCCTTTCCAAATGCACATAAATCCTGTCTCTCAAAATCCCTTCCAATAACTTTCCCACCACTGATATAAGGCTCACTGGCCTGTAGTTCCCTGGCTTATCCCTGCTGCCCTTCTTAAATAAAGGCATAACATTAGCTATCCTCCAGTCTTCCGGTAACTCACCTGAGGCTAACGATGATACAAAATTCTCTGCCAGGGCCCCAGCAATCTCCTCCTTTGCTTCCCATAGCATCCTAGGATACACCTGGTCAGGCCCTGGGGATTTATCCGTCTTAATGCACTTCAAAACCTCCCAACACCTCCTCCTTTGTAATGTTGATATGCTCCAGGATATCGGTGTTCCCTCCCTTGAACTCACTAGCTTCCATGACCTTCTCCACGGTAAATACAGACGAGAAATATACACTTAAGACCTCGCCCATTTCCCGTGGCTCCACACATAGGTTACCACACTGATCCTTAAGGGGATCTACTCTCTCCCTAGCTACCCTTTTACTCTTAATATACTTATAGAATCTTTTGGGATTCTCCTTCATCTTATCTGCCAGGGAAATCTCATGGCCCCTTTTTGTCCTCCTAATTTCCTTCTTAAGTGTACTCCTACATCTCCTATACTCCTCGAGGGAGTATACCTGACGTATGCCTCCTTCTTTGTCCTGACCAGACCCTCAATATCCCTCGTCAACCAAGGTTCCCTAAACTTGCCAGCCTTGCCCTTCATTCCAACAGGAACATGCCGGCCCTGAACTCATCCTATCTCACTTTTAAAAGCCTCCCACTTGCCAGACGTCCCTTTACCTGTAACCAGCTTCTCCCATTCAACTTTTGAGAGTTCCTGTCTGATGCCATCGAAATTAGCCTTCCCCCAATTTAGGACTTCAACCTGAGGACCAGTCCTATCCTTTTCCGTAACTATCTTGAACTATCTATGATCTTCTCTTTAATAAGTGTTTAAGAATGTTACCCGGAATGGACATCAAACTCACTGTTCTGTAGATTCCTAGTCGCTTTTTTTCCCGTTTTCTTCAAATATGAATAACATTTGTCTTTCTTCAGTCCTCCTATAAAGTACTGTATTAAATTTACAGCTTAGTTTAATAAAATTTCAATCGGTTTAAGTATAACAGTAAGTGAATTAGTAAAAGTAGTAGCTCAGAGTAAGTCGAGAGGCGTTAATTAAAATTTATAGTTTCTACAAGGTAGCAACTATATTATGAAGGAGGGAATAGAGATTTTTTAAACTTAGATCATGAATGGGCAGCTGAGACCTGTTGCTTGCAATTCCAGCGCCGTGTGGGAACTACAGGACACGTCGGCCAGGATTTTACAAAGCTCCCGATGTCGAGCTCCATGCCAGGGTGGTGGCTGGAAGATCTTTCCAGCAGTGGCCCGCCATGGAGCCCGACCCCGGGAGGCCCAGGCCCGATCTTCCTGGCAGTGGCGAGGCTCCGTGGCGCACCACACCCGCCGCTGGGCAACAGGACTTGGATTAAAATATTCAATTTAGCAGAATGCACACATTTAAATAAAATTTTACCTTCAGGCTGCGATCTTCTGGGCCACGGCTGGCACTCACGTTCCTTTACTTTCCCATCTGGGCAAAGCAGGTGCCGCAGTGGTGGGGAAGGGGGGAGCTTAAGATTTTTAGTGCGGTTGGGGGGGGAAGTGCAGAATGGGATCAAATTTACATCATCAGTGTAGGGGATGGTGAGAAGAGGTGACCTGTGCACTTTGTTCAGCTTGTGAGGGGGAAGGTCATGTGTGGAAGGTAAGTGCTTTGGGGGGGGGGGGGTGGGTAGAGATCAAAAAATGAATTTTATTGTTATTGGGGGATGGGAAAGGGCAGCAGATTTTTAATCAGTACAGTGGGGGTGTATAACTTTAAGAATTTAAGTTAGCCGGTAGGGCTTTAAAAATGGAGCCAGCGCCTGTGCAGAGACAGCTGATGCCATTGCCGGCGTCGGAGAGCCTGCCCCCTCCACGTGATTGTTGGCGGGGGGGGGGCTGGGGGTAGCCTAACCAGCATATTATCATGGGCTGCCGCGAGGAAGATCACAGTGACATGGTGGCGCATGCGGGCTATCATTTTTATCGCCCATTGCCGGGATCCTACATGTGCCTTGGGGGACCGCATGTGGAAGAAGGGAACTGCCTGAGCTTGAGCTCAGGATTTCTGAGCTTGAGGGACAGAGGTGCATCAGGTATGATTAGAGTTAACTGGATTATATGTTCCAGGATGTGGTCACTCCACAGACAGAAAGAGGTCAGGATAGTAGATGGGTGGCCATCCGGAAGACTAGAAAGAGACAGGAGGTGCAGCAGTCTTCGGTGTGTGTGCCATTCTCAAACCGATACTCAGCACTGGAGACTGATGGGAGTGACAATACCCTAAAGGAGTGCAGTCTAGACCATGGCACCAATAGGCATGAGACTGCACAGGAGGGAACAGCAAAGAGTAGGAATGCAGTCGTTATAGGAAATTCCATAGTTACGGGGACAGACAGGCATTTCTGTAACTGCCATCGTGAGTCCCCCCTTCAGGGGGAGGTGGTGGCAGCGTAGTGGTATTGTCACTGGACTAGAAACCCAGAGACCCAGGGTATTGTTCTGGGGACATGGGTTCGAATCCCACCAGCAGAAGGTGGAATTTGAATTCAATTAATAAATCTGGAATTAAAAGCTAGTCTAATGATGGCCATGAATCCATTGTCGATTGTTGTAAAAACCCATCTGGTTCACTGATGTCCTTTAGGGAAGGAAATCTGCTGTCCTTACCTGGTCTGGCCTACATGTGATTCCAGACCCACAGCAATATGGTTGACTCTTAAATGCCCTCTGAAATGGCCCAGCAAGCCACTCAATTGTATCTAACAGCTACTAAACAAAAAAGGGGAATGAAACCGGACGGACCACCGGGCATTGACCTAGGCACCGGAAACGACAATGACAAACTCTGCAAAGTCCTCCTTACTAACATCTGGAGGCTTGTGCCAAAGTTGGGAGAGCTGTCCCACAGACTAGTCAAGCAACAGCCTGATATAGTCATACTCACAGAATCATACCTTACAGACAATGACCCAGACACCACCATCACCATCCCTGGGTATGTCCTGTCCCACTGGCAGGACAGATCCAGCAGGGGTGGCGGCACAGTGGTATACAGTTGGGAGGGAATTGCCCTGGGAGGCCTCAACATTGACTCTGGACTGCATGAAGTCTCATGGCATCAGGTCAAACATGGGCAAGGAAACCTCCTGCTGATTACCACCTACCACCCTCCCTCAACTGATGAGTCAGTACTTCTCCATGTTGAACACCACGGAGGATGCACTGAGGGTGGCAAGGGTGCAGAATGTACTCTGGGTGGGGGACTTCAATGTCCATCACCAAGAGTGGTTCTGTAGCACCACTGCTGGCAGAGTTCTAAAGGGCATAGCTGCTAGACTGGGTCTGAGTCAGGTGGTGAGGGAACCAACAAGAGGGAAAAACATACTTGACCTCATCCTCACCAATCTGCCTGCCGCAGATGCATCTGTCCATGACAGTATTGGTAGGAGTGACCACCGCACCGTCCTTGTGGAGACGTAGTCCTGCCTTCACATTGAGGATACTGTCCAATGTGTTGTGTGGCACTATCATTTTGCTAAATGGGATAGATTTCGAACAGATCTAGCAATGCAAAACTGGGCATCCATGAGGCGCTGTGGGCCATCAGCAGCAGCAGAACTGTACTCAACCACAATCTGTAACTTCATGCCCCAGCATATCTCCCACTCTACCAGTACCATCAAGCCAGGAGACCAACCCTGGTTCAATGAAGAGTGCAGGAGGGCATGCCAGGAGCAGCACCAGGCATACCTAAAAATGAGGTGTCAACCTGGTGAAGATACAACCCAGGACTACTTGCGTGCCAAACTGCTAAAGCAGCATGCAATAGACAGAGCTAAGGGATCCCATAACCAACGGATCAGATTTAAGCTCTGCAGTCCTGCCACATCCAGCCATGAATGGTTGTGGACAATTAAACAACTAACTGGAGGAGGTGGCTCCACAAATATCCCCATCCTCAATGAAGGGGGAGCCCAGCATATCAGTGCGACAAATAAGGCTGAAGCATTTGCAACAATCTTCAGCCAGAAGTGCCGAGTTGATGATCCATCTCGGCCTCCTCCTGAAGTCCTCAGCATCACAGATGCCAGACTTCAGCCAATTTGATTCACCCCACGTGATATCACGAAACGACTGAAGACAGTGGATACTGCAAAGGCTATGGGCCCTGACAATATTCCGGCAATAGTACTGAAGACCTGTGCTCCAGAACTAGCCGCGCCCCTAGCCAAGCTGTTCCAGTATAGCTAAAACACTGGCATCTACCCTGCAATGTGGAAAATTGCCCAGGTATATCCTGTACACAAAAAGCAGGACAAGTCCAACCCAGCCAATTACCGCCCCATCCTTTTACTCTCAATTAGCAGTGAAATGATGGAAGGTGTCATCAACAGTGCTATCAAGCAGTACTTGCTGAGCAATAACCTGCTCAGTGACGCTCAGTTTGGGTTCCGCAAGGGCCACTCAGCCCCTGACCTCATCACAGCCTTGGTTCAAACATGGACAAAAGAGCTGAACTCAACAGGTGAGGTGAGAGTAACTGCCCTTGACATCAAGGCAGCATTTGACCGTGTATGGCATCAAGGAGCCTGAGCAAAACTGCAGTCAATGGGAATCATAGAGTCATAGAGAGATACAGCACTGAAACAGGCCCTTCGGCCCACCGAGTCTCTGCCGACCATCAACCACCCATTGATACTATTCGGGGGGAAACTCTCCGCTGGTTGGAGTCATACCTAACGCAAAGGAAAATGGTTGTGGTTATTGGAGGTCAATCATCTGAGCTCTAAGACATCACTGCAGGAGTTCCTCAGGGTTGTGTCCTAGGCCCAACCATCTTCAGCTGCTTCATCAATGACCTTCCTTCAATCATTAGGTCAGAAGTGGGGATGTTCGCTGATGATTGCACAATGTTCAGCACCATTTGCAACCCCTCAGATACTGAAGCAGTCCATATAGAAATGTAACAAAACCTGGACAATATCCAGGCTTGGGCTGATATGTGGCAAGTAACATTCTCACCACACAAGTGCCAGGCAATGACCATCCCCAACAAGAGAGAATATAGCCATCTCCCATTGAGATTCAATGGTATGACTATCGCTGAATACCCCACTATCAACATCCTAGGGTCTACCATTAACCAGGAACTAAACTGGAGTAGCCATATAAATACCGTGGCTACAAGAGCAGGTCAGAGGCTAGGAATCCTGCAGCGAGTAACCCATCTCCTGACTCCCCAAAGCCTGTCCACCATCTACAAGGCACAAGTCAGGAGAGTGATGGAATACTCTCCACTTGCCTGGATGGGTGAAGCTCCAACAACACTCAAGAAACTTGACACCAACCAGGACAAAGCAGCCCGCTTGATTGGCACCCCATCCACAAACATTCACTCCCTCCACCACTGACGCACAGTGGCAGTAATGTGTACCATCTACAAGATGCACTGCAGCAATGCACCAAGGCGCCTTAGACAGCACCTTCCAAACCCGTGATCTCTACCAACTAGAAGGACAAGGGCAGCAAATGCATGGGAACACCACCACCTGCAGTTTCCCCTCCAAGTCACACACCATCCTGACTTGGAACCTTATCGCCGTTCCTTCACTGTCACCTGGTCAAAATCCTGGAATGCCCTTCCGAACAGCACTGTGGATGGGCAATAAATGCTGACCTAACCAGCCGTGCCCACATCCCATGAATGAATAAAAAAAAGTCCCGCATGGTGTGCTGCTTCCCTGGTGCCAGGATAAAGGACATCATAGGAAGGGTGCAGACTATTCTGCAAGGGGAAGGGAGTGAGCCAGAAATTGTGGTAAACGTCAGTACCAAGAACATGAGAGAGAAGGTATTGAGGTCCTGCGGTCAGATTTTCAGCAGCTAGGGAGGAAGTTAAAAAATAGAACCTCAAAGGTAGTAATCTCTGGATTACTCGCAGTGCCACACGTTAACAAGAGTAGAAATAGGAAGATAGGGAGGATCAATGCGTGGCTTGAAGCATGGTGCAGGAGGGAGGGCTTTAGATTCATAGGACATTGGGACCAGTTCTGGGGCAGGAGGCACCTATTCAAAAGGGATGGGTTACACCTCAATGTGCTCACGGGGAGATTCACTAGTGTGGTTGATGATGGTTTAAACTAATTTGGTAGGGGGGTGGGCACCAGCATATAGAAGTACAAAAGAGAAATAAAGTGCATAAAGGAGTGAGAGTGTTGGATAATACTAGAGAAGGAAGTAGCACCATAGTAGATAGGAGTAGACTAAGAAGGACCAAAGATATGCTTACAATGCATGTATGCCAACACACTAAGTGTGGTGAAGAAGGTTGGTGAGTTACAAGCACAAATAGCTGTGTGGGAATATGATGTAGTGGTAATAACAGAAATGTGGCTTCAAAATGGTGAGGACTGGGTGCTTAATATTCAAAGATACAAAGTGTTCAGAAAAGATAGGGAAGGAAAAAGGGAGCTGGGGGTGGCAGTACTGATTGGGGAAGACATTGTAGTGTTGGAAAGAGGGATGTCCTTGAGGGGACAAGGACAGAATCCATTTGGTTAGGGTTGAGAAGCAGAAAAGGTATGATCACACTACTGGGTATTCTGTAGGCCTCAAAATAGTGAGAGAGAGATAAAGAGCAAATCTGCAGGGAATTCACAGAGATGAATGGCCTCTTTCTGTGCCGTAACTTTTCTAAGGTTCTAGGTGCAAGAGCTATAGAATGGTGATATTGGGAGACATCAATTGCCCAAATATCGATTGGAATAATGTAAGTGTAAAGGATAAGGAGGGGGAGGAATTTCTCAACTGCATTCAGGAGAATTTCCTTAACCAGTATGTTCTCAGTCCAACTAGGAAGGAGGTAATGCTGGATCTGGTGCTAGGGAATGAGGTGGGCCAAGTTGACCAGGTGTCTGTTGGGGAACACTTGGGTAAGAGTGATCATTGTATCATGAGGTTTAGATTAGTAATGGAGAAGAGCAAGGAACAACCTAAAGTAGAACTTCTAAATTGGAAGAGGGCTAACTTCAATGGGATGAGAAGGAATCGAGCCAGAGTAAAATGGCACCAAAGATTGAAAGGAAAAAACCATAACAGAACAATGGGTGATCTTTAAGGAGGAGATGTTTCAGGTGCAGACTAGGTACATTCTAACAAGAGCGAAAAGTAAAGAAATTAAAGCCAAGGTTCCTTGGATGACAAAGAAGATAAAGAATATGATGAAATGAAAACAGAGGGTGTATGACACATGTCAGGGGAATTCTTCAAGTGAGAACCAGGCCAAATGCAATAAGTTGAAAGGAGAAGTGAAGACAACAACTTATATTATCGTGCCCTTAACGTAATGAAATGACCCAAGGCATTTTACAGGAGCATTGTAAAACAAAGTATGACACCAGGCCACAAAAGGAGTTATTAGGTCCAAAGTTTGGGACCTAGGCAACTGAAGGCGTGGCCACCAATGGTGGAGCTATTAAAGTCAGGGATGCAGAAGAGGCCATAATTAGAGAAGCGTAGATATAGGAGGATTGTGGGGCTGGAGGAGATTACAGAGATAGGGAGGGGTGAGGCCCTGGAGGGATTTGAAAATGAGAAAAAAATAAGACTGGCAAAGAGCGAATGCGCAAATAACAGGCAGTTAACATAGAAGCAAAACCAAAAATCTTCTAGCAGCATGTAAATGTAAGCAGGTAGTAAGAGGTGGGGTGGGCCTACTAGGGACAAAATGTGTAATATATGCTTAAAGACATAGGGCAAGGCTAGAAAGCTTAATGAATACTTTGTATCAGTGTTTACAAAGGAAGAGGATGCTGACAAAATATTGTTAGAAGCGGAGATGGTAAACATAATGGATGGGGTGAAAATTGATAGGAAGGATGTACTGGAAAGGCTGGCTATGCTTAGAGTGGATAAGCCACCTGGACCGGATCGCTTG
Organism: Heterodontus francisci; assembly: GCF_036365525.1. Lineage (NCBI taxonomy): Eukaryota > Metazoa > Chordata > Chondrichthyes > Heterodontiformes > Heterodontidae > Heterodontus > Heterodontus francisci. Next base: position 109,775,511 of record NC_090375.1, on the reverse strand, counting down.
CGTCCCAGGTTGCTAAAGGACGTGGGAGTAGAGATAGCAGAATGGCTTCCCATAATCTCCCAATCTTCCCTAGATACAGGCGAGGTGCCAGAGGATTGGAAAGTGGCAAATGCGGCACCCTTATTCAAGAAAGGGTGTAAGGACATTGCTAGTAACTACAGGCTGGTCAGTTTAACATCAGGAGTGGGTAAGGTTTTAGAAACAATAATCAAGGAAAAAAATTAACAGGCACTTGGAGAGGTTTGAGATAATTAAGGATAGGCAGCACGGATTTGTAAAGGCAGATCATGCTTAAATAATTGAACTGTATTTTTGATGAAGTAACAGAGAAGGTTGATGAAGGGAAAGCAATGGATGTTGTCTATATGGATTTTAAGAAAGCATTTGACTAAGTACAACAGAAAAATTGGTTAACAAAATTGAGGCTCATGGAATAGGTGGGTCAGTAACAGTTCGGATAAAAAACTGGCTTAAAGACAGAAAACAGTGAGTCATGGTAAATGGTTGTTTTTCAGATTGGAGGATGGTAGACAGTGATGTTTCCCAATGTTCAGTGCTAGGGTGACTGCTTTTTTGATGTATATAAATGACATGGATTTTGGAATACAGAGTAAAATTTCAATATTTGTCAATGATACCAAATTTGGAGGCAGACACTGAGGATGATACCAATTCACTACAACAGGACAAAGATAGGCTAGCAGAATGAGCAGACAGTGGCAAATGGAATTTAATACAGAGAAGTGTGAAGTGATGTATTTTGGCAGAAGGTATAGGGATTGGCAATATAGACTAAATGACAAGTTCTAAAGATAGTGCAGGGACAGAGGGACCTGGGGGTTCATATGTATAGATCTTTGAAGGGAGCAAAGCATATTGAAAAAGTAGTGAGCAAAGCATATGGGATCTTGAGCCTCCTAAATAGAGGTTTTGAGTACAAAAGCAGTGAAGTTATGCTGAACCTTTACAAAGCTTTGGTTCAGCCACAGCTAGGGGATTGCGGCCAATTCTGGTCACCACACTTTAGGAAGGATGTGGAGGTCCTTCAGAGGGTGTAGAGGAGATTTACCACAATAGCTCCAGGGTTGAGGGATTTTAGCTACAAGGTTAGGTTGGAGAAGTTACAGTTGTTCTCCTTGGCACAAAGGAGATTGAGGGGAGATTTATGACATTTTTAGATAAGGTAGACAAAGAAAATTTGTTCCCATTAGCTGATGGTACAAGGCCTAGGGGACAAAGATTTAAGGTTTTGGGCAAGAGATGCAGGGGGGATGTGAGGAAGAACTTTTTTAACGCAGCGAGTGGTAATGACCTGGAACTCGCTGCCTACAAGGGTGGTGGAAGTGGAGATAATGAATGATTTCAAAAAGAAATTGGATGGGCACTTGAGGGAAATAAACTTGCAGGGCTATGGGGATAGAATGGGGAGGAATGAGACTGATTTTATTGATCTACAAAGAGCCGGCATGGATTTGATGGGCCGAATGACCTCCTTCTGTACCATAATGACTTCTTCATAATACCATATCTGAGACAAACTCCTCGGGTTGTGATCCTGGCAGTTGCAGGGTCAGTCGGAGAGCACCTCATTTACTTGGGACAGACATGCACAAGTGCCATCTTGGCTACATCTCCAATGTCTGCGTGCAAGGTGAGAAAACAATGTAACTGATAAACATAGTCAACTCATCATCTTTATGGACAACTGTCTGATCCAACTTCAGTGAGGAAGAGCTCAGTTTAAGAAATATCAATATGTCCCTTTCCTATTAGCCTTACTGTTCTCTCTGGTTCTAGTAATGTAAATGTTAGAAACTGCCATTGCGTCTACAGCATATCTATTGTTTGTACTGTTAACATTGAAGTTTACTCTACCTACCAGAAAAAACCCAGAGCCTGCGAGCCAAAAATTCTTCCCAAAATGTGTTTAGAAACTAAAAATAGTTATAAAGTCATACAGCACTGAAACAGGCCCTTCAGCCCACCGAGTCAGTGCTGACCAGCAACCACCCATTTACACTAATCCTACATTAATCCCATTTCACTCTCACATCCCCACCTTCCCTCAATTCTCCTATCTACACTAGGGGCAATTAACCTATCAACCTGCAAGTCTTTGGCATGTGGGAGGAAACCCGAGCACCCAGAGGAAATGCACGCAGGTCACAGGGAGAACTTACAAACTCCGCACAGGCAGTACTCAGAACCAAACCCGGGTCGCTGGAGCTGTGAGGCTGGGGTGCTAACCACTGTGCCACCCTGTTATGTTGTATTTAAAGCTTCAGAAACAGGATGCTACTAAATTACCAATAAACTCTCTCCATTCTGCTAAAACTATGAGTTCAGGTAAAAGGATTGAAGTTTTATTATTATGACACCGCAATCACAGATGATCAGTCCCTTCTACTCAGCCATGTTAGCATTAGTCATTCTAAAACCAAGTAAGAGGATTATGGTACGTATCTTACTTGCTGAAACCTTCATCTTCTATTTTCCATTTCAAAGAGGAACTCTTTAATAAATTCATATTTTTCAGCAACCTCATTCACGTTAAAAAAAAAATTCTGTGCTCACCGAGGTGAGGGAAATTGATGTCGGGGAATTCCTGTTAGCTAGTATTCTCAGATCACTGAGACTGTCAATTTATTGCTAAATTTTGTCAAATTAGAAGCAGTTTTATGCTGTGAACCCATGCTCAATAGGAATTAGATTGAGATTGGCCAAACTGATTTCATATTAGACCCTTCCACCCTATCATAGAGATCAAACTTTTATCCCATAAATTAGGCTTGATTTGAAGCTAGGCCCCAGAAGTGATAGGGTATTATCTAACCATTGCACCTTAGGGTTAGTATCCACCCTTCTTCCACGCCCAGTATCTACCATTCCCCCACCCCAACAGAAAATGGGTACACTTTTTATCCCTTAAATTGGAAAATCAACAGATGATTTGCTGCCACAAGGGATCTGGCAGGCAAATTACAGCATTCTATTTCCTAAAGACCATTAACAACCATGATGCCTTCAGTTGCCTAGGTCACACTGTCTGGAATTCACTTTGTAAACCCTCCTTAAAACTCACTCCTTTGATAAAGATGTTGGTCAACCCACTTAATCTTTCCTTCTTTAGCTCAGTGTCTTTATGACTCTGTGTAGCACATTGGGAAACTTTCCTACATTAAAGATGGTATATATATCTTTTTACTGGTGGTTCTAGCTGCAGCTTGCACCAGACACTGCTGCTTTGTTCTGGGAATGAGTCTCTGTTGGGAATTCCTGGGTTTCTGATAAATCAGGAATTTGGCTTGCACTAGAGTCAAATCCTAGAATTAAAAATATCAGGGTGGAGCTGCAGTCAGAAACAGCAATAAGGAGGTAGAGCGCCTGTGTGAAATTGGGGAGGCTTAGACAGGGAGAATGCTCATTGAATTGAGGGAGGGGGATAGAAGAAAAGAATGCTTCTGTGAAGGGGGAGGAAGTACCTCTGTGAAAGAGGAAAATGTCTGCTGATAATTAGAATGGGTCTAAAGCTCCAGTGTTAGTAAATTTCTGTTGATTGTGCTTGAGATTGCTCAATGTTAGGATTAAAAAGTTCCTTTTTTTCTAAGTAGCACAGAAGACAATGATTTTCTTTCCCCATGCTCTGCTGGACTATTTATCAAAACATAAATCCATTTTTCAGATAATAAATCATATCTGTGTCTCTTTTAAATTTGAACGAAAGAAAGCCTGAGGCCTTCCTGTCAGGTATATAGTCAGCAATTAAAGAATACAGTCTGTGCTATTTTATCAAGCTACCACTGGGCTTCTGTTGACCTAATTAAGTGAAAGGCGTCCACAGTGAACTAGCAGTTAGAGTATTGTTATGTTCCCGTAATTCATTGCGGCATCTGGGAGAGAATCTCTTTTCTGCAAAATGCAATTCATCAGCTCCTTCAAGAAAAATTAAGTTCAGACAAACATCTTCATACAATCGAGTACATTTGTTAAATTCTGAATTGTAAAGTAAAAGTACTTTGATAGTTTGATATGTTATTGGGAAAACATAGAATCCAAGGGTGAAATACTACTCTTACTTTTTTAGATTGGTCTACAATGAAATGAGGGTAAATATTTAATACACAGAATGTAAATACATTGTACTCTAATCTCATTTTGTTATTTTTAAGAAAGGAAGTACACTAGATTCGAGTGGAAATGTAGCATAAATTATGAAACCAGCCATGAAATGTCCTGAGAACTGAGGTTATATTATACCTTCTAGCAATGGTTTCATTGTAAAAGTCTGTATATTTCTGATTGATGATCCTATTGTTCACCAGGGATCTTTAGCAACGGTACACAGTCTAAACCTGGTATTAAATCTGCTGCGCAGCCTAGCTTGAGAGCATTAGTTCTGCTTTGTCAAGACCATGAGATACATCTTAACTAAGCTGGCTTTGTAACTTAACAGCACAAATACATACAGTATCTTTCTCCTTCAGCAGTCCAACATGTTAGCTCATGGACAAGCCTCCAACAAATTGAGTTTCGTTCCCATCTATAGATAATGAGGGAAAATTTGACCAATGAGTCTTCCATAGCACAAGCCCTTGCAATAAGTTTATTTTGCATTTTACCAGAACCAGATACTGGACAAATTTCCATTTACAATTTGAGCAGAGTGTTTTATTAGAATGCAGTATCCCATTAAAATATGGTCTGCATTACAATTCAGTTCTGTTCAAAGTGATAGTTCCATCAGAGACACTTAAGGTGATGAACTCCACAGGAGAAACCTGGAGTGAGTTGCCTGGGTTGATTTAAAAATTCAACATTATTTTTGACCTCTGGCAAGCAGTGCAGTGATCAATAGGCTGAAACATTAACAGCACGGTAGTCAAAAGTCAGCATTTAAAGGGCCTCCCTCATCCTGTCAGCAATTTGGTAGTATTGAGATGAGTATAGTGATGTAATTGGTGATATGATAATGAAATGGATCTACATTTTTTAATTCATGTAAGTGAAACATATGGGCTGGATTTACGCCACCCACCCTCACCCCCAGGCAGGGTCAGGGGAGGGGAAGGGGTGGGGCACGGTAAATCGCGACAGGTGCCGACAGCAGCTGTTGTGCAATTGCCATTAAGCGTGATGTTTCTTTAAGATCTCAGTATGCCAATGAGCCAAGTACCAGGATGTAATCATGCGACTCGGAGCCAGACTCACTCTGTAATTGTAACACCAAGAGGCAGGACCTGTAAATAGATAGCTCTGCACTGAATATACTTGTTAGCTGTTAATAAACCTGTTTGAGATCTTCAATCAATTGAACTCCACGCATTTCATTTATGTTGCATCAGACAACACAAAAAGCTTCTCATCACATGGTGGCAGCTGTGATGTGAAGACAAAATCCAAGATCGAAGACCACAGGAAAAGAGCTTTAAAAACTACCTACAGCTTAAAGAAAGAAAGGTAAAAGAAGCACTGGCCCAAGCAGTGTAAAGAAGAAACAAAAAACTCCCCTCCAGCTGCAGAAGACAGAGCTGAACAAAAGGCTGCAAATCAAACATTGTGAGTGGATGAGTCAGTGTGCCATCGGTACAGAAATCGCAGCTAAAAAGAAGACAAGCCTTGAAGTCCTTAAAAATTTGATATTGTTTTTCTGTCAAAGGCTCCCTGGGAGAGTAAAAAATACGGGGAAGACTCAATCCCTTACTTAGGCTGACCGGGTCAGTGCCATTACAGAAGGCGCCGGACAGCAAAAAGTACGGAATCCTCCATTTACGCAGCTCGCAGCTAAAGCTATAAAAAGAAACCCATTAAATCACTCGAACACTCAGCCAGATTTTTAACAGATCTTATAAAACCACTCAACCGTAAAGAATTACTTATTGAATGGCTGGATAACCAAACTCTAGCAGAGAAAAAAAAGCACTTGAAATACCTATTGCATAATTGTATAAATAAACAGATTAGCGTGCTGGAAGCTAGATAAACAGAAAGCACCTACAAACACCTGCTCCTGCCAATTAAAGCAGCCAAGAGAGTTTTCTAAAGGGGAAACAAGTACAGAGTCATAAAGCAAGTTCTTAAAACAAGTAGTAAAGAAAAAGAACAACAGAATGATGGACACCAATTTTCCCAGCATGAACTGGAAAGCCTGAGTTCAAACTTTTCCAACAAAAAACGCAATTATGCTTTACAGATCAAGTAATTATAGAACCAGAGAAGCAAGCTGTAAAAATAATGATAGCAATTAGAAATGAGAGATTACACAGAATCAATACCTCAGGCTTATCTGACGAGGACCAGAAATATCTTGCAAAGATATGGAAAGTGCTGGAACACTGGACAGCTCCGATTGTGAGTAAATTTTTGAATTCACCGCCTGGAATTGATGTCCAACAGGCAACAGCCACAGGAACCAATAGACCAGTTCATCAGCAGATGCCATAGTAAGGGCAACGAATGCAATTTGTTGGAAGTTGAGCTGTCAAATCGAATAATGAGTTGGTGATTGTATCGGCACCCACTGAGGACTTTCAGAAGGACCTCTTGGGGAAATAGTCAGGTCACAGCGTTGATGCACTACTGGAAGATGGCAGGAAATACGAAGCCATTGTAGCTGGACAATGACACCTGCAAGCACTAGATACAGCCAACAGTGTCGGCCCCATAACCAGGTTGAGAAGAGCAAGCAAGCTGTGTGGTAAGTGCAGTCTGTTGCACTCATAGAGAAATTGCACTGCATTTCAAGACTTGTGCAAGGCATTTGGTACAAAAGAACACTGGGCACACCTATGCAGGAATTCTGGCTCCAAAGACGCAGCCAGAGGTCATGGTGGAACGCAAACGAACAGACAACAGGACAACAGTAGCAAGGAAAGTGCCAGAGATCAGCGTAAATGCAAGTCGATACACAGAATCCATGACAAAACAGACTTAAGACAAGACCCAGAGAGAACTAGTTCTCAGACAGAAGGCGAACAGGCATTTCACATTGTGAACCTGACACATCACGTTGATAAAGCCGAACAACTGGAAGCTTTCGCTACTATCAACATCATGTGCCCATAGAAAGCTGGCAAACATACACTCAAGGTCAAGATTGACACCAGCACTGGTGCAAATATCCTACCAGCCCGAATCCTCAAAGATATATACTGGAGTCATTGGAAGTCAATGATACGACTGACAACCGCCAAGTTATCTGCATACAACATCTGTGCAGTGGCGCATTAACAATGCAATGCAGCTATGGCAAGTCGGCATGGAAACCACAAACATTCCATCTAGTAAACACAAGCGGACCAGTAGTGGTAGGACTACCAGTGTGTAAGGACCTCAACATCATAACTATCCACGAGAGCATTGCCAAGGGGAAATTTCCAAGGATCGGAACCCATTCACAGGCTCTGGCCAGCATCAAATGGTGCAGTCTGGAAACCCAGCTTCACTTCTGCTCTCTAGAGAACTGCCAGCACCACAACAAGCCAGAATGGACAGGTATCTCCATGAGACCAAGTACTCTTCCCCCAACAAGTCCTCAACCTGGAGCCCCAAGCCTTCAGGCGCAGAGGATTAGGAGAGGCAAAGGACACGCAATGTCCTGAAGAGGCAGAGGAGGCATGAGTTGAAGCATTGTGTATTGGAATGCCAGAACTCTCCAAGAATGACAAGACCCCAAAAGTGGTCATCTTGAGAAAAGCAACAGAATATATTGGCAGACTGAAGGCACAGAAACAGAAACTGAATACAGGGAGGGAGAAACTTCAGAAAGAACAGCAACAGATGAGACACAAACTCCCCGAGCAAGAGTTGTTAAACCACCAAGACAACGTATGGACTTTTGAGCCTCTATATTTGTAAAGTTCATAATCTCTATCCATGTGTGAATAATTTTGATGTGTTTGTACTTTTAGCATACGAGACTTATCTTTGGATAGAAGGGGGATGTTGTGTGGTTGTCATTAAGAGCGATGTCCCTTTAAGATCTTAGTATGCTAATAAGCCAAGTACCAAGATGTAGTCATGTGACTCAGAGCCAGACTCTCTCTGTAATTGTAACACCAAGAGGCAAGACCTGTAAATAGATAGCTCTGTACCGTATATACTTGTTAGCTGTTAATAAACCTGTTTGAGATCTTCAATCAACTGACCTCCACACATCTCATTTATGTCGCATCAGACAACACAAAAAGCTTCTCATTTCAATGGCCTTCTGGCCCAGAGTCATATTGAGGCCCTTAAGTAGCCTATTAAGGGCCAATTAAGGGCCTCTTCCCACTGCTGCTGGGATCTTACCAGCAGTTGTGGGGGGGGGGGGGGGGGGGGGGTGCTCTGCCATGCAGGAGGATGCCTTGTAAAATGAGGTGCCTTTCCTGCAGGCTTGAGGGGGCTCCCTCCTTGGTGGGCAATTTGTGGCCCATGGAGGACCTCCACTGGGAACAACTTTACCCCCCGGGACACTCCTCCCCCTGGACTGAATGACCATCCCCCCTCGTTGCGGCCTTCCGGACTGGCCCCGGCGACTCCGCCTCACCTACATCTGGTCTGGGGTATCACTGCTGGGTCTGGGTCCGAGGCCTCTGCAGCACTGGCACTGGCCACTGCTTAAAGGGACAGGGATCCCGCCTCCTAAAACCTTGACACAAAAAGACCGGAGGACCACTCTGGGATAGGGGTGGTGAAAGGCAGAGACGGGATCACCCCACCCTTTTGGCCCGGCGCTGGGAGCCCACCTCCAGCACAAAATCCAGCCCACTAAGAGCAATGCAGTGAAAAACTGCACTGCAGCCCCAGACACTGTTCCATGGAATTTAGGGCACATCCCCAAACCTGTGATCTTCTTGCAAGCAAAATTGCCTGATACAGCCATACCAGTGTAGCAAGACTCTAAGGCGGGGTAAGAAGCTATTCCACAAAAAACAGAGGGCATAATTTTGATTTTGTGTGACAGTGTAAAATGGGTTTAAGTGAATCAGCAGCCTATTTTACATCTGTCCTGACTTTAATTCTATTGAAGGCAAAATTACCCTCCAATGAGTTACAGGAGAGTTTCTACTATGATGTTCCTAAACCTGATCCAGGATCTGACGGTGCCTGAAACACTCCAGAGAGGCAGCACTGCCACTTTAAATTAATTTCAGCTAAAATTTCTAACATGGATTCAAATCATGATTTTCACAGTCACAATGGAAATTAGTACTGTTGATAACAACAACATTGATTTACTTAAATAAACCCTGAACTCCAGGGATCACTATAGCATTTTTCTATTTGATTTTATTCTCATTTTCTCTCCTCCTCTCCTGCAGGCAGTGATTCAATGCTGGGATACAGATCACATATGCTGACCTCCCTGTGGTAACTGTCCAACTAGCCATACTTTCTGTTTAAGCCTCAAAGGTGAGTGTCAGCAGGTTATTTGACTCCAAGACTTCACACACAAGGCTGATCCCATCCTCACCTGCATACATGCACTTTCTAGCAGGAAAATGATCTGCTGGCGATTTTTCTCCTTTCTGATCAAAGGATGCTGAGGCCATATGGCTGAGCCCAGCTGAGATTGGGGCTGTGTGCACAGACTGGTTCTGTCTGCCTCAGTGCTGTGCCACATAGTCCATCTGCCCATTAAAATAGTGGGTGACTTTAATTTGACATTATTATATCATGCATTAAAAAATAAACAGGAAAATGAGCAGAGTTTAAAAGCTGCAATGGAAATCCAGTAAAACAGTTGATACAACTATACTGCACACACCTCTTCATATGCTTGGGAGAACAGCTGCGTTCATGATTATCCAGCATGTCTTTCACATGCATCGAATTGTAGGAATTGTAGGGATAGTCAGCATCATCATTGTACTCTGGACCAAGCAGCGTCCGTACCCAGGTTCCCATGTCATATGGAGGTAGGGTGCCTCCAAACTCAGATGGCAGATATTCAGGATGGATTAGCTGCTGCAGACTGTTCAGGTTGTTGCCATGGAGAAAGATCTGAAACAAAAAGCATGAAATGCAAAAATCAACCACAAATATGATAAATTAAAATCAATTGTGCCAAGATAAATTGTATCCAGGTTAGAAAAACTAAAATGTCCATTAGATGAAGGTTTATTTTAATTGAGATCTCAAAGCACCAGATATACAACATTTATGAAATTCAAAACATAATTTTGCCTGCAAATATTTATTGATAGATATATATTTCTTAGTGTTTTTTTTACAAATCACTCCTACTGAGGTGAAGTAGTAACTAATAATTTGGTGTAATGGTGTAATCCACTGTGTGCTGTTATATGCTGCTAAAGTCCTCTGTCACTCTGTGATATCATCGTGCTGGCTATGAAGCCCTTCACGGTAGGAATTCAGCTCCTTAATAATCTTTCAGGCTTTCAGCCAAAACTGAAGTTGTGAACGGCTCCAAATAGAGAGAATTTATTCTGCCTATGGTGTTAAAACACTCAGTTTAAAACATTCTAATTCTCAAATGCATGTGGCACAATGTTTATCGCAAGGTTGCAAAATAATTACAGATGAGCAAAAACCAATTAGCCCAGCTTCGTTCATCCATCCAGGAAGACACTACAGCCCCTTTCCCATTCTCTATTCCCTATTGTGACATCCAGTTGTTATGAGCACTGTCCTTTTTTTCTTCTACGTATCAATACAGCATTGTTCCTTAAGTGACCTACATCTGAACAGATCAAAGAACTTTTACATTTTTTAAACGTTGATTTCATTGGAAAAGGAAATCAGGCACAGTATAAAACAGTCTGCTGATTCACTATTCATCTGCTTGCACCACTGGAAATAACCAATTTCATCTCCAGTAACTTTAAAGAAGTATTGCAATGTACTTTCAGAAAGAACTGTGACATCATTTAAAATGGTTTACACTTAAAGATTAATTCACAAATGTAGTTTACAGGTGACAATAATTGGATACCACCTTTCTGAAGACTGCAATATATTTCTGAATCAAAATAAAAATTGAACAAGACTTTTTTTTGCTCAATCATTTCTAAAATACTGACTAGTTATTTATATTCTGATTTTTTTCTTTTAATTTGCAATGCTTAGCATTAGAAATGATTACATACAAAAATGAAGTGTTCAAAAGTTAAAAGGATGTTTCAGTACTATGAGGGTAACAGCACAGGTTAGGTAAGATAAAAGCAAAATACTGCAGATACTGGAAATCTGAAATAAAAACAAGAAATGCTGGAAATACTCAGCAGGTCTGGCAGCATCTGTACAGAGAGAAGCAGAGTTAACGTTTCAGGTCAGAGACCCTTTGTCAGAACTGACAAATATTAGAAATGTAAAAGGTTTTAAGCAAGTAAAACGGGGGTGGGGCAAGAGATAACAAAGGTGAAGGTGTTGATAGGACAGGGTCACAGAGAATAACTGACCAGAAGGTCATGGAACAAAGACGAACGGTATGTTAATGGTATGCAGAAAGACAAAGCGTTAGTACAGAGAGGGTGTGAATGATTGTAAAGCACAGAGCACACCAAGCACTAACATAAAAAAACACATTAAAAAAACCAAAACAGTTGGTAAGCACAGTGGAAACAAACTAAACAAACTGAAAAACCTAAAATAATAGAACTAAATAAAAAAGGCAAAAGAAAAAAATAACTAAGCATAAAAAGGGGGTCCTATCATGCTCTGAAATTATTGAACTCAATGTTCAGCCCGGCAGGCTGTAGTGTGCCTAATCGGTAAACTTTTCCTTCAACTCCACTCACTTCTTCCAAGCAAAAGGTGTCGCTAAAGTACCCGCATGGGTCCCAGCTATATGCCTGTCTTTTTGTGGCATATGTCAAACATTTCTCGTTCCAGTCCTACTCAGGCCCCATCCCCCAACTTTTTTTCTGGTACATTGATAATTGTATTGGTGCCATTTCCTGCTCCCGCCCCGAACTGGAAAACTTTATCAACTTTGCTTCTAATTTCCACCCTTCTCTCTCCTTTACATGGTCCATCTCCGACACTTCCCTTCCTTTCCTCGACTTCTCTGTCTCCATCTCTGGGATAGGCTGTCTACTAATATTCATTATAAGCTCACTGACTCCCACAGCTACCTCGACTACACTTCTTCACACCCTGCCTCCTGTAAGGACTCCATTCCATTCTCCCAGTTTCTCCGTCTCTGACGCATCTGCTCTGATGATGCTACCTTCCATTAGAGTGCTTCCGATATGTCTTCCTTTTTCCTCAACCAAGGATTCCCGCCCCACTGTGGTTGACAGGGCCCTCAACCTTGTCTGGCCAATTTCCCGCACCTCTACCCTCACCCCTTCCCCTCCCTCCCAGAACCGTGACAGGGTTCCCCTTGTCCTCACTTTCCACCCCACCAGCCTCCAGATCCAAAAGATCATCCTCCGCCATTTCCGCCACCTCCAGTGTGATGCCACTACCAAACACATTTTCCCCTCCTTTCCCCTGTCAGCATTCCGAAGGGATCGTTCCCTCCGCGACACCCTCGTCCACTCCTCCATTACTCCACCACCTCGTCCCCTTCCCACGGCACTTTCCCTTGCAATCGCAGGAGGTATATTACCTGCCCATTTACCTCCTCTCTCCTCACTATCCAAGGGCCCAAACACTCCTTTCAGGTGAAGCAGCGATTTACTTGTCCTTCTTTCAATTTAGTATACTGTATTCGCTGCTCACAATGTGGTCTCCTCTACATTGGGGAGACCAAATGCAGATTGGGTGACCACTTTGCGGAACACCTCCACTCTTGTCTGTAAGCATGACCCCGAGCTTCCGGTCGCTGGCCATTTCAACACTCCCCCCTGCTCTCATGCTCACATCTCTGTCCTGGGATTGCTGCAGTGTTCCAGCGAACATCAATGCAAGCTCGAGGAGCAGCATCTCATTTACTGATTAGGCACACTACAGCCTGCCGGACTGAACATTGAGTTCAATAATTTCAGTGCATGACGGGTCCCCCTTTTTATGTTTAGTTATTTTTTCTTTTTCCTTTTTTATTTGGTTATTTTATTTTAGGTTTTTCAGTTTGTTTAGTTTGTTTCCATGTACTTACCCACTGTTTTGGTTTTTCTAATGTGTTTTTTTATGTTAGTGCTTGGAGTGTTCTATGCTTTACAATCATTTGCACCCTCTCTGTACTAACGCTTTGTCTTTCAGAACACCATTAACATACCGTGCACCTTTGTTCCATGATCTTCTGGTCAATTATTCTCTGATACCTTGTCCTATCAACACCTTCACCTTTGTTATCTCTTGCCCCACCCCTGCTTTACTTGCTTAAAACATTTTACATTTCTAATATTTGTCAGTTCTGAAGAAGGGTCTCTGAACTGAAACGTTAACTCTGCTTTTCCCTGCACAGATGCTGCCAGACTTGCTGAGTATTTCCAGCATTTCTTGTTTTTATTAGCACAGGTTAGGTGCTTGCAGCACTGCATTGTTGGAACAAAAATCATTACATAGTTCACAAGCAGAACTGGAGATACCAGGCCTATTCATAGCTAACCTAAACCCAGTCAACCATTTGGTTTGCTTCTCTAAGCAAGGACATCTATTGTCAATGGCTAGTTGGCTATGTCTTCAACACTTCCCCTCACCGAAACATCAAATAAAGGAATTAAGAGCTAATGTGAATTCATCAAAATCCTAATTCATGCAACTAAGTTACTAGACATTTAAACTGAGTTTATGGCGACTCTTGCTACCACTGGGTGTTACTTTGGAAGTGCTCAACAATACAGTACCAAACACAATAGTGTCACCTTGTGGCTGAAAGTAAATACAGTAATTTCTTTGTTGCTTGATAAATCTGGACTACAGATGGTGGCTTGAGCTTCCCTGCCTTTACATAACTTCAATGACAGTTAAAATCATTCTATTGACAGATACATAATGCAATCCTGAAAAATCTTTAAAGTGAGAAAAGTACAAATTCTGAGGAAGGGTCCAACCCCAAAACACCTTATTTGTTCTCTCCACAGATGCTGCCTGACCTGCTGAGTATTTGCAGCAAAATCTCTTTTCATTCAGATTTACAATATTTGCAATGATTTGCTTTATGTTCAAAATATAAGTGTTGTGGCTGAGAACTTTAATGTAATTCAAATGCTTCTACTTAAATAGCTTTGTTTAAAAAGATCTGCCAATGCAATGTAGAAGATTAATTTTATTCAAACTCTTTTCGACCATATCACACTATCAGCATAGCATTGGTGAAAAACATTTTCACTTCATACCAACACTAAGAAGGTGTACTGTAAACCCAGATTCAGAGCACAGACTGACGCCACACTAAAGCAGAAAACCAGAGTCAGGTCATGCATGCAATATTTACACTGTAATATGTGAAAATTGTAGATCTGATTCCCTTACAGACAAACAAGAAGGACAAGGCAGGTAGTGCAACAGACCCCAGAGGGCAACCTACTCTCTAACCGGTATTCAGTTCTGAGTACTGTTGGAACAGAGAATTCCTCTGGAGAGTGTAGCGACAGTCATGACCAGAGCACCGTGGGTGACTCAGCTGTGCAGGGAGGGAGGACAGAAGATAGGAGAGCAATAGTGGTAGGGGATTCGATAGTTAGGGGAACAGACAGGCGTTTCTGTGGTCCCAAACTTGATACTAGGATGGTATGTTGCCTCCCTGGTTCAAAAGTCAAGGATATCGCCGAGCGGCTACAGAGCATTCTGGAGGGTGCGGGTGCACAGCCAGAGGTCTTGGTCCACATTGGTGCCAATGGTATAGGTAAAAAAAAGGGATGAGGTCCTGCAGGCTGTTTAGGGAGTTAGAAAAGAGATTAGCAAGCAGGACCACAAAAGTAGTAATCTCCAGATTACTCCCAAGGCTATGTGCTAGTGAGTACAGAAATAGGAGAATGCACCAGATGAATGTGTGGCTGGAGAGATGGTGCAGGAGGGAGAGCTTCAGATTTCTGGGACATTGGGACTGGTTGTGGGGAAGGTGGGACCTGTGCAAGCCAAACGGTCTACACCTGAACAGGACAGGGATGAATATTCTTGCAGGAAGGTTTGCTAGTGCTGTTGGGGATGGTTTAAATTAGATTGTCAGGGGGATGGAAACCTGAAGGCAGTTTCAGATAGAACGATTTCAGGGCAGGGAGCGGGAGACAGAAAATTAGCGAGTGACTCTGAAAGATAGAAGAAGCAAAGGTTAAGAAGTGTGCAGCACAGGAATTTGGCAGTGTTAAAAGATATTTATTTAAATACAAGGAGCAAATAAAGCTGATGAGCTGAAGACATCGATAAACACATGGCAGCATGATATCATTGCTTTAATGGAAACTGGGCTTAAAGATAAGCAAAAATGGCAGCTCAACATCCCTGGATATAGAGGGTTCAGGCAAGATAGAGAGAGGGATAAAAAGGAGGGGGTGTAACATTATTGGTTAAAGAATCAATTATAGCTGTGAGGAGGGATGATATGCTAAATGAATTATTAAATGAGGCCATATGGGTTGAGCTCAGAACAATAAAAGGGGCAGCCACACTACTAGGAGTGTCGTATAGACCCCCAAATAGTGAGAGGGAGATAGAAGAACAAATATGAAGGCAAATTTCTGAGTGCAAAAACAATAGGGCAATAATAGTTTGGGATTTCAACGACCCTAATATCAACTGGGTTACAAACAGTGTGAACAAAGGGCACAGAGGGGACAAAATTCTTGAACTGCATTCAAGAGCACCTTTTTAGCCAGCACGTAACAAGCCCAATGACAGGGGGTGCAATTCTAGATTTAGTCTTAAGAAATGAAGCTGGGCAAGTGGATGAAGTTGCTGTGGGTGACCATTTTGGAGATAGTGACCACAATACAGTTAGATTTAGCATTATTATGGAAAGGGACAAGGATAGAACAGGAGTAAAAGTTCTAAATTGGGGGAAGGCAAATTTTACAAAGCTGAGAGGTGATCTGGCGAAAGTGAACCGGATGAAGCTACTTGAAAGAAAATCAGTGGCAAACCAGTGAGAGGCATTCAAAAGCGAGATTCTACGGGCACAGTGTAGACATGTCCCCACAAAGAAAAAGGGTGGTACTGCCAAATCTAGAGCTCCTTGGTTATCTAGAAGCTTATAGGGTCAGATAAAGTAGATAAAGAAAGCTTATGACAGTCACAAAAAACTTAATACTTTAGAAAGCCTAGAGCAGTATAGAAAGTGCAGGAGTGAAGTCAAAAAGGAAATTAGGAAAGCAAAGTGAGGACATGAAAAAATATTAGCAGGTAAAATCAAGGAAAACTCAAAGATGTTTTATCAGTACATTAAGAGCAACAGGATAAGTAAGGAAAGGGTAGGGCCCATCAGAGATGTACATGGGAACTTATGCAGAAGATGTGGGCAGGGTTCTTAATGAGTACTTTGTATCTGTCTTCACAAAGGAGCGGGATGATGCGGACCTTATAGTTAAAGAGGAGGAGTGTGAATATTAGATATGATAAACATAATGAGAGAGGAAGTACTAGAGTGTCTGACATCCTTGAAAGTGGATAAATCACCGGGCAGGAAGGATTGTATCCCAGGCTGTTAAAGGAAGCCAGGGAGGAAATAGCAGATGCTCTGAGGATCATCTTCAAATCTTCACTAGATACAGGTAAGGTACCAGACGATTGGAGGTCTGCGAACAATGTACCATTGTTTAAAAAGGGTGCAAGGGATAGACCAAATAATTATAGGCTGGTCAGTCTGACCTCGGTGGTGGGCAAATTATTAGAATCAATTCTGAGAGATAGGATAAACTATCACTCAGAAAGGGACGGATTAATTGGGGATAGTCAGTATGGATTTGCTAAGGAAAGGTCGTGTCTTAGTAACTTAATTGAATTTTTTGAGGAAGTAACAAGGAGGATTGATGACGGTAGTGCAGTAGATGTTGTCTACATGGATTTTAGTAAGACATTTGATAAGGTCCCACATGGCAGACTGGTCAGAAAAGTAAAAGCCCGTGGGATAAAGGGGAATGTGGCGAGTTGGATCCAAAATTGGCTCAGTGACTGGAAACAAAGGGTAACGGTCAACGGATGTTTTTGCGAATGGAAGGCAATTCCTCATTCCACAGGGCTCAGTGTTGGGTCCCTTGTTGTTTGTGATATATATTAATGATTTGGACTCAAATGTGAAAGGCATGATTGGGAAATTTGCAGATGGCACAAAAATTGGCCGTGTAGTTGAAAGTGAAGAGGATAGCTGTAGATTCCAGAATGCTATCAATCGTATGATTGAGTGGGAAAACGGAATTCAATCCAGAGAAGTGTCAGGTAATGCATTTGGGGAGGGCAAACAAAGCAAGGAATACACAATAAATAGGAGGATATTGAGAGGGGTAGAAGAAGTGAGCGACCTTGGAGTGCATGTCCACAGGTCTCTGAAGGTAGATAGAGTGGTGAAGAAGGCATATAGAATGCCTTATTGGCCGAAGTATAGAATACAAAAACAGGGATGTAATGCTGGAATTGTATAAAACGCTGGTTAGGCCACATCTGGAGTATTGCGGACAGTTCTGGTCACCACATTATAGGAAGGGCATAATTGGTCTGGAGAAAGTACAGAGGAGATTTACAAGAATGTTGCCAGGGCTTGAAAATTGCAGCTATGAGGAAAGATTGGATTGGCTAGGGTTGTTTTCCTTAGAACAGAGGAGGCTGAGGGGTGATTTAATTGAGGTGTACAAAATTATGAGGGGCCTAGATAAAGTAGACAGGAAGGACCTGTTTCCCCAAGTGGAGAGGTCAATTACCAGGGAGCACAGATTCAAGGTGATTGCTGGAAGGATTAGAGGGGACATGAGGAAAAAGTTTTCCACCCAGAGGTTGGTGGGTGTCTGGAATTCACTGCTAACAATGGTGGTGGAAGCAGAAACCCTCACCTCATTTAAAAGGTACCTGGACCTGCACCTGAAGTGCTGTAACCTGTAAGGCTATGGACCAGGTACTGGAAGGTGGGATTAGATTGGGTGGCCATCTTTTTTAGCCGGCGCAGACACGATGGACTGAATGGCCTCTTTCTATGTTGTAACCTTTCTATGGTTCTATGGCTCTACTGGCAATGCAGTTGTATAGATGAAGTGGGTACAATTTGCAAAAGTCATTTTTTCATCAATAATGACCAGTTATAATTTATAATGTCTCAAACAGAGGTCTTATCTTATTTCTGTCTGTAACAGAGGTCTTATCTTATTTCTGTCTGAAACAGAGGTCTTATCTTATTTCTGTGAGCAATGAATGTGGTCAGTAGCGGGAGCTGTTTACAGAGGTGGGTTTACAGCCATGTTTTGAGGAGTACCCCCTATGGTGAACACTCCTTGCACATATTGCTGAAGCTTACTGCATGCTGTACCCGCCTGAACATTTCATCTCCTGTTGGTAGTACTGGTAAGTAGTGCATGAAAGAGCACACTGTAGCCTGGAAGAACTGCTCTAGGATCATCAACAGGCCATATTGTCTAAATAAACACAACGTCATGGTTAGTGGAGGTCAATCATTGCTGCCCAGGACATCACTGAAGGAAATCCTCATGAAGTGTCCTCAACCTAAAAATTTGCAGATGATTTATCAATGACCTTTGCTCCATCATAAGGTGAGAATTTGTGCTTTTGGCCAATGGTTTCACAGTGTTCATCTCCATTCACAATTCCTCTGATAATGAAACAGTCAGTACTGGCTTACATCAAGCTAACCGACAAATGGCAGATAACAATCACACCACATAAATGCCAGGTAATGGCCAACTCAAACAAGAGAAATCCCAGCCCTTGCACTCTGACCTAGAAAAGCAACATTGTTGAGAGCCCCACCATCAACATCATGGGAACTGCCATTGACAAAAAAATTAGCTAGACCAGCAGTATTAACATATCTTGTGGCTACAAGATCAGGGCAAAGGCTGGATGCCCTGTGACAAGTGACTCACCACCTGACTCCTCAAAGTCTCTTCACCATCAGCAAGGCTCAAGTCCAGAATGTGATGGAATACTGACCATTCACCTGGATGGGTGCAGCTGCAATAACACTTAAGAAGGTTACCTGCATCCATGACAGAGCAGGTCATAAGATTCGCACCTCTGACATTGCTCTCAATATACACCCTCTCCACCAATGGCACATGGTGACTGCAGTATAAACTAACTCTAGGAAGCACTGCAGCAACTCACTTCGTTTACTTCAACACCTCACAGTCCCAAAACCTCTACTACCAAAAAGGATGAGCAGCAGTACTGTGAGAAAATCATCACTTCCATATTACACACCATCATGACTTAGGTATATATTGCTCTTCCTTCAACAACGTTGAGTTAGTCTTCTAGAATTCCCTATCTCAAACCATCATGAGTGCACCATAATCACAAGGACTGCAGTGATTCAAGGATGAGGCCCACCAAAACATTCTCAGGGAAACTGAGGATTGACAATACCAGGGAGAAATTAGTTCGCTTCCAGCAGTGCTATGCAGACTACGTCAATTCCCTGGGGGCAGGCAGCATCACGAGCCACGACCTTCAATGATATCAATGTAGAAAGATGCGCAAGTCGCATAGCTGTAGGAACTAACGGGTTACTGTGCAAACTAAAGGTTTAACCTCTGCCATGTTTTATCTGTTGGATGAGTCTGTGATAAAACTCACATGAGATGTTGTGCTTAAAATTAGAATGATTTTAAGTGATGCTGCGGTTATGCTCGGGAATAGTTACACTTTGTGTATATATCAATGTATTAGAATATGTCAAGAGAAGCCTACATGCCAAATGAGAAATATTAATTTCTCCAGTTGGAAACTTACACTAGAATTTTAATGGAAAAAATCCTACATGTTAACTTTTCAAAAACTAGCAGCCAAGATGGCCACTGCAATTTGCATCTGAAATACCAGGAGATTGAACTGGAGACAAAAAGTTTAAAAAGATTGGCTGAGCAGATTAGCCAGATCACCCACATTAGCAGGACATTCCAAATCATCTTGAGGCATTTATAAATGGAGCCGTCCCTCCAGGGGGTAAACCCTGACAACCCTGAGAAAGGTTTTGGGTTTTAGTCTTTGGACTTCATTAAAAATAAAGGGGATTGAGAGAACCATGTGGCCGTCTGTCCATCTCTGAACAAACAGAAGAGTTGTTACACAGACAAAGAGACAAGCAGTAACTGAGTGTGCAGCAGCAGAGAAGGCTGCAAGCTTCCCTTTCTCTCTCTCTTTTTCTCTCTCCCCAGAAAACATTGAGTTTAAAAATCATCTGTGACTGGGGGACCCTCCAAGCCTACCAACTGCTACAGTTAGCAACCAGGGGAAGAGAGCCAACTACAGTTCTGCTTTCAGGAAAACTCTGAGCAAAGCAAGCCAGCCAAAATGCACTTTGACCAGCGAGGACTTCAAGAATACAGCTTCAGCCGAGGACTACCAGATCATTCACTTCACATACAGTGTATTTAAGTTCTATTTGTTCTGGACTTTAATCCAACCACCAAATTTATTTTTCCCTCTGTAATCTATTTGTGTCTGTATGACTCTCATGCGAATATGTGCATGAATGTGTCGTGTATTTTTTAGTATTTTTAAATCGGGTTAGAGTGTTAACTAAAATAAACTTACCTCTTTCTTGTCTAACCTCAAGAAAACCTGTCCGATTGGTTCTTTCACAATCACAGTAAAGGTAAAAAGGTGAAACACTCATGGAGGTGGTAAGCATGACCACTATTTAAATATATTGACCTGTTGTGGTCAAATAAGAGGAGCAAGAGGGGAACCTGAGATACCTCCTCACCTGGCCATAACAGATTAGAACTAAGTTATGGACTTTGTGTTTAGGAACATAGCAACAGGAGTAGGCCATTCAGCCCATCAAGTCTGCTCCACCATTCAATACGATTATGGCTGATCAGCCACTACAATGCCTTTTTCCCACACTATCCCCATATCCCTTTATGTCATTGGTATTTAGAAATCTGTCAATTTCTGCTTTAAACATACTCAATGACTGAGCTTCCACAGCCCTATAGGGTAGAGAATTCCAAAGATTCACAGCCCTCTGAGTAAAGAGATTTCTCCTCATCTCTGTCCTAAGTTGCTTCCCCCTTATTTTGATATTGTGTCCTATGGTTCTAGACTCCCCAATTAGCGGAAACATCTTACCTGCATCTACTCTATCTATCCCTTGAAGTATTTTGTAGGTTTCAACGAGATCACCTCTCATTCCTCGAAACTCTAGAGAATACAGGCCCAGTTTCCCCAATCTCTCTTCATAGGACAGTCCCGCCATCCCGGAACAAGTCTGGTGAACCTTCGTTACACTCTCTCTATGGCAATAATATCATTCCTAAGGTAAGGGGACCAAAATGGCACACAGTACTTCAGGTACGGTCTAACTTAGCTTCTATACAATTGAAGAAAGACTTCATTATTTCTGTACTGAAATCCTCTTGCAATAAAGGCTAACATACTATTAGCCTTCTTAATTGTTTGCTGCATCTGCATTTTACCTTCCAGTGACTTATTGATGAGGACACCCAAGTCCCTTTGTACATCTACACTTTCCAATCTCTTACCATTTAAGAAATACTCTGCACATCTATTCCTCCTACCAAAGTGGAAACCTCATATTTTTCCACATTATATTCCATCTTTGCTCACTCGCCAAGTCTGTTCAAATCCCCTTGAAGCTGCTTTGCATCTTCCTCACAACACACATTCCCACCTAGTTTTGTGTCATCTGCAAACTTGGAAATATTACATTTGGTCCCCACATCCAAATCATTGATATATATTGTAAACAGCTGGGGCACAAGTACTGATTCTTGCGGTCCCCGCTAGTCACAGCCTGCCAACACGAGAATGACCCATTTATTTCTACTCTCTGTTTTCTGCCTGTTAACCAATCCTTAATCCATGCCAGTATATTACCTTCTATCCCATGTGCTTTAATTTTGCTAACCAATCTCCTGTGGGGACTTTATCACTTTATCAAAAGCCTTCTGAAAATGCTACGTTCACCAACTCCCCTTTATCAATTCTGTTAGGAACATTTTTTTTCTTCAATCATGGGATGTGGACATCGCTGGCTAGGCCAGCATTTATTGCCCATCCCTAATTGTGCTTCAGAAGGTGGTGGTGAGCTGCCTTCTTCAACCGCTGCAGTCTATGTGGGGTAGGTACAGTTACAGTGCTGTTCGGAAGGGAGTTCTAGGATTTTGACCCAATGACAGTGAAGGAACGACAATCTACTTCCAAGTCAGGATAGTGTGTGGCTTGGAGGGGAACGTGCAGGTGGTGGCGTTCCCATGCATCTGCTGCCCCTGTCCTTCTAGGTAGTAGAGGTCGTGGGTTTGGAAGATGCTGTCGAAGGAGCCTTGGTGCGTTGCTGCAGTGCATCTTGTAGATGGTACACACTGCTGCCACTGTGCATTGGTGGCGAAGGGAGTGAATGTTGTGGATGGGGTGACAATCCAGCAAGCTGCTTTGTCCTGGATGGTATCAAGCTTCTTGAGTGTTGTTGGAGCTGCACCCATCCAATCTTGACTTATGCCTTGTAGATGGTGGACAGGCTTTGGGGAATCAGGAGGTGAGTTAGTCACTGCAGGATTCCGAGCTCTTGTAGCAACAGTATTTATATGGCTCCTCACTTCAGTTTCTTGTTAATGGTAACCCCCAAGATGTTGATAGTGGGGGATTCAGCGATCGTAATGCCATTGAATATCAAGGGGAGATGGTTAGATTCTTCCTTGTTGGAGATGGTCATTGCCTGGCACTTGTGTGGCCTATAAAAGACTCCTACCAATGTTTGCTGCCCCTTGCTGTTTCTTAGTTCCATGCAAATATATTCCACATTTTGTTCTTCCGATCTGAGATCCTCCCTTACTAAGGTACTGATCCCATCCCTTATTATCAGTGAAACACCACCTCCTTTTCCTTTTTGCCTGTCCTTCCTAAATGTCAAATATCCTTGAATATTCAGTTCCCAGTTTAGAATCATGTTGTTAAATATGAAATGTATATTTGGATACTGTAATGGTGGGAGATGGTGTCTACAGTAACAACGGCAGAAGTAGCGTTGCTATGAGGCTGGATGTCTTGATAATTGCCCATTCGGCATTTCAATTAAGACAGACTCAGTCACAATAAGGACTAGATTTGTAGGCCTCAAGATGGATGATAAGGCAAATAAAGATATTCAGAGACCATTCAAGACTGGAATGTTGATGGGGACAGCAAAAATTCCCCATTGTGTCACAATGACTTGGGCCATCACGCTGTCTGCAGAGATAATGTACAGAGGGTAGGGTCATATCTTCTCTAATCTGATTATTATAAACTAATCAAGAAAGGACAATGTACAGAAGGTGAGGTCATAACTGACCAATCAAAGGGTGGACTATAACCTAATATGGAAGGAAGGAACCCTTGGAAGGGGGCCAAAAATGGCAGGTGCTGTGACAACTCGGGGCGCACTGATTTGAGAAGAAACCAACCTACAGTCAGCAGAACACCTCAAGAAAGAAGACGGCACCACAGCAGCTCAGAAGGTAAGGACTGAGGACACCCTATCCTGCTGTATAACTACTGCCATTGGTTATGTATTGCTTGTATATGCTTTCTGTACTTAATAAACTCTCTATCTTGATTAAGAAACCAGAGTTTGTACCTTGTAGGTCAAAAGCTAGTCAACATCCCATCTAAACACACAAAAATCACACAGCCCATGGTGCTGCCTGCCCCTGGGGAATCAACGTAAGTCTGCATAGCACTATTAGATGCTACGCAAACAAATTTCTCCCCCTAAATGTTTCCTTGCCAGCATTGCCCAAATCCCAAGAACAAAATAAGTGCACAAGACCTAGTTGACAGGAAACAGTGGACTGGATTCATGAACTGCATCTTTTCACTCTCAATGATAATTTGACCAAACATTATTCAAGTATTATGAAATTAAGACATTAATTAATAATACAGGCATTCATAGTATCTGAAATTAAGAATTTTTATGAGAACATTCCCTTTGTACCTCTATTACATACCTATAAAACATATAGCAAATCTTTAAAGTTGATTCGAAGATAGCTTAAAGTCTGTTAATTAAATGAATTCATTCATTATTAATAACAGATTTCACTGTTGAAATGGTTGAAAAAAATTTCCAGTGACTAAACTGTAATGCCACCAGTTCTGCAAAGCTGTTACAGTGAGAATTCTTTGAAGGTAATGACAGTCACTTTATCCTACATCAACCCAACACAAATTGTAAATGGAAGAGTTTACAGGTGCCCAGAATTCCCCATATATTTAGCTTCCAACCTCACTTATGCTATTGGGAAAAGATTTTCCAGTGCATTTACCCAAGATGGCAGTTGAATATTGGGAGCTTCCATATGCCTCTTAGTATACAGCAAAGGCAAAGGCCTTAGTACAGATCAGCTGACTGTTCTGTGAGCTTGTGCATACTGTTCAGTTGGGCCCTGAACAAAAGGGATGCGAAAAGGAGGACACAAAAAGATTTAAAAAGATCATTTTCATGCAACAATTACTGAAAAGGAAGTATGTTTACCTTTCACTCTCCTGTTCAAAATAATTTCATTTTGGTCTTATGAATTCAGGCGACAGTTTATGGTGCACAAATGCAAAAATTAATTCAATATTCAGAGTGTTAAAATGTAATCTTCCTGTAACTAGTCTTGGATTTCAAGGTAGGCTGAGCACTGATCAGAGCTGTGTCTGAGTCAATATATCATTCATAATATTCACACAGACGCACATATAGACTGACCATTTGCAGCTTCCTCTCCTCTATATATATAATTTTGCCCCATTCAACTAGACAGAGAGGAGTTTAATTATTATGAACCATATTTGCAAATTAATTGTTAATTGCCATGCTGAATCATGTTTCCCATCTGTCTGAAATTTTAATTACCCTTTTCCTGGTCTTGTCTTTCAGAAATGGCTTTATTATCGTATATAATGCATGGATATACCAAGGTTGGTTCACAAAATGGATGCCTCCAAAGCGCGCAGGGAAGCTGTCCTGCAGAGAAGAGAGCACAGAATCCAATGATTAGTAACTTGAAGTCACAGAAAAATCAAGCGAGGTGACTGCTGACTGTAAAATCAGGCTAATGCTTCCTGTTTAATTCTGGAATGCTTTTTTTCTTTTATTGGTACAATTTTCAATCCTCAAACTGCACTGAAAGAAATACTCTCTGACATTCACATCACTGCAAATTATATATCTACATTTATTTTCTAGGTTCCTCTAGTGTAACCTCTTACATCATACAGCCTCAGTTAAGTGTTAACAATTCCAGTTAACTTGCTTTATGTGATTTATATGAATTTAAGTGGCCCAGAGCACTTGAACACCAGCACACAGTGTTATGGTGTACGAACTAATGAACATACGAATTAGGAGCAGGAGTAGGCCACTCGGCCCCTCGAGCCTGCTCCGCCATTCAATAAATTCATGGCTGAACTGATTACTCCACATTTCCACCTACCCCCGATAACTTCCCATCCCCTTGCTTATCAAGAATCTATCTACGTCTGCCTTAAAAATATTCAGACTCTGCTTCCACCGCCTTTTGAGGAAGAGACTCATGACCCTCTAAGAGAAAAAATTTCTCCTCATCTCTGTCTTAAATGGGCGACCCCTTATTTTTAAATAGTGACCCCTAGTTTTAGACTCTCCCACAAGGGGGAAACATTCTTTCCACATCCACCCTGTCAAGATCCTTCAGGATCTTATATGTTTCAATCAAGTCGCCTCTTACTCTTCTAAATTCCAGTGAATACAAGCCTAGCCTGTCTAATCTTTCCTCAGAAGATAGACTGCCCATTCCAGGTAAACCTTCTTTGAACTGATTCCAATGCATTTTCATCCTTCCTTAAATAAGAAGACCAATACTGCACACAGTACTCCAGATGTGGTCTCACCAATACCCTGTATAGCTGAAGCATAACCTCCCTACTCTTGTATTCAATTCCCCTCATGATAAACAATAACATTCTAATAGCATTCCTAAATACGTGCTGTACCTTTGCAATTCATGCACTAGAACACCCAGATCCCTCTGCATCTCAGAGCTCCGCAATCTCTCACCATTTAGATAATATGCTTCTTTTTTATTCTTCCTGCCAAAATGGACAACTTCGCATTTTCCAACATTATACTCCATCTGCCAGATCTTTTCCCACTCACTTTACCTATCTATACCCCTTTGTAGCCCCCTTATGTCCTCTTCACAACCTACTTTCCTACCTATCTTTGTGTCATCAGCAAATTTAGCAACCATACCTTCGGCCCCTTCATCCAAGTCATTTATATAAATTGTAAAAAGTTGAGGCCCCAACACAGATTCCTGTGGCACACCACTTGTTACATCTTGCCAACCAAAAAATGACCCATTTATACCTACTCTCTGTTTCTTGTTAGCTAGTCAATCTTCTATCCATGCCAATATGTTACCCCCTACACCATGAGCTTTTATTTTTTGCAATAACCTTTGATGTGGCACCTTAGCAAATGCCTTCTGGAAATCTAAGTACAATACATCCACGGTTCCCCTTTATCCACACCCTCAAAGAGCTTCAATAAATTGGTTAAGCATGATTTCCCTATAACAAAACCATGTTGACTCCACCTGATTACCTTCAATTTTTCTAAGTGTCCTGCTATAACCTGTCAGGCAAGCCCCTCATCTGCCAACAATGAGGAAAATTAATTTTGCCACATGAATATTGATTTTAAACTGCTGATGGTGAATAAAGAACTTGCTTTAAAAAACAATTGGCGACTTTGGCTGGAGAGAGAGGCATTAGCATATCAACAGACAAGTACTTCAAAGGACAAAGGAGGTATTCCCTGCTCCAATTTAATCCACAATGGACTTTTGATTACCAGAGGTTGAAGCATTCCAGGTTAACTGCTAAGATGGCCAAATACACAAACAGACATGGTCAGACCAGTTTAGTCACATGACTGTTGAAGTTTTTTGGAATTTGAACTCAGAAAGCTGTTTTCTCCTGGACTGAGAACACCTCTCTCCTGTCTGTTCTCATCTCATTCTCACCAGCTTCGGAAACCACTGAAGACATATGAACCCCAAGACAGAAAAGCCTCCTACAGTGAAAAAGGTTTAAGAAGAATACGAGGCCCCAACGAAAAGCAAGACTATCTACAATCAAAGACTCCACGGCGAGCTGGAAACACAGAAATAGTAATAAGAAACCCTTTTCTGATATTGCCTCAAACCTCTCTATTTTATTTTTCTTCTCTTTTCTGTCTCGATTTGCATGTGCATATTGCATGTGCATGCTAGCGTGGGTGCGTTGTATATCCATAGGCGTTAACCATATTAGAGTTTAAGTTGAAGATTTAATAAATTTCACTTTTCTTCTTTAAACCTAAAGAAAACCTGGTGTGCTTATTTGTTTACCTTATCATTGGAAAGCTGTGAATAAGGATTCACAAATGGGGAGCTCAAAACACAAGTGTTTAAAATTAAACCCTGTTACAATAAGACCAGGTGAAGACAGTAAAATACCTCTAGACACCTTTCTCAGCTGGTCGTAACAAACGTCTTTAATAATAGCTGCTAACATTTTCCCTAAGACAGATGTTAAGCTAAATGGCTTGTAGTTTCCTGCTTTCTGTCTCCCTCCCTTTTTGAATGAAGGAGTTACATTCACTATTTTCCGTCTAGCAGAACTTTCCCTGAATCTAGGGAATTTGGGAAAATTAAAACTAACGCATCGACTATCTCACTAGCCACTTCTTAAAGACCCTAGGATGAAGTCCATCAGGACCCGGGGACTTGACAGCCCGCAGCTCCAACAATTTGTTCAGTACCACTTCCCTGGTGATTGTAATTTTCTTGAGTTCCTCTCTCCCTTCCATTTCTTGACTTACAGCTAATTCTGGGATGTTACTTGTATCCGCTATAGTGAAAGCCAATGCAAAATACCTGTTTAATTCATCTGCCATCTCCTTATTATCCCTTATTAATTCCCTAGACTCACTTTCTATAGGACCAACGATCACTTTGTTAACTCTTTTCTTTTTAAAATATCTATAGACGCTCTTACTATCTGTCTTTATATTTCTGTTAGCTTTCTCTTGCACTCTAAATTTTACCTTCCTTATCACTCTTTTAGTCAATCTTTGCTGTTTTTTATATTCTGTCCAATCTTCTGACCTGCCACCCATCTTTGCGCAATTATATGCTTTTTCTTTAAGTTTGATACTATCTTTAACTGTTCTAGTTAACCACGGATGGCAGGTCCCCCCCTTGGAATTTTTCTTTCTCATTGGAATGCATCCATTCTGTGTATTCTGAAATATCCCCTTAAATGTCTGCCACTGCATCTCTACTGATGTAACCCTTAGCCTAATTTCCCAGTTTACCTTAGCTAGCTCTGCTTTCATGCCCTCATAATTGCCCTTATTTAAGTTTAAAATACTGGCCTTGAACCCACTCTTCTCTCCCTCAAACTGAATGTAAAATTCATCATATTATGATCGCTGCTACCTAGGGGCACCTTAACTATGAGGTCATGAATTAATCCTATCTCGTTGCACAATACCAGGTCTAGTATAGCCTGCTCTCTGGTTGGCTCCAGAATGTACTGTTCCAAGAAATTATCCCAAAAACAATCTATGTACTCCTCATCTAGGCTACCTCTGCCCATCTGATTTTTCCAGTCTATATGTAGGTTAAAATCCCCCATGATTAACGGCGTACCTTTCTGACAGGCTGTCATTATTTCTTCCTTTATACCCCGTCCCACAGTGTGGTTAATGTTAGGTGGCCTGTGCACCACTCCCACAAGTGACTTCTTGCCTTTATGATTTCTCATCTCTACCCAAACTGCTTCGATATCCTAGTTTCCTGAACTTAGGTCATCCCTCTCTTTTGCGCTAATACCATCATTAATTAACAGGGCCACCCCTCCACCTTTTCCTAGCTTTCTGTCCTTCCTAAATGCCATGTACCCTTCAATATTCAGATCCTAATCCATGTCATCCTGCAGCCATGTCTCTGTAATGGCTAGCAGATCATACTTATTTATTTCTATTTGCGCTCTCAGTTCATCTGTTTTGTTTCGAATGCTACATGCATTCAGATACAGATCCTGTATCCTTTTATTATTTTTGTAACCTCCAGCCTTATCTGTTGATTTACTCTTAGATTTGTACACTCTGTCCCTTCTTGTTTATATAGTCTGTTTATCATTTCCCAGATTACTACCTTCCTCTCTTGCCTTGTCTCTAATCTTTGATTTACCGTATCTTCCCAAATATGATCCCTTGCCCCTACTATTCAGTTTAAAACCCTCTCTACTTCCCTAGTTATGTGGTTCGCTGTAACACCGGTCCCAGCACGGTTCAGGTGCAGACCATCCCAACGGTACAGCCACCTCTTTCCCCAGTACTGGTGTCAGTGCCCCACAACCCAGAACCCACTTCCACCACACCAGTCTTTTGAGCCACGCCTTAATTTCTCTAATCCAGAGATTATTACCTTTGAGGTTTTGTTTCTTAAGTTAGTGCCTAATTCCTCATACTGACTATGGAGAACCTCTTTCTTTGTCCTGCCTATGTCGTTGGTAACTACATCGACCACGACGACTGTAAATTCCTCTCCAGCCCTGATCAGATGTCCCGAACCCTGGCACCAGGCAGGCAACACAGCCATCTTGATTCTTGCTCTTTGCTGCAGAAAACAGTGTCAATCCCCCTAACTATACTGTCCCCTACTACCACTACATTCCTTTCTTCTCCCTCCACTTGAATGGCTTCCTGTATCCTGGTGCCATGGTCAGGTTGCTCATCCACCCTACAGCTCCCACTCTCATCCAAACAAGCTGAAAGAACCTCAAACCTGTTGGACAATCACAAAGGCTGAGGCTCCTGCACTCCTGCCCTCTGGGTCCCTTTACCTGCCTCAGCTGCAGCCACATTCTCCTGTCCCTGGCCACTGACCAAATCAGAAGACCCTATCCTAAGGGGTGTGACTGCCTCCTGGTTGTAAGTGTCCAGGTAACTTTCCCCCTCCCTGATGTGTTGCAGTGTCTGCAGCTCGGCCTCCAATTCATAGACTCTGAGCCAAAGCTCTTTGAGCTGCAAACACTTACTGCAGACATGTTTGCCCTGGATCACACTGGCATCCAGGAGCTCCCACATGCTGCAGCCGTGACACATCACCTGTCCTGCCATCCTTAATGTGTTTCAATTAATTACTTAATTATTTTATTCAATTATTTATTTTATTTTCCTTTTTTATATATTTTATTAAGCTTACCACTAGTTCCTTTACTAATGTGAGGTCTTGTCCATGATTTCTTATGCCACTGAGCTCCCATGGGCAAATGCTTAGCAGAAGGCAGACACTATCCAACCAGGAGAGGTGGGGGTAGGGAGGAAGTCTGAGGAAGAATCATCATCAGTTACTCTTGTGCACCTCCCAGCAGTTGGCTGAGAGTGACGGTCATAGATTGCTCCAGGAAATAAGGAAAGTGAATTGATAAGAAATCACTTGAAAAATTGGATTTGTACTCCCACAGAGAAAAAACATGTGTCTTTTGAGTTTGGGATTCAACCTATTGTAATCAGTATGAACTGCAAGAATTACAAACAGTATGACCGAGACACTTTGCATATTCAATAAAGGCAAACAACCAAACCAAATACTGTTCTCCACCAACCTTTTTTAAAATTCATTCATGGGATGTGGGCGTCGCTGGCCAGGCCAGCATTTATTGGCCTTGAGAAGGTGGTGGTGAGCTGCCTTCTTGAACCGCTGCAGTCCATGTGGGGTAGGTACACCCACAGTGCTGTTAGGAAGGGAGTTCCCAGATTTTGACCCAGCGACAGTGAAGGAATGGCGATATAGTTCCAAGTCAGGATGGTGTGTCACTTGGAGGGGAACTTGCAGGTGGTGGTGTTCCCATGCATTTGCTGCCCTTGTCCTTCTAGTTGGTAGAGGTTGTGGGTTTGGAAGGTGCTGTCTAAGGAGTCTTGGTGCGGTGCTGCAGTGCATCTTGTAGATGGTACACACTGCTGCCACTGGGCGTCGGTGGTGGAGGGAGTGAATGTTTGTAGATGGGGTGCCAATCAAGCGGGCTGCTTTGTCCTGGATGGTGTCGAGCTCTTGAGTGTTGGAGCTGCACCCATCCAGGCAAGTGGAGAGTATTCCATCACATTCCTGACTTGTGCCTTTATAAAGCAAAGAACTGTCTTTGAACTGTCTGCATTTGTAAATGTACAGAGGCTATTGTCATCATCAATGCTGCAAATTTACATTGTTAGAGACCTTGGAGTAGGTTAGTAAGCTGCAGGAGATCCTGGACCTGAAAGGCGGTGATTAAGTAAACTTCAAGGAGAAAATAAAGTTTTCAAAATTAATAACATTTATCCAGAAACTCCTTTTTCTATTGCAGTGGGAGGGACTAGCCACTGTTTGCTATCTCACTTCTACTTGTGACTGAGATCAAGCTCATGGCATGTCCTCTATCCCTGGCACCTCTTTAACTCTGTCAAATAACTTCATTAGGTTGGACATGACTCACCTTTCAGAAAGTTATGTGGACACACTTTAATCAGCTTATACTTTTATGTGTTCCCACTTATTCTATCCGATGTTGGATTCTAGCAACTCTCCAGCTACAAATGTTACACTCATTAGCCTGCAACTATTTGCTTTTTTTAGTCCTGCTTTTTTTGAATCTACCTTGCAATCTTCTGGTACTGTCCTCACATCAAGATTAGAACCTGCGTCAGTTTTTGGCTTAGTGTTGGCACTTTCACCTTTAAGTCAAAGATCATGGGTTCAATGCCCATTCCACATTGAACACAAAATCTAGGTTGTCTTCAGACCAATAATGAGGGAGTCCTCCACTGTCAGAGATGCTGTCTTTCAGATGAGAGATTAAACCAACACCCCTTCAGTCCTCTCAAGTGGACATAAAAGACCCAAGGGCACCATTCATGAAAAGTGGCAAAATTAATTTCGTGTCCTGGACAACATTTATCTCTCAACCAACACCATTCAAGCAGATTAACTGATCATTTATCTGTTTTTTTCTGTTTGTAGGAACTTACTGTTAATTGTATATCAATTGTGTTTAATTATATGCAGGTGGAGGGCAAACATTGGGAGGTCGGCAGCATCTGTGGAGAGAAAAACCAGAGTTAACATTTCAACATTTCAGGTCTGTGACCTTTCATCAGACCTGATGAAATGTCACAGACCTGAAATGTTAACTCTGGTTTTCTCGCCACAGATGCTGTCTGGCTTGCTGAGTATTTCCAGCATTTTCTATTTTTGTTTCAGATTTCCAGCATCTGCGGTATTTTGCTTTTGTGTTGTGTTGGCATTAATTGGGATTTCACTTGAGCACATATGAAGAGACACTAACCAAAACTGTGGTGTGGTTGAGTTAGGAGGTAAGGAGGTGTATACTTGTAATGTTTCACTCTGTAAATAAATGTTCAACTGAGAAAAGACTGGCTCCAGTACTATCATTCACCAACTGGCTTTCTGGAATGTATTTACTTTGCGTAATCTGGCTGCCATGTTTCCCTATATCACAACAGTAATTGCACTAAGAATACCTAATTGGCTGTGAAGTGTTTTGGGATATCATGAAGTCTATATAAATGCAAGTTTTTCCTTCCGAGAAACAGAAGCTAATTTGGTGCACTATTGGAATACCAACTCACTGCTCTACCTTGCGACCCATAGTAGTAATGTTCTCCTTTTAATTGCACTCTGAAATAAACCTGAAACAACGCAATTATTTTGAATGCCTGAGTGCCTTGTGATAATTATTGTGACATAAAATCAGTAACCGAGTACCCTAGACATCCTGTGTTCCATTGAACTGTTTGTGTTATTTATGCATAAATTGCTATAATAGAGGCACATAGTTACACTTTACCCTCACTAATATGATACATTGTTCTCTGTAACCATTTCCTAAAATGTCATCAACTCACTTAGTACCGGACAGCATCATCATCATATTAAATGTTGCGCATCTTTGATAACAAAGCAGTTGTAAAATGGTTTGGGGAAAATGCAGTTTTATCGTGTATCTTTAATAGGCCACATTAAAATGACATTCTTTAAGCCAATTATGTTCAATAGGTCAAGGCAGAGAAAAAAATCTACTTAAAAACATCTGCTGTACAATTAATATGTAGGTGGGTAAATATTCAAATTTAAGAGTGATCTTGCACCAGACATTTCCTTAAAAAAAGTCTTAAATTTTTGCTCCAGTGCAAATCTGCCAACATATTTCTTTCCTGTTGCAATTGCAGTGTTTCTGTCAGCAAATGCAACCAAGATGCATATTAGGATATCAGGGTGCTAGCATTGTGGGTACATAGAGGGCTCTTACAATAGGGGGATGGTTTTAATTCCTCTCAAGCAATTTTCCATTTTAGGTCATTGTGTAATTATTGGGCTGAATCTTCTGTGCAACTCCTTTATTCAAAAAGTGAGGGAGACAGACAGAAGGCAACTACAGGCGAATTAGCTTAACATCTGTTTTAGGGAAAATGTTAGAAGCTATTACTAAAGACGTTATAGCAGGGCATTTCGAAAAAATCAAGGTAATCAGGCAGAGTCAACATGGTTTTGTGAAAGGGAAATCATGTATAACCAATTTATTGGAGTTCTTTGAGGGAGTTACACCTGTGAATGTATTGTACTTAGATTTCCAGAAGGCATTTGATAAGGTGCCACATCAAAGGTTGTTGCAGAAAATAAAAGCTCATGGTGTAGGGGATAACATATTGGCTTGGGTAGAAGATTGGCTAGCTAACAGGAAATAGAGAGTCGGCATAAATGGGTTATTTTGTGATTGGCAAGATGTAACGAGTGGTGTGCCACAGGGATCTGTGCTGGGGCCTCAACTTTTTAAAATTTATATAAATAACTTAGATGAAGGGACCAAAGGTATGGTTGCTAAAGTTGCTGATGACACAAAGATAGGTAGGAATGTAACTTGTGAAGAGGACATAAGGGGGCAACAAAGGGATATAGATAGGTTAAGTGAGTGGGCAAAGACCTGGCAAATGGAGTATAATGTGGGAAAGTGCAAAATTGTCCACTTTGGCAGGAAGAATAAAAAAGAAGCATATTATATAAATGGCGAGAGATTGCAGAGCTCTGAGATGCAGAGGGATCTGGGTCTCCTCGGCTTCAAAGCCCTTACAAGATATTTAAATTTTTAAAGAGAAATGCAAGTGTGTTTCAAGTTTTCCCATTCAATAAAAGAATGAAGCCCCTCTTCAACCCCTTCCCCCCATGACCGAACAAGTTTTTTTATTTCCCTATCCCTGCTTCCCCCCAAAAAACTGTTTTGCTAGTCCCGACCTTTCACCCCAGATGTAGATATCTTTGCCCTTCAACCCCTTCCCACCATCCCCTTAGCTAATACTAACTGTTTTCCCTGCTCCCCCACCCCACCCCGAAAATTCACTCCTCCTACCCTCCCCACCAGTTTTCTTCCTTGGATCTCCGAACAGAGATCCGAAGGCGCGGGACTTCCGGCCACTGGCCGGAATATCGGTGTGGGATGACTGTCGCGGAAAGGTAATTATTCCTTTATTATCATGTATTTAAATATGTTAATGAGTTTTTTCACCGAGCGACGGGGGTGGGGGCCGCTCTGAGGCTATGCTGCCGCAGGTAAAATGGGGCATAAGAACATAAGAAATAGGAGCAGGTGTAGGCTATTCGGCCCCTCAAGCCTGTCGCACCATTCAATAAGATCATGGCTGATCTGCCCCAGACCTATAAGAACATAATAGGAGCCTTCCTGGCATTGAGCCCCACTGGGGGCCTCTCCCGGAAGTATTTTCCAGGCCCCCCCCCACCGCCACAGTCCCCGACGGCGAGGGGCTAGTAAAATTCAGCCCATTGTGGGTGAATCAGATTTCTGGAATACAAGAAGAAACAGGCCAAAAGTATACTAAAACAAAGGTGGACTCTTGCACTAGGAGACACAAAAGTACATTTTTCACAAATATATTTAGTGTTGTGAATTATGATTTCTTTTAATAAACAGAGAGTCTTTGCCACCTTTGTGATTTACACTTCCATCAACATTACACTCAACAAACGCTTGCATTAATTTAACATAGAAAAACATCCCAAGGCACTTCACTGAGATGTAATCAGACAAAAATAGATGTCAAGACAAAGAAAAGTAAATTAGGAAGGTGATCCCGACGTCATCCTGTCCCCATCCGAGTTTCACACGCGGGAATATACTCCAGCTTTGTTGTGCTTATGTTATTAACTTAGGGGGTAAACTTTTTAAGTAATCACTGGACATTTATGAGTGACATGTATTGAACACAGTGACCTCCACATCCAACTCTCTGGTCAAGCATGCTTCAAAATTATAGCCTTGTAACATTTATACATCTGTGTTGACTGACTGTCCTTCTTTAATCCTCCAAATTTCCTATTTAAACGCACTTTTCTCCTTTTGGATTTTCTAGTGGGTGTCTTCTATATTACTAGCCTTAATTTTATTAGCCATGTCCTTCTTAGACTTCATGGGTTAGATCTTACAAATTATTGCCCCAAGTGCACAGCTTCCTGTGATAGGACTGTTAATTCTGAAAATCTACCCTATGTTTTCACTACTCTCCTTTTTCATCCTGAACCAGTTTCATTCCATAGAAGGCATCCTTATTGTCCCTGTAGCACAGGCATCATTAGTTAGCAATATCTATACATATACTTACTGCCTTCAGTCCTATACTTAGCCAGATATTTACCCAAATTGATTTTGTACACAAGTTGATGAACTACTTTTGTCAATTCACTCATAGGCTACTTTTAGGGAAAAAAATGATAGGCCAAATCATCCTGGAGCATAATTCTTCTGTGTGCTGATCTTTGCAATAAAGTAGAAGTGAGAATCAAGTTTTATTCAATTTATACTTTCATGTATCTGTCCACTAAAATTAGTGAATGGAAGAAAGAAGAGCCCATCATCTTAAAGCTTGTTAATATTGCACTTGTGTTCTTAGGTATGACATAGCATAAGTTCAATAATCTGCTTACCCTACATCCCACACATCACCTCTGTTCTTGTCAAATTCCTTTGGCTTTCCATGCCCTAGCAAATTGACTGCAAAGTTCTTATCTTTATTTTCAAATTTCTCCATGACATTCTTTAATCTTATCTGAACGATTTTTTCAGCAATATGTGCCTGTGTGCAGGTTTGCTCCTTTGACTATGAGCCACTGCTTGTTTCCTGCTCCCTTTGCTTTATAATCATTTAAGTACTATGCCCTTGTTCCAAAACATTTCACCTTCCTATATCTTTATCTGCCTAAAAAAGCCATTTCTTTGACAATGTTTCAAAAAGATTACACATCTGAAACATGAGGCTGAATTTCAGAGAAGTGGGAAGGCTGGCAAAATGGCATGTGAGGGCATTGGATATCTTCCCACTCCCATGCCATTTTGCCAGGGGCAGGAAAGCTGGCAAACAGCCCACATGCCCAGAGCCCAACTGAGCCACTTTAGTGACCAATTAAGGGCATCTTCTCACCTCCAATGGCACTTTACCAGGGGCTGGGGGGCCCACGGCTGAGTGCGGAGACTGCCAGGTAAACCCTGGCAGTATCCCAGAAGCCTCTGTGGGGGTTGGAAAGGTGCTTTCCTTTTTGGACACTCTTTGGTGGGGCTTCCCAGTGGCAATAACTACTCCTGCAGCAATGGCGCCACCTGCCCTCAGTGACAACCAGCCCCCCTCTGCCGACCTCCCGACCTCAGCAGGACCTGCCTGACTGGCCCCAGAGCTCCCAGACCCCACTTACCTGACTTTGAGGGTGCATGGCCATCAATGTGCCCTCATCCTCCAGGTGCAGCCCCAACAGTGGCCACGCAAGCGGTGGAGCTGCTGAGGCTGCTGAGCTGCTCGCCCTCTGACTGGGCCGGCAGCTCTTGGGGTTGCCCTTAACAGGGAGGGCAGCCCTGGTGGCAGCCAGTTAATTCGCTGCCACTGGTAA
Source organism: Heterodontus francisci (assembly GCF_036365525.1). Classification (NCBI taxonomy): domain Eukaryota; kingdom Metazoa; phylum Chordata; class Chondrichthyes; order Heterodontiformes; family Heterodontidae; genus Heterodontus; species Heterodontus francisci. The sequence goes on along the minus strand of NC_090375.1, from coordinate 109,738,492 downwards.
AATGTGGCGCCGGGTCACACTACCTGCCGAAGATGGTCGCCTTCCACCCACCCCCCACCCCCTCACTGCCTTTGGCCCTGGCGGCGTGATCCCTGCCGCCTCCGCTAAATCCAGCCCATGGACAGTCTGTCCTCTACACGGGTGCTGATTGGCCTGCTCTGTGTTTCCAGTTTTTATTGTAGTTTGACAATATTCGTGGTGTCTACCCATTTTAGATTTCCTCCTTCTCATACTCTCTGGATTGTGAAATGTTTTAAAATTTTAATTTATGTGAGAAGCAAAATATAATGCAAATAGTGGTTGTTCTTAGCTCTCACTAGCATTATGTGAAATAATTTGATTCCAAGAGATGTTCTTAACAGTTGATGGCATAATTTAACACATTTACATAGCAGATGGATGTGTTTCTAACACCTTTAACAGTTTCATTATGACTGTAATATTCTACTGAGTAGTTGTGAATTGATAAAGATTTAATACGATACTGATGTTTTCTGAAAATATTTTTGACCTTTTAGGTTTCTGGATTTTCAGCACAAGAGTTTTAACTAATCAGATAATGTAGAATTTACTGGTCCTTTTGTCATAACATTTAATGCTGCTTTATCATAAAAGCCAAGGACAATGCAAGGCCATCCTGCCCATTGAACCAGATCTTTCGAGCAAAGGAGGCCAATGTTCTCTACATCACAGAATCACAGAATTATTACAGCGTAGAAGGAGGCCATTCGGCCCATCATGTCCGCACCGGCTCTCCGAATGAGCAATTCACGTAACGCCATTCCCCACATGCTACATCTGGCCTCCAGTCCAATTTTATCTAGCTCGTGGAACAATACCTTTTACTAATTTGCTCCTGCACAGAGACATAGATAAGTGAGGTGAGTGTTGGTCACTCTGGAACAAACTGCCAGCAAAAATAGCTAATCTCCCAGTTGGGTTACAGAAAATTTAAAAGAAAACATTGGACAAAGGGGCAGAATTTCCTATATTGCACATTGGCAGAAATAATCATCTGGGTGGAACATACACCGGATTTTCCCTAAACTTTGTTTGATATGTAGCAAAAAATAATTTCACAACAACTACGCATGATACAAACTCCAGACTTTGTACTGGACCCCACAAACTTTGATGGCTCCTGACTCTCCACAAACAAGGAATGAACTTCCTCCTCCTCTGTTCATTCCTACTTAGCAATACCCCACATGGACTGCAGCGGTTCAAGAAAGCTGCTCACCACCACCTTCTCAAGGGCAATTAGGGTTGGGCAATAAATGCTGGCCTGGCCTGCGACGCCCACATCTCATAAATGAATTTTAAAAAATTATATTAAATAATAGCAACTTGTATTTATATAGTGCCTTTAACTTAATAAAATGTCCCAAGGCATTTCACAAGTGCATTATAAAGAAAAATTTGACACTGAGCCACATAAGATGATAATAGGGCAGCTGACCAAAAGCTTGGTCAAAGAGGTAGGTTTTATGGAGTATTTTAAAGGAGATAGAGAGGTGGAGAGTTTTAAAGAGGGAATTCCAGAGCTTAGGGCCTAGGCAGCTGAAGGCACAGTCACTAATGGTGGAGCAATTAAAATAGGAAATGCTTACGAAGCCAGAATTAGATGAGCACAGATATCTCTGAGGGTTGTGGGGATCGATAGTGTAGATGCGGGAAGGATGTTTCCCCTGGCTGGGGAGACCAGAACCAGGGAACACAGTCTCAGAATAAGGGGTAGGCCATTTAGGACTGAGATGAGGAGGAATCTCCTCACTCAGAGGATGATGACTTTTTAGAATTCTCTGCCCTAGAGGGCTGCGGAGGCTCTGTCATTGAGTAGGTTCAAGACTAAGATCAATAGATTTCTACACATTAACATCAAGGGATATGGGGACAGTGTAGGAAAATGGTGTTGAAGTAGAAGATCAGCCATAATCTCATTGAATGGTGGAGCGGGCGCGAAGGGCTGAATGGCCTACTCCTTTTCCTATTTCTTATGTTCTTATATGAAGGAAATTACAGAGATATGAAGAGGCAAGGCCATGGAGGGATTTGAATACAAGAAATTTAGAATTAAGGTGTTTCTTAAGTGGGAGGCAGTGTAGGCCAGTGAACACAGGGGTGTTGGGTGAACAGGACTTGGTGCAAGTCAGTACACCGGCTGCAAAGATTTGATGACTTCAAGTTTATGGAGGGTAGAATGTAGGAGGCCAGCCAAGAGTAAGTTGGAATAGTCAAGTCCAGCGGTAACAAAGGTATGAATGAGGGTTTCAGCAGCAGATGAGCTGAGGCACGGGTGGAGTCAGGTGATAATACAGAAGTGGAAATAAGCAGTCTTAATGATAGCATAGATATGTGGTTGGTAGCTCATCTTGGGAATAAATGTAGCACCAAGGTTGCAAACAGTCTGGTTCAGTTTCAGACAGTTGCCATGCAGAGGGATGGAGTCAGTGGCTAGGGAACGCAGTTAGTAATGGGGACCAAAGACAGTGGCTGGGATTTAACCCTGGGTGGACGGGAGCCAGCCACTGACCCATATTTTGCAGGTCACCAGGCTTTAATTAGTGTGAGACGGGACTTCACCCGCTTGAGGTAGGAAGTCCTGCCTAATGAAGCTGCCGGCCAATCAGCGGGCCGGCAGCTAACTGTCCCAGCAGCACCACCGCGAGTCGTGATCACTGCTGCGACTGCAGCTCAGCTTGAACAAGAAGATGCTTGGGAGCACAGAACAAAGGTAAGTTTTGGTTGCCTCGCCAGGGGTGATCGGGCAGGCCCCGGCGAGACAAGAGTGGTCTATTGGGGGGACGGGGCCCTCCCCGGGCAGTAAGAAAGCCGCCTGTTTTTGTCAGGCAGCTTTTCTCGGGCCTTGGCCGCCCAACTAGCCATGGGTAAAATCCCCGTGGAATCGGGCGAAGGCCCTTAAGTTGCTGTTAAGTGGCCACTTAAGGGCCTTAATTGGCCTGGAGCGGGCGGGCCATTTTTCGCCACCGCCGCCCTGCATAAAGTAGCAGCGGAGGAGGCAGCAGGTCAGGAAGGGCTCCCAGAGCCTCCCACTCCATTTTGCGCCACCACCACCCCCCGCCCCCGCCACCATCCCACTCTTTGGGGGGGCGTAAAATTCAGCCAAGCATCTTCCGTCTTCCTATTATTTAATTGGAGGAAATTTCAGCTCATCCAGTACCCAATGTTGGACAAGCAGTCTGATAATTAAGAGACAGTGGAGGAGTTGAGAGTGGTGATGGTGAGATCCAGCCGAATGTCGTCAACATACACGTAAAAACTAATGCTGTGCTTTCAGATGGTGTCGCTGAGTGGCAGCATGTAGGTTAGAAATAAGAGGGGGCCAAGGATAGATCCTTGGGGGCCACCAGAGTGGGAAGAGAAACCGTTGCTGGTGATACTCTGACTATGATTAGACAGATAAGAATGGAACTAGTCGAGTGCATATCAAGGTCTATTTTGCTGGGCTGCTCCTCCTGGTAGAGCCTCACTCAGCAGCAACATGAATCAGAGAATTGAATGTGGAGGATAGCAAGCACAATTCCAAATTTTCCAAATTTTCCAGTCAGCAGAAAATGTGCTAGTTGCAAATTCAGGAGCTCCAGAAGTTGGACACACAGATCTTATGCCCAATTCTCTGACCCCTGGTTCTGTTAAGCAAGGTTCCGCATCAGAATTGCAGTCTTGATATTTTTACCCAATTGTCCAGGATAACTTTATTTCTTTCATATTTTCAAAGACACATTCTTTACATCTCCTGCAAGTCCAATGAAAAGTGATCGTTACTTAGTATTGATAGCTTCACCCCTAGAACTTCTTCAGCTGTTAAGATCTCACTGGCATAGATTTACATGTGGGGTCCCTCACTGAGTGCCAAAGAGGCCCAATGCACCTGAGGTGCCCTGCATCTGCAACAAAAGAGGTGCCTTTGAATTTCTGCAGCTTGCCTCCTGACAGTGCGTAGCTACCCTTCTGACTATTACAGAGCAGCAACAAGAAGCCCCAAGGATTTCCCCGGTCCTCTGCAGATCCTTCAGTCCATAGAGGTCCCCACAATGATCACATTGCCAGGTTCCTTTAGTCTGTGGACATAGGACTGTCAGATCCGACAAACTGAAAATGAAGGCTTCAAATTTCCCCTCCCATCTCATTTGAATGTTTATGTTAGGCCCGTGTCTAATCCAGACACAGATCCAGCTCTATCCATCTGGGGGTGCTGTGGAAGCCCCAGTGCAGAACAGTTGGAGTTGAGAACTGATATACATGGGTCTTCTCCCCTTTTTTGTCTTCACTGTGCATTCCCCAGGCTCAGGGAAGAGGAAAATTTCTCTTATTATTCGTTTGCTTTTGCTTGTCAAACACTTCTTTTCCTATCAACAACACTTAGTGGCCATTGGCCTCCTCTCAAAACAAAAGAATTTTTCGTCCTCAGCTTCTATCTTACTAATCTGATTTTTTTGAGGATTATCTTCTACCATTTCTACCACCTACTAGATGATCCCATCACCATGAAACACACTTTCCCCTCCCTTCCTCTCTTCTCTTTGCTTCCTCTGGGATCTTCTTGTTCATTTTTCATTACCCCGATTGTCTTGTATTCCTGAATACAAGAACAAGTTAATCATTGAAAGAAAATTTTTCGCTCACCTCCAACCTCTGTTTTGCAAACTTTCTTTTTTATCAGTGCTATGATAGCCAGTGTGCCTCTAAATTTTCCTCTCTTGTTACTCCTCAGCTGTAGCTATATTAAATTCTTGTTCTGTTGAAAGAAGACATATCACACAGTCTCCTATTCTAACAGTATTTTCATGGATCACAGAATTGTGGAATTGTTTACCTCCATATATCTCTCCTTCTTACTAAATCATCAGGCTTTTAAGACTCAAACTCAATATCATTCAATTCTTAATTCCTAATTTGCTTCACCTCTTCATTTCCTTTTGGTTCTGCCCTATGTTATGATCCTTGGTCTTTCACTTTGATTTTTCAATTAAAATTAATGATTTTAATACGCACCTTTATTTCTCTACTTTATTTTGTTTCACTTGTTACCTTTCTTTGTCTCTCATTGAGTCATACACCATTCCCTAGCTGAAAGTACAGATAGGCAGGTGACCTGCTCTGAGGTATCTGTCAAGAATACTCTTGAGCGAGCTGCAAAGAGACATAATGGCTCCGAAAAACTCGGCTTCTGATTTCTTTCTCTCTATTGGGAAGTGCCTGACCTCTCTTCAGTGCCCACTTTACTGATTTGGGAGTTACTTTGCAAGAATCTACATCCTATTACTGTGTGGTACTTATGCAATGAACCACTGTGCTATGTGCTCTATTTTCTTAAGCCCAATTTGTAAATCGTTGGAAAATTTCACTCTAAACTAGAAGCGACAGAAATAGGCAAAATGTTTTAATTATTAAAAAGAATTACTGACCTGCAAGCCCTCTATGGCTAGTCTCAGTATGGTGGGAGTCAGTTTGGAGGCTTGTTTGAATGTGAAATTACTCCAGTCTATAATTAGGACAAATCCATTTATCTGTAATTCTGGGTCTTCAATAAGGATTTCCAGGGACAGAAGAATAGCTCGGAGAATGTCTACAAATGTATTCCTAAAAGAGAAAGCCATACAACAGCAAAGGGATTAGAATTCTTAGCCTCAGCCTGTGGAACAAGAAAGAATCACTGATAGCCGATTTTGAAACAATATTGAGGCATTGTGCTCCACTTGGATTTCATTGTTGAAGAATTCTAATTTAATTAAAGGCTCATATATTTCTTACACATGATTTAGACAGTACTGTATTCCAAACTATCTAGGTACTAAAATCTGAAAGTAATTCTGATCCAAGCACAACATTCCAATAAACCAAATTTCCTATCTAGTTTTTTTTTTTAGAATTAGAACATTACAGCGCAGTACAGGCCCTTCGGCCCTCGATGTTGCGCCGACCTGTGAAACCATCTGACCTACACTATTCCATTTTCATCCATATGTCTATCCAATGACCACTTCAATGCCCTTAAAGTTGGTGAGTCTACTACTGCTGCAGGCAGGGCGTTCCACGCCCTTACTACTCTCTGAGTAAAGAAACTACCTCTCACATCTGTCCTATATCTATCACCCCTCAACTTGAAGCTATGTCCCCTCGTGTTTGCCATCACCATCCGAGGAAAAAGACTCTCACTATCCACCCTATCTAACCCTCTGATTATCTTATATGTCTCTATTAAGTCACCTCTCCTCCTCCTTCTCTCCAACGAAAACAACCTCAAGTCCCTCAGCCTTTCCTCGTAAGACCTTCCCTCCATACCAGGCAACATCCTAGTAAATCTCCTCTGCACCCTTTCCATAGCTTCCACATCCTTCCTTAGTTCTCTTATATAAAATAATCCTGATAATATAATAATCTGATTGAACAGAATTTCCATTCCTTTTCGATGGACAGAATATTGTCAACTGCTGAATACTAAATAAAAACAGAAACCTTTTAGAAAGACAATTGTCGACATGTGTTAATAGGAAGCAGTTTCAGCTTAACATAACTTGGATGTAAAATAGTCCAAATCAAATTTAGGCAAGAGGGTTGAGACACATCAACTCAAGGAAGTAGAGTCCTGCCACTTTAGCTGCACATCAGCTGCAGTACAATTACAGACAGTGCAAAACAAAATGTTAAAAGCCATTTTTTTTGTTTCTTCAAGCTAACATTAAAAATTAAACAGTGTTTGTATGGTGGCCATAGAATGATACCATGCTGGCAAAGAACAACCTTGCATAAATCTCAATCTCAGAATGGTATCTTTAATATAACAGTGCTCATGTTTTACTTATTAGCATATTCTTGATAAGCAAGGGGGTGAAAGGTTATCGGGGGTAGGCTGGAATATGGGGTTGAAGTAACAATCAGATCAGCCTTGATCTTGTTGAATGGCAGAACAGGCTCGAGGGGCCGAATAGCCTAATCCTGCTCCTAATTTGAATGTTTGTATGTTCGTATATTCTTGATCAGCAGCTCCTTGCAAAAGATCCTTTCATCAAAGGTGTAGTTACACTGTCACTATGAGTCACAAATGCCCAAACTCAATGAACTTACAATTTAATGGTTGAGAATTAAATTTTTAGGTACACGTGTACAGAGCTTGGTTCTGGTTCTTAGAGTTCAACCTGCAGCTAAGTAACATAAATAAAGTTCTGCCAGGCTAGAATTGATTATTTAACTACTGGTTGCCACTATGGTAAAAAATAGGATGAATATTTAATCGGTGAATTTGTATAATTCTAACTTATATTATATTATATTCTAACTACATGCAGATTCCATGCCTCAATGGATTAAGGTACAAATATTGCAGATAGGTTGGCTTTGAGCCACATAGATTGTGATCTGCACAATCCTACACCTCCTATCCTAAACTGTACTGAATGGTCATGAGCAAGATTTTAACTCAAAACCCATCCCTTACAGAATTAAAATCCATAAACAAATTGTTCAATAGGACTAATTAGGAACAATGAATGAAAGTGTATTATTGAATCCTTATACAGACAACAGGTTTTCTAAGAATAAGGTCACTCTAGCATATATTATGCAACAAAATATTCAAGATTCAAGGTTCAAGGAACCTCACCACCACCTTCTCAGGAGCAATTAGGGATGGGCAATAAATGCTGGCCTTGCCAGCAAAGCCCACATACCATGAACAAATAAAAAAAAAGTCTAAATACAGAAGTTTAAAACAGTAGTATAGCCACACGTGGCACCTGTAGGCCATGCCCATCCAATTAGTAGGGGGAGGGGGAACAGATCGACAGCCGTTAATTCCCAGCCTCGTGTTTTCCCAGATAGATTACAACTGTTGGCCATCCCCTCCCCCTACCCCCCCCACCCCCACCTCTCTTACCCCCCCCCCACCCCACCCCCACCCACCCTCCTCCCCGGCACCGGATTGAGAGGCTGGCGGCTGCTGATCTCTGCTTGTTCCAGGTCCCGTTTACCGGGTGGTGGCACCCCTCCACCGCCCTTGTTCGGCGGAGAGTTTCATCTGTTGCCTTTTTTTATTAAAATAAAACACCCAGTTTGTATATTTGTATATAGGCCTACCCAAATCAGAGCTTGTGTGAATTGACAATTTAAGCAAATTTATTAGCAACCTTTTTTTTGGATCCTGCATCATGAAGACAGAAGCTCATATTTTAAAATATGTAGCAGTCTTTGACCAATCAATGACAGTTCTTATGATGCAATGTTTGGGTGGGATGGGTCTACCCAATTTCCATTCCTAGCTACACTATTGGTTTGAAATAGTATTAGATTCATATTTATGTCATTGTTGTTTGGTGATGGTAAAACCATGGAGCTCATGATCCCTCACTCTTCATTTCCTCCCATAACTGCCACACTTGGGCTACATGTTTCACAACCTGTCAAACAACTGTTGCTTGCACAGACTTTTAAAATCTAAAATTGTTCTCACTTAATAACTATTTGTCGATTTGCTTAAAATATCCTTTTTTGTAACCTTGTTGTTATACACAATAGGCCTTTATTTTCCAAGTAATTTATTTTATAGCCACTCCAGGCGCTGCTTCACAAACCACTGACCACCTCCAGGCGCGTATCCATTGTCTCTCGAGATAAGGAGGCCCAAAAGAAGAAGAATTTTTAAATGAAACAGCCATATTGAAGCATATTGCAAATATCAGGCAGAAGTTTTATGTCTTTGTCCCCGGTGAAACCAGCTGGATTGGTAGTGAGTTGGGGACTTGTTTGTTCTGTCAATGGGCTTTTCCATGGCTCTTTAACTGAGCCACAGTATTAGCATCCCTCTTTCGTGTCTCCTGACCAATTAGAGAGAGTGGGCAGGATGTTATGCTGACTCTGTCAAAGGAAGGATTTCTAATTAAAGGGACCCCAGCATGGGTCAGAAAGGCTCAACTGGACATTGGATTCCTGTGGCTTCAGCAACCACAGAAATGGAGAGGAAATCTGGAAGGTTGCCCCTCCTAGGTTTTACCTGGAGTTCCTGTTGTGGGATCTTAGGGACTGCAGTGAGGTGATCTTTCCCAAGGACGGGAAGAAGAGGACAGCCTCTCAAACCAAGCAGGCATGGATGGAAGTGGCCAAGGAAGTTAGCAGCACAATGTGGTCCCGCCAACCTGGAGACAGTGCATCAAGAGGATGCAGGACCTCAGGAGGGCAGTTAAGGTGAGTGGTATAGCACTTTCAGGTGCCAAGCCCCACACTCTGACTTTCCCAGCAATTTCCTGCACAGCACTCCTCAGAACAACACACCTTGCAGCTCCACTCATTCTCTTCTCCAGGCACCTCACATCCCCATCTGAACAGCCAACACTCACACTCACTTTCATCTTATTGCTCTCTCACACCCATGCCTCCTCAGTCACCCTCCACAAAAGTTGCCCTTCCCTCCTCCCCACAGAAGCCATTTCTAACACGTGTTAACTCTGTGTTTTCTCTCCTTACAGGAAGAGAGGAAGAGACCCGGGGTGGGGGTGGGGAATAGTTTGACAGTGACAGGTACTTTGACGGCCACTGGCAATGCATGCCCACCTGGTCCACTGGGAAGGAGGTCTTGCTGCAAGAGGCTGCAGTTGTCAGCAAGGACCTGCCGTAAAAGCCTGAGCCTCCTGAGGCACTGATGCTCAGACATGTAAAGAGAGACAATCCTCTGAATGTAGATGCTGTTTTGGGGTCTCACCTCTTGGAGCTGGATCTCTGTGTCCATCCCCTCTGCCCTGTGGAATGGCATGTGGGCTGAGGACAAGGCAGCTGGTGCTGGTGCCGCTGCTCCTCTTGTTCCTCATCAGAGTTGCAAGATAGAGCTGCAGAAGCTTCTCCCAGGCTGTGGTGAAGGCTGACAAGACGTTTGGAATCAGCTGTCAAGCAGTGAAAGCACACTTCCAGAAGAACTGCAGTGAGCACCAGCCTCTCACCTGGGCATTGCTGACGCTCTTTAGTTTCACTGTTCAAAGGCTTCCCAGCCTGTCAGTTTCATTGAAGATGCATTCCCCACTATGCATGCGCCTGGCTGACCCTTGTGAATTGCTCACAGCTCGGGAAATACGTGCACTGGCTGTTAAAGCCAGAATCGTTGGTTAAAACAACAGTTAATTATCTATTTGCATATGACAATTACTTACCCGAAAGCTCCTCACTTGGGGGATTCCCCGCTCACCTACAAACCTGCCTGCGTGAAACCTGGAAGAGGGTGGGATGATTGAGGGATTCCGACACAACGTCACTTTTAGGGGATCCTAAATAAGCCTCTCCTTGCCTGTTAAAATTCCCCCCATTATGTTTGCAAAATAAAGACCTTCGGTGCTCCATGATGTGTTACTTTATTTACTACTATAACTATTATAATTTGTTGTTCCTTCCATTCCCCAAGCCAGTTTTCAATATGCCATGCTTTTTCAGGCAGGAGATTAAGTAATTAAGTTGTTCCATTGCCTGCTGGTGGAAGACAAACTAATTGTCACATTTACTCACGGTGGGACACCACATTTAGCAGCCTGGCAGGGAACTGATTATTTAAGCTATTTTGTAATTTGTGCGAAAGTCCCATATTTATTGGTAAATGGACGAAAACAACAGCCTCAACCTGTATCACAGAAGTGTGATGTAAATACCCCACAGAGAAATGACACCACAATTAAAATGGCAAGCAATCTATAACATACTATTGGGTAAGCTTTTCTGTGAGTTATTTTGTATCGTGGTGATGGTGCAGTGCATTGCACAAACAAGGGTTATTTCCTCTAATAGTGAACTGCCCTGTTGTGTTTGCATAAAATCTTTGTGTATTAATTTAACACATTTGGCAACCGTTTAAAATAAATGGGTTGACAAATGCATTAAAATCTGACAAAAAGGAATTTTATGTAAATATGTTAACTAACAGAGGAAATTAAGCCTTCCAATGTTTGAATATTACATTATATATTTACAACCTCAGGATATCCCAAAGTGCTTTAGAGGCACTGAGTTAATTTTGAAGTGTAGTCACTGTTGCTATGCAGTCCCAATACACAATGCCATCGGATGATAGCACCTGGGTTTGTGTCCAAATCCTTCATGCACTGACTTCCCATCTTATCTTTACTACTGGAGAGATGTAACAAATGGAAGCCACGTGCTTCCTCACAAAGAGGAACAACACAGGGCTAAATTCCAGGAGCTACATTAAATCCCACCATGGCATCTGGTGGCATTTAAATTCAATTAATTAATAAATCCGGAATTTTAAAAAAGCTAGTCTCAGTAATGGTGACTTTGAAACTACCGAATTGTTGTAAAAACTCATCTGGTTCACTAATGTCTTTTAGGGAAGGAAATCTGCTGTTCTTACTCAGTCTGGATTACACGTGACTCCAGTCCCAAAGCAATGTGGTTGACTCTTAACTGTCTTCTGAAATGGCCTAGCAAGCCACTCAGTTGTACCAAAATCAGTACAGAAAAGTCGAATAACAATAAAACTGGACAGACCACGCGGCATCAACCTAGGAAACGGCAACGGCACACCCTTCCCTGGCAGCCCTGCAAAGTCCTCCTCACGAACATCTGGGGACTGGTGTCAAAATTGGGACAGCTGTCGCAGAGACTAGTCAAACAACAGCCTGACATACTCACTGAATCATACCTTACAGACAATGTCCCAGACTCCTCCATCACCATCCCTGGGTATGTCCTGTCCGACCAGCAGGACAGACCCACCAGAGGTGGCGGCCCAGCGGTATACAGTCAGAAGGGAATTGTCCTGGGAGTCCTCAACATTGACTCCGGAACACATGAAGTGATGAAGTGTCATGGCATCAGGCCAAACATGGGCACGGAAACCTCCTGCTGATTACCACCTACTGCCACCCCCCCACCCCTCCCCCACCTCAGCTGATGAATCAGTACTCCACCATGTTGAACACCACTTGGAAGAAGTACTGAGGGTAGCAAAGGCACAGAATGTACTCTGGATGGGGGCTGCAATGTCCATCACCAGGAGTGTCTCGGTTGCACCACTATTAACTGAGCTGGCCGAGTCCTGAAGGACATAGCTGCCAGACTGCGCCTGCGGCAGGTGGTGAGGGAACTAACAAGAGGTTAAAAACCTGCTTGACCTTGCGCTCACCAATCAACCTGTCACAGATGCATCTCTCCATGACAGTATTGGTCGGGGTGACCACTGCACAGTCCTAATGGAGCCGAAGACCCAATTTCACACTGAGGATACCCACCATCGTGTTATGTGGCACTACCACCAAGCTAAATCAGATAGATTTAGAGCAGATCTAGTAGCTCAAAACCAGGCATCCATGAGGCGCTCTGGACCATCAGCAGCAGCAGAATTGTATTCAAAGACAATCTGTAACCTCATGTCCCGGCATATCCCCCACTCTACCATTACCATTAAGCCGGGGGACCTACCCTGGTTTGATGAAGAGTGCAGGAGGGCATGCCAGGAGCAGCACCAGGCATACCCCAAAATGAGGTGCCAACCTGGTGAAGGTACAACACAGGACAACTTGCATGCCAAACAGTGGAAGCAGCATATGATAGACAGAGCTAAGCGATCCCACAATCAATGGATCAGATCAAAGCTTTACAGTCCTGCCACATCCAGTTGTGAATGGTGGTGGACAATTAAACAACTAACCGGGAAGGAAGCTCGACAAATATCCCCATCCTCAATGATGGGGGAGCCCAGCACATCAGTGCAAAAAACAAGGCTGAAGCATTTGCAACCATCTTCAGCCAGAAATGCCAAGTGGATGATTCATCTCAGCCTCCTCCTGATGTCCCCAACATTATAGATGCCACTCTTCAGCCAGTTCAATTTATTCCATGTGATATTAAGAAATGACTGAAGGCAATGGATGCAGCAAAGGCTGGGAGCCCTGACACTATCCCAGCAGTAGTATTGAAGACCTGCGCTGCAGAACTAGCCGCATCCCCAGCCAAGCTGTTCCAGTACAGCTACAACACTGGCATCTACCCGACAATGTGGAAAATTGCCCAGGTATGTCCTATACACCAAATGCAGGGCAAATCCAATCCAGCCAATTAACACCACATCAATCTACTCTTGATCATCAACAAAGTGATTTTTTAAAAAAAATTCATTCATGGGATGTGGGCGATGCTGGCCAGGCGAGCATTTATTGCCCATCCCTAATTGCCCTTGAGAAGGTGGTGGTGAACTGCCTTCTTGAACCGCTGCAGTCCATTTGGAGTAGTTATACCCACAGTGCTGTTAGGAAGGGAGTTCCAGGATTTTGACCCAGCGACAGTGAAGGAACGGCGATATAATTCCAAGTCAGGATGGTGTGTGACTTGGAGGGGAACTTGCAGATGGTGGTGTTCCCATGTATTTGCTGCCCTTGTCCTTCTAGTTGGTAGAGGCCGCGGGTTTGGAAGGTGTTGTCTAAGGAGCCTTGGTGCATTGCTGCAGTGCATCTTGTAGATGGTACACACTGCTGCCACTGGGCGTCGGTGGTGGAGCGAGTGAATGTTTGTAGATGGGGTGCCAATCAAGCAGGCTGCTTTGTCCTGGATGGTGTCGAGCTTCTTGAGTGTTGTTGGAGCTGCACCCATCCAGGCAAATGGAGAGTGTTCCATCACACTCCTGACTTTGCCTTGTAAATGGTGGACAGGGTTTGGGGAGTCAGGAGGTGAGTTACTTGCCTCAGGATTCCAAGCCTCTGACCTGCTCTTGTAGCCACGGTATTTATATGACTACTCCAGTTCAGTTTCTGGTCAATGGTAGCCCCTAGGATGTTGATAGTGGGGGATTCAGCGATGTTAATGCCATTGAATGTCAAGGGGAGATGGTTATATTCTTTCTTGTTGGAGATGGTCATTGCCTGGCACTTGTGTGGCGCGAATGTTACTTGCCACTTATCAGCCCAAGCCTGGATATTGTCCAGGTCTTGCTGCATTTCGACACGGACTGCTTCAGTATCTGAGGAGTCATGAATGGTGCTGAACATTGTCCAGTCATCCGCGAACATCCCCACTTCTGACCTTATGATTGAAGGAAGGTCATTGATGAAGCAGCTGAAGATGGTTGGGCCTAGGACACTACCCTGAGGAACTCCTGCAGTGATGTCCTGAAGCTCAGATGATTGACCTCCAACAGCCACAACCATCTTCCTTTGTGCTAGGTATGACTCCAGCCAGCGGAGCATTTTCCCCCTGATTCCCATTGACCTCAGTTTTGCTCGAGGTCCTTGATGCCATACTCGGTCAAATGCTGCGTTGATGTCAAGGGCAGTCACTCTCACCTCACCTCTTGAGTTCAGCCCTTTTGTCCATGTTTGAACCAAGGCTGTAATGAGGTCAGGAGCTGAGTGGCCCTGGCGGAACCCAAACTGAGCATCACAGAGCAGGTTATTGCTAAGCAAGTGCTGCTTGATGGCACTGTTGATGACACCTTCCATCACTTTACTGATGATACAGAATAGGCTGATGGGGCGGTAATTGGCCAGGTTGGATTTGTCCTACTTTTTGTGTACATTGCAGGGTAGATGCCAGTGTTGTAGCTGTACTGGAACAGCTTGGCTAGGGGCGCGGCAAGTTCTGGAGCACAGGTCTTCAGTACTATTGCTGGAATATTTTCAGGGCCCATAGCTTTTGCAGTGTCCAGTGCCTTCAGTCGTTTCTTGATATCACGCGGAGTGAATTGAATTGGCTGAAGTCTGGCATCTGTGATGCTGGGGACTTCAGGAGGAGGCCGAGATGGATCATCAACTCGGCACTTCTGACTGAAGATTGTTGCAAATGCTTCAGCCTTATCTTTCGCACTGATGTGCTGGGCTCCCCCATCATTGAGGATGGGGATATTTGTGGAGCCACCTCCTCCAGTTAGTTGTTTAATTGTACACCACCATTTACGGCTGGATGTGGCAGGACTGCAGAGCTCAGATCTGATCCGTTGGTTATGGGATCGCTTCGCTCTGTCTATAGCATGCTGCTTACGCAGTTTGGCACGCAGATAGTCCTGTGTTGTAGCTTCACCAGGTTGACACCTCATTTTGAGGTATGCCTGGTGCTGGTCTGGCATGCCCTCCTGCACTCTTCATTGAACCAGGGTTGGTCTCCTGGCTTGATGGTAATGGTAGAGTGAGGGATATGCCGAGCCATGAGGTTACAGATTGTGGTTGAGTACAATTCTGCTGCTGCTGATGGTCCACAGCACCTCATGGATGCCCAGTTTTGCATTTCTAGATCTGTTCGAAATCTATTCCATTTAGCACGGTGATAGTGCCACACAACATGATAGACGGTATCCTCAATGTGAAGGCGGGACTTCGTCTCCACAAGTACTGTGCGGTGGTCACTCCTACCAATACAGTCACGGACAGAAGCATCTGCAGCAGGCAGATTGGTGAGGACAAGGTCAAGTATGTTTTTCCCTCGTGTTGTTTCCCTCACCACCTGCCACAGACCCAGTCTAGCAGCTATGTCCTTTAGGACTCGGCCAGCTCGGTCAGCAGTGGTGCTCCGAGCCACTCTTGGTGATGGACATTGAAGTCCCCCACCCAGAGTACATTTTGTGTCCTTGCCACCCTCAGTGCATCCTCCAAGTGGTGTTCAACATGGTGGAGTACTGAGTCATCAGCTGAGGGAGGGCGGTAGGTGGTAATCAGTAGGAGGTTACCTTGCCAATGTTTGATCTGATGCCATGCGACTTCATGGGGTCCGGAGTCGATGTTGAGGGCTCCCAGTGCAACTCTCTCCACTGTATACACTGTATACCACTGTGCCACCACCTCTGCTGGGTATGTCCTGTCCCACCGGCAGGTGGGACAGGACATACCCAGGGATAGTGATTGCAGTGTCTGGGACATTGTCTGTAAGGTATGATTCTGTGAGTATGACTATGTCAGGCTATTGCTTGACTAACCTGTGGGACAGCTCTCCCAACTTTGGCACAAGCCCCCAGATGTTAGTAAGAAGGACTTTGCAGGGTCGACAGGGCTGGGTTTGCCATTGTCGTTTCCGGTGCCTAGGTCGATGCTGGGTGGTCCGTCCAGTTTCATTCCTTTTTATTAACTTCGTAGTGGTTAGGTACAACTGAGTGGCTTGCTGGGCCATTTCAGAGGGCATGTAGGAGTTAACCTCATTGCTGAGGGTCTGGAGTCACATGTAGGCCAGACCAGGTAAGGACAGCAGAATTCCTTCCCCAAAGGACATTAGTGAACCAGATGGGTTTTTACAACAATCGACAATGGTTTCATGGCCATCATTAGACTAGCTTTTAATTCCAGATTTATTAATTAAATTCAAATTCCACCTTCTGCTGTGGTGGGATTCGAACCCATGTCCCCAGAGAAATACCCTGGGTCTCTGGGTTACTAGTCTAGTGATAATCCCACTACACCACCGCCTACCCTAATGGATGGAAGGTGTTGTCAACAATGTTATCAAGTGACACTTGCAGAGCAATAACCTGCTCGCCAGTGCTCAGTTTGGGTTCCGCGAGGGCCACTCGTCTTCTGACCTCATTACAACCTTGGTCCAAACATGGACAAAAGAGCTGAATTCAAGAGGTGAGGTGAGAGTGATTGACCTTGACATCAAGGCAACATTTGACCAAGGGTGGCATCAAGGACCCCTAGCAAAATTGAAGTCAATGGGAATCAAGGGGGAAAACTCTCCACTGGTTGGAGTCACACCTAGCGCAAAGGACGATGGTTGTGGTTGTTGGAGGCCAATCATCTCAGCCCCAGGCCATCACTGCAAGAGTTCCTCAGGGTAGTGTTCTTGGCCCAACCAACTTTGGTTTCTTTATCAATGACCTTCCCTCCACATCAAGGACAGAGTGGGGATGTTCGCTGATGTTTGCATAATGTTCAGCACCATTGGCGACTCCTCAGATATTGAAGCAGTCCGTGTCCACTTGCAGCAAAACCTGGACATAATTCAGGCTTGGGCTATTAGGTGGCAAGTAACATTTCCGCCACACAAGTGCCAGGTAATAACTATCTCCAACAAAAGAGAATCTAACCATCTTCCCTTGCCATTCAACAGCATTACCATCACTGATTCCTCTGCCATCAACATCCTGCAGGTTACCATTGACGAGAAACTTAACTGGACCAGCCATATAAATACTGTAGCTACAAGAGCAGGTTAGAGGCTAGGAATCCTGTGGCAAGTAGCTCATTTCCTGACTCCCTAAAGCCTGTCCACCATCTACAAGGCACAGGTCAGGAGTGTGATGGAATACTCTCCACTTGCCTGGATGAATATAGCTCCAACAACACTCAAGAAACTTGACACCATCGAAGAAAAGCAGCCCGTCTTAATCATTCACTCCCTGCACCACCAACACACAGTGGCAGCAGCATGTACCATCAACAAGATGCATTGCAGAAAATCGCAAAGCCTCCTTTGACGGCACCTTCAAAACCTGTGACCTTTACTGCCTAGAAGGACAAGGACAGCAGACACATGGGAATACCACCATCTGCAAGCTCCCATCCAAGTCACACATCATCCTGACTTGGAACTATCTCACTGTCCTTCACTGTCACTGGGTCAAAATCCTGGAACTCCCTTGCTAACAGCACTGTGGGTGTACCTCCACCAGATGGACTGCAGTAGTTCAAGAAGGCATCTCACCATCACCTTCTCCAGGGCAATTAGGGATGGGCAACAAATGCTGATCTTGCCAGTGATGCTCACATTCCATGAAAGAATTTTTAAAAAAGCACTTTATGATCAGTTTCAGACCAGTATTGGCACAGGCCTTGCATTTTTCCATTTCCCAGATTAGTTACTGTTCAGATCTCTGTAAATTAGATTACTCGTTTACTTTGGGGCGGCACAGTGGCGCAGTGGTTAGCACTGCAGCCTCACAGCTCCAGGGACCCGGGTTCGATTCTGGGCACTGCCTGTGTGGAGTTTGCAAGTTCTCCCTGTGTCTGCGTGGGTTTTCTCCGGGTGCTCCGGTTTCCTCCCACAAGCCAAAAGACTTGCAGGTTGGTAGGTAAATTGGCCATTATAAATTGTCACTAGTGTAGGTAGGTGGTAGGGAAATATAGGGACAGATGGGGATGTTTGGTAGGAATGTAGGATTAGTATAAATGGGTGGTTGATGGTCGGCACAGACTCGGTGGGCCGAAGGGCCTGTTTCAGTGCTGTATCTCTAATCTAATCTTTACTTAGGGCCCTATCAGCGTTCTGATTGGTCAGTTTAAGGGACACATCTGTTGATGGGTGCTGCCTGGCACACATGGAGGCAGGTAGGGCGCACGGAGGACTGCAGCACATGATGCACGTGTTGCTGCCAATGGTTGTTGGTGGTGGTGGTGGCAGCAGGGTGGGGGGTGGGGTTTGGTTGAGAACAAAACAGCGGAAGGTAAGGGGAGCCCAACAACAGTTACCCTGGCTGGAGAGATTGTTTCTGTGAGGGATGGGATAGGATTGATGGGAGGGATGGAGATGGCATGGGAAGTATGGCATGTCATGGGATGGGGAAGAAATGGGAAGGAGGAGATGGCATGGGAGGGGTGGATGAGATGATGGAATTGGTTAAGTGTGGCAAAATGGCAGGGACAATTATTTGATACAACTTATTATTCATGCTGCAAAATGAAGAATCACTGGATTTGAATGGAAAGATTTAGAAAAGCTGTCAGGTGAATTAAAAGGATATATCAGTGTTGGTTCTATAGACGAAGAAGATGATAAAAGTCTTTACACTCCAGAGTTTCTACACAGTCTAATTCCAATAGGCAATCCACTGCACAAACTTAGAGTCAAGAAAGGAGCATTTATAATGTTTCTATACAACTTGAAGCCTAAACCAGGACTTTGTCATGGAACAAGATTGGTAGTTAGGAAGCTGTTTTCTTCGATGATAGATGCTGAAATTATAACAGGCAGATTTCAAAGAAATAAAGTGCTTATTCCTCATATAAATATTGAGCCCGTCAGATGTAAACCTGCCTTTTCAACTCAGGAGAAAATAGTTCCCAATTGAACTTTCGTATTCTATGACTAATAACAAGTTACAAGGCCAGACTCTTGACAAATTTTTATTTATATTCCTAGGCCTGTTTTACACGTGGACAGCTTTATGTAGCTTTTGCCAGCGTAAGAAGTTTTGATTCTGTCCAAGTCTTTGGTGAAAGAACAACTAGAATTCCTGTATTTAAAGAAGTACTGTTGCAATAAAGATGCTAATTTACCCCAAATGTTTTGTGGGTTTCTGCTGCTTTTAAATGGTTTGCACTTCATAAAACTACATAACATTGTTGAAAGGAAGGAAGTTACTGTAAGCTGTATTGATTTTTTACGCTTGCAGATATCGTTAAAATATCCATTTTATATCATAACATTTTGGTAATAAAATAGAAAATTATAACTTCATATCCATAGTCCTTCCTGGTACTTTTCCTGTTCTACTTGCACCTTGTTTAATATGTTGTTCTTAAAATAACACCCAGATAGAAGTTGCACATGGGTATAATGCAGGGTTCGTACTTTGCTAAAGAGGTATTACTATTTCGTGGTACAGAAAAAGCTTTCAAAGAATGGCAACAAAGATGACCTGGGCCTTAAATCACTGAGCTGGAAGAGAAAAAGCTGTTCTTTCTGGAGAAAAAGGTGGAGAGGGAAACATGATACAAGCTTTTAAAATCATGAAAGAACCAGGAGGAATGATTGCAAGTTCAGGAGTAAATAGATCTCAGCAATCCCAAATTATGGGATAGAATGTCACAAAGTGCAGAGAATGTGAACTCTGATGACTCATTCCAAAAAGAAATGGAGAGGTCAGTAATTCTACAGTGAACAGAGGTATGAATTTGACACTAAGACAGGTGAAATGAAAGTGACCCGAGAGGATTCTGCTTTTTCTCATTCTCACCTTCTAATGTTTTAACTATCTACTAATCAGTCAGCAATGTGAGGGTGCAGCTCCTGAATTCGCCCTCTGAGACTAATGAGATCATATTTTATTCTTAAAACAACTGAAGGTATCAATGTCACATTGGATGACCACAGCAAATAACAATTTTGGATTTCCTTACTGACAACCTGGAAGAGTCACTCAGAACTTCATGACTCATGATTTATGAGTTAATCCTAAATCAGTTTTCAATTTGGTCCATTGGGTATTCTACTAGACTTTTTCTGCGCCCAAATCTGTTGGTTCAGTCCAGTTACAAGGCTAGCGGAAAATATCCAGTCATTTAGTATAAACCTGATCTTCCATGGCATTACTCAGAGATAGTATGGGTTCTGCAGCATCATTGTGATATTTAATTACTAACCTGGCCTGTGCCCTTAAGGCCACTGTTCAGGTGCTCCTTGTGGGTAGTGGTCTTTATAGAAACAGCCTGAGTCAATTAGAGGAAAAGTAATGTTGTTTTGTCAATATCATTAGTTACCTTTTCACTAGAAATATAATATCCACCAGAGTAAGAGATTGAGAGCCTGTGTATGTGTTTTTACACCAAGTAATTAATAATTGTTTTAAATTAGCCACTAAAATTTGATAAGCATATTCAATATTTGCTGAATGTGTTTTGACATGCACTCAGAGCATAGACCCATCTCAAAGTGAAGGGAGGATACTCCCACATGCTTGATCATGAAGTTCTTATTAAGTGCTAGTTCTCAGGAATATTTGTTTCAATTCCTTTATTCCAACTCCAGTGTTTTCAAAAGTAATTTTTATTTTATTTTGGTAATGTACAATTCTAGTTCAGTCCATGTATGCAAAGAAGACTGGATTTACAATATTGACCTGAACAAGATTTATGGCTTCTTCAAAAAGGGAAACTAGCTTTAAAAGTTTGAAAGGCATCTTACTTATGATTATTACAATACCAACAACCATGTTGGTTTAAAAAAGTAGAAAAATATGATTTGATGACAGATCCTCAAAATAAATTAAACTTTCACAGAGGTCCTTACCCTGTAATTTTCATCCTGAATGTGATTCTGTCTTCTGTGGTGCATTCAAACCAGCGCATACAGAACAACAGCTGGCCTAAATAGTTATGATTCATGATGCATATTAAATAGTCTTACAGAATATTTTTACCCATGTCAAGAAGTACCCCAATGTCAGGTTTAGTACTAGTAGGATTTACCTATTCTGTTGAATGTGTTGAAAATGTTCTATAAACATATCCTTGAGCAAAAATAAAAATAAGAAGTAGCAATATTGACAACTTAGCCATGGCCTATGAACGAACATCCTGAACAATGAAAAACCACGATTCTAAGTTTGGCTCACCTCAATCCGGCTACCTGGTCTGTTACAGCTCTAGTTTATAGAAGAGATACAGACTTAGCTCTATTCTTTGAAAGATTGAAAAGATCTGACCTTACATTGTGACAACATTTCTGAATTCATCTTAAGCCACTTAAACTTTTCATCTGAACAAGCCAGAACATGAACAATGTTTATTAGCCAAATGATCAAATCATAGTTTTTGGTGAATGGAAACTTATACCACAAGTAAATATTACAAATCATGCAAATAAAACTTTGCTGTTCTATTGCAATTGAATAATTCTGGTTTTATGGGAGGATATTTTAACTCACACAAAACCCATTCACTTACATAGAGTTAAAATTGGTTCCATAATGTCAGAATAGCATGTCTAGACTTGCAGCTTTCCCATTATAATATAAAGAAATTTAACTGGCTTTGGTGTCTTTTCACAAAATCGCTAATAGCACTTTTTAAATAATTAGATCTTGGAGGCCATAACAAAAATTGCTTTGGAAACAATACCAAAAGGATATGTTTAAATAGAGCATGTGGAGTGATAATAGAACATTAACTCAATGGTAATGTCAATATGTGACAAATTCTGCCATCTACTTAAAACCCTTTTACAGAATTTTTAAATTATTTTATATATTGTGTGTTATACTTTGTAACATTTACTCTGCAGAAAGTTCATCTATAGCTCCACATATTTCTAACTTAAATTCAACATCTGAATGAGAAAGTAAGTTTAACATTTCAGGTAGAGCTTGTCATTGCAAATAAAATTCTTTTCCTCTTCTGGATGCTGACTAACCTGTTGTGCACTTCATCCACACCTGTTTTTGAGCGCCAATAAATGCAGCTTTCCATTTTATCTTGAAAACTAAAGTATCATTATAATTTTATTACAGTTTTTAATCACAATTGCAGGATATTGCATTTAATCTTCAATGTTTTAATGGTTCATCAGAGGCCTAAGTTTTGACATGAGGTTGAGCTCAATAAAATAACAAACAATATTCCATACTTATTGCTACCACATTTCAGCTGAATAAAATAATCAGCATTCTTAAGTTCTGATGAAAGTACTTGCAGAACATGTCTTTATTTAGAAAGTGAGAAAGTGAAAGCATACGTATAACCCTAAGTATCTTGTAATTAGCTGGTAACCTTTTTTAACCTTTCTTGGTTCAATTCATTTCCATGAGAAATGTTGTATGATTTTACAAACTGAAAACAGATAAGAAATAAAGAACTTTGGATAATTTAGTTGTTGTCATTAAAAACTATTAAAAATGTCACTCCTCGATGAATATACTGATTACCGAAAACAAGATCAAGAAACATGTTATTATTAACCAAATAACCAGGGCTCCAAACATAGTATTTGGTAAAATGATGTGTTAATAGCCAGGAGTAGGAGGTTAATTTTGTTACAATTTAAATGCACAGTTATATGGCTGCATTCAGTGAAATCACCCCGCTTTTATCTGGAGAAATTCCTGCCATTTCAGTTTCGAATTCTGTTTAATGCAGTTCAGAGAGACTCTTTTTAAAATAGATTCTGTAAAAAAATTTTGTTTACTTTGCTGTTTTCTGAGTAAATAAACTTTGTATACTTTGCTGTTGATATTTTTGCTATAAAATACACCATTTGGCTCCATGTCCTGCCATAAGTCATGCCTCCAACTCACTAGCTGACAAATTGGTGTCAATACTCAACAGTTATATTGAAGCTATTGATCTGAAACCACTAGCTACAGAATTGATTCCTTCCTGACACAACCTTACTGTTGGCTATGAATTGAATTCTCAGGACTGGGTGCAAACTCCGTGCATGTGTGCTTCTATGCATGGACGGAGCTCGACATTTGGCTGGCAAATTTTAAGGGATAGAATTTTCACAGAGTTCTATAAATCTTCTGCCTTAACTTCAGTCAGAGATTGGGGGAAACCCTGTAGAACAGCATAAATGGCCATCTGCTCAAGTTACACTGTGAAATCAGACATAAATCTTTTTATGTAGGGTGTATGTAGGGAGAGTCGGGTGGGAGCATTCACATTCTGCAAATATGGGAGCCAGAAATTCAAGAAAAATATCTGGGACATGGATGTAGACCATAAGGAACAGGGAGATTGTAGCAATAGGGGGCTCTCTACTGAGAAAAGTAGTATCGTAAGGAAAATATGTATAGGATAATGTGTTTACCTGCAGCTAGAGTTGTACACAATTAGAAAAACTAGAAGAGTTCCTGCAAGGCCTGTAAGAGGCCCAATAGTGGTAGTATAGAAGTGAACAAATGGGGGGAAATAATAGAAGGCCTTTACAAGTCAGTACTTGAGGATCTCCTCAATATGCAAAGATAAGGGAAGAAAAGTAATGTCCTTTGGTTTGCTTTCAGTGTTAGGTAAAGGAGGCCAGATCACCAGAAAATTGAGCATGTAAATAAATGGCTGGCAGTCAGTGGGAAAATAATTCTTGTTACTTTTATTAGTATAAACAGGAGAGGAATTGGTTAAGCCTTATGTGTCAGAGACACCTTGAAAAGTAAAGAAATTGATTCTGGGAAGTGGAAAGTTACACAACAAACTACCTTGGTTTGATATGGGCTTATCAGTGATAGGCAACATGGTTTTGTGCAGGGAAGGCCATGTCTTACCCACTTAATAGAATTCTTTGAGGAAGTGACAAAGTTGATTGATGAGGGAAGGGCTGTAGATGTCATATACATGGACTTCAGTAAGGCGTTTGATAAGGTTCCCCATGGTAGGCTGATGGAGAAAGTGAAGTCGCATGGGGTCCAGGGTGTACTAGCTAGATGGATAAAGAACTGGCTGGGCAACAGGAGACAGAGAGTAGCAGTGGAAGGGAGTTTCTCAAAATGGAGACGTGTGACCAGTGGTGTTCCACAGGGATCCGTGCTGGGACCACTGTTGTTTGTGATATACATAAATGATTTGGAGGAAAGTATAGGTGGTCTGATTAGCAAGTTTGCAGACGACACTAAGATTGGTGGAGTAGCAGATAGTGAAGGGGACTGTCAGAGAATACAGCAGAATATAAATAGATTGGAGAGTTGGGCAGAGAAATGGCAGATGGAGTTCAATCAGGGCAAATGCGAGGTGATGCATTTTGGAAGATCCAATTCAAGAGTGAACTATACAGTAAATGGAAAAGTCCTGGGGAAAATTGATGTACAGAGAGATTTGGGTGTTCAGGTCCATTGTTCCCTGAAGGTGGCAACGCAGGTCAATAGAGTGGTCAAGAAGGCATACGGCATGCTTTCCTTCATCGGACGGGGTATTGAGTACAAGGGTTGGCAGGTCATGTTACAGTTGTATAAGACTTTGGTTCGGCCACATTTGGAATACTGCGTGCAGTTCTGGTCGCCACATTACCAAAAGGATGTAGATGCTTTGGAGAGGGTGCAGAGGAGGTTCACCAGGATGTTGCCTGGTATGGAGGGCGCTAGCTATGAAGAGAGGTTGAGCAGATTAGGATTATTTGCATTAGAAAGACGGAGGTTGAGGGGGAACCTGATTGAGGTGTACAAAATCATGAGGGGTATAGACAGGGTGGATAGCAAGAAGCTTTTTCCCAGAGTGGGGGATTCAATTACTAGGGGTTCGAGTTCAAAGTGAGAGGGGAAATGTTTAGGGGGGATATGCGTGGAAAGTTCTTTACGCAGAGGGTGGTGGGTGCCTGGAATGCGTTGCCAGCGGAGGTGGTAGACACGGGCACGATAGCGTCTTTTAAGATGTATCTAGACAGATACATGAATGGGCAGGAAGCAAAGAGATACAGACCCTTAGAAAATAGGCGACATGTTTAGAGAGAGGATCTGGATCGGCGCAGGCTTGGAGGGCCGAAGGGCCTGTTCCTGTGCTGTAATTTTCTTTGTTCTTTGTTCTTTGATATTTTTAATGTAAAAAGACAAACCAACACAAAGGGTTACAGACCACCAGGTCATCACAAGAAGGACAGCAATTTGCTCAAGGAAGAGATAAGTAAGAGATCTGAAAACAAGAAAGTTCTATTAATGGGTAACTTTAGTCTGGAATCTAAATTGATAGATATGATTCATGACTCAGTATGATGGAGAAGCCACAAGAGGCACTAACCTTGTGCTAATAATAGTGACCAGACAGTGATTAAATGTGACATGATCCCAGGTACAGAAATGCAGAGGTCCAGGAAACACAAATAGTTTTAAAAGAACAAAATTCAAAGAAATGAGGGAACAACTTAAAAAACTGACTTGGAGCGATTTGTTTAATAGCATTTCAGCAGAAGACAAGTGCAACATCTTTAAAAGCATAATACTGAGTATGCACATAATTAAGATTGAATACTTAGGGTCAGCAAGTATATGCTAAACAAATGTGACTCCAACTGGATTAATAAATTAATCAGAAGTTAAATAAATTACTTTTACAAATTCTGGAAGATGAAATGTAAATTAGTTCATTGAGATGAATATAAGAACATGTAGAAAGAAATGCATTAACGCTGGTCAGAGGGGTTGAGAGAGATCTGGACATAGCTGCAGACACAAAGCAATAATAGCAAAAAATGCTTTCAGTACCTCAATAATAAGGAGACGGAAAAGTCAGAATCATAACAGATACAATAGGACTGAAACCAAAGATGAGCATAAGATAGTTAATATTCTGAATGATTACTTCCTTAAAGTATTCACAAGGGATGAAATGAATAACATGCCATCTCTAAGTAGTAGCAACATAAATAGAATTAATGACTTTGATATAAATGAGATGGAAGTCCTAGACAATTTAACAAAGCTCAAAACAAATAAATCTTCAGGGAAAGATGTTATTTACCCAAAATACTAAGTGGAACAAGGGATTTACTGATACACTGAAAACAGATAATGTTGTACCTAGTTTCAAAAAGGGACAAAACAGATGCAGGTGACTTAAAAGTTTTCTTTAATACCATATAAAATTATGAAATTGATTATCAGGAGTAAACTTTAGGATTATCTGTCTAATAATAACCTTGTAAACAATAGCCAACATGGATTCAGAAGGGAAGATCCTGCCTGACTGAACTCTTGGACTTTTTTTGAGGAAGTAACATCTCAAGTGGACTGTGGAAAACCCTATGACACAGTGAACCCTGACTTTCACGATGCATTTTTCAAGTGGAATGATACAGGGATCAGTTTTGGGGTCACGACTGTTTCTAATTTACATCAATGATTGGATTCCAAAATTCAATACAAACTGGTTAAATTGCCAGATGTTACCAATCTAGGAGAGGAAGCTGATTCTGAAGACACAGCTCGGGAAGCATAAAACAAATTGGACAGAATATGTAACAATGGCAGATTAACTTCAATGGTTACAGGGTGTTGCATGTTGGAAGAAAATTGTGCAGTACACATTCTCCATGCATTGTGCTGAAATAGCTAATCATGAAGTTGAAAGAGAACTAGTATCTTCGTAGACTCAATGGGGGAGATTTTGTGGCCTCCCATCCAGTGGAAACGAGGCAATAATGCCCTAAAAATGATGAGGAATAGCTAAACCATCCCATTGCCATAGCTGGCAGGCTGCCCGGGGTGCTTGTTTTCTGCTTGCAGCCTCCAGGCTCTGTTAATGAGTGTCAGTTGCAAAAGGAATGAGGCCTCTCATTCATACTACTGAGCAATTGATTAGTGCACTCCATCAGCTGGACACCCAAAACCCACATGGAGAAATCTACCCCAACATGTCCAACTGCTGAATTAATAGAGCAAGTAAAATGCTGACATGTATACCCAAAATGGTAAAGTGCACATCATAGGAACTCATGCTGAAAGTGTATAGTGCCCTGGTCAGACCACACCTTGATTACTGAGCCCAGTTTTGGTCCTTAGGACACAGGGAAACTTGCAAGCACTGGAGGCAATACCAACAAGAGTCAAGGGAGTGGTCCCTAGTATCAGAGTGCTGAGGTATGAGGAAAGACAGGAAAAACTTGGGTGTTTCCGCATCGAAAGGAGGCGACAAAGAGATAATCATATTGATGTGCATAAGAAAGTAAATGGTATAGGAAAGGTAAATGCAGAAAATTAATTTAAACTGAATTGTAAAAATAGGACAAGGGGACACAGGATATAAAGAATAGAAGATAAAATTTTAAATTGACATCACAAAATTCTTTAGAGAGAGATTAGAGTTCTGCATAAAGAAGAAGAAACAAAAACCATGAATTATTTGAATTAAAAACAGAAAGTGCTGGAAATACTCAGCAGGTCAGGCAGCATCTGTGGAGTGAGAAGCAGAGTTATCGTTTCAGGTCAGTGACCTTTTATCAGAACATAGAGCTGAAACATTAACTCTGCTTCTCTCTCCACAGATGCTGCCTGACCTGCTGAGTATTTCCAGCACTTTCTGTTTTTATTTCAGATTTCCAGCATCTGCAGTATATTGCTTTTATTTTCATGAATTATTTGATGCTACAATGGAAGGATTGTAGGATCTTTCTGGGTGGATGGGCAAAAATGGGTTGAATAGTCTTCCTCATCTGTAATTATCTTGTGAATTGTAAAGTGTAAATGTTTAAGGTGCTAGAAGTTAAGGGTTTGTAAATCATTGTTAATGCAGTACTGGAGTTATACTCTCCAAACATTGTCAAGACCAAGCATTGGGAAATGGTTCCCTCAGAATATGGCTTTACAGTAAAATAAAATTACAGTACAACTGTACTTTTTATTATTTTTGTATGTGTAATAGGACCCTATCTGTGAGACTGTTTCTAAAACACGTTTAACAACATTGTGTGTGATCAAACATCACGTAAGGAAAAGTAGAATCTTTACATTTACCTACTCTGGTCCCAGTTGGCAGCGAACAATGCCAGAATCTTCCTACCATAGTGGTCTGGCTGTTGAAGGACTCCTGGAAAGCCATCCATCAGCGCCCGTTTGATGCCAGGGTCGTCCGCTTTGAAGTTTTTGAACATGTCCAGGTTTTGTTGCCGATACTGGAAATACTGAGCAAGCAGTTTGAAGGTCTCGAAGTGGTTAAACTTCCTGGCTCTCAGAAAGCGCAGGATGAAGGCATCGTCCGTGCGCAAGAAGCCGATATCAGGGCGGGTTATGATCATGTCTCTGACCTGCTGGATGTCCTGGTGTAAGGCGTCTGGATTCTCATTTAGCTCCAAGCGGGATTTCTCAATGGTTTCAGCGCGGAGCCCGGATTGCAGATGGGTCATTTTAGCAACAACAAAAACAACGACCCTTGCTCTGATTTTCTGACGACTCGCTAATAATGATCAGACTTCACAATCAGTGTTGTGTCCATGGTCCCTTCTAATAGCCGATGAATTCGTCAGTAGCGTTGGGTTTATTTAACATTCTCTTCCATTTGTTGACAGAATATGATGCTGAAACGAATCCACATGGCTAACTTTCTGGAACATACATGTGTGTATAAGAGAGAGAAGTTATCCATTACTATTGAACGACACAGTGTCCATATTCACAGAGCATCACCGCTACTCAGCTCTTCCACTCTATACCTTACAGTATATCCCATGTACTTTACCACAAATAGCCGCTCCAGTCCTGCCTCCACTCAGCCACATGCAGATCTATAAGAAGAAAACTAATTTAAACCCCCGATTCAGAAAATTATGTATTTGTTAAAATGTTAAAACTTTCGTCTTTCTCTGAAGTTTCTACTGAAGAGGTTAGCGTGAAATGATAAATACGGACTGACTCCTTGATAGTAGCGTATGGGTGATCTTGAACCTTCCACATTGAAGCTCCGGTGTTTCTGTTTAATAGTGACATTTTACATTTCTGGTTAAGGACAAAGTATCCTTAAAGATGACCGGATGTAACAGATGATTTGAAAAGCTACGGATTTATGATTGCTAAAAATAGGATAGAATCCTGGCATACGATGCCCACGTCGGTAAAAATCCTGGAATCTCATAAAATAAAGCCACAATTGTCTTGTTTAGTCACCGTAAAATAGTAACTATAATTGGAAGCATGATGTGAAATGGCATCTCGTGACCCCCGTTTAAAAACTGCAATATCATGGAATAAAATTGAGATTTGCTTTTTCTCACTCTGGCCCTGGCTTTGAGTTTGCTTTCCATGGTTTATTATAGAAATATTTACACTTTCAGTTTTTCTGCAGAGATTCTGATTGACCGTCGCTAAAAACAGTTTAATTTTCTCGTCCTATCTTCCTTGACTTCATCGATGTAAAATTCTCTTGATTTTTCTGAGTTTCATGTAAGGGATCAGTTTTGCTAATAGGTTCAATTTGCGTTTGCTCAAAAAATGCGGCCTGTGCCTTTGTATCTGTGCAGTGATCAACCCAGTGTAAGCACGGCCACTGTCCAAATGTGGAGCTGGGATTAAGGTAGAGCATTGCACTGTCAGGATAAACTGAGATATCCTCAGATTTATACTGGCATCTACTATCTGCAATCCCAAATCCGATTTACCAGAATATTATATCCATTGCAAAAGGAAATCAAGCTGCTACATTCGAAATGGATCAGGTAAATTGTTGTATCAAATTAGATCAAACGCCTTCGGGCGGGGATGAACCGCTACAGTTTTAATACGTTTACATCGTAAGATTTGCACGTTTTCAATTTTCCTACTGACATGCGTTTACACAATCCTGGATTATAAAACCTAACAAAAAAAAATAAAACAGTAAATTATTTTTGTTAAAATTGGATATTGTCTTCAGAAAAATATATGGGAACTGTTGCACCTCACTGCTTATTATCACAGAGACACACAACTATTTACTGCCTTCTACAACGCCATCGATATTGTGAAGAAAGCACACACGGTACTGCTAAAGAATCGGTTTAGCCTAAACCAGCTGAACAGGTACATGCGGATGAATTGCAGATGGAGGAGCTGTCCATGCAGGGAATAGCTGGCAAGCAGCCATTGAGAAAAATACTTGGGATGCTGCAATGAAAGGCAATGAATGCTTCGCTTTAAGAAGTGGAACCTCACCTTGGTTTAGGATTTTATTTTTTTGTTTTTTGTGTTTTTTTTTATTTTCCTCTCCTGTAATGTCGTCTCCTCAGCTGGACAGTGGAATGATGTCTCTGCCAACAACCGATTTCTGCTGAGTGCTTTGAATAAAGCCCCCAGACCCGCTATGATGCCAGCAAAGGGCGTGTGTAGTCCGGTCTCAATTCTGCAACACACCGGGAGGAGCAACCGGGTCCTAATGCCCGCTGTGACTCTACTCATGACTCCAACTAACTGGCAGGGTGACCTCCCAATATCACAACATATCTTCTTTCCCGTTCTCCGAATATATCTTTGTATAACGAGAAGTATTTCTGTTTAAGTTATTTTTTCAATTAGGATTTAACATCTTAACATCTTTCACTACTTCCTCAAATAACTTAATGTGTCAACTTTAAATTGAATGGGGTTGGTAGTTCGGACTGAGTGGAGGTGTTCTGCAAAGCATTCACCCAATCTATGTTTGGTCTCCTCAATTTAATGGTAACCACATTGTAGCAGCGAATACAGTATACTAAATTTAATGAAGTTCAAGTAAATCGCTGCTTCACTTGGAAGGAGTGTTTGGGGCCTTGGATGCTGAGGAGAGAGGAGGTAAAAGGATAGGTTTACACCTCCTGTGATTGCATAGGACGGTGCCGTGGGAAGGGGATGAGGTGTTGGGGATGATGGAGGAGTGGACCAGGGTGTGGTGGAGGGAACGTTCCCTTCGGGATACTAACAGGGGAGGGGAAGTGAAGATGTGTTTGGTGGTGGCATCACACTGGGGGTGATGGAAACGGCACAGGATGATCCATTGGATGTGGAGGCTGGTGGGGTGGAAAGTGAGGAAAAGGCACTCTACAGCCTTGTGGACTCAACACTGAGTTCAATAATTTCACAGCATGACTGGCCTTTTTTTTATATTTTTCTATTTTTTCATTTTATTTTATTTTGTTTTATTTTTTAACCATGCGCCTGTTTTTCATGTTTGTGCTTTTGGACAGAGCTGCTTATTACTCTGCTATTACATTCTCTCTGGACCAATGCTTTGTCGTTCACCGCAGGCATTAACACACTCTTTGCCTTTGTCCTATGACATCTTTGTAATTTAATCCCTACTGCCCTCTGTCCTATCTCACATCTTCCCTTTTGTTCTCTTCCCCAACAACCCCCGCTCCCCCCCTCACTTGTTTAAAACCTAATTCTTTTCTAACCTTTGCCAGTTCTGATCAAAGGTCACAGACCTGAAACGTTAGCTCTGTTTCTCTCTCCACAGATGCTGCCTGAACTGCTGAGTATTTCCAGCACTTTCTGTTTTTATTTTAAATTGAATGGGTTTGCCGTACACCTTAGTTATTTTCCACATTTCAAAAGAAACGCAATGTAAATTAAGCACAGTCGTTTCTTAAAAATTGAGCTGGATTTCTTGCCTTTATTTCAGCTTTATTTATTCAGTTGTTCCTGGTGGCTGCATACGGTGTTGATAAATATTATCAGATTCATTGGCAATGATTTTATAGTAATGTGTACAGCTACTTATGTCTCAAATATTTCGGCATACTAATGGTTTAAAATAATGTTGGTACTCAACACTTCCAGTCACAAAAGTTGGGTTGAACCAAATTGAGGTTATAGCGAGGATGTTTGGAATTAAGCCTAATCGATTGGAAGACATCTGGTAGGTCTTTAGGACCGTTACGTGAATGGATTCCCTGCCGACTTTGTCCTTATAGTGACAGCAACTATCATTTAATGTATGAATGTACTGGCATCAAGAGAAGCTGCCTTCGATGATTGGCCCAGTTTTATGATGATAACGTCTACGGCAATTACAGCTTGACCAGGAGACTGCTTTCAAAACACGTTTAAGTTTTATCGAGAAGAGCTACATCTCGCAGCAAGAAACGTATCTGTATAAAAGGGAAGAGAGCCGTTGAAACTAAAAGCTGATTGCTAGGCACTGATCCCCTTGTACTGATCTTGCACGAATCCGCCCTGCCTCAGCTCATCTGCTGTTGGAACCCCCTTGCATGCTTTTGCTACCTCTAGATTTGACCATTTCAATGCACTCCTTTCTGGCCTCCCATCTTCCACCCTGCCATAAACTGAAGGCCATCCAAAAATCTGCTGCCTGTACCACACTCTCACCTAGTCCCATTGACCCATCACCCCTGTGCTCACTGACCTACATTGGTTCCTGTTTGAGCAACACCCTGATTTTAAAATTCTTATTGTTGCTTTCCACACCCTCCATAGTCTTGCCCCTCCCTAACTCTGTAACCTCCTCCAGCCCCATAAACCTCTGAGATATCTGCGCTCCTTCAATTCTGGGTTATTGCACATTCCAAATTTTAATCGCTTCACCATTGTTTAGTTTAGAGATACAGCACTGAAACCGGCCCTTCGGCCCACCGAGTCTGTGCTGACCATCAACCACCCATTTATACTAATCCTACACTAATTCCATATTCCTACCACATCCCCACCTGTCCCTATATTTCCCTACCACCTACCTATACTAGGGGCAATTTATAATGGCCAATTTACCTATCAACCTGCAAGTCTTTGACATGTGGGAGGAAACCGGAGCACCCGGAGGAAACCCACGCAGACACAGGGAGAACCTGCAAACTCCACACAGGCAGTACCCAGAATTGAACCCGGGTCGCTGGAGCTGTGAGGCTGCGGTGCAAACCACTGCGCCAGTGTGCCTAGGGCCTAAGCTCTGGAACTCCCTTCCTAACCTTCTCTGTCTCTCTAACCCTCTTTTCTCCTTTCAGACACTCTTTAAAACCTACCTCAGACCAAGCTTTTAGTCACTTGCTTTACTATCTCGATGTGGCTCAGTGCCAAATTTTGTTCATAACAATCCTGAAAAGCTCCTTGGGGTGCTTTACGATGTTAAAGGTGCTGTATAAATGCAAGTTGTTATGGTTGTTGATCCCTTGTACTGATCTCTTTGTACTGGTCCCTTTGTAAAGATGCCTTTCTACTGATCCCCTGTACTCAACCGTTCTCCTCAACCCCTTATACTGATCCTCCAGTACCGATCCCCTTGTACTGATTCCCTGTACTCAACTCCTTGTACTTATCCCTTTGTACTCATCCCCTGTATTCATCCCTTGTATTCATCCCTTCTACTCATCCCCTTGTACTGATATACTGTACAAGGAAGATAGAGATTATGATAAAACAAAAAAAGGTGAATTCTTCAAGTGAGAACCAGGCCAAATACAATAAGCTGAGAGGGGAGGTGAAAAGGAAAATGAGACTGGCAAAGAGAGAATATGAGAATAGAATGGCAGTGAACATAAAAAGGGAAGCCAAAAATCTTCTACTGGCATGTAAATAGTAAGCGGGTAGTAATAGGTGGAGTGGGGGCTATTAGGGACGAGGAAGGTGATATATGCTTGGAGGCAAAA
Organism: Heterodontus francisci; assembly: GCF_036365525.1. Taxonomy (NCBI): domain Eukaryota; kingdom Metazoa; phylum Chordata; class Chondrichthyes; order Heterodontiformes; family Heterodontidae; genus Heterodontus; species Heterodontus francisci. Next base: position 109,704,820 of record NC_090375.1, on the reverse strand, counting down.
GGGCAAGGCTAGAATGCTTAATGAGTACTTTGAATGGGTGTTTACTAAAGATGAGGAAACTGACAAAATATCGGTAGAAGCAGCGAGAGTAGAGACAATGGATAGGGTAAAACTTGAGAGGGAGAAGGTACTGGAAAGGGTGGCAATGCTGAGGGTAGATAAGGCACCTGGATCAGATGGCTTTCATCCCAGGTTGCTAAAGAAAGTGGGTGTGGAGATAGCTGAAGGGCTTGCCATAATCTTCCAATCTTCCCTAGATATAGAGGAGGTGCCAGAGGATTGGGAGTGGCAAATGTGACACCCATATCCATAAAGGGTGTAAGGACAGTCCTAGCAACTACAAAAAAGTTAGTTGAACATCAATGACAGGTAATGTTTTAGAAACAATAATGAGGGAAAAATCAACAGGCACTTGGAGGGGTTTGAGTTAATTAAGGATAGCCAGCATGGATTTGTAAAGGGCAGATCATGCTTGACTAATCGAATTGAATTTTTTGATGAAATAAAAAGGTTAATGAAGGGAATGCAGTTGATATTGTTTATATGGATTTTAAGAAAGCTTGATAAAGTACCACATAAAAGGCCAGTTAAGAAAATTGAGGCTCATGGAATAGTTGGCTCAACGTCCAATTGGATACAAAAAAAATTGGCTGAAGGACAGAAAGCAATGAATTGTGGTAAATGGTTGTTTTTCAGACTGGAGTATGGTCAACAGTGGTGTTCCCCAAGGGTCAGTGCTAGGACAACTGCTGTTTTTGCTATATATGAATGACTTGGATCTTGGAATGCAGAGTATAATTTCAAAATTTGCCGAAGATACTGAACTTGGAGGAGTGGTAAACAGTGAGGATGATATGAGCCACCTGCAAAAGGACATAGAAAGGCTAGCAGAATGGGCAGGCAAATGACAGATGGAATTTAATACAGACAGGTGTGAGGTGATTTTGGCAGAAGGGCTAGGATGCGGCAATATAGACTTAATGGCACTGTTCTAAAGAGCGTGCAGGGACAGAGGGGTGCATGTGAATAGACCTTTGAAGGTGGCAAGATATATTGAGAGAATGGTTAGCAAAGCATATGGGAACTTGGGCTTCATAAATAGAGGCATAGAGTTCAAAAGCAGAGAAGTTATGCTGAACCTTTACAAAGCTCTGGTTAGGCACCAACTAGAGTAGCGCCCAGTTCTGGTTATCACACTTTAGGAAGAATGTAAAGGTCCTTGACAGGGTGCAGAGGAGATTTACTAGAATTTTGCCAGGGATGGGGGATTTTAGTTACAAGGTTAATAGGAAAAGCTGGGGTTGTTTTCCCTGGAACAAAGGAGATTAAGGGGAGATTATGACAGGCTTAGATAAGGTAGTTAAGGAAAAACAGTGCCCCTTACCTGATGGTACAAGGACTAGGGGACACAGATTGAAGGTTTTGGGCAACAGACGCAGGGGGACTATGAGGATGAACTCCTTTACGCAGTGAGTGGTAATGACCTGGAACTCACAGCCCATGAGGGTGGTGGAAGCAGAGACAATCAATTATTTCAAAAGGAAATTGGGTGGGCTCTTGAAGGAAATAAATTTGCAGGTCTGTGGGGAATGAATGGGAGAGTGGGACTGACTGGATTGCTCGGTGGAGAGCCGGCATGGACTTGATGGGCCGAATAGCCTTCTTCTATGCCATAAATGAATGTATGACTCTAAACTCATCCCCTTGTACTGATTCACTGTACTCATCCCTTGTACTCATCCCCTGGTTCTCATCCCCTGTACTCATCCCCTTGTAATCCCCTCGTACTCATCCCTTTCTACTTAACCCCCTCTACTCATCCCTTTGTACTTGTCCCCCTTTACTCATTCCTTTGTACTTATCCCCCTCTACTCATCCCTTTCTACTTAACCCCCTCTACTCATCCCTTTGTACTTGTCCCCTTTACTACTCCCTTTGTACTTATCCCCCTCTACTCATCCCTTTGTACTTGTCCCCCTTTACTCATCCCTTTGTACTTATCCCCCTCTACTCATCCCTTTGTACTTGTCCCCCTTTACTCATCCCTTTGTACATATCCCCCTCTACTCATCCCTTTGTACTTTTCCCCCTTTACTCATCCCTTTGTACTTGTCCCCCTTTACTCAACCCTTTGTACTTATTCCCCTCGACTCATTCCTTTGTACTTATCCCCCTCAACTCATCCCTTTGTACTTATCCCCCTTTACTCATCCCTATGTACTTATCCTCCTTTACTCATCCCTTTGTACTTATCCCCATCTACTCATCCCTTTGTACTTATCCCTCTGCACTCATTCCCTTATACTCATCCCCAGTACTCCCCTCTGTACTCATCCATTTCTACTGATCCCCTGTACTCATCCCCTTGTACTGATCACCAGTACTCATCCCCTTGTACACATCCCCTAGTTCTCATCCCCTACTTGTTTGCATACAAGAACAAAATACTGCAGGTGCTGGATATCTGAAATAAAAACAGAACAATGTGGAAATAATCAGCAGGTCAGGTAACATCTGTGAAGAGAGAAACGGAGTTTGCGTTTCAGGTCGATGACTTTTAATCATAACTGGCAAATGGTAGAAATGTGTTATGGCCACGTGGTGAGGGGTGTGTTTTATTTGCCAAATAAACAGGCTTAAAATAGGAGATTATTTATTTATTGAGCAATATGCCTTATCCCGAAATTATCGCAACCCCAACCACTCACGCATTCACTCACACACTGACACATACACAAGAAGAGACAGACAGACAGGAAATGGTGTAAGTAGTTCTAAGTGAGGTAAGGTTTCACGGTTCGCAGTAAACTTGTTGAATTTTCTCAGAGATCGATTTCTCTTTAGTTGCAGGCCTGAGGTGTTTGTAGATTTCTCTGTTGGTTGAAAGTTCAATTTGAAGTTTGGGGATCACTTCCAATTTTCTGTTGCCCAAGTTTAAATGTAGAATTCACAGCAGGGCGCCTTCCACTTTGGCTTACTGGATTCTTTCCCAGCTCTCAGCTGAACAAACTTTGGTGATGCTTTTTCCTGGATTTTCTCCCTCTCTCCCGTCAGGGAGCTACCTTTAAAGCTATAAGTTTCTCTCATCTCACCTCTGCTGGGAGACAGAGATTTTCCTCCCTATGGTTACTGACAATGACATAGGATGTTGCTACTTCACACTTTCTTTGTTTCAGAAGAACCCATTCAATTCAAAAATGGCTCTTGATGGGTTGAGGACGGGTATAATTGACACCTTTTAGTTTTGATTGTATTCTTTAGTCCTTGCCAGACTGTTTGAATAAACAAAGGCAAGGTCTTTTGACCTATGGCAGCCATTTTTTGAAGCACTTTGTCCATCTTTTTAAAAGAAAATTCAATTTTGATAACTCTCCAGGTTGAGTTCTTGTATTTTCAATCACTTCTCTTTACGTGAGCGTCATTCTTCCCCAAAAAGGGAAAAAATGAAATTCCTTGGATTTCACCTTTATGTTGATTGTTTTTTTTTGTTTACAAAGAAAGAAAGAAAAAAGTAAGAAGATTTAGGGGTCACACCAGTGCACACATGGCACCCACACCTCAATCTCACAACTGCTACAGCTGGCATTGTCTGTAACAGCCATTTCTTGTTCAAGTTCTTCTTATATCATCCTTTCTTTGGATGAGGCACAATAGTAATTGAATTTTCCTTTTTGAGCGTTGAAGTTTTGCCCCAGGAAGGCTTCTGTTTATAACATTTGGTGTTTTCTTTTATCCGTTTCCCATTTTTACTGGACAAAGGCTTGTGATATGCAAATTTCTGTTACTGCATTGTTCTTGGTTTTTTGCCATCCCACTGCTTGGACAAGCTTTAACCCCTTAACTGCTGTTTCCACAACACATGCGTTTAATAGTTCAGGCCCTGGTTCACTGATAATTTTGTATCTCTAGGGTGATAGCAGGTGATAAATTATTTTTTAGCCCCTGTGGGGCATTTGGGTTCTCCTGGACTTCGTCCTTGGTGAGTACTTAATCTGTTTAGCTGGGTTCTGCTCACTCTGGATTTAGAACCTGACCCTTTGATTTTTCAGTGGCCACATCCACACTGACCTCACTTCTGGTTTTCTGGTGGCTTTCACAAGTGTTGTTTACTTTAGGGTATTTTACCTTCCTTTTCCTTTTACTTCAAGGATATGTTTTCCCCCTAATCTGCCCCACATCCTTTGGGACATTACCGCTTGCAGGTAGTTGTCCAGCTTCTGATGCACTCCCTTGTGGCACTTCAGCTAGATGATGCATCTCCCTCACTCTTAGCTTGCCTGATTGGGAACTTTCCTTGCCCTATTTAAATCTTTAAAGAAGCTTTTGGCTAACCATATCTCTAGGGGTTTTTTATTCAACCTTTACTGCTTTTATCTCAGCTCCTTTAAATTGTTCTGGCTCTATCTTGGCCTTTTTATATTCTACTGGCTTTCCTTTAGCCTCTTTAATCTTTACTGGCCCTATCACCCCCTGTGGGACTTTTGGGACTTCTTCAGCTCTCTGCAGCTGTGCAGAGTTTTGTTTGTTTCCCTCAGTTTCTCAAGTCTCTGTAGACTGTTCTGGACCCTCTGGATGCAATGCTGTGCTTCCTGCCAAGTCATTGCCCAGCAATAGGTCAGCCCCCTGCATTGGTAAGTTTGGAATGATCCCGACCATAACTACCCCAGTGACCAACTTACTCTACAGGTAAACTGTAACTAAGGGAACATTCAAACATTTGCCAGTAAGCCCTTTTACCAATACTGTAGTATTTGTTCTGCTTTTGGGTGGCATTTCTGTAAACTTGGCTGCCGTAGGGTTTGAAAACAACCAGTATCCCTGAGGATGGTTATCTCATTGCCTGGTGCCTGGGATACAAAAAGACTGAATTTTCATTTTTGCAATAAGTTCTGATATGTGCTTTGTTCTTGAGTTATGCTGGAACACATGCTTACCACTTTCACAGCTATGGGCACTGGTTTGACTGCAGTGCCTCCTGTTGGTTTTTTGAAATACTAACAATTTGCTTGTTACACGAGTAACACATTGGGCATGCCCCTACTGGTTTATCACCTTTGAAAAGTTGGAGACTGATCTGGTTTTGCGTCCTTACTCTCCTTTTCTCTCAAGCCCACTTCTGCTTCATCTGCATCCCTGCTATCTCTCCTAGCCTGTAAGAGTTACTAGATCCAAATTTATTCTGAGTTAGGGATTTGTGTATTAACTCATAATCGTCGGCCATTTTGTTGCTTCTCTTACCCTTGTAACTCTTTGTTCTTCAATGTGGGTTCTTATACTAACTGGGATGCTATTTTTAAATTCTTCCAGCAACATCACTTTTCTCAAAGAGAAGGCTGAGAAGAGATTTGATAGATGTATTCAAAATCATGAGGGGTCTGGACAAAGTGGATAGGGAGAAACTGTTGCCACTCATGAAAGAAGTGAGAATGTAAGGGCACAGATTTAAAGTGATTGGCAAAAGAAGCAAAAGCGACATAAGGAAAAACATTTTCATGCAGCGAGTGGCTAGGATCTGGAATGCACTGCCTGAAAGTGTGGTGGAGGTAGGTTCAATTGAGGCCTTCAAAATGGAATTAGACTGTTATCTGAAAAGAAAGAATGTGCAGGGTTATGGGGAGAAGGCGGGAGAATGGCATTCAATGAATTGCTCATTTGGAGAACTGAGGTGCACACGATGGGCCAAATGGCCTCCTTCTGCACTATAACATTTCTGTTATTCTGTGAAATTTTCATATAAGGGTTCTAGCGTGAGAGATCGTATCCAGCGATCGAAAGTCATATGTTTAATTCTTTCAAACTCAATGTAAGTCTGACTGGGTCTTTTCCAGGTGTGTCTGAATTTCTGTCGATATGCTTTGGGTGCTAACTCATATGCATTTAGAATTGCAGTTTTAGTTTGTTCATAGTCAGAGGAACTCTTCTGATAACAGAGAGAAAGATTCACAAGCCCTACCCATGAACTTACCTTGTCAGAGGAGAGTCCAAAGTTTTTTCAGCCATTTTAGACTGGTAGCTATTTTCTCAAAATGATAAAATATGACTCAACATCCTCCTCATTAAATTTTTGCACTAGTTTTGAGTGCCTCAGTACATAAAAGTTTTGCTCTGAATTGGGGATAAGGTTTGAGTGGCTGGTGGCGTTTTCATTTTGGGTTTCCAGCCTTGCTAATTCAACCTCTTTCACCTCTCTGTCATCTTTCTTCCTCTGAAACTCCCTTTCTTCTCTTTCCTTTTGAAGCTCAAATTCCCTTTCTTCCTTTTCCATCTGAAACTGCATCTCCTCTCTTTTCAAATGCAACTGTATTTCTACCCTTTTCATCTGCAACTGTACTCTAGCAGAGAAATGGCATTAGGTGAATTGCTCATTCGGAGAGTCGGTGCAGACACGATGAGCCGAATGACCTCCTTCTGTGCTGTAACAGTTCTGTGATTCTGTGATTCTTTTTTCAGACTCTGATTCCATGCTTTCTTCTTCTGGTTCAGGAGTAAGTTTAAAATGGTTGGCTCGACTCTATACCAATTCAGGTTTCTTTGCTTTTTGTTTGAAAGTGATTCCCACCTCTGTAGCTAAGCTTTTTAAATCTTCAATACTTAATTTATTTAACTTATGGGATTTATCTCCCTGCTCTACAAACTCCTTAGCATTAAATGTGGCCATCTCTTTTTTTTCTAGAACCATAGAGAAAAAACAGAATACAAGATAACCTAGTTGTTTATTTTTCCACAATTTTAGAAGTCAATTTTCCTCCCATTTTCAAATCTTTCATTTTTCACTGTTTAAAAATAAGGGGTCGCTCATTTAAGACAGAGATGAGGAGAATTTTTTTTTCTCAGAGGGTCGTCAGTCTTTGGAATTCTCTTCCTCAAAAGGCGGTGGAAGCAGAGTTTTTGAATATTTTTAAGGCAGAGGTAGATAGATTCTTGATAAGCCAAGGGGATGGAAGGTTATCAGGGGTAGGTGGAAATGTGGAGTAATCAGTTCAGCCACAAACTTATTGAATGGCGGAGCAGGCTCGAAGGGCCAAGTGGCCTACTCCTGCTCCTAATTCACATGTTCATATGTCTAGTGGTTCAAATCCTGGCTTCGAGCCCCCAGTTTGTTACGGCCACCTGGGGTGTTCCCACTGTTCAACTCCCACCTGACCACAGCAAGTGATTTTGTTATCAGGGTTTTAACCCCTTTGTGTTTTATTTGTCAAATAAACAGATGAAGATTGGGCAACTGTCAACCTCCATAAACTTGCCCAGGCATGCGCCATGGAGAGATCACTCCATAGTTGCCTCACAGCGACTGACACAACACGGAAGGCAGCAGTTATGGGTTATAAGTCCAGATAAATTGGCATAGAAACTGGGCGCCATGGGTTGCCTTTGTCGGTGGGAGAGGTCATTGCACCTCACTGGACAGCTATCGCCAGCCTCAAACCGGGCAGCCCCCGATCAATAAGGTTCTGTTCAGCCACAGTCTACCTGCTTCAATGGGTGCTTGGAGCTCAGGGTCATTGCCGGAAAGGTGGACTGATACACCGCACCAAACAACACGAAAAAAGGAAAGAAGGTACCAGCCCTTCGCTTTGCAAGCTGGAACGTCAGAACTATGTGTCCTGGCCTGTCGGAAGACCTTACACAAATCAACGATTCTCGGAAGACCGCCATCATTAACAACGAGCTCAGTAGACTCAATGTAGACATTGCAGCACTTCAGGAGACACGCCTCCCCGCGAGTGGATCTCTACCAGAGCAAGACTACACCTTCTTCTGGCAGGGCAGGGATCCTGAAGAACCAAGACAGCATGGAGTGGGCTTCGCCATCAGAAACACCTTGCTCAGCATGATAGAGCCTCCCTCAAATGGCTCGGAACGCATACTGTCCATCCGACTGCTCACCACCTCTGGTCCAGTACACCTACTCAGCATCTATGCTCCAACACTCTGCTCCCCTCCTGAAGCTAAAGACCAGTTCTACGAGCAACTCCATAACATCATTAGCAGCATCCCCAACACCGAACACCTATTCCTGCTGGGGGACTTTAATGCCAGGGTTGGGGCCGACCATGACTCATGGCCCTCCTGCCTTGGGCGCTATGGCGTTGGAAGGATGAATGAGAACGGGCAGAGACTGCTTGAGTTGTGTACCTATCATAACCTCTGCATCACCAACTCGTTCTTTCACACTAAACCCTGTCACCAGGTTTCATGGAGGCACCCAAGATCGCGTCGTTGGCACCAGCTAGACCTCATTGTCACAAGGCGAGCTGCCTTAAACAGTGTTCAAATCACACGCAGCTTCCAAAGTGCGGACTGCGACACCGACTACTCCCTGGTGTGCAGCAAGGTTAGACTCAGACCAAAGAAGTTGCATCATTCCAAGCAGAAGGGCCACCCGCGCATCAACACTAGCAGAATTTCTCACCCACAGCTGTTACAAAAATTTCTAAATTCACTTGTAACAGCCCTTCAAAACACTCCCACAGGGGATGCTGAGACCAAGTGGGCCCACATCAGAGACGCCATCTATGAGTCAGCTTTGACCACCTACGGCAAAAGTGCGAAGAGAAATGCAGACTGGTTTCAATCTCATAATGAAGAGCTGGAACCTGTCATAGCCGCTAAGCGCATTGCACTGTTGAACTACAAGAAAGCCCCCAGCGATTTAACATCCGCAGCACTTAAAGCAGCCAGAAGTACTGCACAAAGAACAGCCAAGCGTTGCGCAAACGACTACTGGCAACACCGATGCAGTCATATTCAGCTGGCCTCAGACACCGGAAACATCAGAGGAATGTATGATGGCATGAAGAGAGCTCTTGGGCCAACCATCAAGAAGATCGCCCCCCTCAAATCTAAATCAGGGGACATAATCACTGACCAACACAAACAAATGGACCGCTGGGTTGAGCACTACCTAGAACTGTACTCCAGGGAGAATGTTGTCACTGAGACTGCCCTCAATGCAGCCCAGCCTCTACCAGTCATGGATGAGCTGGACATACAGCCAACCAAATCAGAACTCAGTGATGCCATTGATTCTCTAGCCAGTGGAAAAGCCCCTGGGAAGGACAGCATTACCCCTGAAATAATCAAGAGTGCCAAGCCTGCTATACTCTCAGCACTACATGAACTGCTTTGCCTGCGCTGGGACGAGGGAGCAGTACCCCAGGACATGCGCGATGCCAATATCATCACCCTCTATAAAAACAAAGGTGACCGCGGTGACTGCAACAACTACCGTGGAATCTCCCTGCTCAGCATAGTGGGGAAAGTCTTTGCTCGAGTCGCTCTGAACAGGCTCCAGAAGCTGGCCGAGCGCGTCTACCCTGAGGCACAGTGTGGCTTTCGTGCAGAGAGATCGACCATTGACATGCTGTTCTCCCTTCGTCAGATACAGGAGAAATGCCGTGAACAACAGATGCCCCTCTACATTGCTTTCATTGATCTCACCAAAGCCTTTGACCTCGTCAGCAGACGTAGTCTCTTCAGACTACTAGAAAAGATTGGATGCCCACCAAAGCTACTAAGTATCATCACCTCATTCCATTGCAATATGAAAGGCACAATTAAACATGGTGGCTCCTCCTCAGAGCCCTTTCCTATCCTGAGTGGCGTGAAACAGGGCTGTGTTCTCGCACCCACACTTTTTGGGATTTTCTTCTCCCTGCTGCTTTCACATGCGTTCAAGTCCTCTGAAGAAGGAATTTTCCTCCACACAAGATCAGGGGGCAGGTTGTTCAACCTTGCCCGTCTAAGAGCGAAGTCCAAAGTACGGAAAGTCCTCATCAGGGAACTCCTCTTTGCTGACGATGCTGCTTTAACATCTCACACTGAAGAGTGTCTGCAGAGTCTCATCGACAGGTTTGCGGCTGCCTGCAATGAATTTGGCCTAACCATCAGCCTCAAGAAAACAAACATCATGGGGCAGGATGTCAGATATGCTCCATCCATCAATATTGGCGACCACGCTCTGGAAGTGGTTCAAGAGTTCACCTACCTAGGCTCAACTATCACCAGTAACCTGTCTCTAGATGCAGAAATCAACAAGCGCATGGGAAAGGCTATGTCCAGACTGGCCAAGAGAGTGTGGGAAAATGGCGCACTGACACGGAACACAAAAGTCCGAGTGTATCAGGCCTGTGTCCTCAGTACCTTGCTCTATGGCAGTGAGGCCCGGACAGTATATGTCAGCCAAGAGCGACGTCTCAATTCATTCCATCTTCGCTGCCTCCGGAGAATACTTGGCATCAGGTGGCAGGACCGTATCTCCAACACAGAAGTCCTCGAGGCGGCCAACATCCCCAGCTTGTACACACTACTGAGTCAGCGGCGCTTGAGATGGCTTGGCCATGTGAGCCGCACGGAAGATGGCAGGATCCCCAAAGACACATTGTACAGCGAGCTCGCCACTGGTATCAGACCCACCGGCCGTCCATGTCTCCGCTATAAAGACGTCTGCAAACGCGACATGAAATCCTGTGACATTGATCACAAGTCGTGGGAGTCAGTTGCCAGCGTTCGCCAGAGCTGGCGGGCAGCCATAAAGACGGGGCTAAAATATGGCGAGTCGAAGAGACTTAGTAGTTGGCAGGAAAAAAGACAGAGATGCAAGGGGAGAGCCAACTGTGCAACAGCCCCGACAAACTAATTTCTTTGCAGCACCTGTGGAAAAGCCTGTCACTCTAGAATTGGCCTTTATAGCCACTCCAGGCGCTGCTTCACAAACCACTGACCACCTCCAGGCGCGTATCCATTGTCTCTCGAGATAAGGATGCCCAAAAGAAGAAAACAGATGAAGGCAGGTTTTCTTGTATGTCGAAAACAGAAGATTAATTATTTTTTGAACAATATGCCTATCCCAAAATTGTCGCAACCACACCCACTCACATTCACTCACACACGCACACACACACACACACACACACACACACACACATACACAAACACAAGAAGAGACAGGCAGAGAGGAAAAGGGGTAAGTGATTTGACGTGAGGTAGGGTTACAGAGTTCACAGTAAACCTGTTGAATCTTCTCAGAGATCGATTTCTCTGTAGTTGCAGTCCTGAGGTGTTTGTAAATTTCTCTGTTGGTTGAAAGTTCAGTTTGAAGACTAGGGATCACTTCCAATTCTCTGCTGCCCAAGTTGAAATGTAGAATTCACAGCAGGGTGCCTTCCATTTTGGCTTGCTGGATTTTTTTCCTAGCACTCAGCTGGACAAGCTTTGGTGATGCTTTTTCATGGGTCTCTCTCTCTCTCTCTCTCTGTCTCTCCAGAGAGCAAACTTTAAAGCTAAAGGTTTCTCACCTCTGCTGGGAGATTGAGATTTTCCTCACTGTGGTGACCAACAATGGCCCAGGATGTGCCTATGTCATGCAAGCCCCCACCTGACAAGAATGAGGCACATTGGTTTTGTCATATGAACATTGATTCTGAACTGTTGCTGGAGTGAGGAAATGACTTGTTAAACAGATCAGCCGTGGCTGGAAAACACATTTTCTTACTAACAGACTGTGCTTGTGTAGACAAAAGACCATTCCCTGCCACATTCAACCCACAATGGATGTTGATCACTGGACAGTGAGGTGTTGGGGAAGCACATTCCAGGGCCTGCTGGGGTGATGCAATCCACAGGGGCCAAGACTGGTTGGACCAGCTGGTCACATGACTAACTGGCTGTTCCAGGGTCTTTTCGAACTAGCCACAAAGAATTTGAACTCAGAAAGACTGTTTGCTCCTGTACTGAGAGGATCTCTCCTGTCTGCTCCCATCTCTTTCTCACAAGCCTGTGAATCCACTGAAGACACATGAATCCCAAGAGAGAAAAGTCTCCTACAGTGAACAAGGTTTGAGAAGAATATTGGGCCCCAATGAAAAGCAAGATCTATCTACAATCAAGGACTCTACAGTGAGCTCGAAGAACTGTAACAAAAACTCTTCAGATATTGCTTTAAACTTTTCCACTTCATTTTTCTTCTGCTCTTTTCTGTCACTATTTGCATATGTGTGTCACGTATGCATGCTAGCGTGGGCGTGTCATGTATCCGTAGGCATCAACCGAATTAGAGTTTAAATTCAAGTTTAATAAATTTCAACTTTCATTCTTTAAACCTAAGAAAACCTGTTTGTGATGGTTTCTTTGCCTTATAATTGGAATGTAGTGAACAAGGATTCACCAAGGGTTGCCAAACACACGGTGTGTTTAAAATTAAACCCTGTTACGGTAAGACCAGGTGAAGACTGAGAGGGAGCCCGAGACACCTTTCTCACCTGGGCATAACAGGCAACTTGTCATCTTCTTTGTCTCAGAAGAATGCATTCAATTCAAAAATGGCTCTTGATGGGTTCAGGATGGCTATAATTGACACTTCTTAGCTTTGAATGTATTCTTTTGACTTTTGGCAGCCAATTTCTGAAGCACATTGTCCACCTTTTTAAAAGAAAAGTCAATTTTTATAACTCTCCAGGTTGAGTTTTTGTATTTTTAATTACTGCACTTTATGTGAGCATCACAAATGTAATAGGTTTTCAGCAAGTGAAAGGGGGGGGGGGGGGTGGTGGTGTAAGAAGAACAAATTATAAGTTCTCTGATAGGTTGGAGGGAGGGGAGAGATTAAATGACAAAGCCAAGTAAGGTAACAAAATGTTCATCTGGATGTGGTGTAAATGACAGGAGACCACACATCCCTGTGCTCATCCCCTTTTACATATCCCCTTGTGCACATTGTTATGATCCCCATGGAGATCAACAAACCAAAAGAACCAAATGTATCAACGACCCCAATAAAAAAAAACAAATGGGCAGGATTTCATGTTTTAACTTTTACTTTAACAATCAAACTAAAATCAACATAAATTTAACGTGAATTATCAGACAAATGAAAGTATATATAAATATTACAAGTTACACATTAACTATCAGATACTACAAAGATAGATCTGATGGATTTAGTCAGCATATATGGCACCAATTACAGCCACAAAGTTCTTCAAAGCTCTGAATTTCCTCAGATAAATCTCCAGCTCCTTTCTTCTAAGATGTAGCCACTGATTCTCATCTGACAGCAGTTCCCCTTCAAACTGAACTCCACAGGTACTGTCTTCACCAAAACGACACACTTCTCCAGAACCTACTCAGCTCTGCTCATGGCAGTCTTGATGGCGTAGCTCCACCAATATTACCTTAAGTAGCAGAAACAGCAGCAACTCCTGAACCCAGCCTTCACTTTCTTCAGCTTGCCTGGAAGTATCATCAGTTGCAGCAGCTGGAGCTCCAGGTCTCAGCACTTGACCGGCAGCTGGCGTCACTACAACGCATCCGTGAGGGTGAGAGATTTGTGGATAGCATGCTTATAGATGTGCTCAACCCACAGCTTAGGAGTATGCCGGGAGAGAGGGAATGGGTGACCACCGGACAGTCAAGAAGAAACAGGCAGGTAGTGCAGGAGACCCCTGAGTGCACCTAATTCTCCAACGGGTATTCAGTTCTGAATACTGAGGAAAGTGATGGTTCACCTGGGGAGTGCAGCCAGAGACAAGGCCATTGCACCACGGGTCTCTCAGTTGCATAATGGGAGGTACAAGGAAGACAGGAAGAACAATAGTGATATGAGATTCAATAGTCAGGGGAACAGACAGGTATTTCTGTGGTTGCAGACATGAATCCAGGATGGGATGTTGCCTCCCTGGTGCCAGGGTCAAGGGTGTCACCGAACGGCTGCAGAGCACCCTGAGGGGGAGAAGGTGAACAGTCAGCAATCATGGTCCACATTGGTACCAATGACATAGGTAGAAAGAGGAACGTGGTCCTGGAGAAAGAGTTTAGTGAGCTAGGTAAAAAATTAGTAAGCAGGACCTCAAAAGTTGTAAGCTCTGGATTACTCCCAGTCCCACACACAAGTGAGTATAGAAATAGGATGAAAGTTCAGATAAATCCGTGGCTGGGTCCCCTATTGTTTGTCATTTATATAAACGACATAGATGACTATTTGGGGGGTAGGATCAGTAAGTTCGCGGATGACACAAAGATTGGCCGAGTGGTTAACAGTGAGGTGGAGTGTCTTAGGTTACAAGAAGGTATAGACGGGATGGTCAAATGGGCAGAAAAGTGGCAGATGGAATTTAACGCTGAAAAGTGTGAGGTGATGCACTTTGGAAGGAGTAATGTGACACGGAAGTATTCAATGAATGGCCTGACACTGGGAAGTTCCAAGGAACAAAGGGACCTTGGCGTGTTTGTCCATAAATCTCTGAAGGCAGAAGGGCAGCTCAATAGGGTGGTGAAAAAGGCATATGGAACACTTGCCTTTATCAATCGAGGCATAGATTACAAAAGCAGGGAGGTCATGTTGGAGTTGTACAGAACTTTGGTAAGGCCACAGCTGGAGTACTGTGTGCAATTCTGGTCGCCACATTATAGGAAGGATGTGATTGCATTGGAGGGGGTGCAGAGGTGATTCACCAGGATGTTGCCTGGGATGGAACCTTTAAGCTATGAAGAGAGGTTGGATAGGCTTGGGTTGTTTTCGCTGGAGCAGAGAAGACTGAGGGGTGACTTGATCGAGGTGTACAAGATTATGAGGGGTATGGACAGGGTGGATAGGGAGCAGCTGTTCCCCTTAGTTGAAGGGTCAGTTACGAGGGGTCACAAGTTTAAGGTGAGGGGCGGGAGGTTTAAGGGGGATTTGAGAAAGAACTTTTTTACCCAGAGGGTGGTGAAGATCTGAAATGCCCTGCCTGGGAGGGTGGTAGATGCAGGTTGCCTCACATCCTTTAAAAAGTACCTGGATGAGCACTTGGCAGGTCATAACATTCAAGGCTATGGGCCAAGTGCTGGCAAATGGGATTAGGTAGACAGGTCAGGTGTTTTAATGCATCGGTGCAGACTCGATGGGCTGAAGGGCCTCTTCTGCACTGGATTATTCTGTGATTCTGTGATTCTGTGGTGTAGTGTTTTGATTTGACTGTATGTAAAACTGGCAAAAAACAGTCTGAACCAGTTAATTTTGAGAAACTCTGCAGTGAGGTCTGCTGCTGAAGAAAAGAGCTGTTTATTCTCTCTCAGCAGAAATTCTACAAGGAGCTACAGACCAAGTTAATTGCCTAAGGAGGGAAAAATCACTTTTTTTTAAAGAGACCATTTGTATCGCTGAAGGTAGCAAAACTCCTTTTTCTTTACTTCCAAGCCAGGAAGTATTTGCTTCAAGATTGAATCTCTCTTGATTGATTGTGTTTGCTGGAATTCAAAGTAAAGTTTTGACTGTTAATTTTAAAATTCAAGTTGACCTATTGCTGTGCTCATCATTGAAAGAACTGTTTGATGCTTGCTACAGCTGAAGTGTTTTGAATGCCTTTCAAGAACAGATTATTTCATCAAATACGCGTGGAGACTTTGAGTAGCATTTCATTATTTTCACATTAGACTACCTCACCCATTCGGAATGTAACCTACAAAGACTTACTTACTTATTTATTCTTAAGAAACAGCTAATTTTAAATTTTTTTTTAAAAGAAACCAGTTAACTGTGATTTTTGACTGTATGTGTGTGAATGGGGGAGTTAGGTTAAAATCAGAAGTTATCAGGTCTTTAGACATCGTAATAAAGTTTAAGATTTAGTTTTAATAAGTAGTTAATTTGTTGTTGTCTCAAGATATGTGCTTTGGTCTGTTTTATTCCGGGGGTTCCTAGAGTGATTAATTTGGCACTTTTCCGGTTGGGTGGGAAAACTTTAATAATATGCTGCAGCCTGTGGAGTGATGGGACTGAATTGACAGTGTGTCATAACACTGTGTACTCACCCTCTTGTATTCATCCCCTCAATAAAGAGTGCAGGAAGGCATGCCAGGAGCAGCACCAGGCATGTCAACCTGGTGAAGCTACAAGCCAGGAATACTTGCATACCAAACAGCGTAAGCGGCATGCGATAGACAGAGCTAAGCGATCCCAATAACCAACGGATCAGACCTAAACTCTGCAGTCCTGCCACATGCAGTCTTGAATGGTGGTGGACAATTAAACAACTAACTGGAGGAGGTGGCTCCACAAATATCCCCATCCTCAATGAGGGGTGGCGGGGTGGGGGGGTAGGTACATCAGTGCAAAAGATAAGGCTAAAGCATTTGCAATAATCTTCAGCCAGAAGTGCCGAGTTGATGATCCATCTCAGCCTCCTCCTGAAGTCTCCAGTATCACAGATGTCAGTCTTCAGCCAATTCGATATCAAGTGATATCAAGAAACGACTGAAGGCATTGGATACTGCAAAGGCTATGGGCCCTGACAATGTTCTGGCAATAGTACTGAAGACCTGTGCTCCAGAACTTGCCATGCCCCTAGCCAAGCTGTTCCAGTACAGCTACAACACTGGCATCTACCCGGCAAGGTGGGAAATTGCCCAGGTATGTCCTGTACACAAAAAGCGGGACAAGTCCAACTCGGCCAATTACTGCTCCATCAGTCTACTCTCAATCATCAGTAAAGTGATGGAAGGTGTCATCGACAGTGCTATCAAGCAGCATTTGCTCAGCAATAATCTGCTCAGTGATGCTCAGTTTGGGTTCCGTCAGGGCCACTTAGCTCCTCACCTCGTTAGAGCCTTGGTTCAAACATGGAAAAAAGAGCTGAACTCAAGAGGTGAGGTGAGAGTGACTGCCCTTGACATCAAGGCAGCATTTGACTGAGTATGGCATCAAGGAGTCCTAGCAAAACTGAAGTCAATGGGAATCAGGGGGAAAACTCTACGCTGGTTGGAGTCATCCTAGCGCAAAGGAAGATGGTTGTGGTTGTTGGAGGCCAATCACCTCAGTCCCAGGACATCACTGCAGGAGTTCCTCAGGGTAGTGTCCTAGGCCCAACCATCTTCAGCTGCTTCATCAATGACCTTCCTTCAATCAAAAGATCAGAAGTGGGGTTGTTCAATGATGATTGCACAATGTTCAGCACCATTTTTGACTCCTCAGATACTGAAGCAGCCCGTGTCCAGATGCAGCAAGACCTGGACAACATCCAGGCTTGGGTTGATAAGTGGCAAGTAACATTCGCATCACACAAGTGCCAGGCAATGACCATCTCAAACAAGAGAGAATCTAACCATCTCCCCTTGACATTCAATGGCATTACCATCGCTGAATCCCCCACTATCAACATCCCTGGGGATTACCATTGACCAGAAACTGAACTGGAGTAACCATATAAATACTGTGGCAACAAGAGCAGGTCAGAGGCTAAGAATCCTGCGGCGAGTAACCCACCTCCTGACTCCCCAAAGCCTGTCCACCATCTACAAGGCACAAGTCAGGAGTGTGATGGAATACTCTCCACTTGCTTGGATGGTGCAGCTCCAACAACACTCAAAAAGCTCAACACCATCCAGGAAAAAGCAACCCGCTTGTTTGGCATCCCATCCACAAACATTCACTCCCTCCACCACGCACGCAGTGTGTACCATCAACAAGATGCACTGCAGCAACGGACCAAGGCTCCTTAGACAGAACCTTCCAAACTGCTATCACCTAGAAGGATAAGGGCAGCAAATGCATGGGAACAGCACCACCTGCAAGTTCCCCTCCAAGCCACACACCATCTTGACTTGGAACTATATTGCTGTTCCTTCACTGTACTGATTCCCTGTACCCATTGTTATGACCTCAGTGAGACCATTAATGTTAAAACACGAGATATGAACTCCCCACACCAATTTAAAGAATTGCGTGACAAGAATTCACATTTTAAGACTTTTAATAGAAATAAACTAAAAATCAACATTAATTTACCGGTACTTTGTAAATAAATAATACTCTAAATTACAGAGAAAAGGATTCCCGTTAACTTATTAAAACACTTGAAAACCCCAAACCACATTTATATATTACACAGTATCCTCATTGAAGCAATATCTTTGCAGTTATAAGTCCCAAACTTCTCCCAGTTGCAATGGGTTGGATCTCCCAGTCCTTCTCAAAGTCAATGTGCTCTTCACTCACTTCTTCTGAGCATTTTCGACTTGGGCTTCCATGAATAAGGCAATCTCTGGTGACCCTGTTAGTCTGTTCTCCTCCTCAAACCTCAGCTTTCAAATTGAGTTGAAGTCTTAGCAGCCTTTCACTGTATAAATGTTCTGAAGGCAGATGTTTTCTCTCTCTCTCTCTCTTCAGAGGCTGTCAGTGCTGGTCTTTGTCTCTTTCAGTCTTCCTTACAGCCTCCAGACCTCTGAAAGCCTGATGAACTTATTCAAAATCAAAAGTCAATAGTCATTTGCCTTTTTCAATATGCAGAGTCCACAAGTCTGGCCACAGCAGAACCACCCAGGCCATCCTTTGTTTCTAGGTGTTCAAAATTTCTACTAGAGTTTGCATCGATTGGACATAGGCTCCTGTCTTTAAAAGGGATGGGGTGCCCGGCACCAGGCATTTAATTGCCTCAGTGCCAAAAAATATGGCCAGGGGTCCCCCAAACACTTAATGTATGGGAACTGGAGGGGTAAAATCTAGAACCGTAAATGTATACCATCGGGAGCGGGAATTCTTCCTACTTGGCTCCAAATGATTCTGCAAGTCAATGTCCTAATGGACAAGGTAGGCCTGGTTGTTAAGCTACATGGTTAAATTCCAGAAGTATCCCATGGCACACATGGGGCTGGATTTTGCTCTCCCCCAGGCATCGGGTTCTGTGGTGGGGGGGCCTGAAGAGGGCTCCGGATGAGGCCTGCCACCGACCTCGACACCGGGAGGGCACAGCCTGATAATCCTGGCACTGGCGAGGCTCTGTAGCAGCCCCTGCCCACCCACCCCAACCCATCCGCCGTTGGGTGACGATACCTCAATTTAAATATTGTTACAAAAGTGCTCCTATATTTTTTGTTAAGTATATGCTTTTGAGGACTTATATTTAAATTGTGAAGATGGATTCATTGGAAGGCTGGAGATTTCATAGAAGCTGGACTTTACTTTGCTGTTGACAGTTCATTGAAAGGACACTGAGATGTTGTTTAAAAACAGCCTCGCTGGAAGTCATGTGCTTTTGGCAAAAAACAACAGAAACCTTGGTGACCTGGGGAAGATGCTTACAGAGAAGTGACAGTTCAAGATTTATTGGGGTCAGGAGGCTTGACTCTCGAGATATTGGTTTGATTTTGGTTTGGACAGTGTGTTGGGCGTGAACTGTTTTGAAGACGGAGAAAAACCAGTCAAGAAAGCAACCAACATCAGCTCACTCTCTTCCATCTCTTTGAGAACTTCCTGAGAATCAAGTGTAAGAAATTCAGAAACTGATGCTCTATTTCTCCTGGAAAGCCTGCCAGTCTGATGCTCAAAGTTGCCTGAAAAGAACTGCTCCAGAAAGATCCCAGTGACAGCCATATGCGTATTTGGTATGCCAGAATAAAGAGACTACTGATATCATTCCAAATCTTCTCCTGTTCCTTCAAGAATTGACAAATACTTTGGCCAAAGCATCTTTATTTTTCTTTAAACCGGTGTGTGCGTGTATATGTGTGTGTGCGTGTGTTGGGTATTTACAAGGGAATATATATATTTACTGTCATATTTCAAACTGTGTGTTAAAGCTTTGAATCTTTATTGACTGAGTCCTGTTTTATAATAAATTAATCATTTTATTGTTTATTCAAGAAACATGGTTGGCAGATTTTATTCTGAAATAAAAATAGAGTCTATGATTGACTGGGTAAACATTTAAATATATGTTGTGACCTGTGGAGAAGTGGAATTAGAAAAGACAGTGCACACCTCCTGCTTCAGTCATAACAATATTCAAATGAATGAAATTAATAAATTTACAAGGACTTACCTGTGATCTTGAGGGCCCGGCGTGAACTTCAGCACGACGGCCGGTGCTCCCTTGCCTTCAGATCCCTGTCAGGGGAAATGCAGCACCACACTGGTGGGGACGGAGGAGGAGGTAAGTTTTTCAGTGTGGATAGGGTGGGGGGTGTGGTGGAGAACAGGGTCAAATAAACATAATGGATGTAGGGAAGGGTTGAATCTTAAACTTTGTGCAGTTTGGGGGGGTGGTGAAGGACAGATGTAAAAGGTAAGTGGTTTGGTGGGGAAGGGCAAATGGGTAATGTGTTATGGGGGGGTGGGAACGGGGTGTTATAAATTTATTTATTTAATTTTGGGGGGTTACTTCTTTAAAAATGTAAATATGCCAACAGGGCTGGCTGCCCTTTAAAAATGGCACCTGTCCTGCGCACAGGCAGCTGACGCCATTTCTGGGGACGGTCTACCCACTCCCTCTACGTGATTGGTGGGGGGTGCCGTCCCGGCTATTTAAATAAGCCACCACGCAGGAGATTGTGATGGTTCTTTGGTGTGCAGCCTGCATAGGCAGGCCGCCATTTTTGAGCTCACCGCTGAGATCGGCGGCAGGCTCTTAAATTCCAGCCCATGGATTCCCTAAGCTTTGGATTTTGTCAACCTGCACTTAAGCTCTTGGGACTAAGGTAGGTAGTCTGTGTCTGTACAGAAAGAGAATTTATTCTCCACATGAGGTGAAGATAACCTATGTAGATATCTCAGTGCTTTGTTTGGAGACTCATAACTGTGGTGATGGATTTTCACACACCCTGGTTGTCCAAAAAGAATTATGCTGATAAAAAATATGCTGTTTTTACTGGGCTGTGGAGTTACGTGCCAGTTTTACTTTTGCAACCGAAGAGCAGTATGCATCAAAACCATTTACTATATCTTCCTACAATTGTTAATTTTAGTGAAAACATAGGAGTAGAAAATTGAGAGCTGTTTGACTTTCATGTCCATACATGTCTTATGCTATTACTATACTGTTGCCTCTGTGTTCTTTAAATTATGCAACTTATTTCAGGCATCCCTCCAGATTCTCCAAGTTTTTATCATGAAGGTCACATTGTCTGTGACCATGCATGTTGCCTTCATATCAAGTTTGGCAATCATCTTCCTGCATGCAATGATATCATCCTGTTTGTCCATGATACTGTTCACAAGTACACACAAGTCACGAAATCAAGCTTTTGGTCATTAAACCATTTTTGAAAATAAATTTTAAAAATCATAATTGCAGATTTGTTGTGATTTACTGCTTGAGTTTAATTACCAATAATGAAATTGGATTCTCCACAATCCACATTTCAAAATCATATATCCTTGGGATTTTTCTAGCATGTCATAGAATACAATGAAAAATTGACATTTAATCTATTTTTGGATAAAACAAGACAATATAACCCTAAGAGAGAGCGTGATCTGATAGATTTGGACAGCAACAGCTGGACAGAGACAGAATGAACATAAATATAAGATTGATTTGTTTGTTAAAAGAATTACCAAGCTAAAATTAATCAAATACCAGGGGGACACCTCAAAGGCTGCAAATTTAAAGAATTTATTTTGTCCTTGAATTTCTCACTGAATTTTTATTATTGTGTGTAGTTTTTGAGTACTGGAAAGGATTCAGAGAAAAGGATAACAGACAACGAGTTTGATGTTCTCCCATCGTGATTCCAGCACTTAGGCCACCAATTTATGAAGGGAAAATTATAAAGCTCGAATCATATTCTTAGGAAAAATAAAATTGAAGTGATGCATGATCCAGGTCTTTAAAATGCTAAAAGCCAAAGATAATGTAAATGTAAGCAAAATATTTGATTTAGAAAAGAGTCTAGTACTAAAGCTGAATAATAAACATGTAAGTGTGGTTGAATATTCTGCATTTTTGCCTCATTAGATCAGTGTGTGGTAGGTTCTGCATGTTAGTGTAGAAAGAATAGGTTTGGTTGGCCAATGGCATTTCCTTGTGCTGGTGTAAGTACAAAATCTCAATTTAATTGAGGAAGTGCATTCTTGTTTTTTTTCTCTATTCTATTTTCCCCCTTTTTTCCTGATCTGCTGTGCCTTGCAGGGTCAAAGGTGCCTGTAGCCCTCCAGTACCTCACACAAATGACTTTTATGGAAGTGTGAGCCTTGACAGTGAGTGCCGGAAGCCTATTTAACCATGAAGGGCATCACATCTGAGGGTGGTCCTCTGATGACCTCACTTTACTCTTATATACTCTTCAGCAGGGACTATGATCGAACTCAGGAGAGAACCATAGCTGATTTTTCTTCTTTATCCTGGGGCTTTGAGGTGAATTGTAGCATTCCTACTACCTTCCTGGCTGAGATCAGCTAATTTAGCACAGATTGAGAATTAAACCTGGGAGCTTCTGTTCTGTATAAATTAGTGCCACACTAGGATGTATCCACTCTGCAATTAGGAGAAGTCACATTTTCCACCTCTTAATCCTATTTCTTAGATATGGCTTCTTTGCTTTTCTTATAGTACTCCTGTCATTGAGATTAAAGTTGAAAGTAGCTTTTTATATATTTTTATATATTTCTTTAAGAACCTTGGTTAGGGCTCTCAGAGATATGGCTAGCATACTCTCCATTCAAGTGAAGGTGATTAGGCCGCCTTAGCATTCTTAAGGCTAACAGTGCCTGTTTAAAACAGTTGCCAGGGACACCTGAGTATTACCCAAGTCAAAATGGTGTTGCATGCATTTCAGGCACCCTTGGGAAGCTGTGAAATTCTACCTTGTTGTCCCCTTTTGTTTCACGCCTAATAATTTAGAGCAAGAAGGTCCAATTTCCACACATCTTCCCCTTTTATTTGATGAGAGTGACAGAGATCCAGGGCAGCTAGAGTACACAGTGCAATCTGCCAATGCGCCAGAATAAAACTTCAATTCTTGGATTGTGAAGTCTCTAGTTTACCATACGCTTGGAATATAAGGAATGTGATATTTCAATCAGCACCAAACAAAAAACTCTTAAAACATACCATTGTGTCTGAACATTGTTATGAAAGTTCTTTTTAGAAATTTTGTTTTGAGGACTCGTATTTTAGAATTATGGATATTGGTTCATTTGGGGAAAATGACAAGATCCCAAGGATTTTTTTTTGATCAAAAGTCACTGAGAGGTCTTGTTTGAAAACATACCTCTACTGGATGTCACGAGCTTTAAGTTCAATAAACAATAGAAACCTTGGTGACTTGAGGGTGATGGTTACAGAGAAGTGACATGTCAAGATTTAAAATAGTCAGGAGGTTTCGCTTTTGGGATATTGTTTTAGTTCAGTTGGGATGTGGACTGTGTTGAAAGTAGTTGGGTTTGTGGCCTGCTGAAAAATACCCAGCTCCTCTTTCTTTACCTCTTTGGAAAAACCCTGCAAATCCAATGTGTGAGAGCTAAAAACCCTGATGCTACATTTCTCCTGAGAGCTCCTGGAAGGCCTCCCAGAATAATTCTCAATGCTGCCTGAAAAGAACTGCTCCAGAAAAGATCCCAGTGACCTGTCTAAGTATACTCGGACACCAGACTGTATGCCATCTTTGGGATACAACATATCTCATCTTTTATCTACAAAAAGTAACAAGTATTTGGCCAAAGTATTATTATTGTCCTTTTTTTGTAAAAGACCTCTGCAGGAAATATTTTTGTTTCTTTAACCAGTTTATGATTAGATATACAGCACTGAAACAGGCCCTTCGGCCCACCGAGTCTGTGCCGACCATCAACCACCCATTTATACTAATCCTACACTAATCCCATATTCGTACCACATCCCCACCTATCCCTATACTTCCCTACCACCTACCTATACTAGGGACAATTTATAATGGCCAATTTACTTAACAACCTGCAAGTTTTTGGCATGTGGGAGGAAACCGGAGCACCCGGAGGAAAACCCACGCAGACACAGGGAGAACTTGCAAACTCCACACAGGCAGTACCCAGAATTGAACCCGGATCGCTGGAGCTGTGAGGCTGCGGTGCTAACCACTGCGCCACTGTGCCGCCCTGTGCCACTGTGCCGCCCTTATGTGTGAGTGTGTGTGTGTTGGGTAGTTAAAAAGGGGACTTTCATATTTCAATCTGTGTGTTAATGCTTTGCTTCTTTACTGAATAAGTTTTGTTTTATAATAAACTGATAATTTTATTATTTATTAAAGATACCTGGTTGGTGTATTTTATTCTGGGATAAAGCGTAGAGTATACCGTATTGGTAACTGGGTAAACAGTTAAATATATTTTGTGACCTGTAGAGAAGTGGAACTAGAGAAAGACAATGCACTCCTTCTGCCTCGGTCGTAACAACATCCTTTTCCCAGATTTCCAGCAATTACAGTTTTTTTTTTAAATATCTCTTTTACATATATTTTTGATATACTGTATTTTGTATGTGCTGATATATTTTGCAGTTAATATTTTTCAAGATGGTTTACATTGTATGTTTTGATTATCAATATTATTAATGAGATGTTATTGTGATATCTGTCTTTCTTAATGAGCACAGGCCACAGTGCTGAAACCTTCGAACCTTTAGACCATTGAACCACCTGAGCCCTCAGTAGTTTCCTTCCACAGCAACTGAAAATGCAGTCTATTGGATTTCACAGATCAATTATCATCTCCATGTGTTACATTTGGAAAAAGACTTAATTTTCATGCAACTTAGTGCCAGCAAATCAAGGAACTAGAACCTCCCATGGGGCTGCAATTTGCAAAAGATCTGTAGCTGGAAAAATTTAACCCAATTTTGTAATAGTTAAGAAGCAATGTTATATTTGGTGCATTCCCTGTCAATCTCATAAATGCAAAATTTATGATTATTTCATTTTTAAATATTCATGGCATTCAAATGTGCCCTGTGCAGTCAACTCAGCAGTATTAAGAGCATTGACACTGCCACTTGTGCCCTTTAAATATGTGGAATATGAAGGTATTTTTCTGTGGGTAGTACAGCACGATGAGTATTAAAATACCTCTCTGTGGAAAGATGAGAAGTTTCTTCCTGCCTGTCAGCTCTCACCCATTGAGTTTCTGATATCAGACAATGTGGAACATTGAAAAATGGAGACCAGATGCTTCCCCATATGACATAAAGGGAAAATCACAGAGAGAGGCATCCAGGTTGATGTGCTGTTTTAAGGAGACCATTGGCGGAGGAATGAGAGAGATTGCCTGCCCATCCTCATGTCTGTGAATGCACAAGGCAGGGAGAAGCTGCCTTCATAGAAATTATTCGATTGGTATTGAGACAATAATACCATGACCAGTGTTACTTTTGTCTGATGTAGTAAAATAATAAAACCTCCAGCCGTGCAATCCTCATCCTGTCAGCCTGTCTTCTAACCAGCGATATGGAAGAGTGAAACCAAATATCTTCCAAATTCACTTGCAGAAGCTTTGTGACCAGCGATCTATTAATCCCCTTGGGGGATAATTGATGAGGGCTGTCCAACCTAAAATAGAATGCTGGAGGAGTGAAGCATGGAAGTACGATGATATTTTAAGTCAATGATTTGTTATAAAGAAAAGATAATGTATAATTTTAAAGGGATGCCTGACTGTCTATTTTTATTTGTTCGTGGGATGTGAGCATTGCTGGCTAGACCAGTATTTATTGCACATCCCTAATTCTCCTTGAGAAGGTGGTGGTGAGCTGCCTTCTTGAACTGCTGCAGTCCTTGGGGTGAAGGCACACCAACAGAGCTGTTAGGAAGGGAGTTCCAAGCATTTGACCCAACAACAGAGAAGGAAAGGTGATTTACTTTCAAATCAGGATAGTGTGTGGCTTGGAGGGGACCTTGCAGGTTGTGGTGTTCCCATGCAACTGCTGCCCTTGTCCTTCTAGGAGTCAGAAATCACTGGTTTGGAAGGTGCTGTCGAAGCAGCCTTGGTGAGTTGCTGCAGTGCATCTTGTATATTGTACACTGTTACGACCCAGTGAGAAAGGTGTCTAGGGGTGCCTCTCAGCCTTCACCTGGTCTTACCATAACAGGGTTTAATTTTAAACACACTGTGTTTTTAGCTCCTCCTTGGTGACTCATTGTTCACTGCTTTCCAATTATAAGGCAAAGAAACCAGCCAAACAGGTTTTCTTAGGTTTAAAGAAGAAAGGTTGAAATTTTAAAAAAAGTTATTCATTCATGGGCATCACTGGCTAGGCCAGCATTTATTGCCCATCCCTAACTGCCCTTGAGAAGGTGGTGGTGAGCTGCCTTGTTGAACCGCTGCAGTCCATTTGGCGTAGGTACACCCACAGTGCTGTTAGGAAGGGAGTTCCAGGATTTTGACCCAGTGACAGTGAAGGAACGGTGATATAGTTCCACGTCAGGATGCTGTGTCACTTGGAGGGGAACTTGAAGGTGGTGATGTTCCCATGCATTTGCTGCCCTTGTCCTTCTAGTTGGTAGAGGTCACGTGTTTGGAAGGTGCTGTCTAAGGAGCCTTGGTGTGTTACTGCAGTGCATCTTGTAGATGGTACACACTGCTGCCACTGTGCATCGGTGGTGGAGGGAGTGAATGTTTGTAGATGGGGTGCCAATCAAGCGGGCTGCTTTGTCCTGGATGGTGTCGAGCTTCTTGAGTGTTGTTGGAGCTGCACCCATCCAGGCAAGTGCAGAGTATTCCATCACACTCCTGACTTGTGCCTTGTGGACAGGCTTTGGGGAGTCAGGAGGTGAGTTACTCCCCACAGGATTCCTAGCCTCTGACCTGCTGTTGTATTTATATGGCTACTCCAGTTCAGTTTCTGATCAATGGTAGCCCCTAGGATGTTGATATTGGGGGATTCAGTGATGGTAATGCCATTGAATGTCAAGAGGAGATGGTTAGATTCTTTCTTGTTGGAGATGGTCATTGCCTGGCACTTGTGTGGCACGAATGTTACTTGCCACTTATCAACCCAAGCCTGGATATTTTCCTGGTCTTGCTGCAATTCTACACGGACTGCTTCAGTATCTAAGGAGTCACGAATGGTGCTGAACATTGTGCAATCATCCGCGAACATCCCCACTTCTGACCTAATGATTGAAGGAAGGTCATTGATGAAGCAGCTGAAGCTGGTTGGGCCTAGGACACTACCCTGAGGAACTCCTGCAGTGATGTCCTGGAGCTCAGATGATTGACCTCCAACAACCACAACCATCTTCCTTTGCACTAGGTATGACTCCAGCCAGTGGAGGGTTTTCCCCCTGATTCCCATTGACTTCAGTTTTGCTAGGGCTTCTTGATGCCATACTCGGTCAAATGCTGCCTTGATGTCAAGGGCAGTCACTCTCACCTCACCTCTTGAGTTCAGCTCTTTTGTCCATGTTTGAACCAAGGCTCTGATGAGGTCAGGAGCTGAGTGGCCCTGGCGGAACCCAAACTGAGCATCACTGAGCAGGTTATTGCTAAGCAAGTGCTGCTTGATGGCACTGTTGATGACACATTCCACCATTTTTGTGATGATTGAGAGTAGACCGATGGGACGGTAATTGACCGGGTTGGACTTGTCCTGCTATTTGTGGAAAGGACATACCTGGGCAATCTTCCACCTTGCCAGGTAGATGCCAGTGTTGTAGCTGTACTGGAACAGCTTGGCTAGGGGCACGGCAGGTTCTGGCGCACAGGTCTTCAGTACTATTGTTGGAATGTTGTCAGGGCCCATAGCATTTGCAGTATCCAGTGCCTTCAGTCGTTTCTTGATATCACGCGGGGTGAATCAAATTGGCTGAAGTCTGGCATCTGTGATTCCAGGGATTTCAGGAGGAGGCCGAGATGGATAATCAACTCGGCACTTCTGGCTGAAGATTGTTGCAAATGCTTCAGCCTTATCTTTCGCACTGATGTGCTGGGCTCCCCCATCATTGAGGAGCCACCTCCTCCTGTTAGTTGTTTAATTGTCCACGACCATTCATGGCTGGATGTGGCAGGACTGCAGAGCTTAGATCTGATCCGTTGGTTATGGGATCGCTTAGCTCTATCTATTGCATGCTGCTTATGCAGTTTGGCACACAGATAGTCCTGTGTTGTAGCTTCACCAGGTTGACACCTCATTTTGAGGTATGCCTGGTGCTGCTCCTGGCATGCCCTCTTGCACTCTTCTTTGAACCAGGATTGGTCTCCTGTCTTGATTGTAATGGTAGAGTGGGGGATGTGCTGCGCCATGAGGTTACAGATTGTGGTTGAGTTCAGTTCTGCTGCTGCTGATGGCCCACAGCGCCTCATGGATGCCCAGTTTTGCACTGCTAGATCTGTTCAAAATCTATCCCATTTAGCACGGTGATAGTGCCACACAACACAATGGATGGTATCCTCAATGTGAAGGCAGGACTTCATCTCGACAAGGATTGTGTGGTGGTAACTCCTACCAATACTGTCATGGACAGATGCATCTGCAGCAGGCAGATTGGTGAGGACGAGGTCAAGTATGTTTTTCCCTCTTGTTGGTTCCCTCACCACCTGTCACAGACCCAGTCTAGCAGCTATGTCCTTTAGGACTCGGCCAGCTCGGTCAGTAGTGGTGCTACCAGGCCACTCTTGGTGATGGATATTGAAGACCCCCACCCAGAGTACATTCTGCACCCTTTCGGGCATGCCCGGATACACGACATGCCCATGCTAGCATGCATATGCAATACACACATGCAGATAGAGTCAGAAAAAGCAGAAGAAATAAAGTGGAAATGTTTGAGGGAATATCTGAAGATGGTTTTGGTTACTGTTCTTCGAGCTCGTTGTAGAGTCCTTGATTGTAGGTAGATCTTGCTTTTCGTTGGGGCCCAGTATTCTTCTTAAACCTTGTTCGATGAAGGAGACTTTTCTCCCTTGAGGTTCACGTGTCCTCAGTGGGTCCAGAGGCTTGTGGGAAAGAGATGGGAGCAGACAGGATAGGTCTTCTCAGTGCAGGAGCAAACAGTCTTTCTCCCTCAAACTGTCTGTACAATTCAAAAAAACTCAGGTTGACCAGCAGGTTAGTCATGTGACTCGCTGGTCTGACCACGTCTGTTTGTGGATTCAGCCATCTTAGTAGTCATCCTGGAATGTGAGCTTCCTCACCTTCAATGTCTGGTGATCAAAATCTATTGTGGGTTGAATGTGTCAGGGAATGGTCCTTTGTCTCCATAAGCACTGTCTATTCGTACATAAATGTTTTTTCCAGCCATGGCTGATCTGTTTTACAAGTCATTTCCTCACTCCAGCAACAGCTTAACATCAATGTTCATGTGACAAAATTAATATGCCTCATTCTTGGCAGGTGGGGGTCTGCATGACAACACACTGCTGCCACTGTGCGTTGGTAGTGAAGGCAGTGAATGTTGAAGGTGGTGGATGGGGTGCCAGTCAAGCGGGCTGCTTTGTCCTGGATAGTGTCAAGTTTCTTGAGTGTTGTTGGGGCTGCACTCATCCAGGCAAGTGGAGAGTATTCCATTACACTCCTGACTTGTGCCTTGTAGATCATGGACAAGCATTGGCGAGACTGGAGGTGAGTTACTCACCGTAGAATTCCCAGCCTCTGACCTGCTTTTGTAGCCACAGTATTTATATGGCAGGCCCAGTTCAGTTTCTGGTCAATGGTAACTCCCAGAATGTTGATAGTGAGGGATTCAGCGCTCGTAATGCCTTTGAATGTCAAGGGGAGATGGTTAGATTCTCTCTTGTTTGAGATGGTCATTGCCTGACACGTGTGATGCAAATGTTACTTGCCACTTATCAGCCCAAGCCTGGATATTGTCCAGGTCTTGCTGCATTTCTACACGGGCTGCTTCAGTATCTGAGGAGTCGCAAATGCTGCTGAACATTGTGCAATCATCAGCGAACATCCCCGCTTCTGACCTTATGATGGAGGAAAGGCCATTGATGAAGCATCTGAAGATGGTTGGGCCTAGGACACTACCCTGAGGAACTCCTGCACTGATGTCCTGGGACTGAGATGAATAATCCCAACAACCACAACCATCTTCCTCTATCCTGGGTATGACTCCAACCAGCAGAGAGGTTTCCCCCTGATTCCCATTGACTTCAGTTTTGCTCGGGCTCCTTGATGCCATTCTCGTCAAATGCTGCCTTGATGTCAAGGGCAGTCACTCTCACCTCACCTCCAGTATGGAACTGAAACACTGGCCAGAGATAGTTAATGATTTCTAAAGGAAATTGGATGGACATTTGAAGGAAATAAACTTGCAGGGCTACAGGGATTGAGTGGTGAGTGGAACTCTGTTCCGCAGAGAACCAGCATAGACTCGATGGACCGATTTGCTTCCTTCTGTGCCGTAAATGATTCTATACGGTGACGCACCCCCCACTCCCAGGAATGGGCTGGGTGGCAGTGGGGATATAAAATCAGGTGGATTATGGAGGGTGCCATGCCTGTCGCATACCCGCTTCCACTGGTATTTTACCAGCAGTGAGGGAGGTGGCGGGCAGCCCACCCGCCCTTGTGTCAATTGAGACCCTTGAGTCGCTAATTAATGGCTCAGTGGGGAGTCCCTCCTGATTGGGCACCCTGAGCCCCACAGAGAGCAACCCCAGTGGCAAGTGCCACCCCAACTGGAAGAATCTCCTGCCTTCGCAATGGATCTCCCCCTCCAACCCCCTGCCTGATTGACTCCTATGATCCCCAACACCACTTACCTGCACTCCAGGCCTCCTCGCTGGCTGCTGCTCCCGGATCTGCTGCAGTCCCAGCAGTGGCCACTGCTCTTGGTGGTACTGCTAGCTCTGAAGAGCTGCCAACCCAGCAGCTCTTGGAGGTGGGACATGCTGCCTCGGGGAGACAGAAGCCATGACTACAGGCAGTTAATTGCCTAAGGAGCATTAAATACTGTCATGGCTTTCAGGGCCAGCAAAGGGCAAGGCCACCACCGCCGTGTTAAATCCCAGCCACTAACATATTTTATTACTCGTGGCTGAAGCTTAATTTTTTTTAAAACTTCCTTACAGCTGTTTCTTTTTATATTACACCATGGAGTTAAAATCCATTGCAGCTCTAATATAAAATAAAAACAGAAATGCTGGAACTACTCAGCAGGCCTGGCAGCATCTGTGGAGAGAGAAGAAGAGTTAACGTTTCAGGTCTGTGACTTTTCATCAGAACTGAGTATTTCCA
Source organism: Heterodontus francisci (assembly GCF_036365525.1). NCBI lineage: Eukaryota > Metazoa > Chordata > Chondrichthyes > Heterodontiformes > Heterodontidae > Heterodontus > Heterodontus francisci. The sequence continues at coordinate 109,673,918 of NC_090375.1, read as the reverse complement.
GCATTTCTTGTTTTTATTTCAGATTTCCAGCATCTGCAGTATTTTGCTTTTATATTATTGTAATCTTTGCTCACCTGTTCCTTTATTTGCTAAGGATATTTTCTAGCTGGGTGGCTTTTCAAGCTGACATGCTCTAATGAGGAGCATTAAATCAACCACTGGGCTTACAATAATCAGAAATGAAGGTAGTCTAAAAGAATAAATTAATAATTATTTAAAAAATAGATTCATCCTTCATTGTGAAAATACAGTCTAATTAAGTCATTCTATGCAAAGCTGCCAACCTACCAGGTTCATTTATTGTTGGATCAAAAATTATCCTTACCAAACAGTCATTTATTTAATTCTTAGATTTGCATAATTCAACTGGTTCATGCAGTAGGATATTAAATACCTGAAGTAGCCCCAACTTTTTTTTATCACTGTAGTCATTTCTTGAAAGTGAGATGGTGCTAAAACATCAACTCTCTTTTCAATACTGAGATATTTAAGAATTTCACACCAATGGGTGACTAGGCATTATGATGAAAATTTATTTTGAGAAGCAACTTTTGTGACATGGGTGAGTGCCCTTTAAAAGATTAATGCAACTGGCACAATCCTGGCAGTAAGCAGGACTGTGGAGGTAATTTTAATCTAACTTGACAGGCAGCAAACCAATGGGCTGGATTTCTGTCTCCCCCAGGTGGTGGGGTCCGTGGTGGGGGTGGGGGGGGGGGGGGGCCTGGAAGGTGCCTCTGGGAGAGGGCCGCCGCACACCCCGACGCTGGGAGGGCCCGGCCCGATGTTACCGGTGGCGGCAAGGCCTCATGGCGCCCCCCCCCCCACCCCCCCCTCACTCCCTGCCACTTGGTGATGGGACCCCCATGTCAATATTTTAATAAATTAAAATGAATGAATAAATGATGCTTACTCCGCCGCCTCGTATCCCGCTGAAATCTGTGGCCTAGTGGTAGGCACGCTCGCGCCTTCAGATCCCCAGCCAGGGAAATGAGGTGCCACACGGGTAGGGAGGGGAGAAGCGGTAAGTTTATCATTGATGGGGTTGGGGGAACAGGGTCAAAGTAACATCATAGGTGTAGAGGATGGTGGAAAGGGTTGGAATTTAAAGTTTATGCAGTTTGTCGGGGGGGGGGGGGGGGTTGGGGTGGCGGGTGGGGAAGGTCAGATGGACAAGGTAAGTGGTTTTGTGGGGGAGAGGGCAAATAATTAATTTAATTGTTATTGTGGGGTGGGAGAGGAGCAGAAGAAATGTCCTTATTTATTTTTATTTACCTTATCTTTAAATATTTAAATTTCCCAGTAGGGCTGACAGCCCTTTAAAAATGGCATCAGTGCCTGTGCACAGGCAGATGATGCCATTGCCAGGGATGGACAGCCTGCCCCCTCCATGCGATCGGGATGGCGGCCCACACCAGCTATTTAAATGAGCTGCTGCATGGAAGATTGTGGCGGCTCTGCTGTTTTTTTCGCCCACCGTCGACATTGGAGGCGTGCACAGAAGATTCAGCCCAATGTTACTGTCCATTGACTTTAATGGAGAGGAGTGTAAAAGCAGCATTGTATGCAATCTCTCCCAGTTTCCCAATGAGCAGGATCGGTTAAAATTGCCCGTTGCGTGTTTTTTTGATTGGCTACATTTTCTATCATGCAAGGCACTCTCTTCAGCAGAGCTTCTAGATGCAATTTTTTTTTTTAATCTCCACTATTTTAAACCATGCAAAAGCCGTAAGCTCTTTCTTCTGGCACCAATGCTGTTTACATCACTCATGTATTTCCTGTTTTAGTGGCTGCACTAGATAACATTCAGCAGTGCAACAGTGACTGTTCACTAGAAATGGGATAGGTATTAGTGATCAGTAACTGGAACGAGAAGGAGGAAAGAAAGAAAACATGAACCAGAAGGAGGGGGAAGAGTGAGGGCAAACCATAAAAGAGAATAATCCAGAAAATATAAGTACATGAATCAGAAAGGATAGCGAGACAGCAAACCAGAAAGAAATAGTCCTCAAAATCTGGCTCCGTAGTGCCACTGGAGCTACAAAAGCTGGAGCAGCTGAAAATGGCGGGTGCACTGCTTTCTGACATTTCCAGGGTAACTGGTGTGGCTCACATAGCAAGCTGTGCTTGTAAGAGCACGAGGGCAGGCGTATTCTGCAGTGCCAGAAGTGTGCAGAGTGGGCATATCGTGATGTTAAACAGCCTCTCAGGCTGATTTGATGCCCATTGTACCAATTTGGACCACACAGGCCCAGTAAGCACACTCTCATAATCACTCCCAGCTGAGCATTCTAACGGCCAGATGGTGAGGGGTTTGGGTGGTTCCCACTGTTCAACTACTACCTGATCACAGCAAGTGTTTTTGTCATTAGGGTTTAACCCTTTTTGTTTTATTTGTCAAATAAAAAAACAGCAACAGGTTTTCTTGTAGGTTTAAAACAGTAAATCAATTATTTATTGATCATTATGCCTTATCCTGAAATTGTCACAATTGCATTCAGCCGTCAAACATACACACAGACACACATACACAAACACAAGAAGAGGCAGATGATGAGGAAAAGGGGTTAGTGGTTGTAAGTGGGGTAGGTTTCAGGGGTCACGATAATCCTGTTGAATTCTCTCGGAAGTCAAGTTCTCGTTGGTTGCAGGCTTCAGGTGTTTGTAGATTTTTCTCTCTTGGTTGAAAGCTCAGTTGAAGTCAGTGGATCACTTCTAATTCACTGCTGCATAAGTAAAGATGTAGAATTCTACAGCAGGGCAATTCCCTTCTGGCTTGCTAGATTTCTCCCAGCCCTTTAGCAGGAAACAAGCTTCATTGTGAGGCTTCTTTCTGGGTGTCCTCTCTCTCTCCAGCAAGTTACCTTTAAGGTCAAAAATGGTTTCACACCTTTGCCTCTGTTGGGAGATGTGGATCTCCCTCCCTGTGGTGATTAACAATGGACTAGGATGTGGCTAATTCATACCTTCTTTGTTTCAGAAGAACCCATTCAATTCAAAAGTGTCTCTCGATGGGTTAAGGAGGAAAATAATCCAGTTATGATGTTTCCATTTTATACCTTCTTTGTTTCTGAAGAAACTATTCATTACAGGAATGTTTCAGGATGCATGTAATTGAACCCTCCCAGCTCAGCAGGTATTCCTTTGTCCCTGTCAGACAGTTTGAATATACAAAGGCCAGGTCATTTACCTTCGGTGGCCATTTTTAGCAGCATTGTCTATTTTTTTTAAAAGGTAAAGTCAATTTTTAGAATTCTTCAGTTTTAGTCCATCATTTTTCATAGTCGCACTTCTCGTACGTGTGACAACATGCATTCACCTGCATGAGGCCCCCCCCCCCCCACTTTGTTGTTTAAAGGGCCAGTCATCCAGCTTGCAGGTGAGATGCTTTTGATGTTGCAAAGTTTGTGCAAGTACTGGCGTGCTCTTGGAGGAATTTTGGTGACTTGTTGGATTTTGAAGGAAGTGTTATTACATCCTGAAAGGCAGATCAGAGGAGTGTTCTGCTCTTTCCACAGAAGGCTTTCTAGTTATGGGAACTGTATTTGCTGTCCCTTTTGGGCTGCAACATGACAGGGACATGAAGCACTGGCAGCAGAGAAAGGAAGCTGGGTGCAGAGTGCAAAGGAGGAGGGCTCTCAACAGAAGGCCCTTCCCACCAAGGGTCTTCAAAGAGAACTTCTCCTCTCTCTGCTTCAGCCAGAAGTAATGTCTGAAGTATCTACGATTCAGCAAGGAGGTGGTCACTGAAGTGTGCCAGGTTAACAGCAGCCTGTGGCAGTCAAGGTCACTGTTGCCTTCAATTTCTACACAAGTGGATCCTTCCAGCAGGTCCAGGTGACATAGAATCATAGAATGGTTACAGCACAGAAGGAGGCCATTTGGTTCATCAAACCTAAACCAGGTTTCCGTGAGAGTAATTAACTTAGTTCCACTCCCTGCCCTTTTCCTGTAGCCCTGCAATTTTTTTCTTGTTCAGGTGTGAAGTGGATTATAATCCTCACCCCTTTTTGGGACCATCCTGGATCAGGCATACTCCCCAGATATTAACCCTCACTTAAGGTTGAGAAAGACAGTTCTACCTGACACTTGAATGGGTCTGAAGGACTGATCTAACTCTCCCCAAAGGAAAGGAGCTAGCTGAGAATATTACCATTCTCCAGATAGCCTTTTTAACAAGTTTAAGCTAGCTTATAACCACCCAGATATTATAAGGGTCCGGGCATCTCTCCTCAATAATGTACCACCCCACTGAAGAGTGTACAGAGATGTCTCTCGAGTTGGCAATACAGAAGATTATATGAGACAATATATTTTCTAAATGATATAAATGTTTATTAATGAACTGAACAAGCAATTCACAGGAGATGGGAAGTCAATTGCAACATTAATAGATCTAGGAAAATAAAGAAAGTATAATCTTATTTCTAAGTCTAAATATAGTGACATAAAATATTTAAGATATCCATCAATATTTAAAGCAACATTTAACTTAAATCCCTGAGTAGGAAGCTACAGAGTTTGGCGAGATAACTCTATCCCAATTAAGGGGAAAACTACCGTTGCCGCACCACAGTAGCTCATACTTTACCATGAGAAACACTGGAGTGAATCCAATGAATCTAAAGATGCACTGTGTGGTTCCAATATTTATACGGCTTCTAAGCTGCATAACCTTTTTTTCAGGGTCTTGCAAATAGGTTTGTCCCCTTCTATGTCCCAAATAAGAACACAGGAACATAAGAAATAGAAGCAGGAGTAGGACGTTTGGCCTGCCCCACCATTCAATAAGATCATGACTGATCTGCCCCAGACCTCAACTCCTCTTTCGTGCCAGCTCGTCATAGCCCTCAACGCCCCAATGTTTCAAAAATCTATCTACCTCCTCTTTAAATATTTTCAGTAATCTAGCCTCCACAACTCTCTGGGGTAGAGAATTCCAGACATTCACTACCCTCTGAGAGAAGAAATGCCTTTGCATCTCAGTTTTAAATGAGTGCCCCCTTATTCTGTAACTATGTCCCCTAGTTTGAGATTCCCCCACCAGTGGAAACATCTTCTCAACATCTACCCTGTGAAGACCCCTCAGAATCTTGTACGTTTCAATAAGATCACCCCTCATTCTTCAAAACTCTAATGAAGAAAGGCCTAACCTGTTTAGCCGCTCTTGATAAGTCAACCCCTTCATCCCAGGAATCAGCCTCTCTTTTGGAATCTCTTTTGAACTGTCTTCAATGCCAGTATATCCTTTCTTAAATATGGGGACCAAAACTATAGACAGTACTCCAGGTGCTGCCTCACTAACACCCTTTACAGTTGTAACAAGACTTCCCTATTTTTAAACTCCAACCCCCTAGCAATAAAGGCCAAAATTCCATTTGCCTTCTTAATCACTTGCTGCACCTGCATGCTAACTTTTTGTGCTTCAAGAACATCCAGATCCCTCTGTGCTGCACTTTTTTGGAGTCTTTCTCCATTTAAATAATAGTCTGCCTTTTGATTCTTCCTACCAAAGTGCATGACCTCACAATTTCCTACATTAAACTCCATCTGCCAAGTTTTTGCCCACTCACTCAACCTATCTATATCCCCTTGCAGCTTCCTTATGCCTATTTTTACCTATTTTTGTACTGTCAGCAAATTTGGATATATTACACTCTGCTCCCTCCTCCACGTCATTAATATAGATAGTAAATAATTGAGGCCCTAGGACTGATCCTAGTGGCACTTCAATAGTTACGTCTTTCCAACCTGAAAAAGACTCTCTGTCTTCTGTGAGCTAGCCAATCCTCAATCCATGCTAATACATTGCCCCCAATACAGTGAGCTCTTATCTTGTGCAATAATCTTTTATGTGGCACCTTATCAAATACCTTCTGGAAATCTAAATACACTACATCTACCAGTTCCCCTTCATCAACTCTGCTTGTTATATCCTCAAAGAACTCTACCAAATTTGTCAAACGTGATTTTCCTTTCACAAAACCATGTTGATTCTGTTTGCTTGCATTACATAAGTCTGTATAACTGTTAATTTCTGATTAGATGCACCTTCTTTGATTTGTAAGAAAGGCTAGGCCAGTTAGGAGCCTCTCTTGGTAGAAGAAGTTCATAGGTGTACTTCTGACATGCTTCTGTGGTGAAGGGCTTGCCTCATCTTGGAGCATAGAGACAGCTTCTGATAAGAGGGATTCACTCCTCCAAATAACGAACCTCATCACACAGTAAAGCATTGATAACAGTTTGCAAATTACAACATAAGCTACCATATTGCAATAGTTGATGTGGACAGTCTTATGGGGATGGTCAATTTTCTTGGTAACCTAACTGTGTTTCAAGATTATAATTCAGTTTCTTGGATTTGGTCAGTTTTGTCAACAAAACCCTTTTTGCAGGATGCGAGCTTCAAGACCTTTTTACGATGCATCAACCTCTACTGTAGTTTCCTCTGCTGGGTCGTAGAATTGAATCGTTGATGGTCCTTTGGTCAATGACTTCTTAAGCTCATCAAACCTGTATTGATGATTGTCCTGTCAGATAAGCGATACTTTTTTTTCAGAAGATCTTGAAGAAATGAGGCTTTCTGTGTAAAATTTGGTATGTATGGCAAAAGAAAATCAAATAAACCCAAGCAACATTGAAGAATACTTTTATCCTGCGGGTTGGTCATTGTACTAATGTCCTCCAGTTTGCTAGGATCAGAACAGATGACAGCATTTGAATATTGACCTGAAAAAGTTGATCTGATGTACATTAATGTATTTTTGGCTGTTGAATATTCAGATGCCTTGGGTCTAAACAAATTCATATAGAGCCATCTTCTTTAATAACACATGTGATGGAGCTACACCAATCGGTGTGGTGCTGCACTTTATGGAATATGCCATCTCTTTCCATCTTATCCAGTTCTATTTTCAGCTTACTCTGGATATGGATGCTACACCTATGCAGAGGATTGATGGAAGGAATAGCATCTGCACATATATGCAATACTGCATCACCTTTGAAACTTCCAATCCTGTCGAACCTATCAGGGTATTGCGATGTTAGGTCAGCTACGGAGGTGATAGGAATGTCTTTGTGGTCTGTCATCTTCGCCAATGTCATGTTGATGCTATGAATGGTAACCAAGGTTAGGTCTCCACATGCTGGTTGACCTGCAAACACTGGGCTGTGGTGTCCACAATATAGAATATCTGGGATGACCATGGTGAGTTGTTGTAGCGACATTTAAGTGTGATGGATTACAGGAATGGAATCTTTGAGCTGTTGTATGCTGTGAGTTTGGCAGTGGTTGGTTGACCCATTAGTTTCCACTTCTGTGGGTACATGCTTTTCAGTTTGCAAAGTGGAAGAATGTTAGCACTTGCACCAGTATCGATTTTTCTCAACAGCGTATGTTTCCTAGACTTCTGTGGGATAGGATGTGAATAGTGGCAAAGGCTTTGGATGGTGCCAACATGTTCTGTGATGTTGACTGTATGAAATGCCTGCTCACTGTGTGTGTTAATGCTCTGGTCATCCTCATCATCCAACTTTGCAGTCTGGCTAGTCAGTTCGTGGATTTGCCATTTGTGATATTTGGTACGCCTCTTTGTTTGCTGGAATGTTGTACCTGTCTTGCATCCGACCGTGGCTTTTCCTGGTCTTTGGCTTCCTGCATTGGTGCTTCCAGTGTCCTCTGGTGTCACATACCTTGCATATGTCATGGAAATCTGGACAATTTCTGGGTGCATGAATGAGATCGCACAGCCTGCATGGCTTGCCAGGTTTGTTCGAATTGGTGGACGTTGTGCATAGAGCTTGCGTCTACCTCTAAGGATTGCCTCATGCTTGCATCGGCTTTTGAGCAATTCTTCCAAGCTGTAACCTTTGTGGTTGGTCCAAAAGATCTTTCTGATGCTTCGATAGGGATAGAAACTATCACGAGCTCGATGATTCTATCAGCCAGTTCTGCCTCTGAAAAGTTGCAATCGCACCCTTTACCACAGCAGTGGCTCACAAACTGATATATTGTCTCCTTGGGTTGCTGTCTGAAAGACATAAATTCACAACAGTGTATCTGGAAATTAAGCTTAACTCTTAACTGGTCTTCCAGTGAAGACAATATTTTGCTTGGGTCTTTGAGGTTATCTTCCAAAGGTCTTGATGTGTTCAATCTGTGGAGACCCTTGTTTCCTATGGCTATTTTTACTTTGATGGCTTGTTTGTCTGAATTGGAGACAGCCAGGTCCAGAAAACATAGTTCCATCCGTTGCCTGAACAAATTGAATTTAGTAAGGAGGTTTGCCATCTTACAATTCAGGGATAGGAATTTTGTAGTCATCCTGTCAGCATTTGCAGGAGCTTCAATGATATCTGTAGCAAGATGCAATATTCAGGCTTGCACAGTTTTTCAGGGCTTAAATTCTGTGGCTCCATTGGCTTGCAGTTCCTTGGATAGCCACACCCTGTTGTTGGACTTCGGATTAATGGTGTTGCTGCTGCCATCCGCACTTTTGTTAGGCCCCACCCACAAAGCTGTGTTTTGGTTCAAAGACCGCCCCAATTCCGAAAAAAATTATCTAATGGCGATAAAGGTCTTTTTCAGCATTTCTTAAGCTGTTGGAGGCTGCCGCTCGACAGACTCTTTTGCCTTGCCCTGTCATGACTGCCACCACCTCGGTACTCTCAATCTGGTGGCTCGCGGGAGATGTAGTTGTTCCCGTTAATGGAGCCCTGCCCTGCACCACACCTCACGGAATCAGTTTTCTAACAATTGTTCCTGCACCATCTGTCGCAGTAGTTGGACTTAAACTTATGCTTCCCTGATTTGTAATTGTTTTACTGGGACCTGATGCCTGCCTGTTGAAGCAAGGTGTGGTATCCCAACCACGCAGATCTGCTGTGTACTGGACGCCTACACCATTGCAGAATCACTCACAAAGAGACTTCCATGCTGCTGTAAGTACTGAAGATGTACTTGTTAGGTCTTCAAACTTCCACACACCGGAATTCTGCTGCATGTGGAGGGGTTCGGCATTGTAGGTTCTGCAAAATCCTCAATTCAAATCTTCAAACACCACCAGCTGCCACCATATTATGTTTTCTACTTTACACAAACACACCAACCACATGAAAAGGATTGGTGAATCAATTAGTTGGGTTCTTTTATTTGAAGAGATGAAACTATATACAAAAATATCTGGGAGGTTAATGAACACATTTTCTGGTCTCTAAGACTGTTCCTCTCTGCTGCCTAATGATTACATAAGTATATACATTACATCCTGTCTGGTGATGCACAGCAGATTTAGATATGCCCCTTAATGGTATACCACGACACGTCTCTTCTTTAATGAGAACAACCCCAGTTTCTCTTATCTGTCTATCTGAGGTCTCTAACCGCTGAAACCATTCTCATAAATCTTTTCTGCACCCTTTCTAAAGCCTTCACATCCTTTCTAAAGTGTGGTGCTCAGAATGAGACAAATGGGTGAGATTTTATTCATCTCGTGGCTTTTATGATGGCAGAGCCAGACCTTGGCGGCACTATCACTTCCTCCCTTTTTACCAGTTTCCACGTGATTATTATTTAAAATTAAAGTTCTGGCTGTGGGCATGGGAGACACGTGTGATCATACAGTGGGAAATGCTTGTCACTGGTGGAACCCACTGTCACTCTTCTAAACACCATTTATGGAAGGGCTATAAATCAAACTGCATTGCATTCATGGAGGATCACCAGCTTTGCCAGTTGTGTTCAGGAGGCAGAGATTTCTAGGTTCTTTCACTTAAATTACTCTAATTTCTTACCCACCCTCACCTATCTTTTCACCTCTCCCACACCATCATCACCTCCCTTTGCTTTTGTCGTCATCACCATCATCACCATGACCACCAAAACATCAGCCAATAGGCAAAGACCAGTCACACGGTTCAGTGATGCCTCCCTGCAGGTGCTTCTCCAGGCCATCATGGAAAGGCGAGAGGTCCTCTTCCCTGCAGAGGGCATCAGAAGACCCTCCCACCTGACCGAAGCAGCCTGGACGGAGGTGGCAGAGGAGGTGTCGAACAATTGGGGTTACATGAAGAACCGGGGTGCAGTGTAAGAAACGTGTTTAATGACCTGCTCAGATCGGCAAGGGTAAGTGATGCATCCGACGCTTTACAAATGGTATCTTGTGGTTCCATTTGTCAATGGGCATCCATGCCAGGTGGGTGAATGCGTGTTCAGCCTTGGTGCCATATAGCAATTGTCCAGAGAATGTGCAAGTCCGGCGTCCGTTAGCGCTAGGATGCAGCTTGCGACTGACAGGCTAGAATGAGTCATCTGGATGTAAGTAGACAAAGGTGTTAGATGTCACTTGAAATGTCATTAATTCAGCACTTTCTCGTGACAATCAGCATGAGCGCAAAAAGACAGGGGGAGGCCGGCGAGGAGGGAGGACGAGCCATCATGGATGGTAAGGCTGGATCGTCTAGGCGTAAGGATGAAGTACCAACCTTAATGTTGAAGCTATATGGGCACACAGGATGATTGTGTGTAAAAGTGATGAGCTCATGCTGTGATGATGCTTAATGTGCTTCTGTTTGTTCTCCAATGCAGATGCCCGCAATCGCACAATGGCATGCCATCAACATGTTGACTCTGCCTCTGGGAACGATCATCACCTGCCTCTTCTGTAACCTCTGCCAGCGCAGTTACATCCACACGGTCCGCAGGGTCACAATCTGGTGGGCATGACACAGACATGTCCCAGCAGCAGAGGGAGAATGTTTCAGCCAGGTCCCCTGACACTTGGAGGCCTGCTGGGGACCAGGGCCCTGCTGAGCCTCACGATGATGATAATCCTTGAGGCTACAAGAAGTCTGGAGAAAATGCAGCGAACGCATGGAGAACATATGTCGGAGATGCCAGAGGTCATGCGCAGCTTTGCGCGGGGAATGGAGGAACCCATGCAAGCCATGATATCTGCCATGTTCCAGGCATGTGCACGCATGGCTTCCTCCATGGAGATGGTGGCGACTGCCATGGAGAGCCAGGTTGAGCACTTGAACCATCTGCGCTCTGACCTGCATTTCATCGCTGCAGCCATGGGCTCATTGCAGCAGTGACTAAGTGAGAGGGGGATGAGGCACCTGGACCTCCCTCCGGGTGCCCCTTTCCCTGAGGGAGACAGGCAGGTGCCATGGTGCACCCAGTTGGAGGAGGAGTACGTGCCAGCTGCCCTGCAGCCTTCCTCTCAGGAAACCCCTGGGGTAAGCAGCATCTCCTTGTTCCTCCTGACATTGATCCCCTTACCTCTAGCCAACGAGCACCAGGGGGATGCTCTTGCAACCCCCAGTAGGATACCCCTTGAGGATGCTTGCCACGGTCATCCAGAGCAATAGGGCAGTACAATGAGCAGACTGCCTCCACCTCAGTTGCTAATGATGTCCTGGTTGCAATAAGACGTAGCAGTAAGAAGAGGAAAATTAAAGGATTATGAGCACGAAGGTGGCATGAGTGGTCAAATTAACGTAATAAGACATCATAAATATTTCTCAATGCGTTTATTTGTTCTATTATTTGATACATTCTCGTCATTCGTTGAAACTTGCTGAGATAAGCAGCTAAATGTAATGGCACGTCTCCCGGCTGGCATGCTTTGATGCTTACAAAGGAGTGACGGACATGGCCATTCTTGTTTCAATTTTGAGTTTTGTGCCTTCAGTCTTCACTGATTGCTGATTGGAGTTTGCAGTTTTGTAACCATCAGTTGTTGCGACATGCCTTCATGTTAATCTGTTAATTGTGTGTCAATTGTTTGATTATATGCAGGTGGAGGGCATTAATTGGGGTCTTACTTGAGCACTGAAAAGGGGACACTTACTAAGATTGGTGGATGGTTTGCCTGAGGAGCTACATGTTTGTAATCCTTTTACTCTGGACAATAAATGTGAAACTGAGTAAAGATAGGCTCCAGCATTATCCTTCCATAGCAAGTTTTCTGGAGTTTAGCATGGTAGCAGAGGATGGTTGCCTAAAACTGGAGGTTGGAAACTAGGCATTTACTTTTACATAGAAAACTAAGATCTCACACGCTATTGTGAAAAATACATCAGAAAGCAAATGTAAATTATCAGGGTATGATTACCCTCCAATGTTCTCTGAGTCTGAACCATATGACCAGTGGAAGAATGAAGTGTAAATGTGGGCACGGGTTACGTCCCTACCAAAGAGGAAACAAGGTATGACCTTGGCGTTGTCACTTCCTACCAAAAGTCCAATCAGAAGTAAGGTGTTTTGTGAACTGGATGCTCATCAGTTGGATCTTCTGTTAGAATTTGTGGATGAAATTTACAAAAAAAGATGACCTATTGACTGCATATGAGGCATGTTCAGACTTTAATAGATTTCAGAAAACATATTCAATGGAGGAATATATCATGGACTTCAACAGAGTGTATAGAAGATTGAGGAAATTCAATTTGGAGATCCCTGGTTCAGTGCTAGCTTTTAAATTGCTAGATTGTGCTAAGGTGTCACATATGGAGAGGGTCGTGGTTCTAACTGGGTTTCAGTTCTTGGACAAAGACTCCCTGTTAGATCAAATGTCTACTGCCTTAAATAAATTCCTCAGAAAGAGTCACTTCTGGGACCCTTGGTAGAACAAACAAGGAATTCTGCAGTGACACAAAGAATGGAGGACTCAATGTTTACTAGATTGTGAAATGGTCCAGATACTGGAAGCAGGCCTAAGTACAATGGAAGAGTTAAAGACCGGAGGAATGAGGATGAAAGCACCTTTAGCAGGTCTGACTATTACAGTGGAAGACAGAATTGGAACAGGAATCATAGGTGAATGAATCCCAGGAATGCCCAAGGAACAGTTAATAGGTGCTTCAGATGTGACTCAAAGTATTATTATGCATTGAGCTCCCTAAGCGGACGGGCAAGAGTCCTCAAAATAATACACAACGCAGAGAATTCTGAGGCAGATGAGGAAGACACTGATGACTCTGAATGAATTGTACTAGTCACAATGTGTTTTAGTCCTGTGATAAATGTGTTAGCTGTGGATTCGTTCAACTGTGTTGCATTGGACAGTGATTACATGTCGACAGTATGTGGAACTGATTGGTTACAATGTTATCTGGATTCACTTAGTAGTGAGGATCGATGCAAGATTAAAGAGTTTAAAAGTACTACCAGCTTTAAGTTTGGTGATGACAACACATTGAAGTCACTGAAGAGAACAATAATTCCATGTAAAATAGCTGGAGTAAGCCACTTTATCAGTAGTGATGTAGCCTTTAGTGAGATAGCTTTACTGTTGAGTAAACCTTCAATGAAAAAGGCACAAATGAAACTTGATATGGAGCATGACAACGCAATTGTTTTGGAAAGTCAATGAATTTGCAGTTTACCCAGTCAGCGCATTATTGTATATCCTTAACAAAGCCTGTTGTTTCTAGTCAGTGTTAGAGAAGTATTAATGGCATGAGGTGTTAAGAATCAGAGAGATAAAAAGCAAATTTTTTAAAAGTTACACAGACAATTTGCTCACCGTTCTTGTCAGAAATTAAAAACCCTGCGAAAGGATGCAGAGGAAGAGTATACGGGGATAACAGAAGAGGTCAGTGAAAAGTGTGAAATCTGTAAAAAGTATCGGAGGCCACCATCATGTCCTTTTTTTATTCATTCATGGGATATGGTCATTGCTGGCTAGGCCCATTCTCATTGCCCTTGAGAATGTGATGGTCAGCTGCCTTCTTGAATCGCTGCAGTCCTTGGGGTATAGGTACACCAACAGCACTGTTAGGAAGGGAGTCCCAGGATTTTGATGCAACAACAGTGAAGGAACCGCATTATAGTTCCAAGTCAGGATGGTGTGTGACTTGGAGGGGAACTTGCAGGTGGTGGTGGTCCCATGCATCCCTTTGTCCTTCTATGTGGTAGAGGTCAAGGATTTGGAAGGTCATGTCGAAGGAGCCTTAGTGAGTTGCTGCAGTGCATATTGTAGATGGTACACACTGTTGCCACTGTGTGTTGATGGTGGATGGAGTGCCAATGAAGCAGGCTGCTTTGTCCTAGATGGTGTCAAGCTTCTTGAGTGTTGTTGGAGCTGCACCCATCCAGGCAAGTGGAGAGTGTTCCATTACACTCCTTACTTGTGCCTTGTAGATGGTGGACAGGCATTGGGGAGACAGGAGTTGAGTTACTAGCTGTAGACTTCCCAGCCTCTGACCTGCTCTTGTAGCCACAGCATTTATGTGGCTGGTCCAGTTCAGTTTCTGGTCAATGGTAACCCCCAGAATGTTGATAGTAGGGGATTTAGCGATGGTAATGCCATTGAACGTCAAGGGGAGATGGTTAGATTCGCTTTTGTTTGAGATGGTCATTGCCTGGTACTTATGTGGCGTGAATGTTACTTGCCACTTATCAGCCCAAGCCTGGATGTTGTCCAGGTCTTGCTGCAAATGGACATGGGTTGTTTCAGTATCTGAGGAGTCGCGAATGGTACTGAACATTGTGCAATCACTAGTGAATATTCCCATTGACAGCAGCAGCATTTCAATGCAGGCAGGGTGAGAGGCATTAAAGCACAGAAGGTAGAAGCTAGAGAGCCTGCCAAGTGAGTGCACATATTGGTGGCAGACTATGGGAAGAGTCTCTCTGAAGTGCAACTCATGCCTGCAGTTTTAGGGGATTGAGAGGCTTCAGACTTGACTGCAGTAATTAGCAATGGGTCTCATGCATTCAGATTTTGACTTCTCCAATGAAGAGGAGAATGAGAGAGACAGACAGGTGCAGGCACAGGGAGCAGGCTGCAACACCCAGAGGAGTAGCAGGCTCACATGGTTAAACACTATGAAGATAGAAACAACATTTAAAATAGAAAAAATTAGAGTCCTTGCAAATTTACAGTCCAATGTTGCTTGAAGTCCTCACAGCCATCCGATGGGGAAAAAGGTTCTTCCACATAGAACCTTTGTCTAATTCCAGCAGTAAGTGATGCTTTCCTTCCTTCAGCGAATTTCAACAATTAACAACTTGCAAACACTTTTTAAATGAATCAATTTGGCTTTAGAATTTTTGAGGGATAAAAGATTGTCACAGTCTAACTTCCTTTCCTTCAGAGATCTTGACTTTTTTTAGAATTTTGAGAGATGATAATAATAATAAACTTACAAAATTCTCTTCCTTCAATTTAAATGGCAGGTGCTAAGACCAGCTGTCTGTCTGTGTTCTTTGTTAGAACAGACTGTCTTCAACTAAAAAACCAGTTCAAAATTGAATCGTAACAAATGTATCACGTGATGCTCAGTCCAAGTGGCTGTATCCAAGGTAACGAGAATGCACCCTTTGAATCGCATGGCTGTTGCCGGGTAACCAGGATGCATTCTTTGATGCTGGTTGCTTCCATCTCCAGTAGTACTGCTTTAAAACAGCTAGCCTTAAAGACAAACCGCATATTCCCCAGAGAAAAAAAAAACTACAGGACCATGACAATATATTATATATATATATACAGAGGTGTCATTCCACAATGCAGGATTTCCAGTGGGCAGTAACATTTCCTGAACACATCCCAGTAAATCACAGCTTTCAATATGGATGTGCACCTACAAATTCCCCGGATACACTCCCTGGATGATGCAAAATGCAGCATTATCCTCATGTTTATTAATGGAAAAAATAGAATTTTTTTATTTCTGTGGGCTCTCCTCTGATGAAAAGCTTGTAAATAATCTGTAAATCACTGTCTAAACACTGAAGTGAAAATTCTGTGCTAACATATAGCTGGACAACCTGCATACCAATATGCCAGTATAGTCTGTTAATTAAACATATAACAGATTGAAAAAAACAAAATAGAGCAGTTAAATTGATGTTTAACATTACTACTGGCTTAGTGGTGCCACGTATTGCATAATAAAATGTGAAGTTAATGCAAGATGTGTGGATAATCCACCAATTTGATGCCATAGCACTGAATTATTCAAGCAGGGAGCATTTCATATTTTAGTACTGTCATTACAGAAGAATTGACAAAGCAAATAGCATAACGTGTAATGCAGACAATTACAAGTGATGCTCTAAAGGCTTGTGAGACAAAAATGTAAGATGATATCACTTCAGTACAGAACTGAGGGAGTGCTGTACTGTCTGTCAGAAGTGCTGTCTTTTGGGTGAGATGTTAAACAGAGGCCCTGTCTGCCCTCTCAGGTAGACAGAAAACATCCCATGATACTATTTCAAAGAAGAACAAAAATGTTCTTATTAATTTATCCCTCAACCATCATCACAAAAACATATCTCATCATTGTCACATTGCTGTCTGTGGGCGTTTGCTGCATGCATATTGGCTGCTGTATTTCCTACATTACAGTTCACAAAAGTCCAAGTCTATCAAGCCTATGTCCTCAGTACCTTGCTCTATGGCAGCGAGGCCTGGACAACGTATGTCAGCCAAGAGCGACGTCTCAATTCATTCCATCTTCGCTGCCTCCGGAGAATACTTGGCATCAGGTGGCAGGACCGTATCTCCAACACAGAAGTCCTCGAGGTGGCCAACATACCCAGCTTATACACACTACTGAGTCAGCTGCGCTTGAGATGGCTTGGCCATGTGAGCCGCATGGAAGATGGCAGGATCCCCAAAGACACATTGTACAGCGAGCTCGCCACTGGTATCAGACCCAACGGCCGTCCATGTCTCCGCTTCAAAGACGTCTGCAAACGCGACATGAAGTCCTGTGACATTGATCACAAGTCGTGGGAGTCAGTTGCCAGCGTTCGCCAGAGCTGGCGGGCAGTCATAAAGGCGGGGCTAAAGTGTGGCGAGTCGAAAAGACTTAGCAGTTGGCAGGAAAAAAGACAAAAGCGCAAGGAGAGAGCCAACTGTGTAACAGCCCCGACAAACAAATTTTTCTGCAGCACCTGTGGAAGAGCCTGTCACTCTAGAATTGGCCTTTATAGCCACTCCAGGCGCTGCTCCACACACCACTGACCACCTGCAGGTGCTTACTCATTGTCTCTCGAGATAAGGAGGCCAAAGAAGAAGAAGAACTTCAAAACTACTTCATTGGATGTAAAGCCCTTTGGGACCTGCTGAGGTCATGAAAGCCACTTTACAAATGCAGTTTCTTTCTTTCTATATATACACACTGGGATAGGTGTTAGCTTCCTCAGTTTGTAGCATTTTTACCTTTAGATCAGAAGGTTGTGGGTTTGAGTTCCGCACCAGGACATGGGCTCATAAACTAGGCTGACCCTCCACAAAATTGTAGCACGGACTAGCCTCAGATTTCCAATGTGGAATCAGTTTAGATCCATATGGTTAGGAGTGTGTTTTAGACAGACTCAAATGGAAGGTGCAAGCTCCGATCTATACCTGAGTGACATAGCGTCCTGGCTTCCGACCTCCTGCTTGATGACTGGTGAAGTGGAGGTGATGGTGCATGAGATAGCTGCAAGGAGAGTGGTTCTCTTTGTCTCCTCATGTCACCATCCCCATAGGTTAGTATTTCAGTATACCTACAAGGAAATGAGAGCCATTTGAGCTTGCATCTGATCAGTACTCTCATTGACCGAACCAGCTCTATGCAGAGATTGGCAACGTGTCCGTGGTAAAAATTTTGAGCACTGTGGTAATTTTAAGTGTCTTGGAGCAAGACATTTATAATTATCAGGAGCAAAAGTAAGTACAAAGGATCAGGGCACTGGGCTAGTTCCTACAGCCTGCCAAAGTTTTGCAACCAGCCCACCAATCAAAAGCGCGAATGGCTTGCCGACTCACAGACCTCTGTCCAATCAGAGCGTGGGGGAGACGGAACTCACTGGTAAGACTGGCGCCATCAATCAGCTGCTCCCTGCATGTTTGCGAATCAGATAGGACAGCGCAAAGGAACAAATGCTAGAACTGGAAAGGCAAGACTTTTTTGAACCAGTGCAAGCATTTTTCTTTAGGCAGACAGTCCACTTTCTCAGCTCTCCAAACACCCTGGTTTCTCGCAGAGTGCAGAGCTGGTGCCAACCAGCAATAAATTTCCTCTCCTGGTGCATGGGGGTGGAGGGGGAGAGAGGGAGAGAGGGGGAGAAAGGGAGGGGGAGAGCAGGGGAGAGAGGGAGGGAAGGAGGAGGGGAGAGAGATGGAGGGAGGAAGGGAGAGAGAGGGTGGGAGGAGGGGGAGAGTGAGAGAGGGATGGGGAGAGAAAGGGAGGGAAGAGGGTGACAGAGGGCGAGGGGTAGAGGGAGAAAGGGGGAGAGTGGGTAAAGAATGGGGAGGGGGAAGTGAGAGATAGAGGGGGTGGGGAAGAGAGAGAGTAGGGGACACAGAGGGAAGAGACGGGGACACAGAGGGGAGAAAAGAGGGAAAGGGAGAGGGAGGGGGATACAGAGGGGAGAGAGATGGACACAGAGAGAAAAGAGGGAGAGCAGAGAGGGATGTGGAGAGTGCGAAAGAGATCAACATCACTCCTGACAGATGGACATCTATCCGAATTCTCTGCGTCGCTCATCAAGTGTGCAGGCAGACATTGACTACTTGTGCAAGCAAAGACAATGCCAGTTATCTCATTATAAAGTGTTTTGATGGTATTAGGTTGGCTATACACTTTAACACAGATTAATTTCCCCCATGTCCCAGCTGTACAGAACCTTAGTTAGGCCACACTTAGAATATTGCGTGCAATTCTGGTCGCCACACTACCAGAAGGACGTGGAGGCTTTGGAGAGGATACAGAGGAGGTTTACCAGGATGTTGCCTGGTCTGGAGGGCATTAGCTATGAGGAGAGGTTGGAAAAACTCGGATTGTTTTCACTGCAACGATGGAGGTGGAGGGGCGACATGATAGAGGTTTATAAAGTTATGAGCGGCATGGACAGAGTGGATAGTCAGAAGCTTTTTCCCAGGGTGGAAGAGTCAGTTACTAGGGGACATAGGTTTAAGGTACGAGGGGCAAAGTTTAGAGGGGATGTGCGAGGCAAGTTTTTTACACAGAGGGTGGTGAGTGCCTGGAACTTGCTGCCAGGGGAGGTGGTGGAAGCAGATACGATAGCGACGTTTAAGAGACATTTTGACAAATACATGAATAGGAAGGGAATAGAGGGATATGGGCCCCGGAAGTGCAGAAGGTGTTAGTTTCGGCAGGCATCAAGATCGGCGCAGGCTTGGAGGGCCGAATGGCCTGTTCCTGTGCTGTACTGTTATTTGTTCTTTGTTCTTATGTCCGTGACTGAGTCAATAATTTTGTCAAATGTCCATGGTGCAACATGTCTGTGCCTATCCCTGGCTCTATGATGTATGGTAACAACAGGTGTATTAGTAGCAGTTGGCAAATCTCTTCAACTGACTTTCTGCTGGCCCAGATCATGACTAGATATTTGCCAGGTAGGGTGCAACAATGTCTGCATATGTGATTGATGCCATCATGGTGGATGCAGTCCTCAGACGATGCATTTTTATTTGTTCATGGGATGTGGGCATCACTGGCAATGTCAGCATTTATTACACACCCCTAATTACCCTTGAGAAGGTGGTGTTGAACTGCCTTCTTGAACCGCTGCAGTTGTGTGATGTAAGTACAACCGCAGAGCTGGTAGGCAGGGAGTTCCAGGATTTTGATCCAGTGACCATGAAGGAATGACAATATATTTCCAAGTCAGGATGGTGCATGACCCGGAGCGCAACTTTCAGGTGGTGGTGTTCCCATGCATCTGCTGCCTTGTCATAGGTACTTGGGGTCACAGGCTTGGGAGGTGCTGTCGAAGAAGCCTTGATGACATGCTACAGTGCATCTTGTAGATGGTACACATTGCTGCCATGGCGCACCAGTGTCGAGGGAGTACATGTTTAAAGTTGTTTAAGGATGTGAAGCTGATCAAGTTGGCTTCCCTTTCCTGGATGGTGTCAAGCCTCTTGACCATTGTTGAAGATGCACTGATCTAGGCAAGTGAAGAGTATTCCATCACACTCCTGACTTGTGCCTTGTAAATGGTGGAAAAACTTTGGGAGTGAGGAGGTGAGTTACTAGCCTCAGAATATCCAGCCTCAGACCTGCTCTTGTAGCTACAGTATTTAAGTAGCTCGTCCAGTTAAGTATCTGGACAATGGTTGGAGATTCAATGATGATAATCCCATTGGAAGTCAAGGAGAGGTAGTGAGACGCTATCTTGTTAGAGATGGTCAGTACTTGGCACTTGCGTAGTACAAATGCTACTTGTCACTTATCAGCCCAAACCTGAATGGTCAAAGAATCATAGAAATTTACAGCACAGAAGGAAGACATTTGGCCCATCTTGTCTTGACTGGAAAATATTTATTGAGCTTAATTGGACTTTCCCCAATTGAGAACTTTTACTACTGGTCTATCTTGTCCTTTTCCATAACTACGCTAAATCTAATTGAATTATGATCACTACCACCAAAATGCTCTCCCACTGATATGCTTTTCACCTGTTCAGCTTCAGGACTGCCCCTTTTCTTGTTGGGCTTACTATATACTGGCTAAGAAAGTTCTACTGAGTGCATTTGAAGAATTCTGCATCCTCCAAATCTTTTACGTTGATTCTATCCCAATTAATATTCAGATATTGAAATTCCCACTATTTTTTTGAACTGCTCAGAAAATTGTCTACATATTTGTTCTCCTATCTCCTTCTAACGGTTAGGGGTCTATAATACATTCCCAGCAGTGTGATTGCTCCTTTTTCGTTCTTCAGTTTAACCCATTCTGGTTTCATTCAGTGATCCTTCCAGCATATCATCCCTCCTCAAAGCTGTAATTGTTTCTTCAGCCAATATTGCGACCCCTCTTCTTTTTTATTCTCCCTCTCTATCCTGTCTGAAAATCCTGTAACCAAGAATGTTGAACTGCCATTCCTTGTTGTGGTACACCTTTAAGAAGGTATGGTTATGCTTTCAATGTACAACAATCTAAGGGAAATGATGTAATATACCATGTGACTTCTACTTGGGGGAGTCCAGATCAGGCCTATGTAAGATTGCTCCTAGTTGCATACCTGCAGTATAGTTATAAATAAAGAACCTATGTTACTTGTTAATAAATCCCTTATGTGTGGCTGGTTCTTGTGTATCATCAGCACTAACACAAGGAGAAGCAAACTCAAAGACTTCGGAAGATCCTCGAGGACATAGAGGGATCTGACTATTGACTGCATCATTTGCAACACAGTCTGTGTAGGGTAAGATTGTTTGCACTGTACCTGTGAGATTGGGCCCTCGCAGACACAAGTAAAGAGCACAGTTCAGTAAGGGAGTTGAGTCCCCAAGAGAATTTCAGGGCTATTCAGGACCTTCAGAGGGAATCTGTAAGTTAGGGCAGATCCTCTACATGTTTGCAACAAGAAGCATTGCGCCAAATCAGTACTTGGGCACAGATACCAGGTACCTGTATCAGGCCACCAGATCTATAGCGGGTTAGAGCAAGTCATTACATCAATTGTGCCGAGATCAGGCGATCGAGCAAAAGAATCAGGTAGGCTCCAAGGTATATAAGAAAACATTAGTACTGTTACTGTCTTTTGGTCGACGAGCTTTTTCAC
Organism: Heterodontus francisci; assembly: GCF_036365525.1. Classification (NCBI taxonomy): domain Eukaryota; kingdom Metazoa; phylum Chordata; class Chondrichthyes; order Heterodontiformes; family Heterodontidae; genus Heterodontus; species Heterodontus francisci. Next base: position 109,652,383 of record NC_090375.1, on the reverse strand, counting down.
GCTGAAATTACCCTTTGTGGATGGGACCAACAGAAAGCACGCAAACCGTGGGAGAGCACCATGCACTCCTTCTTTGGCTTCCTTGTCTCGAGAGACAATGGGTAAGTGCCTGGAGGTGGTCAGTGGTTTGTGAAGCAGCGCCTGGAGTGGCTATAAAGGCCAATTCTAGAGTGACAGACTCTTCCACAGGTGCTGCAGATAAGATTGGTTGTCGGGGCTGTTACACAGTTGGCTCTCCCCTTGCACTTCGGTCTTTTTTCCTGCCAACAGCTAAGTCTCTTCGACTCGCCACTCTTTAACCCCGCCTTTATGGTTGTCTGCCAGCTCTGGCGATCACTGGCAACTGACTCCCACGACTTGTGATCAATGTCAATGGACTTCATGTCGCATTTGCAGACATCTTTAAAGCGGAGGCATGGATGGCCGGTGTGGCTGATACCAGTGACAAGCTCGCTGTACAATGAGTCCTTGGGGATCCTGCCATCTTCCATGCGGCTCACATGGCCAAGCCATCTCAAGCGCCGCTGGCTCAGTAGGGTGTATACACTGGGGATGTTGGCCGCCTCGTGGACTTCTGTGTTGGAGATACGGTCCTGCCACCTGATGCCAAGGATTCTCCGAAGGCAGCGAAGATGGAATGAATTGAGACGTCGCTCTTGGCTGACATACATTGTCCAGGCTTCGCTGCCGTAGAGCAAGGTACTGAGGACACAGGCTTGATACACTCAGACTTTTGTGTTCTGTGTCAGTGCGCCATTGTCCCACACCCTCTTGGCCAGTCTGGACATAGCAGCGAACGCCTTTCCCACGCGCTTGTTGATTTCTGCATCGAGAGACAGGTTACTGGTGTTAGTTGAGCCTAGGCAGGTGAACTCTTGAACCACTTCCAGGGTGTGGTTGCTGATATTGATGGATGGAGCATTTCTGACGTCCTGTCCCATGATGTTCATTTTCTTGAGGCTGATGGTTAGGCCAATTTCATTGCAGGCAGCCGCAATCCTATCGATGAGACTCTGCAGACACTCTTCTGTGTGGGATGTTACTGCAGCATCGTCAGCAAAGAGGAGTTCCCTGATGAGGACTTTCCGTACTTTGGTCTTCGCTCTAAGACGGACAAGGGTTGAACAACCTGCCCCCTGATCTTGTGTGGAGGAAAATTCCTTCTTCTGAAGACTTGAACGCATGTGAGAGCAGCAGGGAGAAGAACATCCCAAACAGTATAGGTGTGAGAACACAGCCCTGTTTCACGCCACTCAGGATAGGAAAGGGGTCTGATGAGGCACCACTATGCTGAATTGTGCCTTTCATATTGTCATGGAATGAGGTGATGATACTTAGTAGCTTTGGTGGACATCCGATCTTTGCTAGTAGTCTGAAGAGACCACATCTGCTGACGAGGTCAAAGGCTTTTATAAGATCTATGAAAGCAACGTAGAGGGGCATCTGTTATTTGCGGCATTTCTCCTGTGGCTGGCGAAGGGAGAACAGCATGTCAATAGTGGCTCTCTCTGCTCGAAAGCCCCACTGCGCCTCAGGGTAGACATGCTCAGGCAGCTTCTGGAGTCTGTTTAAAACGACTCGAGCAAAAACTTTCCCCACTACGCTGAGCAGGAAGATTCCACGGTAGTTGCTGCAGTCACTGCGGTCATCCTTGTTCTTATAGAGGGTGATGATATTGGCATCACCCATGTCCTGTGGTACTGCTCCCTCATCCCAGCACAGGCAAAGCAGTTCATGGAGTGCTGAGAGTATAGCAGGCTTGGCACTCTTGATTATTTCAGGGGTAATGCTGTCCTTTCCAGGGGCTTTTCCACTGGCTAGAGAATCAATGGCATCACTGAGTTCCGATCTTGTTGGCTGTTGGTCCAGCTCATCCATGACTGGCAGAAACTGGGCTGCATTGAGGGCGGTATCAGTGACAACATTTTCCCTGGAGTACAGTTCTAGGTAGTGCTCCACCCAGCTGTTCATTTGTTTGCGTTAGTCAGTGATCGTTTCCCCCGATTTAGACTTGCGGGGGGGTGATATTCTTGATGGTTGGCCCAAAAACTCTCTTAATGCCATCATACATTCCTCTGATGTTTCCAGTGTCGGAGGCCAGCTGAATACGACTGCATAGGTGTTGCCAGTAGTCATTTGCACAGCGCCTGGCTGTTCTCTGAGCAGTGCTTCTGACTAAGTGCTATGGATGTTAACTCGCTGGGGACTTTCTTGTAGTTCAACAGTGCAGTGCGTTTATTGGCTATGAGAGTTCCAGCTCTTCAAAGTGAGATTGAAACCAGTCTGCATTCTGCATCTCACATTTGCCAAAGGTGGTCATTGCTGAGTCATAGATGGTGTCTCTGATGTGGGCCCACTTGGTCTCTGCATCCCCTGTTGGAGTATTTTGAAGGGCTTTTTCAAGTGAATTTAGAAACTTATGTAACAGCTGTGGATAAGAAATTCTGTTAGTGTTGATGCGTGGGCGACCATTCTGCTTGGTTCTTTGGTTTGAGTGTAACCTTGCTGCACACCAGGGAGTGGTCGGTGTCACAGTCCACACTGTGGAAGCTGCGTGTGATTTGGACACTGTTTATGGAGGCTCGCCTTTTGATGATGAGGTCCAGCTGGTGCCATCGACGTGATCTTGGGTGTCTCCATGAAACCTGGTGACAGGGTTTAGTATGAAAGAACGAGTTGGTAATGCAGAGGTTGTGATAGGTACACAACTCCAGCAGTCTCTGTCCATTTTCATTCATCCTTCCAATGCCATAGCGCCCAAGGCAGGAGGGGCATGAGTCATGGTCGGCCCCAACCCTGGTGTTAAAGTCCCCCAGCAGGAACAAATGTTCGGTATTAGGAATGCCGCTAATGATATTATGGAGTTCCTCGTAGAACTGGTCTTTAACTTCAGGTGGGGAGCAGAATGTTGGAGAATAGATGCTGAGTAGGTGTACTGGGCCAGAGGCGGTGAGCAGTCAGATGGACAGTATGTGTTCCGAGCCATTTGAAGTTGACTCTATCATGCTGAGCAAAGAGTTTCTGATGGCGATGCCCACTCCACGCTGTCTTGGTTCGTTTGGATCCCTACCCTCCCAGTAGAAGGTGTAGTCTTGCTCTCTTAGAGATCTGCTCGCAGGGAGCCGTGTCTCCTGAAGTGCCGCAATGTCCACATTGAGTCTACTGAGCTCATTGTTAATGATGGCGGTCTTCTGAGAGTCGTTGATTTGTGTAAGGTCTTCCGACAGGCCAGGCCACATAGTTCTGACGTTCCAGCTTGCAAAACGAAAGGCTGGTACCTTCTTTCCTTTTTTTGTTCAAACTTCACTATACTGTTCCACTGGGTTGTGGCAACTTGTGGAACTGCAGGCAACTGCTGCTGCTGTAAGTTTTTTTTTCCCCTGAAAAGCAAGGAGGCTTATTTTAAATTAGAAGCAAGCTGATTTGGTCAGATAAGTTGCAAGAATGAATACCAAGTTTCCATCAAATAATTGAAAAGCGGCTGATCTGGTCTCAGAGTGCAAGTTGTTCAAATAGTAAGTTGAGTTGAATTTTGTTTCATTGACTTGGCAGTATCTGAACCTGAAAAGCAAACTGTGAAAATTTGCATTGCTATAGGCAACAAAGATTTGCACCAGTTGAATACATCAGGGTTCATGGAGGAGGAACAGAAAGACCTGCTAACATTTGGTCTACACTTGAAGATCAACTACAGATCAAGATCAATTTCCATGTTCACCAATTTGAGTTTATGCCATTCCATCAGCAGCCACACAAATCTATTGATCATTTAGTTAGCAGGTGTCAGGACAAGGTGACTGTGACTTCTCAGAAGCTGAACTCGCAGAGTGAAGTACTGAATTAATCATTGCGTCAATGCTAATCGAGGCATACCAGAAAGACCTCTTGGAGAAACCTAAAGGTTACAACATTGATCCACTTGTCAAGGATGGCACACGTACAAAGCGATCATTGCAGGACAACAAAGTTTGCATTCTTTGTGTTTCTACCCCAATGATTGGTACATTAGCAAAAGGTTCCAAATCTGGAAGACCATGTCAGAGATGCAAACTCCTACATCTGCTAAGGAGCTATCCGGCATTCTATGATGTGCGCAAAACATTGTGCAGTGAAAAAGGGCACTGGAAGCAGCAGTGCAAGAGAGCCAAATCTGATGGAAGGAGCAAGGTTTGTGACAAGAGTCAAACAGTCAGCAAAAAGGTACAACACTCTTATAAGTACAGGGACCATTCTGGATACAACAGAAAACATATACACGAGGTAGCCAATGGAAGGGATCGGAGTGATGATGGTGACAGGGATCCAGGTTCCATAGAATATGAGGAACAAGTTTTCATACAGTGAATGTCACTGAATGCATTGATTGCATCACACCATTGGAAGCATTTGCATCCATACAGATTATATGTCCTCAGAAGCAAGGAAAACATGTGCGATCCTCAAAAGTTGATAGGGAGTCGAGCGTTAACATACTCCCTCTGCAGCTCCTCAAGAATATGTACCCGAAGACGTCGAAAACCATGATGACACCTACGAGCATTCAGCTTGCAGCTTATACTGGGTCAGCAATTCCATGTTTGGGTTCCATAAGGATAGATTGTTGATACAACAAATCGGCATGGGAATCCCAACTCATTTATATTGTTCAAACTACCGGACCAGCAATTGAAGGCCTACAGGTGTGAAGGGACTTAACCATTGGTACAATACATGAATTATTAGAAAAGTACAAGAGAACACTGATTGGTATAGTTTCATTACCTGTATTGTCAAGAAAGATGGCACCATCCATGTTTGTTTTGATCCTCTTAGATTGAACAGACCACTTAAACATTGCCCACAGAAGATCCCCACGTTGGAAGAACAAAACCCAAAGTTCGCAGGTACGCATTTCTTTTCCAAACTGGATGTGAAAAATGGGTATATTTGGTCCACTTGGCAAAATACTCCCAAGAGCACATTCCGCACACCGTTTGGTCGGTTGGTTTCAGCAACTTCCTTTTGGCCTCTCCGTAAGCCATGAGTTTTTTCCAGCAGCATATGGATCAATTTACCAGTTACGTACCAGGATGTATCTGCATCGCTGACAAGAAAGCTGTTGTGGGGAAAACCATACAACAGCACGACCGCAATTTACACTCTCATGCAGGCGGCAAAGAGAGAAGGCCTTGTATTTAACAGCCAAAAGTGTGAGATCAATGCATGCCAGATTAATTTCTTTGGATCAATATATTCCAGTCAAGTTATTCAACCAGATCTCAGCAAGCTAGAAGGTTATTGTGCCATATCCGTACCTCAGGACAAGAAAGACCTTCTATGATATTTTTCAACTTCCTATCACCGTACATCCCTAACTTTGCACAACAAACTTCATTGCTTAGAGATTTTGCTTAAGAAAGATATTCCCTTCGTTTGGCAGGAAAATCATCAATTTGTCTTCGACCAACTGAAGAAGTCATTGTCTGAAGATATGTCAGTTCTCCAATTTTATGGCCCACTAGGGTGACCACTCTGGAAGTGTTGATGCTTCCCAGAAAAGCCTCGGGACAGAAGGGGCAGCAAATAGCTTTTGACTCCAAAGCATTGTCATTGGCTCAAGCCAATTATTTCAACATTGAAAGAGAAATGTTAGCTTTAGTCTTTGGCATTATGCATTTCCATACTTACCTATTTGGGAAGAGATTTGTGGTAGACATGGACCACAAGCCACTGGAAATGCTTTGAAAGAATCCATTAACGAGTGCACCATCAAGGCTGCAAAGATTTCTTGTCAAGATACAGGATTATGACTGTGAGGTGAAGTACAAAACAAGCTGACTCATGATTACTTCTGATACTCTCAGCAGGCTACCCAACTCGGCAAAGAGCACAGATGTATCGATTGACCTACAAGTTGACTTGTTTGATATTGAGCTTGAGGATGTTCTGCATGTTGATTTGGTATATGCCGAAATAGCAACAAATCCTACCTTTCAACAGCCATGGAGAACCACTGTGGAAGGGTGGCCAGGCTCCATCCAAGAAGTGTGTTATGACCGAGGCATGAGAAGTGTACTGCCTTTTCTACTTCCACTTCTCCACAGGTCACAATATATTTTAAATTTTACCCAGTTACCGATACGGTCAATCATATACTCTACTCTTTATCCCAGAATAAAATACACCAACCAGGTTTCTTTAATAAATAACAAAATTATCAGTTTATTATAAAACAAGATATATCCAGTAAAGAAGCAAAGCATTAACACACAAATTGAAATATGAAAGTTCGCTTTTTAAATACCTAACACACACACACTCAAACACACACTGGTTAAAGAAAAAGTAAAGAAATTCTCTCTCTGCAGTGGTTGTTTACAAAAATAAGACAAAAAAGAATACTTTGGCCAAATACCTGTTAATTCTTGAAGAAAAGAAGGATGAGATATATTGTGTCCCAAAAATGGTATATAGAGTGCACGTAGATGGGTCACTGGGATCTTTTTTGGAGCAGTTCTTTTCAGGCAGCATTGAAAACTACTCTGGCATCCCTTCCAGGTGCTTCTCAAGAGAAATGCGGCATCAGGGGTTTTAGCTCTCACACACTGGATTCGCAGGGGTTTTTTCAAAGAGGTAGAGAAAGAGGGGCTGGGTGTTCTTTCAGCAGGCTACAAATGCAACTGCTTTCAACACAGTCCACACCCCAACTGAACCAAAACAATATCCCAAAAGTGAAACCTCCTGACTACCATAAATCCTAAAATGTCACTTCTCTGTAAACATCTCCCCCAAATCACCAAATTTTCTGTTGTTTATTGAGCTTAACGTATGTGACATCCAGTAAAGGTTTGTTTTCAGACAAGACCTCTCAGTGACCCTTGTAAACAAACGTATCCATGGAATCTTTTCAGCTTTCCAAATGAACCAATGCCCATAATTCTAAAATACAAGACCTCAAAAAAAAAGAAGCACTTTCATAACATGTGACCGAGAATATCAGACCATTCTGTGCTTACAGGGATGAGATTGGGGTTTCCCGAGGAGTCATTTTCAAAGGCAAACAGTCTCTTATCCCAAAATCGTTGTGAGTTGAGAACACTGGCCACAGAGACAGTCTATTAGCCTACAATTAATGATGAAATTGAATCCATTGTCAAGGAATGTCAGGCATGCCAATCATGCCAACCAACATGATTTATTTGTTTAAGAGGGATACTTTTTATTTCGGAAAAAGGGGGATTTTGTGGTACACCATTAAGAAGGTGTGGTTATGTTTTCAGTGTAACAGGGAAATGTTGTAATATACCATGTGACTTCTACTCGATTGGAATCTGTAGAGTTTAGGCGTCCAGACCAGGCCTAAGACCTGTGTAAGATTGCTCCTAGTTGCACACCTGCAGTACAGCTATAAATAAAGAACCTATGTTACGTGTTAACTGATCCGTAATGCATGGTTGGTTCTTGTGTATAGTCAGCACTAACACAAGGAGAAGCAACACAACATTCCTGACCTTTTTCATGTTTCTTTAACAGTTACGATATCATCCGCTTTATCTGTGCCCTCAGCTCATATGTCTTCTTCACTTGACTCCATGCATTGAAGTAAATACCATTAAGCACTGCCAAACTCCTTTGTTGTCAATTTTCTAGCCTTTGTTTCCTCTATCTTCCACACTCACTTACTAACTTTCTGCCTTCCATTTTTAGCTGTGCTCCTTATCCTTCTAAATCTATGCTTAGGTTTCCATCACCCTACCAAGCTAGTTTAAACATTTCCCAACAGTTCTAGCAAACCTCTCCGTGATGAGATTGCTCCAGGTCTTGCTGCATGCAGGTACGGATTGCTTCATTATTTGAGGAGCTGTGAATGGAACTGACCACTGTGCAGTCTACAGTGAGCATTCCCAATTCTGACCTTATATTGGAGGGAATGTCATTGATAAAGCAGCTGGAGAGTTTTTCTCTTGATTCCCATCGACTTCAATTTTACTAGGGCTCCTTGATGCCACACTTGGTCAAATGCTGCTTTGATGTCAAGAGTAGTTTATTATTTTAATTAGTTTGGTTTCGGTACAATAACCGCTTTCTTTGTTAAACTCAAGAATACCTGTCCAATTGCTTCCCTGTTATGCTCATAGCAAGTAAGTAATCAAACGCCGACTGAATTGGCCAGTACATCCACTTTGAGAAAGAATTAAACCTGTTGTGGTCAAACAAGGAGGGAAAAGGGGGAAGCCTTTTGACACCTCCTCACTTAACGATAACAATTCCCCCCACCCAGAGTACATTCTGTACCCTTGCCACGCTCAATGCATATTCCAAGTTCTGTTCAAGATGCAGGAGTATTGATTCATCAGCTGAGGGAGTGCAGTAGATGATAATCAGCAGGGGGTTTCCTTGCCCAGGTTTGCCCTGACACCATAAGACTTCATGGATTCCACACTCAATGTTGAGGACTACAAGGGCCATTCCCTCCTGACTGTATACCAGTGTGCCGCACCACCTCTGATGGAACTGTCCTGCCAGTAGGCCAAGATATACCCAGGGATGGTGATGGAGGAGTCAGGGACATTGGCTAGAAGGTATGATTCTGTGAGTACAAACAAATTTACAAACATATGAATTAGGAGCAGGAGTAGGCCATTCAGCCCCTCAAGCCAGCACTTCCATTCAACAAGATCATGGCTGATCTGATTGTAACCTCAACTCCACATTCCCACCTACCTTCGATAATCTTTCACCCCTTTGCTTATCAAGAATCTATCGACCCCTGCCTTAAAAATATTCGATGACTCACGACCCTCTGAGCCAAAAGAATTCTCCTCATCTCTGTCTTAAATGGGCGACCCCTTATATTTAAACTGTGAACCTTAGTTCAAGATTCTCCCACAAGAGGAAACATCCTTTCCACATCCACCCTTTCAAGACCCCTCAGAATCTTATATGTTTCAATCAAGTCGCCTGTTACTCTTCAAAAATCCAACAGATAAAAGTCTAGCCTATCCAACCTTTCCTCATAAGACAACCCGCCCATTCCAGGTATTCGTCTCGTAAGCCTTCTCTGAACTGCTTCCAACGCATTTACATCCTTCCTTAAATAAAGAGACCAAGCGAACAACAGATTCCCTCTACGTTGCTTTCATTGATCTCACCAAAGCCTTTGACCTCGTCAGCGACGTGATCTCTTCAGACTACTAGAAAAGATCGGATGTCCACCAAAGCTACTAAGTATCATCACCTCATTCCATGACAATATGAAAGGCACAATTCAGCATAGCGGCGCCTCATCAGATCCCTTTCCTATCCTGAGTGGCGTGAAACAGGGCTGTGTTCTCGCACCCACACTGTTTGGGATGTTCTTCTCCCTGCTGCTCTCACATGCGTTCAAGTCTTCAGAAGAAGGAATTTTCCCCCACACAAGATCAGGGGGCAGGTTGTTCAACCCTTGTCCGTCTTAGAGCGAAGACCAAAGTACGGAAAGTCCTCATCAGGGAACTCCTCTTTGCTGACGATGCTGCAGTAACATCCCACACAGAAAAGTGTCTGCAGAGACTCATCGATAGGATTGCGGCTGCCTGCAACGAAATTGGCCTAACCATCAGCCTCAAGAAAATGAACATCATGGGACAGGACGTCAGAAATGCTCCATCCATCAATATCAGCAACCACACCCTGGAAGTGGTTCAAGAGTTCACCTGCCTAGGCTCAACTATCACCAGTAACCTGTCTCTCGATGCAGAAATCAACAAGCGCATGGGAAAGGCGTTCGCTGCTATGTCCAGACTGGCCAAGAGGGTGTGGGACAATGGGGCACTGACACAGAACACAAAAGTCTGAGTGTATCAGGCCTGTGTCCTCAGTACCTTGCACTACGGCAGCGAAGCCTGGACAATGTATGTCAGCCAAGAGCGACGTCTCAATTCATTCCATCTTCGCTGCCTTCGGAGAATCCTTGGCATCAGGTGGCAGGACCGTATCTCCAACACAGAAGTCCACGAGGCGGCCAACATCCCCAGCGTATACACCCTACTGAGCCAGCGGCGCTTGAGATGGCTTGGCCATGTGAGCCGCATGGAAGATGGCAGGATCCTCAAGGACTCATTGTACAGCGAGCTTGTCACTGGTATCAGACACACCGGCCATCCATGCCTCCGCTTTAAAGATGTCTGCAAATGCGACATGAAGTCCATTGACATTGATCACAAGTCGTGGGAGTCAGTTGCCAGTGATCGCCAGAGCTGGCAGACAACCATAAAGGCGGGGCTAAAGAGTGGCGAGTCGAAGAGACTTAGCTGTTGGCAGGAAAAAAGACCGAAGTGCAAGGGGAGAGCCAACTGTGTAACAGCCCCGACAACCAATTTTATCTGCAGCACCTGTGGAAGAGTCTGTCACTCTAGAATTGGCCTTTATAGCCACTCCAGCGCTGCTTCACAAACCACTGACCACCTCCAGGCTCTTACCCATTGTCTCTCGAGACAAGGAGGCCAAAGAAGACTGTACACAGTACTCCAGATGTGGTCTCACTCGTGCCCTGTATAACTGAAGCATAACCTTCCTACTTTTGTAATCAATTCCCCTTGCAATAAATGAGAACATTCTATTAACTTTTTCTAATTACTTGTTGAACCCACATACTAGCCTTTTGCGATTCATGCACTGGAACACCCAGATCCCTCTGCATCTCAGAGCTCTACAATCTCTCACCATTTAGATAATATGCTTCTTTTTTATTCTTCTTGCCAAAATGAACAATTTTGCATTTTCCTACATTATACTCTGTGATGGAAATCAACCTACCAAATGAAAACATATTAATTTTGTCATATGGGACACTACTTGAACCTTTTTTACTGGACATTGCACAGAACTTGTTTAAAAGAGCAACAGAGCTGAACAGCTGAAAACATGGTTGCACATTTGCATTCTGAGAGACAGTTGAATAGAGAGACAATGGGAGTGTTCACTGACTCAATTAACAAGCTTGGTCTGGGCAATAGTGATGATCCTCAACTCCCTTCCTAACAGCACTGTGGGTGTACCTACCTCACATGGAATGCAGCGGTTCAAGAAGGCAGCTCACCACCACCTTCTCAAGGGCAATTAGGAATGGGCAATAAATACTGGCTTAGCCAGCGATGCCCACATCCCATGAATGAATAAAAAAAATCTTGTTTGTGCAAGAGCCAGAACTCCACCCTCTAGAAAGCTTTGAGGTCCAGCAACACCTCCCCTTCTCTCACCTTTAGATGGTCGATCTCCGACACTTCCCTTCCCTTCCTCTACTTCTCTGTCTCCATCTCTGGGGATAGGCTGTCTACTAATATTCATGATAAGCCTACCAACTCCCACAGCTACCTCAACTATACTTCTTTACATTTTGCCTCCTGTAAGGACTCCATTCCATTCTCCCAATTTCTCAGTCTCTGATGCATCTGCTGTGATGATGCAACTTCCACGACAGTGCTTCTGACCTGTCTTCCTTTTTCCTCAACGGAGGATTCCCCCTCACTTTGGTTGATAGGGCCCTCAACTGTGTCCGGTCCATTTCCCATGCTCTCATCCCTCCCCCTACCTCCCAGAACCACGACAGGGTTCCCCTTGTCCTCACTTTCCACCCCACCAGCCTCCACATCCAAAGGATCATCCTCCGCCAATTCCGCCACGTCCAGCGTTATGCCACTACCAAAAGCATCTTCCCCTCTCCTCCCCTGTCAGCATTCCATAGGGATCATTCCCTCTGCAACACCCTGGCCCACTCCTCCATTACACCCGACATCTCATCCCCTTCCCACGGCACCTTCCCGTGCAATCGCAGGAAGTGTAATACCTGCCCCTTTACCTCCTCTCTCCTCACTATCCAAGGCCCCAAACACTCCTTTCAAGTGAACTAGCAATTTAATTGTACTTCTTTCAATTTAGTATACTGTATTCACTGCTCACAATGCAGTCTCCTCTACATTGGGGAGACCAAACGCCAATTGGGTGACCGCTTTGCGTAACACCTTCGCTCAGTCCGAAAACATGACCCCAAACTTCCGGTCGCTTGCCACCCCCCTGCTCTCATGACCATATCTCTGTCCTGGGCTTGCTGCAGTGTTCCAGTGAACATCACCGCAAGCTCAAGGAACAGCATCTCATTTACCGATCAGGCACGTTACAGCCCACCGGGCTGAACATTCAGTTCAGAGCATGACTGGCCCCCCATTTTTATTTTTATTTTTATTTTTTTCTTCATTATTTTTGTTTCATTTTGATTTGTTTCATCATTTTCATTTACCATGTGCCTGCCCACTGGGGTTTTTCATGTTTGTGCTTTTGGCCAGGGCTGTTCATTATTCTGCCATTTAACATCCTCTCTGCACTAACGCTTTGTCTTTCACCACACCATTAACACATCCTTTGCCTTTGCTGCATGACCTTCTGGTCAGTTATTCTCCATGACCCTCCGTCCTATCAACACCTTCCCTTGTGTTATCTTTTGCCCCAGCCCCCGCTTTATTTGTTTAAAACCTATTACATTTCTAACCTTTGCCAGTTCTGATGAAAGGTCACTGACCTGAATTGTTAACTCTGCTTCAGTCTCCACAGGTACTGCCAGACCTGCTGAGTATTTCCAGCATTTTTTGTTTTTATCCCCCAAGAAGCTGCTGTTTCAAACAAAGAGATGGTCACATGACCTGCTGGCCAGGCTAGGGACTTTTTGAATTGTGCCACACAGAAAGGAAACAGACTGCAATTTGAAGAGAAAGGAAAGAGCCTGCAACAGGGCTGGCGGAAGGAAGACCTCTCTCTCTCTCCATCTCTCTCTCTCTCTCTCTCTCGAGCAAAGTCCCAGGAAAACCACGGTGGCAGTTTCTTCACTTCAAGACTACAGACAAAGCATGTCTTTGGCCTTCTGATACCAAAGAAGCAAGTCTGGAATTGTGCACCGGGCCCCAGCGAGAACTCCAAGAACTTAACTTCAATTGAGGACATTGTATCAAGAACATGACCATCCAGTAACCAAATTCTATTTATTGTCAACTCTAGTTCAACACCCACCCCCAATTCTTTCTTCTCCTCTGTAGCTATTTGTGTGTCTGTGTGTTCCTCTCGTATCCATGCTAACGTGGTTGTGTCGCGTATTTTAGTCATTTTAACCGAGTTAGAGTGATAAGGCTAATAAACTTACAACTTTCTTGTTTAAACCTAAGAAAACCTGTCTGATTGGTTCATTTGCAATTGCAATTAGAGAACAGTGAGCAAAGACTCACTGAGGTGGTCAGCAAAATTCACTGTGTTTTTGAAAAGATAAACCCTGTTACAGCCAAACCAGGATAGGGGGCAAGAGGGGAGCCTGAGACCCCTTCCTCACCTGGTTGTAACAACTCTAATTGCCAGGTCTTTGCCCACTCACTTAACCTATCTATATCCCTTTGCAGCCTCCTTATGTCCTCTTCACAACTTACTTTCCTACCTATCTTTGTGTCATCAGCAAATTGAGCAACCATACCTTCAGCCCCTTCATCTAAGTCATTTATATAAATTGTAAAAAGTTGAGGCCTCAGCACTGAACCTGTGGAACACCACTTGTTACATCTTCCCAAACAGAAAATGACCCATTTATGCCTACTCTGTGTTTCCTGTTAGCTAGCCAATCTTCTATCCATGCCAATATGTTACCCCCTACAGAGTATGACTCTGTCAGGCTGTTGTTTGACTAGGCTGTGGGACAGACCTCCCAATTTTGGCACATTTTCCCATATATTCATGAGGAAGACTTCAAACAGTTGACTGAACTGGAGGGGCCTCTGGTTTTATTCTTCTCAGACTCTTTCACAGTGGCTTGATACAACTGAATAGCTTGGTAGGCCATTTCAGAGGGCAGTTAGTGTTCAACTACACAGCTGTGGGTTTGAAGATGCATAGAGATCAACACATTTCTTTTCCTGAAGTGAACCAGGTGGGTTTTTAAATAATTCAGTAGTTTCATGGTCCCCATTACTAATACCAGCTTTTTAATTCTCAACTTATTTAATTAAGTGAATTTAAATTCCCCAGCAGCCATGGTGGTATTTGAACACATATTTCCAGATCAGTAGTGCTAGCCTCTGAGCTACTAGTCTAGTAACATAACTACTATGCTACCCTACCGTGTAACTATTGCCCAGCAGCCATGGTTTGTAATATATAATATCACTGAAAGCATGACACGGTGTGATTGAAGGAAGCATCAAACATTATATCCAGTCAGGTATTCATATAACTTAGTGGTGTCATGAGGTCTGCAATCTATGAATTTTAGCCTTTGGCTGCACTAATTTGTCTGAACTTTGTGGTGCCGGTGGGGCTTCCAATGTCGGGCCAAAAAGACAGGGAGAATCCCACCTTGGCCATTTAGAGCCCCCCCCGGCATGATTCTACAGCAACTGGGCAATTAGCAGCCTGGCGCCGGTACCCTGTCTCTTTAAAAACGGGGACCCCGCCTCCAAGAGCTGCGGGCTAATCACAGGGACGGCAGCTCAGTAGTATTGGCACCACTTTCGGGAGCAGTGGCCACTGCCAGTACTGCAGAGGCCTTGGACCCACACCCATCGCTGGAGCCTGGGACTCCAGGAAAGTAAGGCGGGGCCACCAGGTCCAGGCTGGCAGGCCCTGGATATGGTGGGGAGGGGGAGAGTGGGCGTTGAATGCGGAAGGGGGGGTTCCAACTAGGTGAGTTGTTTGCTGGCAGAAGCCCTCCGGGGGCCACAGATTGCCCACAGAAGAGGGACACCCCCACCCCAAGCAGGGAGGTCGCCTCGTTTAATGACAGCAGCTGGAGGTAGAGGCCCTTAATTGGCTGTTAATAGGCCTTTTAAGGGCCTCAATTAGCCTCTGGGCCGGAAGGCCATCTTCTGCCTATCCCACCCCTGACTAAATTGTGGTGCAACAGGCAGCTGATGGGTCCTCTGCCTCCCGCCTCCCATCACAATTCTATGGGCCTCCCTCCCCCCAACCACCTCCTAGCCCATCTCTGGGGAGCCCATTAAGTTTATCCCATTATGTGTCAAAGTGAGGTATATTCATCTCTGTCTGTTGATATGGGCATCAGTGCGCACAAATGACTTCTTTTGCAGCTTTATCTACCTGGCATCCCTTTGTTGATCTTTCTTTTTTCCAAACACATCACTTAAGGGGATTCTTATTGGGAAGGTACTGGGGACGAAAATTAGAACAATGGCACAAAGGGTCATGAGATTTTTTTTTATTTGTTCATGAGATATGGGTGTCACTGTCTAGGCCAGCATTTATTGCCCATCCCTAATTTCTCTTGAGCTGAGTGGCTTGTTAGGCCATTTAAGAGTCAACCACATTGATGTGGGTATCAGTGGGCACAAATGACTTCTTTTGCAGCTTTATCTACCTGAGATCCCTTTGTTGATCTTTCTTTTTTCCAAACACATCACTTAAGGGGATTCTTATTGGGAGACCCATTGGTGGAGGTACTGGGGACCAGGTAAAGATGGCAGATTTCCTTCCCTAAAGGACATTAGTGAACCAGGTAGATTCTTTCAACAATCGACAATGGTTTAATGGTCACCATTAGACTAACTTTTTAATTCCAGATTTTTATTTAATTGAATTCAAATTTCACCATCTGCCATGGTGAGATTTAAACCCATGTCCCCAGAGCACATGCCTATGCCTCGGTGTTGCTCATCCAATGACATTACCACTACACCACCACCTCCCCCCAAAGTTAGAATAAAGATAACAATAAAGAAAGAACATTGGCCAGAATTTTATGCCCCCCCCGACCCCCCAGGAGCAGGCTGGTGGCAGGGTGGGGTAAAAATAAGGGGCCGTTCCCGCTGCCTTCCTGCACCCCCCCCACCCCGCTAATTTACCAGAGGCGGCAGCGGCAAGAAACAGCCCGCCTGCCCCAGGCCAATCAAGGCCCTTAAGTGGCCAATTAACTGCCACTTAAGGGCCTTCTCCCACCGCCGTTGGTAATTTACCAGCAGCCAGCAGGTGCCTCAGGCCCCAGAACGCCACCGGGTGAAACCTGGAGGCCTCCTTGCGGGCTGGGATGGGGGGCCCTCCTGATCGGGCACCCTGTACCCCATGGAGGGCAACCCCAAAGCCCCAACCGCCCCCAGTAAAATAAAGACCCCCCTCCCAACTGACCTCCCTTGCCTTGCCGGGGCCCAGCTGATTAACCCTGGTGAGGCCCCAAAACTTACCTTTCTTCCAGGGCCGGCATCCCTCTTGCTGCAGATGCAAGGTGCAGTCCCAGCTGATTGGCTGGCAGCTTTAGAAGGTGGGGCCTCCTGCTTCATGGAGATGGATGTCCCGCCCAAGTCCAATTAAGGGCCCGGGGAGCGTAAAATCCTGGCATGGCTCCCCGGACGATCGGAGGCAGGCTCACCTCCAACATTTTTGGCCGGTGGTTGGGGCCTCCCACCCAATGTAAAATTCAGGCAATTTTCTCCTTTAAATGATTTATATATTTAAACGCAGTCTAACAACCTAGCATGATGAGTTTACATGAGTGTCATTATGAATTGCCATCCTGAATTCCAAAATGGTAGGAAATGGTATACAGGACATCTCCCTTGTCCACTTTTGAATATTCAATTTCATCTATTTTAGCTAAGTGCTTCTTGTTGTTGATATTTCTGGACCTGGGAAATGGAGCATGATGCCAAGTGGACAGAGATGCAACATAACTAATTTCAGCTGATTTTCTGATCAATTTGCTTGATTTACACTGATAAATTGGATGGATCCGATCAGAAATTCTGGTTGTATTGTCAGAAGGGCAGGCTTTTGAATGAAACATTAAACAGAATAAGAAGTATAATTTGAAATGGATATATTGGAGAATGATAAACTGCAGAACATTTTGGAGCTTTGGTTTCTTTTAGCAGTGAAGGTGTATCGGAAAATGACCACATTAGATATGGTGACTGTAGAAAGCAGAGGAGTTCAATATCCATTCTGAATTAGTTGAAAGTCAGTTGCTGTAGAACATTTGGCTCATTAATAGATTAATAGACTCATTAAGGGATTTCATAAAATCCTTCCTGGGACTGTTTAACTCCATCTGATTATCTTCTGAAAGCTCAGAGATCTTAGAGGACAAAAATCATAATGTATTCAATCTTATGCTGCACTGAACATTTTTTTATTTACTTTAACAGAACAGTTCAAGGTCCCTTAGGAGATCATCATTCATTCAACAGTGATTCAGACCCCATTAGAAAGTTATAAAATCAAGATTCAAGTGCCCGGTTTTGTTCATGTTAGAGAAGCAGAGACTAGTTATCCCTGTCCCAGAAATGGAAAAGTGAACTGAACTGCTGAACATTCATATCTTGTGCAAGCAGATAAAAATGAGAAAAAATAGAGACTGCAGTGCTGACACATTGATAAAAAAAATGTTTTTTCAATCTTGTAATCAATTTTAATCAAAGTTTTGAGTTTGCTGAAGCAATTAAACTTTGTGCCACAAAAATGTAATTGGATAACTTGTTATTTAAATTTTTTAAATGAAACATGGTCTTTTAGAGTGTTTGGGCAATAAATCGAACATCTGAAACACCAGCAAACAATATTCCATGATTTCAATGCAGTAATGATGGTGAAATGTATCCTGAAATCAATGAATTATTTTGCCTAGTATTTCATTCCGACCATCTGTAAGTAGGCAAATGGTGGAGAAAACAACTGGATTTCCTAAGATGTGCTCTTAACACACAAAGCTTCACCTGGGAATGCAAAGTCAGAAATTGATAGGTCAGTTATAAAGGATGGGTGGTAACCCAGGCTTGATGGTTCTGTTTTTACCTTTAGCACAGTCTAAAGGGGAGAATCTAAGTTAATTGTGGATGAAGTTTCAAATTCAGATTTTTTCCTCATTCCTATTATAGCCAGAAGGGTTTTGCTGTTTTGGCCCTTTGTGGGCTACAGATTAATGCCTTGTATCCTGTGCTTCTGGCACATAATTGTGAGCAAAGGAAGTCCACAATGGGAGGATGACAAATACATGAGTCGATTCCATAGAAGGAGGCAACACTGTGAATTGTAGTTTGTCTGCTGAAAATGGAGTGATTGGTGGGCAGGTGGCAACAACAGGTTTTCACATAGATGATGCAATTCTGCTACCAGATGTTTCAGCAGACAAAAGCTGCCCTCAGCAATCTTAATTTCATTGAATTGCACTTACTGTTGAATAGTCACAAATTAATTTCAGTTACTCTGTCCTCCATGCAGCCAAAACCCAGCCAGATGTGTCTGATGAAATGATTAAGAGGCACTATCCTGCGCTGGCTGCCACTGTATCTGCACACCATTACCTATACCACCATCACTTCTAAGCACCATTTCAGAGAGAAGTACTCAGGAAGGGAAAGCAGCACAAGTAATGAGAGGAAAAGGGGACAGGATGAACAGTATGATGAGATCTCTGATCAGACAGTCCAGAGGCATTAGACTTTGGCTGAGGAGCATCAGGAAATGGATCTCATGGGCCTTGGTTCTAAATAAGGGGTACTAATGGAACATCAAACATTCAGGCAGCCAGCGGAAATTACGTGACATCTTATTAAGACAGCAGTGGATAGAGCCATTCAGTTTCATGGAGTTTCTGGCACCCATGTTGCTAGATGAGCTCCAACAGTCAACCACATGACTGAAAGAGCTTTCACTCTCTGTGATAATGGTGCATGGAACATACAAAGGATTCTGCATGTCAATGCAAGATTTGCTTTCATGAGGCTGTCATGATGCATTCATGCTTCAGAATTCGACCCTCCCTGACCTCTTCAAGGAAGAAAATCATATTAACAGATTGCTTTTGGGTGACAAAGCCTAACCACACCGCCCCCCCCCCCCACCCCGATCCCAAGGATAATAACCCAACTAAGAGTTACTTGAACACTAGCAGGTAAGCACTACAGTGAGGCGCATGCCTTTATAAAAGTGGTCATCGAAAGGATCAAGTGGGTCTTAATGAATGATTTTGCAACATTGGCAGGTTGGTAGGGGCTCTGCTACCGTCTAGCATAGTTGTAGCCTGTGTGGGATAGTGGCTTGGCACCGTGTGGCACTTTCTACAATGCCACTGCTAAAATAAGAGACTCAGCCTAGCACAGCCTAGCACCACTGCTTGACTGATGATTTGAAGTCCAGTTGTTCAGTATATTGTAACTGATTACATTAAGTTTAAAAATTAGATTTAATGACAGTAAGTGGAATGGGGTGGAGAGGGCTGCCATTTATGTGATTGTTTTGTTCTTCTTGATCATCATCTATTTGGCATTCATCGATCACGATGATGAGAGATGGCTGTTTAGATTTAGCATTGATCTGAAGTGTGTGATGGATATGTGGAGCAGATCTAAAATAATAATCCACTGCTGTAAATTATAATTTGCCTTTGTCACTCTAACAAATTGCTGTAAGATTATAACCAATGAGCATAAATATTGTAGCATCTAACAAATTTTATTTAAATTCATGAAAAATATTCAATTTCCCAGAATTGTTATACTCACCAATTAAAAAGAGGTCAGCTGCCTAAAGAGAAAACAAACCATTATCCTTCGGTATCAGTGACGTACTGAACCTTCAGAAATCCAAAGCACAGTGACACCAGGTGGAGAGAATCAGCTAATACTACAGCACTGTGCCATCATCATTACGTGACCTATGAGAATATTAATGGACGTCATTTGAAACAGAGAGTACAACATTCTAATGGCACTCTGTCATCTTTATTATTGATTGTGTTTGGAATTATAGAATGGTAAGGCATTGCAAGCCTGTAATCAAATCAAAGTATTTGTAAACCACATATGAAACCCCAGTTGGGCTCTAGTTTTGTAACCCACATAATTGTCATTTTAGATACTTTGTTATGGAGGGTGGTGTCGCTGAGATGCATGTTCTGTGATGTTGTATCAGCATCACATGGAAGAAAGATAGTGCAGGCGATAGGAATGTTTGCCATTAATATCAGTGTGACAAAGGTAAACTTTCCCTCCTCGTCCTTCTCGACTTGTCCGCATCCTTAGACACAGTTGACCACACCATTCTCTCCAATGCCTCTCCACTGTTGTCCAGCTGGGTGGGACTGCTTTCACCTGCTTCCATTCTTATCTATCTAACCATAGCCAGAGAATCACTTGCAATGGCTTCTCTTCCTGCTCCCGCACTGTTACCTCTGGTATCCTCCAAGGATCTATCATTGACCCGCTCCTATTTCTCATCTACATGCTGCCCTTGGCAACATCATCTAAAAACTTAGGTTTCGTTTTCACATGTATGCTGATGGCACTCAGTTCTGCCTCACCATCACATCGCTCACCTTCTTCACTGTTGCTAAATTATCAGATTGCTTATCCGACATCCATTACTGGATAAGCATAAATTTCCTCCAATTAAATATTGGGAAGACTGAAGCCGTTGTTTTCAGTCCCTGCTCCAAACTCCTTTCCCTAGCTACTGACTCCATCCCTCTTGCTGGCAACAGGCTGAGCTTAAGCCAGTCTGTTCGCAACCTTGGTGTCACATTTGACCCTGAGATGAGCTTCCAACCTTATCTTTGTGCCATCACTAAAACCGACTATTTTCACCTCCGTAACATCACTCGACTTCACTCCTGTCTCAGCTCATCTGCTGCGGAACCCTCATTCATGCCTTCATTACCTCTAGACTTGACTATTCCAATACACTCCTGGCGGGTCTCCCACATTCCACCCTCTGTAAACTTGAGGTCATCCAAAACTCTGCTGCCTATATCTTAACTCGCATCAAACTCCGTTCCCCTATCACCCCTGTGCTCGCTGGCCTACATTGGCTCCCAGTCAAGCAACATCTTGATTTTAAAATTCTTGTCCTTGTTTTCAAATCCCTCCATGGCCTCACCCCTCCCTATCTCTGTCATCTCCTTCAGCCCTAAAACCCTCCAAGATATCTGCACTCCTCGAATTATGGCCGCTTGTGCACCCCGATTTTATTTGTTCCATCATTGGTGGCCGTGCCTTCAGTTGCCTAGGCCCCAAGCTCTGGAATAACCTCCCTACACCTCTCTGCATCTCCACCTCACTTTCCTCCTTTAAGACATTCCTTAAAAACCTACCTCTTTGACCAAGCTTTTGCTCATCTGACGTAATTGCTCCTTTTTTGGCTTGGTGTCATACTTTATCTTATAATGCTCCTGTGAAGTGCCTTGGAACATTTTATGATGTTAAAACCATGATGTAAATATAAGTTGCTGTTGTTGTTGACGGTACTGTGCTATAGCAAGCTTCTTTTTTTTCTCCAATTAGTTTATTTGACATAGATCAGTATAGGTGTTATTGCCATCAATTAATAACTCAGGCTTCAGGATTGGGTTGGCAGCCTCCGCTTGGGTGTCCATTCCAAATGAGAGCTTTGTGGCTGGAATGCTGCTCGATTACTTTGAAATCAGGGACCTAATGAACCTAGTGCACAACTTGGACAATCCTTTGCCCTCATCACCTATATTGGAGTGCCCCAGTTGGCTTGAATACGTTGTAGATCTCAGGTCTTGGTGTTCAGATTTTTGGAGGATAACTGATGTACTCACCCCAAAGGCACGTATCATTGCATTATTCACACCTTAATGCAATGTGTTTCAGTTTTAATTATCACAAACCAATATTGTTTTATAATTTTTCATTTTCTACTTTGCCTTTTCGAAATTTAGTTCTTGCTCTCTTTAAGGTTTCCCCTCAGAAGGCTCAGCCAACAAGCCACTCCCAGGTTCTGAACTGGTAAACTAAATCAGATCTAGAAGTGCATGACTTCAGCCTTTGATGACTTAATCTCGAATGTTACCTCCCTCCATGGTTTGACATCTTTCAATGGTAATCTTGTCAACAGAAACCTATGGTATGGGAAGAAAATGTGGCAAAGGCCAAATCATTCTATTCTAAATGAGAAGAATTGAAAGGAAATGGACAGTGGAACAGGAAAAAAAGCAAATTAATGCAATGAGTGGGTGGGCATTATAGTTGGCCATTATTTAAACTAGATTTGCAAGAAAGAGGGCATAATGTTTTGGATAGCACAGGAAAGCAAACAGTTGTAATCAAGATGAAGAAGCAGATAACATTAGGAAAGTAGTTCGTACAAAATCTTGTCCAAACCAGATGAACAGACAGCTTTAGAGCTGTTTCGACAAGTACGAGAGGATGCAGATTATCATAATGTGACAATCATAGGATTACAATTTACTGCAAGGAAATTGGAGAGATACAGGAAGGGCAGGGTGAAGATAAAATTTCACAAATATGATCAGTGCCTGCTTCATAACAAAACATATGAGAAAGAGAACCAGGGCAGATGCTGTTTTTTGTATAGTATTCAGCTGTTTACTAGAAATGGTTGGCACCCTGGAAGCAGGTGAACACTTGGTACTGCAGTTTGAAAGCCCAGTGGGAGTAGGAGTAAGTGCAGGTGCAATTTGAAAATCGCGTTCTCGGAGGTCGGCACTGGGTTCTCGGAGGTTGGCACTGGGTCCCGCCACCTCCTGAACGCAAAGCAATTTTTAAAGGGATGCCATGAGCATGGGGGGAACGGGAAATGCGAAGGCATCCAATTAATTGCCTGTTGAGCTCATTGAGGAGCTCATTGAAAGGCTTATCAGGAGCAGTTTGTAAGTTTCAATAGAAGGCCATTGGGAAAAAGCCATGTCTGGAACATAGCATAGTGTACACGTTATGAACAATGCAGGGGAAGGGCCATGGGAGCTATTGGAAGGACTGATTAACATACTGCAGAAGCCCAAAATAAAGCTCAGCTGCTCCAAAAGTGCCAGAGTAGCCTTTACTGAAGCTGAAAGACTTGCATTTGTCAGTGGTGAGTGGTAGGAATCTGGAGAGGCCCTTGAAGCCACTGGCATCACTTGGGCATCTGGAGTTGGCAGGGGAAGGCCTAGTAAGCAAATGTGCACCAGCTGAGGGAGGTCTGCATCCTCCTGGCAGGCGGTCAGAGGAGCGCAGCGGGGTCTACAAGGGAAAGAAGGGAATCCCATGATATCGGCTGTACTGCCAAGAGTCAGCTACATGCAAATGACAGAGCTCCAGTGCTGTAGGAGGCTCCACCTATCCAGGTAGATGGTCTCAGATATTTGTGCTCTGATACATTAATGACCTGAGGTTTCACGGCTCCCATGGCCTGCAGCCATCAAGGTCGCTGTCGCCCTAAATTTCTATGCAACCGGGTGGTTCCAGAGGTCTGCTGCGGACCTAGGTGGCATCTGACAGTTGGCAACTCATCACGCCATCGGGCAGGTCATAGACGTCATTTTTGTTTATTCATTCCTGGGATGTGGGCACGATGGCTAGGCCAGCATTTATTGCCCATCCCTAATTCCACTTGAGAAGAGGGTGGTGGCTGCCTTTTTGAACCGGTGCAATCTATGTGGGTAGGTACACCCAAAGTGCTGTTAGGAAGGGAGTTCCAAGATTTTGTTGGAAAACTCTCCACTTGCCTGGATGGGTGCAGCTCCAACAACACTCAAAAAGCTTGACACCATCCAGGACAAAGCAGCCCACTTGATTAGCACCCCATCCACAAACATTCACTCTCTCCACCACCGACAAACAGTGGTAGCAGTG